>NW_024345481.1:447827-1077306 GCF_902729225.1 Pteropus medius | reverse complement strand
AAGGTCAAGTTCTGCCCCGTGGGTGGGAGGGTCAGGTTCTGCCCCGTCCTGTCCCGTGCAGGCCCAGCTGCTCTGCTCTGGCTGGAAGGGGTGGAGGCGAGGGAGCGTGATGCATCATAGGTTTCCATTCGGCAGTGATTGTGGGGACCCAGAAAGGCGAATCTAACCCTCCTCCGACACCAGCATAGGCCTTTTTCAACTTTGTTTTCTGTCTTGCAGTTTCCAGGCTCAGAACTGGCAGCTACAGGAGAAAGATTGAAGCTAAGGGGGCTGCCACCTTAGACTAGGGAAAGCCCTGCACAACCGTCTGTCCTGATCATCAGCCTCTCTCAGACAGAGCCCGTAAGTGGGTGGCAACCCAACACGTGGGCCTGCGAAGAAGAGAACTTCTGTGCAGATGAGCAAATCGGTGCATGGGTTTGCCTGGGAGCGGGTGGGCAGGAATGACTGACATGGGCTGTCACCTCCGAGGCTCTGAGTCAGAATACAGTTCTCTCTAGGTTGAGAAGTTGAGGGAAAGGCGGAGGCATTGGGTTCAGGGCTAGGTGATTTACATGACAACTAATTTATTTAATCCAAGTGAGATTGATATTAATATTCCTATTGTATTGATGAGGCAACAGGAGATTCCGAGGCCTTAAGCAATTCATATCAGCTCCCAGAGTTAATCACAAAGGCAGGATTTAACGCAAGACCTGTCCAAATCCACAGTCCACGCTTTTTCGGTTGCTCCCGTGCCTTCCATGATGCCCTACTCCATATTACTAATCAGTTTTCTCACTCCTGGAAGAAGGAGGCTGGATGGCGAGTTTCTTCCATCTATCCACCTGTTGCGCAGTAGAAACCCCATTATTTGACACTCATTTTTTTAAGATTGATAAAAATGATCTCTCTTCAGCTAGCCCCTTTTTAAAATGCAAAGGCCTCTCTAAAGGACTAACATGTCACTTTCCAGCATATCAGCCAATCTCCTCCCACCCCTGCCCCCAACTAGTGTCAAGAACTGTGACGGGTCTGAGGTTTTACTCTTTGTACAAGTTAATAAGTTAGTCTATTCTAGTTTCGTGGGTAATAGCAGAAGACATGAAACTCCAGGATCAGAGACCATGTTCCTCCTGGCACAGTAAACAGCATAAGCATCAGCATGTTGCGTCCATTCCTTTGTTCCCTAAGTCCCACCGCGGTGATACGGAAGGTCCAGACAGCTGCTGCACAGGCAGTGGATTTGTGTCACAACCGTGGAATACCGAGCTTGAGGAACCCACCAGTTCATAGCAAGCAGGAAGCAAGACTGCCATTTTATTTACATTGTGAGAATAAAGGAAGCCTTATTGAAAGCGGAGTCGGGGAGCCCTGCAGGGGGAGCCCTCGAGCAGGTACCACTCAGTCCACACAACCAGCAGGAGGAAGGAAGGTAAGAGTTATTTCCACAAAGGAGGACGTTTGTCACATAGGAATTTTATCTCCCGCTTTTAAGAAAAAGAAGGAAGATTGCTCCCGGACCGAGCAGCAACGCACTAACCACTGCTTGCAGCCAAAGAGAAACTGCCACGACTTCAGACTTTTTTGTTCTTTTCCAATGAACTTTGGAAAGCTTTCCAAAACAACCTTCCCCAATTTCCTCCTTAAATCTAATAAAAGCGAACCTTTCCTTGGTCTCTTTGAGCTTGCCTATGGTTTGCCATAGCTCATTTGTCCCAAATGGCAATTCTCTGATATTCGCAAATAAACTCATTTTGCTGGTAAAATAACTGGCTATTTTATTTTTGAGGTCGACAGCATAGAGGGAGACATGACCTCGCCCCGCTCAAGTTTGCTCACTGCAGATATGATCCTGAGACATGATCTGAGGTAAGTGAGGGTCTTAGAGTCCTGGCATTCTCAGGGCTGTGAGAGACCCTCGGAACACTGCCTCTCTCAGTGAACAATCCCTTGGTCCTGTATTATATTGACTTCTGGCAAATTCTCACCGACGTATGCCACTCCTTCGGCCACTCTGATTAACCTGACTGACAGATGCTAGAGCCAAATCCATTCACTTTGTTTCATACAGCATTTAATTAAAGTTATGGCAAACAGGGCTCTGCTACTCGCAATATTGACCTGCCCCTTGCTCACCAGGCCTCAACCAACTGTAAATAAATCCTAGGAGGACCAGCGGATGTTTTCTTCGGATAGCCAGGATATAGTCTGAGGCCACTCTGCTATCCATTATGAACTGTGCGGGAAAGTTTAAAGTGAACTACGGATCTTTACAGTCATTAGGAGTTACAGGTGGCAAAAGATGGGCCAAGAAGGTAACCTTATTCCCAAAGGAGGGATACCCGGTGATGTCAGGCCTAGCAGAATAGCTCAGCACCAGCCATGTCCACGTGGGTCTTTCTGCCTTTGCAGCCCATGGGTGAGACTGACAACGTGTCAGATTGTCGGTTACAGTTGCTGCTGGACCCAGGTGGGCCACGTGATTTCTAGTCAGGCTGTAGTGTTGGATACAGGGCACTGAGAGAGCATTAGCTACCTCTCCCGTCCACGTCCGCCGTGCGGCTTAAGAAACCTATGCAATGGTGACCTGAATCAACTTTGGTGAAAAATCCCGAACTCGAGTGACGAGTGTGTCTTTGTTTATATGTGGGAGAGAGTACACCGGGCGACACTCAGCCACCGGAAATACGGGTCTAAGCACCAGGCGACATCCCGCCACCGGAGATATGGACCTAAGGTGTTCTCTCCGCAGGTGCCGAGACTCTCGCTTTCCCTCCACGGCCATGAAATTGACGCTTTCCATCCCCTGAGCTCTAATGGCCCCTTTCTTCATAATCATTCCCTAATGAAAACCCCAAAGTTTTGTCTAGAAGGATCAAGTGCAAGCGGGACCAGAGTGTTTTTTTATAATTTTATAGGGACCAATTACATCCTCTAGCCCGCCCACATGGGAACTCAGGGAACAGTGCACCCAACCAAGCTGGTCATTGTTCTCATGATCCGGAACCCTGTCAAGTCAACGAGAGGGTTTGGGTAGCTGAATCGGATTGAAGTTTGGTTATTGGAGGTCTCCTTTCAGCTTGGTCACCACCTAGGGAGTGTGCCAAACAGGCTGGCCTGGGATTGCTGTTAAAGGAGAAAGACATGTCGTGCCCAGGAGTTGTCTGGGTGGAATTCTGGATTCTCAGAATGAGAATCCAGTCCGCAACCCCTCGCCCCTTTCATCCTCATCAGTGCCAGGAGGGACCCTTTCTGGAGACCCGGGTATTCAGTGGCCAAACTGTCTTACTGTACTGTGTGGACCAGGAGGTACTAAAGGACATCATTTTGAAGTCAGAATCTTTTTGAAGTGGTTTTTGGCGGTGGGGCAGTGATGTTCTGTTAGCCCCTTTCGGCACGACCCGGACCCTGCATAGGAGAAACCCTCTACCACTTAGAAGTAGAGAAACACGAGTAAGGAACACGACTCCGCATACATTCAGATGTGGAAGGCGCAACGAAGTCATTTTAATTTCACTTCCCCAAAGTCCAAACCCCACTAAGTTGAAATTGCGCACCATATTCCCCTACAGGAATGTGCATGAAAGAGTCTAACGTGTGTGTGAATTGGGGCTGCAGCAGAAGGAGCCAGGGGATCTCTGCCATCCCCCTGGGAGCACTGGGAGGGCAAGTGTGCTGGGTGTAGGGGTGGCCAGCCTGCAGGTATGGCGGGGTAGCTTTTTTTTCTCCCGTGACTCTTTGCCTGAGCGCTGGTGCTTCCTCCTTCCCCAGAACGTCTTGGCATTTGATGGGTGCCTGGGCTCACAGGCCCTGTTCGTTCTGTGCCTGTGCGTGTTACCACAATCCTTCGTGTCTTTGGCCACCACTGTACCAGGATACTGTACCAGTATCCTTGTTGCTGGCCAAGTTGGGCTGTGACAGGGGCCAGGCACATGAGCCTGGCTAGCTTTTCTCTGTTCGGCAAGGCTGTGCATTCATTTGACTCAGAAAAAGAAAAATTCTAATGTTTTTCATTCAGAGCCCTATAATGGATAGCAAGGTCCTCATTGCTAACATCATTTTTTTTTTTTTCTTTTAGCTTTGGGGACTGACTCCTTGACTCAGCAGCCACAGACACATTGCCGTTCAGCCACAGGCTCGCTGTCCTCTTGTCACTATAACCTCTCTTCTTCTACCTGCCTGGAGGACAGTGAGTAGACAAACAAGGGGCCATTTGGGTGACTTGTTTCAATCCTGCTTCTCACCCCTCCATCTCATTAACATGTTGGATAACGGGAACTCTTATCCCCTCACTTGTCCGCTGCGTGGATGGAAGCATTCGCTACCTGTCCTGTGAGTCTTCTAATATCCCTGAATCCAGCCCACAAGGCCATTTTCCTTTTCTTCTAGCAAGCCGTGTCTCTGTCAGAATCCTGTCCTCATTGCCATCTCGCTGTGATCGGGGCCACGGGCCAATGCAGAGCATCGCTGGGGAAACTAAAGAGAAGAAAGCAGCTCAGGAAAGTCAGGTGGTATGACCGTCAGCCCTCTGCTTTCACCAGCACAAATACACTGAAATGAGGGCATAGAATTGACGTGCTAAAGACGGAGGCCAGAATCAGGAGTAATCGTGTGTTATAATTTTGTCCAAGCACAATTCTCTTTCATTCTCCCTTGATCAAGCCTGGCCCTTTTCCTGTCAGAAGCTGCCCTAAATGAATTACCCTATTGGGTTCCTTCATTGTATTAGCAACGGATAACATTTTGGCAAACACAACAGACGGTAGAAGAGCCATTTGGGGATAATTTATTGAATCATTAATTTAATAACAAAAACAAAAAATACCAGGATTCTATTATACACCAGGCAGTAGAGCAGATGCTGGGGATACAGTGGAGTGGACCCTGCCCTCAGGGACCTTCGAGTTCATGAGGAGAGAGAGCCGAGGAAAGATGCAGAGAGGTATCTGGCCACCACGTGCTCCACATACACTCAATCTGTACTCCTGGAAAATAGCCAAAGACACACCAACCACTGGGATGGAAATGGGGATGGATTTGAAGTGTCATTCACTTCAAATGATCATTCTCTTAACAACACCTTATTTCATTTGGGATATATTACATGGTATTACATGAGCTTAAAAATAGGGTTCATTATATGTAAGAGTCATTATTATTCATCCTCTTATTCAAGAAGTCCAGGAAGTCAAAGGAAGTGTTTACTGTTTGACTGGAAGACCAGAGAGGTATCTTCGACAACGGCCCAAATGAAAAGCAATTCTAGAAATTCTGTGCTCACGAAATGAAAACGTCCTACAACCTACAACTGCATTGTTTCCTCCTCCACGCTGAGAAATGAAGTTTGAAAACTGGCATAAATATTGGTAATGCTTCTTTGGTGAGCCCGAGTTCTGCATAGTGAGGCTGATGAGTTAGAGGGAGTGATGAAAACTAAACATCTAAGCTGACAGCAAAGGGAGAGCGGCAGTATTCCTTCGGTTGGCAGGAGACACAAATTTGCAAACTCAGATTGGACGTGGAGGAGGAGATGGTATATTTGGTCCAAAATAATAACTTCCAAAATGAAATTAAGATGACATGTAGTCTTTTATCTTACCCTTGTTTCGGCTATACTATTTGCTGTTCTTTAAATATTCTTCCTCTGAAGAGCCTAGAAATATGCTGTTTCTACTGCCCTGGGTGTCCTCTTACCCAGTCACTGGTTCTGCTTGGTAAATGACCTTTAATCTTTCAATATTTAGTTAGAGTTTCATCTCCTTGGTGACACCATGCTCTAATATTCCAGGTAATGAATTTATAAGTCGAAACTTGATTAAAATCCTGGTTCTGCTACTTGCTGTCTGTGTGGCTTGGAACAAATCCTTAAACTCCTCAAATTTCCTTTTTGAAACTTGAAAACGCTATAATCATACCTATTTCATAAGTCTGTTATAAGAATTAATGAGATACCCTCTGAGAAGCACCTCACACAAAGCAGGCACTCAGTACAGTGTATTCCTGTCCTTGGTGTGATGACAATAATTTCCGACATCTCTATTTTAGCATGGACCCCACTGGACAGAGATTTTTGACTATCGTTTTCTCCCTAATTGATTGTAGTCTATTTGAAGGTAAGGCATGTGTTTTGTCTTTATCCTTGAATGTCTGCACTACCTAGAAAAATACTTTTCAGGAGTAGGGACTCAATCAATGTTTAACGAATGAAGAAAGAATAAGTGAAAAAACCGATAAATGAGTAATTAATTGACATTCTCTAATTTCGTAGTCTTTAAACTGTTGTTTTTTAGGGAAGTATTAAACTATTGCTTTTAAGAACCACATTGGCGGGGGGTGTGTGTTTATGTGCGTGCACGCATGAAGATTGAACCTCTAGAAGATGAAGTCAGAGGCTATTGCCTAGGTCAGTATGGAAGCTGGATTGGGCAATTAACTTTCACCAATGGTACAGATGTAAGGAGAAGTACATGTGTTTTTTTGGTTGGGCTGGGGGTGTGTGTGGGGGGTGCTTATCAATCTGTTGCTTATGGTGTGTGTTTTTTATTGAGAGAGGTGTTTGGTTCTCGCAAATATTGGGGTTGGGTGAGCTATGACAATGAACCAAGCTTTTTATAACTAAAATTTGATTGCCCCGTATGTTAAGTAGGAATGTTAATGTCTGCCATGGGTTACTGACAGTCTTTTATTTAATTGTTTATAGCACTAGATCTAGATCATCTGGGGGCATTTGGTCTCAGATGCTCAATGCTTATTTCACATTCACCTCTCTTTAGTGATATGTCCTATCCCTCCCATATTCATTGACCGTGGATCTTGACAATGAATAAAATATATGACAATAATTTTATTTCTTTAACCCTGGAGGGAAAGCTCACATCCCCCAACACCCAGAGAGGGTTCGACACACTGGCAAACATGCATTCACCAATTCATCCATTTCTGTTCGTTCATTTGACAAATATTTACTAAGACTGCTATGTGTCTAGTGTTGTTTTAGCATGTAACAGTGAGCAAGGCAGCTAAGTTTGGAGTTTAGAGTTAAATATATTATTACCTATAACTTAGTAGGTTCCAGGCACTATGCTGTAATCTGGAGATACACCAAGAAAAAATAAGAGTGTTCTGACTGCACAGAAAATACATTAATGGTGGAGTATATCTCTATGTTGAGGGAATGCAAGTATCTATAGAAAAGGGTTTTCTGTTTTCTTGAGTGTTAATTCACGAGAATCACTACTCAGCCTTTAAGTCTCCATTTTTATCCATAAATCATGCCCCAGACGCCACATAAAAGTTTTTGCAAAATTTTCTTGCTGTTTACAACTTTAATATTGAAATTGTTGCCTTGAATTATTCCACGCATTGCATTCTTTCTTCCTTTTAGTTTTCCATTTCCGTTATTCTCGAGTCTTGGACTTGGGGTTCAGACCCTGGGTGTTTCTGGGCCACAGTTTGTTTTCCTTTCATCTACACTTGTGCAGATTGCTTTGGTTTAGCTCCTGCCCCAGTTCAGCTAGGCTCAGGATGGGGATGCCCCAGCTGACAGCCAGTTTATGAGGCCACCCCAAATCCAAGAGTAGGAGTCGAACAAACCCAATGTATTTCAAATCTCATTTCTCAAAATCTTTCTCAAAGGGATGTACCCATTTCAGACATATATGTATGTACATATATAATATATATATAGTGTGGATTGAATCCTTCTTTAATACTTAAGGCTCTTGTATTGCTTTGCAGTTTATCAGCATAAACATTTGTCCTTATATATTATAATAAATCCACATAAAAAACTCTTTGATATTTAGAAAGTACCCTACACTTCATGAAAACACTCATTTATTAATATTCTAATTCCATCAATCAAAACGAATTCACTGAGCACGAATTAGGTACATGTCACTGGGCTAAGAGAGTTGGATGCTGAGAGAGATCAGAGTTCCAGGGAGGTTCAACAGAATGAGAAAGTTGACTTCATAGGAAATCAGAAGCATAACACAGTGCATAATAGAAACCAAATTAGTAACATGGGGAGTAAGCGCTCTCAGAATTCAGAGCTGTGAGAAAGATTACTGCGGAATGGGGTGAAATCTGAGCTGGGCCTTGAAGAAGAGTTGGGGTTTCAGTGGGAAGAGAGGAGGGGGGCAGCCACCAGGCAGGGTTCATGGCGTGAACAAAGACGGAGGTACCTGTGTCTGGATAACATCAAAAAGCTTCGGTTTTGTTGATTTGGCAAAAGCCTCTGTGGCTGTCAGGTGGTCATTGTGTTACAGTAAAATTCGAGTTCCCAGATAAGAATGACTGACAGCTTTCTGAAGACGTAAGTTGAAAAGCAAAAAGAGAAATAATGGTTCTGGGAGGCAGTTTGTTTCACTATATAAAGCTTCAATTACTTTTTGTAGTGCTAAGGAGAGATATGCCCTTCATTAGCGATTGTGTTTTTATGTTTAGCTTCTCTACTAGGGGGAAAATAATCTCTTTGGATGCTTTGCTCATGTCAGCAGAAGCCTCTCTGGAGAATTGCTCTTCGTGGATAATTTCACTCACTGCCCAGTCAGATTAAGACCTTTAACTGCAGATAATGACATTTTCCCTGGGCTGTTGCTTCTGTGAACTCCATTGTGACAGTTTATGTTTAAAAGGTGAATTGGTGTAAACTATGTGTCTGATGGGATTTTTAAGTTTGGTGTGAGATGTGTTCGGTACAGCTGGAACTCACAGGGCTTTGTTTTTCTACAGTTTTGGAGGGATGAATTTACTACGCTGGCCAAACGATTTCCAGTTTTGCGCTTACGGAATTGACTGAAGCCTGGTGGTTGGTACCTGCTTGCTGGTCTGGGTCAAACTGCAGGAATATATACTTCCTTCATGGAGGGCTAGGAAAGGATCATTATTGAGATGGGGGTCTGCAAAGGGTATTCAGAGGACAGTAGCTGGTATGAACCCCAATTATAGATATTGAGAAGGCAAGGATGTGTTCATAAAGACAGTGCTCAGTGTTGAGGCTAACTGCAGAAATGGGACATATATCCAAAGGTTAGAAGTTTAAGAATCGAGAGCAGGACAGGGTACAGCATGAGGGATGATTGTTATGGGCAGTTCTTAAAGAAGGGGCTGATGCCATGGTGCCTGGTCCCTGGTGTGTGATGTCGCTGGGCCCAAAGGAACCACACTGAGATTGGACTCCATTCTTTTTCAGGGTGGTCTCATATGGGTGAGAAGGCAGGCTATTTTTTTTTTCTTTAGAATTATTTCATTAGATCATAAATGTATAACAGCTTCTTAACTCTACAAATGCACTTAAATTTTTTTTTAAAGGAAAAACGTGATATATTATTATACCATGATCCCGGCTAATTGCTTTTCAAAACCTTGGGAAAAAAAATCTTTAAAAAGGTTTCACATACCACCTGAAATGTACAAATTTAAAATTAGCAAAGAAGGATGCTCTACACCCTTATAAATACAACTAGAAAGTGTAGAGGTGTAGGTGGGGCTTCAGGGAAGTCAGCTTTGGAAGGTAGAGGACCCAATCATCTGTGAACAAGGGACATGGGGCCAAAGGTCCTCGGAGGGAGGTGGTTCATGCATTCCACATGGTTGTGGAACCTGAATGACAGACATTGGGCATGTCGATGTTTATGAATGGGATCTAGAAAATTAACTTTTTTTTTTTTTTTGCTAAGTTTCTCTTGACTTCAAGCTAGGCACATGGAAGTGTGCTCAAGAGAAATCAGGTGTTTTTTTTTGTTATTGTCTTTATGTGTGTGTATAAGCTAATTGAAATCCCATTTACTCCAAGCACAGGGAGGAAATTTTAATTTCAATGAAACTGTAGTTATTTCAACCAGACTAAAGCTTGAAAAGCCATTTGGAACCTGAAACTTCTTCCTCTGTTTCTCCGGGACACATGTTTCTTGCTTCTGTTTCTCTCTGTGTATCAGAAGCATTCTCCCCCTCAGGAGACTTTCTCTGCTTTTTCGTCTTGCATATAGGCCAGCTTGGCTGCCAGCACCGTGATAAATCAGACCATCGCTGGCTGGGGCTATCTATTAGTTCATGTTTTTCCAAGGGGGAAATTGCTTGGGTGCTGGGAAGCCAATGGATTGACTGTCTGGGGACCACGTGCCCATCCCTGATCCCATCATCCACAGCTGGAGTGACAGAGATGTAGCATCGCCCCTTCAGAGGCTAGAATAAATGATGAAACTGTGCAGCCCCAAAGCCTTCCATCTGATATTCTGTGGACTGTCAGGCTGTGGAATCTGACCATTCCCCTAGGAAGGGGAGCGACAGAGGCTGGCGCCAGCGTGGCTGGTCTAAGAAGGGAACAGCGTTGTAGCTGTGGGATAAGAAGGGGCTCATCTGTGGCTGTAGGATCGCAGGCAAGAGCAGCACTGCTGGCCCTTGCATCATCCTAGTCTGCTTTTGGTCCTGGTGTGTGCCCTTCCCTTTTTGTTGATTTTTGAGGTGTGCTTCAATATTGTCAACGGCTGTCCCAGAGCAGTGCACCCTCGCCTGCCAGGATGTGCAGCTGGTTTCATGGCCATCGGAAAGCTACAACCCTCCTCCAGGTAACTAAGACATGGGGTAGCTCAGTCTCTCTACGGCTTTTCAGTTCTGAACGGGGCTAATGGATTCCAAGTTCTGTGCAGATGAAGCTCAGAGAGAGAGGCCACACGAGGTACATAATCTCGCTTTGAGAGCAGGTGATGGCCTGACAGCCTTAGCGTTTGAGTAGGTGTAGAAGATGCGAGGTCTGGGACATGAGCACAGACAGAGGCCCTCCCCCTGCGGCCCAGCCCCAGCTCTCCCCACCCTTGCTCTGTCCCTCACTGTGAAGACTCCACACATGAGTGCAGACCCTGCAGCCCACATGTCTCTCCTCGCAAACCGTCAACCATCCTTCGGTCCTGAGGGTGTGCACCCCAACAAGGCAATGCTCGTTTCCTTAGGAAAAGGCCTGCATCAGCCCTGGAAATGTGCTCAGGGCCATTTGGGCAGGAAATTCTGGGTCCTGGATGCCCAGGGCATAGTCTAAAAGGGTTGAATGGTATGTTCTCAAAGTGGGGACATTGGCGAGGCTCAGAGTAGTCCCCTGGTTGCCTCATCTAAACAGGGGTGGCGTGGCTAGAGAATGGCCAGAACGGGACCTTCTAAAGCAGGGGTCCCCAACCGCCAGGCCATGGACCAGTACTGGTCTGTAGCCTGTTAGGAACCGGGCCGCACAGCAGGAGGTGAGCGGCCAGTGAGCGAGTGAAGCTTCATCTGTATCTGCAGCCGCTCCCCAATGCCAGCATCACCGCCTCAGCTCCACCTCAGATCAGGCATTAGATTCTCATAGGAGCACCTGTCCCTGGTGCCAAAAAGATTGGGGACCGCTGCTCTAAAGCAAGGACTCAAGAACCTAGGCCTATGGGCCAGTCTGCTTATGATAGGTGGCATAGAATTATAACCTTGAGAGAATGGGCCCACGGAATCTAGTGTTGCTATTTTGAATAGCTCCAGGGAGGCAAACAGATCTTATGGTCATGAGGTATCAGGCCCTCTTGAAATCGTGTCTCTAGGCCTCCAAAGAGTTCCTTCTGTCACATGGCACAATTGGTCTTGGCAAGGCTCATTGGAATAAATATGTGTACAAGAATAGGTTTTTAGCAACTTTTCCCACCCCTCTCCCCACCACCCACTACCTGTATCCATTTGGGGGAATTCCCCAATTTATGGAAATCTACCCTTACTATAAAAGTAAATGCGAAAATTGATACCTAGTTTCCCAGCCTCCTTTGCAGCTGGGAAATATGACCTATGTTCAACCAAGTAGACAACCTCCTAGGGCAGAGCTTCCCAACCAGCGTGCTGTGGCATCATGGTAGACCACGACTAGGTCACAGAAATGTGTGAAGTGGCATTCTTCAATGGTAAGGAATGGGGTGGTCGAGCCTCTTGGACATGTCACCTCTGACCATAAGCATCCTTATTTACCCCAGTGCATAGTAAAAATATAACTTTCTGTTGTGCTGTGGCAAGAAAAAGGCTGGGAAACACTGAACTAGGAGCCAGCGATGCAGTTATAGGGACCTTGGAAAGTTCTCTTTGGCACAGTGATGGTTGCCAGAAAATGCCAGGTTGTGGGCTGCCCTGGGCTAAGTGTTTTCTCACAGGACCAGTTCTGTGACTTAGTTCTCCATTCCTTCTGTGGATATTTTAAATTTTTAACAAGCATATTTTCTGCTTAAATCAGAGTTATACTGTAGGTACACAATAGCTATTACAACAGCTACAACAGAGAAGTTGGAAGTCTGAACCAGCTGAGCCCTTTGTTGGACAAAGATATTCCTGAAATGGTTACACACTATAAAATTTAGAACTTGAAGGGACTTTGAAGATTCTTCTAGTTCAAGTCTCTCATTAGATAAACAAGAAGCCAAAGCGAAATGACTAGTAGGCTCAGGTAGTTAATGAAAGAAAAAGTCTATATATATTCAGAATTGTGTTTCCCCAAAGTTTTCCATCATTAAAAGAAAAGGGACATTTCCCTCCAAAGCAAATGCAATCCAAACCAAGACCGACCTTTGAGCATTCTTTTCAAAGTCAAGTTTGCTGTTAGTTTCTTAGGTAAAGTGTTGATGGAGAAGTTGCTCAATAATTGACACCTCCGTGGAAACAGAAAACATTCCTCTCAGGTGAAATACGGTTTTGTTTCTATTATCTGAGTGGGCATTTCCTTTAGCAATGCCATCTCCCACTTTTGAATAAAAACTTGGACCACTTCATTGTCTAGCTGTTCCTGGCATTCCCTTTTCCATAGGAAAGAATGCTTTTAATGGCTTTAAGCTAAAGCAAATACTTCTTTCCCTTATGCTGTTAAACAAGCCAAATATGTTCTTCACTCTCTTGGGATTTTCTGGCATTTTATTTATTTATTTTTGATGTGCAAAGCATGCCAGACAACTAAGCAGATCGTTGTGTATGTTTCACATGGATTAAGAAGAAATTTTAGAGTGTCAGAAGGTTTAAATTAAGCAATTAAAAAAGTATTCGAAAAGAATCACTTTTTTAAAGATTGTTTTTGTTTTTTTGTTTTCTTTTAAGTCAAATGAAAGATGCCTGGGGATGGGAGTCGGGGAGTGGCAAGGGCTGAGGGAGGATTTACCAATGCTCAGGAGAATATTTTTTTTTGGAGGGGGTGGTGATAGATACTTTCATTATTTTGATTGTGGTGATGGTTTCGCAGGAGCAAACATGCCTCAAAACTAACTTAGTTGTACATTTGAAGTATGTGCAGTTTGTTTCATGTCAATTATGCCTCAACCAAGTTGTTTTTTAAAAATAAAACAAATGAAACGACAGTTCAGACTCCTCCATAAGAGACTTGAAGTTAGGGAAGGAGAGAGAGCTAAAGAACTAGCAACTGCTGAACGTGCTGTGTAAAATGGTGAGGTAGGTTGAGAAAAACATGGTTAGGGAAAAGCTGCCCACTCAGCTCAGTGGTGAATGCCAGACCAGAAGATCAACACCATGACCAAGGCCATGTCTGTAGGAATGGAGCTTCTCATGGCCTCCTCCCAGTTCTGCTTCCATTAAACTCTTCTCCCTAGGTTTTCTGAGTTCCTTGACCATCTTTGCTTGAGGTGGGAGATGGGCTTTCCTTATGTTTTTAAAAATTATCTAATTATTTTTCATAGCAGGACAAGCAGGATTTATGTTTATTCAATGTGATTCTACAGTTTATCTGAAGGTTCCTGGAATATATAAATTATAGATCAAACTCTTAATCATAATCTCTAAAGCATGGCTCAAATTCTTATGTTTTTCCCAGGAATTTGCTGGAATTCTATCATGTCGGCTGCTGTGTGGAATGAATGAGGAGGGAGAGAGGCTCAGGGGCAGATGCTGAACTTCTTCTGAAACTGGTTAGAAATAGGGAGACACTTCTGAGAGTGAAAAAAGCCACTGTTGAGAGTGAAAAAAGCCACTGTTGGCATTTATGGTGACAGCACAAGCATAAAATGGGACCGCGCTGGGTAAAACAAGACATCTGGTCCCCCTAGTTATAAGACTCTGACCTTTGTAAAAGTGGAAGTCAACGAGCCCAGTTCCTCCTTTGTGTGTGACAGGGAACATAAGCAATGTTCTCACGGGCGAAGGGGGTCAGATCAGTTTGTCCGTTGCATTTGCCTTCCTCTGAGCTGGAGCGAAAACTGGGGGAGGAAGGAAGGCACCAGTTACTCACAAGGATGCCGGGGACCCTGATGACACGGACCGATTGCTCCTTTTTGAGGCCTTTGGGTGACCCTGAACCTCATTTTATTTCTTTGACCAGAGAAGCATCTGAACAATGCATAAGCACAATGGCAACACACTCGGCCTTTCACATTTGAGGGAATCATTGGTTAAGACAAATATGATTTCTCTTCAGTTCAGCTTCCTAAATCTGCCATGATCTTTGCAGCTCAAAAAATAGCATTGAAACAGACTCTTGATTAATTGTGTTTTTTTAATTATAATTATTTTTTTATAGTTTGTACTCCCTTTTTTCTGCACCCTTAAAAAATTGCCATTTGACCTAAGCAGCTAGAATTCGAAAATGAAAGGGTAGATGACAGTGTCACTGGGATGAGAATTAGTAAAAGGTTTTCAATATGAAAATATGTTTAATATCCTGCCCGAGTATTAAAGTGACAGGATGTCTCCTGGATAATCTCTCGAGTCTACAATAATTAGTTTTCATTACATTGTATTGAACAGCTTTTTCTAACATGGCAACCTTTCCCAAACACAGTGATGTACAAGGCTCTGTATGATTTTATTCTAGCTTATCTCACTAGTCTTCTCTCAATCTTTGCTTAACTTATACTTTATCATTAAACTTCTTATAGTATCCCCAGTGCCCCACACAGAAAACGTTAAGGACTTTGAAACATTCATCATCTTCTTTTCATCGCCATGTTTCCTGTAGAGAATGAATTTCCTTCTACCTGACTCCCGTTCTTCTTTTAACTCTCACTGCTTCCGGGAAGTCCTCCCTAAGTCCTTTTCTTACTCCTCCCCAGGCTACATTAGGATTCCTTTTTCTCCTCCTTTTTAATATATGTGCACTTTCTGCTACTATGTGTTATATTATTTTATCAGTTTACATATTTGCGTCTGACATACATTGAATAAGTACTTAGAAAACAGAACCTTGTATATAATGTCTCTCTCTCTCTCTCTCTCTCTCTCTCTCTCTCTCTCTCTCTCCCCTCTATCTCCTCTCTCTCTCACGCCCAGCAGAGTTGACAAAGAGTAGGTGTTTCCAGGGCCTAATGTAATTGTACATGAACCTGAGAAAACAACCAGTTGAAACATTTCCAAGAAAGACAGGTGGGCAAACGATTCCTGCTGAGAGTACGCGTGATGCTGTTTACACGATCGCCCTTGAGCCGAGCTTTGCTTTCCCATTTCCTCAGAGTAAATATGTGTGCATATTAGATGGTAGCAGATGCACAGACTTCGGAGCAGAATAACGAGGCTTTGTTGACTCCACAATGCTGGATCCATTTTTAGCTCTCCCTTTATTTCACGTCACTGTTAGTCTTCTTGGGACTGAGAAATACTACATATTTCACTGCGTATTTTAAAGGGAAATGATGGCGATATAATGAGAAGGAAGCACTGCTTCCCAGCTACTATTAGTGAGCATGCAAGGTCATTTTTTCCAACGTCCCTTTTGACTAAGCATGCTCTGAACACTTTTGGACAGCATCTTTATTCCTGAAGAGGTCTACCACCCCACTTATTGGGGGTCGGGGAGTGGGTCTGAAAAGACCTGGGAGAAAATAATTAGAAATGTTAAGCATGTTTTGTTTTTCAACTTTCTGAAATCTTGGTAATTATTATATATTCGAATGGTCAACTTTAAAAAATTATTATTATTCCAAAATGGGAGAATCAAGACTTGAAGTTTGTGTAATCTAGTCCCGAAATTAATGTTACCAGAAAGTGAGCAAAAAGAAGGTTGATCTATCTTTTGAATTTCTGAATGTAGGGGAGGATATTAAGCAGTACAATCTATTTATTAAGTGCACACGAGTGTAATTATTTCCAACTACACAGATAAACCAATGGAATTTGAGATGACTAGAATATTCAGAACAAAATTCCAGGTCAATTATTCAAAACACAAGTGGGTAACTGAACTAAGGAAGGTGGCTCTGGATATCTCATTCAGAGAACCTCAGGGCTGACTTTTGCCAAACCTTTCCTTTGTAGAATTCCAAAGCTTAGGAATTACCAGTCTGATGTGCAACAAGGAGGACACATCGGGCTTCTGTAAATCCATTTTTCACTAACCAAGGCTGAGACGCGTGTGTGCTTTCTGATTAAACATGTATTGGGCAGGTTAATTACAGTGCTTGCTGCCATGAGGTTTTTGTTATTGTTGTTATTATTGCTGTTGTTGCTGTTTAAAATAGCAAACACCCTGACCACAGCGCCCTGCTCCGTGAAGCAATGTCAGACTCTTGCTGTACAGGGGTTGCCTCTGTTGGGATCAGCACTGAGCACCCAACCCACGGCCAAATGTGAAGGACTTTGCTTATAGGAGGATAGTAATTAGCTAAGGCAACCAGGCTAGTTTTCTCTAAAACTGTTTCCAGGGAATGCAGAATAGATTCATAGAAAATAGAGCAGACACGTAGGTCAAGGCAATGTGGAAAGAGACCGCATGGGCTGTGAGAGGTGGAGAGGAAGGTTGTCTCAAGACCTGCCTAATATCATCACGGCTTTTAAGCTCTGGTGCTCACATATCTTTATATGCTCCCCGTTTTCCTTAAGGTGACCTGAGCACATCTCTGTTCCTGGTAATCAAGTCTATGACTGAACTCAAGGGAAAAAAAGATTAACTGCGTAAAACCTTACATTCAAGTAAGAGAGAGCAGTTGTGTTGTTAGGAAGCCAACTTTTGGCCGGAAGATAGGAAATCTCTTCCCCAGGATATATACGCGATTGAAAAGCTTTTGGTTTCCTACCAATGCTATTTAAAATGCTAAGAATCCACATATAAGTTAGAGATTTTAAAGCTTTGGATGATATTGACAAGTTCAGGCAGATAATTAATATATATTTCATTGAAGTTATTATTTTCTAGAGAACAGTAAATAGATATTTACAAAGCCTTTCTGAAACATACAAAGAAATATTTAATCAATGCTTTGAGTAAGAGGGGTGGTTGAGGATTATAATGAGAATGCAGATAATTATGAAGAAGAATATAATTTCTCTTTAAGTAAAGAACCAATGTGGCTCTCTTAACCAGAGCTATTGCTTAATCAGTCAAGCCAAGAGCCAGAAAAGCAAGGGGGTGGATATTTTATTAAGGGTTTCAGATGTGTGTATTAATCTACAAATGCCCGTAGGAATAGGCTATGGATTTCAGCTAACTCAGAGAAGTATAGCATTGTAAAAAGAGATCAAAAAGATCACATGAAACTAATTGTGTACAGATTTTTAAATTATATAGTAAGGCCACGCACTTCAGTTATATTGGTGAAGTCAATTGCACATAATTGCAATTCTTGTTCATGTGCTTGTATAATGTAAATTTTACTAAAGCTTTAATTCATGTAGCAAGTCTCAGCACATGTGCAAAATTTTAAAGTAAATTTGTAATCACATCATATAATAAAAAAATTTTTTGTTAATTGCTTTTACATTTTGGTGCAATGTCATCTACTTCCAAACAAGAAACATGTCCAATTATCCTTATATTCCACGAATCTGGTAAATTTTCCCTGAAAGCAACCAGAAATAACTATTTAATCACCAATAAGTCATGTATCAAGATGAAATTCTAGCTTGGTTTTTCTAACAGTTCCTAAAAACCTCTTTGCTCAATACATTTTTATTAGCTCTTCTCACATTTATGAATATGACAAAAACATATGAATGGGTGTAAGTATCCACTCATGACATACAACATAAAAATATATTTCCAATTAAAAGAAAAATTCTTACCTTCAGAACGAAATATATAACTTGGGTTCCTTTTGGCCAGGTTTGAAGTTTGAATCTCTTTTGAGCCTAAATCTGTGACCTCATGAACGTCAATCAGCACAGACTCTGTTTTAGGTGGGTTCCCCACCCACCAGCTGTGGGATCTCTTGACCTCTGTAGCTCTTTAGTTCTCAATTTCTTATCTGTAAATTGAAGAGTTGAGTAGAGCAGCAATTTAAAAATTGTGCTCTCTGAAGCCTTGGTGTGACTGTGGATACCTTTAGGGACCTCTAGTTACTGTGAGGGCAGTGGGCATAGCTGTAGGGGCTCTGGGCTCCCCCATAGCACCTCCTCCAATGGAGCGGCTTTACCTATATCTATTTGGATTTATTAGACTTCTATGTGAGCTTTCATTTGATGAAAGAGCTATAAGGCAAAAAAAAAAAAAAGATTTGCAAACCACTAGACCAGATAAAAATTAAGGTTACCGTTTTGTTCTAGAATTAAATTATTCCATTCCAACTATCTGAATGGGTCTGGAATGAAATAGCTCTCAATGAATATGTGTTACATGAATGAATAGAGTTTCTGCCCTGAAGAGATTTATAACCAATAATTTTTCTTGTATCCTATTGCCACTACATTTTAATTGTTTCTTAATCCTTGGATTCGAAAGCAGCAGAAGAGATGTTCTCCATCTTCAAATGTGCTCACATTAAAATCATCCAATTCAGATGAATATCAGATGATAAATTGCAGGCTATGGGGTTGTTAGTGGTTTCATTATTAATTTGAGTAGCACTTGGAATAGAGGTAGGCTGGAAACCTACTGATCTTACTGTGCAAACATGGGCCATTTTTTTGTGGGATTAATAAAAATCTTTCCTTAGAGAGAGAAAGTTCTTCCAATGGTGTGCACATGAGTACATGAATATATCTTAGCAAGCTTTCTAAAGAACTTCTCCAGGAAAACTTTCTATGAGTTGATATCAGAACAAGTATAGAAAACCATGGAGTTGAAGCTGTTGCAGTCCACGAAGGCTGGGGGTCTTCAGCAGCAGATGCTTCTCTTGTTGATTCTGTGTACATCTGTGAACTCTGACTGTTCGGAACATAACGTTCCCAAAGTTATCTGGTAGTTCATGTCTATTGCAACTACCTAGAATGCCCTTTCCACTTTCCTCATCTATGTCCGTCTTACTTAACCTTCAAAATGTCCCACAGTATCACGTAATCCAGGTTCACGTTCCAAGTTCACTATTTTTATTTAGCTATTCCTTCTCCATGGCCTAATTTCTACACATATTTTTAATTTAACATGTATCCATTGACTGTGACCATTTATTTACTTCTCTTTCTCCCTGGCTATCTGAAATCTCTTTTAGGGTAGGGATCATATCTTATTTATTTGACTTTGTGTTTCCTACCTTACCCTGGCATGCTGTAATTGCCAAATAAATTATTTTTTTTCCCTGAAAAACTAGTGGTTTTGAGAATGTTGCCCAAAAGTCACTATATCAATCAGAGTTCAAACAGAAAAGCAGAGACCGCTCTAGATATTTCAGATGGAGCACATTTAATTCAGAGAGTTGGTTTCAAAGGCATTAGAGAGCTGGACAAGCAAAAGGATAAAGAGGATACCCGAAGAGCAACAAGGAATAGGGGTGGTACCCAAAGGTCAGAAGCGGAAGCTATTTCTGGGCTGCTCTAAGCCCACAATCCCGAGACTCCACCTAATGTTGCATCATCGGCTTCCGGATCAACTGAAGAGGTCTTCTCTTCCAAGTTGGTTCCATTAATAAGTGGTCACATCCTGGGCTGCTGAACTAGCTCCCTCCACCCTTAATGCCACCTTAACAACTGCCAAAAACTGCCAGCACACGCCACTAAACAAAAGCCTTCTCTCCGTCTCAGATTAGTGCTTCTCTCTGACAGATCTGACAAGAGGAAAGCTGATGAGAGAGTTTGGAGAACGTGCAGACTTCCAACCTCAGTGGCACAGGAAGGTGGGTGCAGGGCTGAGAGACACCAGTCACTGTGAGACTTCTAGTGTGCTGCTCCCGGGATCTCTCAGTTTTGGAATCTGTAGTGCTAAACATATTGGAGCTTTTCAGCAATACAATAGTGATTGAATAAGCGCGAATGTAAATAAGTCAAAGACATTTCACCTCTCACCTAAAGACAATAATCTTTTTTACCCCGACACAAACTGGGGGATAGGATGCAACTCTCTGAAGTTCATCAGAATTCATACTCAAAGTTATCTCAGTAAAGTAGAACGATTCTCAAGTCAATAAGAGAAAATCTAACAGGAATAAATAAATACAAAGTTTTCATTTGTGTTAAAAATAAAGCTCAAGTCTTTCTATTTGTTTTACATATAGGAAACTTATGATCCATAAATGTGATCTGAACCATATGATGCGGCTTCTAGGAAAATTAGCTATGACAGTCGCTGTATTAACAAGAATCTGATTTTCATGTCTAGGATGGTAATGACGCCACTGCATTTTGTTTATATCTCATTTATAGTTTTATTAATTCCTTTCAGCTGTGAGTTTTCTGCATACAGAATTCAAATTTATGGCAATCTACCTCAGCATATCATTTGGCAAGGAGAAGAAATTAGAGTCTGAGTAGAGCCTGTATAAATGAGAAATGTCACTTCATTACTAGATTTTTTTGTTTGTTTTTGTTTTTGTTTTGTTTTGTTTTGAAATTAGACTGTTGGTAAAAAAAAAGTAGTATTAACACTTTCTCGTTTTTACTCCAGACAAGTGATTCTATACTCTGTTGTGCCTAATGCCCCTTTCTATAACTACTTTGTAATACTCATTTCTCTGTCATGAAATGAAATTTATTAAGGTAATTTACACACAAATTTCATACAATTTAGTATGAAGTCATATATAATATAAAAAAGCAGTTCAATATAAAACTCAGTTGCTATATAAGAAGACATAATGAAGTAGTCAGATGTTTGCTTAATATTACAATGAATAAATTCAGATTTATAAGTAAGAACAATATTCAACTAATATTTTCCATACTTTATCTTTATATTTAACATTTTGAAATAAGGGCTAAATAAGTACATTTGTTTTATGACCCAGAATATCATTTATCTTTGTGACTATTCTGTGGTAGGGTGGAATGTTCCAGAAAAGTAATTAGACAAATTTATTTATATTGTTGTTAAATCTTCTATTTTCTTACTTTCTGCCTACTTTTCCTATCTATTACTGAGAGAATAGTATCAGAATCCCAAATTATTTTACTTCTCCTTTTAGTTCTATCAATTTTTATTATTTTGAAGCTGTTATTAAATGCATAAACATTTAAGATTGTGTGTCTTCTCAATAAATTGACTTTTTTTTTTTCCATTAAAAAATACCCCATTTCGGGTTCTTACTCCATCCAAGACTCCAAAAAAAAAAAAATACCTATTTTTATTCCGAGGAATATTCCTTGTTCTGAAATTTAATTTGTCTGATGTTAATATTGCTCCTTTAACTTCCTTTCGCTCATTGTTTTTATGTTCTATCTTTTTCTATCCTTTGAACTTATCTGGTTTTTTTTATATTTAAAATGTTTTTCTCACAGACAGCACTGTAGTTAGTTCTTGCTTTTTAAAATCTGACCATCTTTGCCTTTTAGTTGGAGTGTTTAAATTATTTGCATTTAATGTAAATATTGAAATGGTTTGAATTAAATCTATCATCTTGCTATTTATTTTCTATTTGTCCAATTTGTGTTTTGTTCCTCTTTTTTCTTGCATCCTGATTTCTTTTGGATTAAATTTTTTTTTTTTTTTAAGATTTTAAGTTTTTCTTTACTATTGGCTGATCAGCTATACATTTTGTTTTACTTTTTCTTGTGCCTGACCCAAGGTTTACCATGTGCATCTTTAACTTATCATGACCTACCTTCAAATAATATTATACTACTACACATATAATATAGACACATTACAACAGCATATCTCCATTTTCTTCCTCCTGTTCTTTGCACTATTGTTTCTTACACGTTATTGTCATACATTGTGCCATTTTTATCGTACATGCCCCACAATGCATGTTATTAGTGTTGCTTTAAATAATTGTCTTTTAATAATATTTTATATTTTTTAGTTGAAAAAAGCATCTTTTAAAGAGATTTAAACTGAGAAAAAATATCCTTTAATATGTTCCCATACATTTATCATTTTCCTCTCTTCATTCCTTTGTGTAGATCCAAATTTTCATTTGGTATTGTTTTCCTTCTATCTGAAAGACTACTTTTTGTATTGTTTGTAGTGCATTCTTGTGGTGAATTCATTCAGATTCTATATGCCTAGATAAGTCTTTATTTTGCTTTTATTTTCAAAAGCAATTTTTTTCTGGGTATGGAATTCTGGATAGGAAGCTTTTCTCCAGTACAAGACGTGGAAGATGTTGCCTCAGTGCCTTGTGGTCTACTAAGTTTCTGGTGAGATGTCTGCTGTCAAATCTATCTTTGCCCCTCTATGTCCCCAGTCTTGCCCCAGAGCTTTTAAGATTTTGTCTTTGTCACTAATTTTATAATGTTTTTTAGTTTGGTTGATTTATGTTTATTCTTATTTGAGTTCCTTGAGAATGTTGAATCTGAGAGTTTACAGCTTTCATCAAACTTCGACATTTTCAGCCATTATTTCTTTAAATGTTTTTCTGTTCCTACCGCCCATTCTGTCTGGTACTCCAGTGTTGTTAGACCACTTGGTGCTGTTCCGTATATAACTGATGTTGGTTTTTGTTTTGTCACGGTTTGTTTTTACAGTTTTTCTTCTCTTAATGCTTCATTTTGGAGAGATTTTATTGCTTCAAGTTTACTGATCTTTCTTCTGCAGTATGTAATCTGCTATTAATCCCATCTAGTAATTTTTTTCTATCAGTTTTCATATTTAGCATCAGTATTTAGTTAAAGATTTGAGAAAACCCTTTGGCAGTCTCAGGAGCTCTCTCTCTCTCTCCGTGCAACTCCCCCTTGCCTCACAAATTCTGGCCACCCTGCTCTCCTTAAGTCTGACCTCTGTCTCCCTAACTTGGTGAGACAACTGGGCTCTGTGCTGTGGTTTGGCAACTGCCTGCAGGCAGTAAGCTGGGGCGACTGAGGCAGTCACCTCATTTGGTTTCTCCTTTCAGGGATCACAGTCTGGCTGGTGCTGGCAGCTGTCCAATGTCTGAAAACAGTTGTTTCATATATTTTGTTAAGTTTTCAGTTGGTACATGCGTGGCAGGAGAATAATTCCTGTGGCCATTAATACTTTATATATGGAAGTGAAAATCTAAATACATAAATTTGAATGTTAATTTAGGATCACTGTGAATATAATAGATACAAAAACAGACTGACATAAGTGCTCTCTTATAGGTGCCTCCAATACTGTAAGCATTTGTTGATGGTTATTTTCCTCAACTATCAATTATTTTTTGTAAATTTCTAAACAAAACAAGTCTCTATCTTCCTTCAAGTTACATGATATTTCATTCCTAAAGGATTCTGTATATATTAAACTGGACCAAAATACTTTGTGTTTAGAATTAAAATGGAGTTAGGTTCTGGACTCAGATGATATAAATAGGTTTTCCTCCTACAGAAAAGACACATAGGATGTGAGACCACATTCCCTTGTGTTGGACTATGATGTGGCATCTTTGGCTCTTACTGGAACCATGGCCTACATAATTAGTACCTTTCATACTTCACATATTTTATCTGTTGTCTACATAACCGTGTGGTAATTTTGAAGCCTAGATGCTATTGAAAATGCAATAAATAAGTTATGTCTTAGCTACAGCTATTGTATCAGGAAAAGAGGGAGATACTTAATATTGTTTTACCAAGATAATCATGATACTTTATAATGAAGGAATCTACTTCTAGTTTGCCTTCCAAACAAGCAGCTTTTTCCTCCAAAAGGCAATGTAAAATGCCCCACATCATCACCATTCATTCATTCATTCAGCTTCCAACATGTGCCAGGTTTTGAGGATATCTGCGTGATATATGAAACAAGAATCCTTGCTCTCATGGAACTTACATATTTATTAATGTTCATGGTAGAGAAACTGTGGCCACCAAAGGAAATATCCACACATCCCTTAAATTGTTAAGATAGTTTCCACATCACAGATTTCTGTTAACTAGTAAAACAGATTATGAGAATTTTAGAGTTTACAAAATGGGAACAAAAGCTTCCATTTAAAAATTTTGGTCAAGATTCCATTCTTAAAAGACTTTATTCTAAGGAAATGCATAACCAGAGTTGAAGACAAGACCTTCAGGCAAAGTTTAGATAATTCGATTCAATCTATTAAGAAGTTCAAAGAAAACTTCAAATAACACTGCTTGACCCATGTTGCAGGAGAGGAAGAAGCCTGTTCTCTCAGTGAGCTAAGTTGCCTGTGATCACATTGGCTCTTGGGAAATTACTGGTTTGGCTGAGATCCCACTTTCAGAAAACACTTCCTTAGGTTTGGCAGCGTGAGTTCTGGATTGATGACCACTTGGCTTGTTTGGACTGATTCTCTTGGCTACCTGCTCTCTAACGCAGCCTCGGCCCAGATCCACAGGTAAAATGCACGTTGTCCCACTCCAGACAGCCGCAATACCTCTGTGAGACAACATTTGGAAATTAGGAATCTGAGACTCAACCAAATGTGCAGCTAAACACACAAAAACACTATTTCAGGAGCCACAGTTTCAAATCCTTGACCCACAATCAATTTTGTGTGGGTTCTAGGGTGAACCAATTAATTTTTTCTGAGGCTCAACGACCTCCACTCTAAAGGACAATGATAGCCTTGTTCATGGGGTTGCTATGGGGATTATAATGAGATCATGTATGTCAGAATGCTTTGTCGGCCACACAGCACCATATGCATATATACGCAATATATATATATATACACACACTCACTCACACACACACACATTGTTATTGTGGTAAGTGATGAGGAGTAGGGTAGGTGGCCTGTTGAAAGACTCCAAAGCCCAAAACATCTGTAGACCCCTGGCCTGCACTGCTGCGTGTAATGTATGTTTTGCTGCTTTTTTAGATCAGGCAACAACAATAAGCTTTTGCTCTCAATGTTGTTTCCTGTTGTCCTTCCCTTTTGGATTTGTAGACGTTGCTTGCAGTCTAGTGTACAGGCAATTAAGTTTGGTGCCCAAGAGACAGGTAGGTGCGCACGACGCCTAGCTTCCCTTCATCAGTGTGGGAGCTTCTGCCTGGGCCTGACCTTCTTCTCTGGGTTGGGGGAGGTCCCTGCGTAGCTGTCCTGAACTCGCTCACCTATCCTAGACCCAGACACACCTGCAAATTACTTACCTTGCAAGGCGGTGCCAGTCCTGGGGCTAAGAGCACATACTTGCTCTTGTGATCTCTGCTGCCTAGTAAATGGTGATTATGGCTCTGCTTGCTGTGTAGGAGTCGGTGATGCGATTATAGCTTCCCATGACAGATGGCAGGCGTGTGTTCCTGCGCTAACAAGAACTTCTTGCCGGATCATCAAAATACATTTTCCTTTTTGGGATCGGACTTTGTAGCATCTTATTCCTAGGTCTGAGAGTTCAGCGTCTGTGCTTCATTGTCAGTCTAACTGCTCTTCAAGCAAGAGATCTGGGAAGAAACACTTTCGGGAAATCATCCGCGTGCTGTTGACTTTCACTCCCTATAGCGTCCCTTTCTCTCTAGCCCAGTAGTCTCTCATGAGCACCAAATACGTGTCTTGAGATAATTGAACTAATTGGACTAAACTGGTTTGTCTATTTACAAGCTCCTTTTAGCTTATTTATTTACTTAGCTTCAATTCTATATGTGCTATATTAATACTTTCTGTAGTTTAGACCAAAAAACAAACAAACAACAACAAAAACCAAACCAGAAATCACAGTGTTTTATCATGTGATTAATAGGATACTAATAGTAATAATCCATTTTCCAAATCACAATGGATCATCCTTTATATGCACGATCTGATTTAATCTTCAGAATGTTGAGTGGGAATTATCATCCTCTTTTTATGACAATAACACTGGACTGTTTTAATTACCCAATTCAATTAAAAGCTAATGACACATATAAATGTAAAAAATATCGAATGAACATTGGTTTGTATTTGGAAAGATTTGCCTTCTGGCATATTGATATTCCAATATGTGAAGGCCAGATCTATGCAAATAAATCAGAAAAGACTCTCAAGGTACTTCTCACACAGGAGTTCCATGAAAAAGAGAGATGCCAACGGGAAGTTAATAGTCGGATTAATTAGAACTTCCCAAAGGGCATGTCCCTCGAAGGACCAGAAGTCACTTTGAAAAGAACACCCAGGGTTACCGCGTCTCTGAATTACGGGAGACTCTGTCCTAGCAACAAGCTTGCCTCTGATCTCTAATGGACACTCTCTGTGGAACCTCTGGGGGCATTTCCACTCGGACCACACCTCTGCATGACCTCTGCTCAGAAGCACGAGTATTCAGCTAAGGATACAGCTGTGGATGTCACTGTGGACATATGTGCATGGGCCAATCCTTGTTGGGGAGTTATCTGTGTGCACACAGGCATGCCATGCCATGCCCTGTAGTAAACTGCCTCTCGGTGACGAAAACCCCAAAGACAGATGTTTCCCACTGAACACAGTGTGCCACAGAAAGGTCCATGAGAAATGTAAATAAGCAAATTTTGAAACAATATTCAGTTTGTGAACGGTTTCTCTGGAATAATAGTGTCTCATTATTAAAACCAGAACACGAAAGGACAACTGTTGCCGCAAATGTTCTCATTTAGAAATATCTCCACCGTATCCCAGATTGAGAGTGAGAGATGAGGTAAAATAACAAAAGCAGCCAATTGAAAGACCACCCAAATTTTGAGTCGATGATTAAAAGGAGCCCTAGGAAGAAGCCTGTGAGTATTCTTAATTATTATCAGGTCTCTAGGACTTTGTGTGCTTTTATTGAACTTGACAATGAATAAGAAGCTGATTGTTTGAGATACGGAGCTCTCTACAAAGCTAACACGGATTTTTTTCCTCTTTTAATACAGCACTTTTCTTGAAGCTTTGAAAACCATAACTCTCTAGAGATCCCTTGTTTGTTTTTTCTGAAAGAATAACCTCTCAATACAAAGCCAATTAGTAAATCCAAAAACGATAATAATTCTTAATAAACACTGAGTAGTTACCTTATGCGTTATTCATTACCTTGTTTAATGTTCACACACACACACATACACACACACACATACACCTCTGAGATGGATACTGTTACTTGAGACTCTGTTTAGCGATGAGTAAAGCGAAGCTTGCAGAAGTTAAGTGACTTGCTCAAAATCGTCTGGATAATACGTAGAAATGAAGAAGATGGGATTCGAATTCATGCAGTCTTTTTCTTAACTATTATAAAAAGTCTTCCTAAGAGAGTCAAAGGACCACTCTCCCCCTCCCCAAAAAAAATCTCAAAAGGGAAGGTAATGAGAGATCGAGTAGCGCGAGTGGAAGAGTTAGAGCTGCGACTCTATAACTGTATTTCTTATTAATATTTTACTGTATTGATTTTGTCACCTTCTTCTGATCTCCCTCCCACCCCCACCCACAAGTTGAACTGTGGCTTCGGCGGCTGGGTTCTCCCAGGAGGGCTTGGGTCCTTTACACGAAGGGGCCACCGGTGCTCTCCTTGATCTGCTGTGTGCTTGGGCCGGATCCACTTACACACATCCCTGCCTCCAGCAGCAGATACAGACTATGTGGATGCCATTATTTCTCCTGTTGCCTAGCGGATGTTATCAAGGGGTCAGTTTGATCAATTAAATAATTCTGCCAAGGTTGAAGGCATTAAATTTTAATTATCAAAAGACAAATGAGAATGGATAAAGCAAATCTTTTTGTGTGTGTCTCTGCAGAATTTAAAATTGGTTTTCCAGTGCCTAATTCAAAACTGGGTAGCCACGTCTCCCAGGCCCGAACAGCCCCTCACCTCATGGCCTGCCCTCCATGCCAGCTGTCAACTCAAGCAATCCTTTCTCAGATGGCCGAGGTACCTAACCTCTCAGCAAATGGGGTCACCTCGGGGGCCCCTTGGGTAGCTCAGAACTGGATAAATAAAATCACTTTTTCACAGTATTTTCTACAAATTGACTTACTTGTCGAGGCCATGGTTGAATAATCTCTAAAGATTAGCAAGGGCTTTTTTAGTGGACTATGAGCATTTGGGGAACAATTTTTGAACGTGTGTTTGAAACAGTATGGGAGAGTCAGTCTCTGTTGATAGTTAAGATGGAAACCAGGCATCAAGAAAGTTTTCTTAGTAGATAGCATCCAAGTATCCCTTTTATCTTAAAATTGTCAGAATTAAAGGTGAAATTTTCCTTTATTAGAGAGGTCCCATTTCTTATTTCTCCACCTTCCCCTCTTCTCTTACATATCCTTATCTACTTAAAATGATCATTCACACTTCTAATCCTTTGTGTTCACATACGCTATCTTAAGGTGCCTCACCCTCACCCTGTGAGTCAGGCGGGGGCGATTAACCCCACATAATGAACGAGGCCCTCAAGGTCAGAGGTCTTGTGACCACATTAGTTCACACATGTAGCAAATGCGCTACCAGCTGGAAGCCAGGTCATGTGAGTCTATCTCACTTTACTTTCCACTGGACACAAGGCCAGCTGGTGTGTTTAGTGCTGGCTTTGGGGGTTTTTGTTTTCTTTCTTGGGGGATGAGTTTGTGGTCCACAAAGTAAGAGCCAGTCATACAAACACAAACTAGAAAATAAATATCACTTTCCAGGACGTTGGGAGAGCAAATGCTCCATGCCACACGGAGTCCAACCTCATTTGGCATTCCAGCAGAAACGTATTTTAAAATGATGCTATCATCACTCCTGACGTTTACACTGACCAGGTCTGGGGGAATGCTTCTGGACAACTCCAGATGTTATTCTTCTAGTGGGTCATTTCCCCTCATTGTATCCACAGAGCAGTTCCTGAAACACAAAGCTATCCCTGTTTCTGGTACCTGACTGAAATTTTCCTGGAGCTCTTCTATTTCCTGGCAGCAATTTAATTGATGCAGAAATATGAACTGGACATGCCTTCTGGTTTTGACGTATCCTCAAATTACAGGATGCTTTCCCCCAAATCTAACAGCTGGCACGCACAGAAAGATCTGAAAATATCACTGAATAAAGTTTATTCGAAAAAGTGCCCACCACAAAATGTTATTTTGACAGCTGTTTAAGTCATAAGCAGATAAAGTGAACCTACTCAAACACCCTAAATTTTATATTTTTTAATTGATGGATTGCCTCACCTGACTTGATTTATTGTTTATGAGTTCACTTTCAAACCTAAATATTTGTCTTGCATTAGAATCACTAAAGTCTATACAATGCTCGATTGTGTTTTTCTTGGGAATTACGATGGATTTTAGAAGAAAAGATTTTGAAATATAATTTCTTGCAAATTCTTTAATTTACCCGCTCATCTGTGATCCACGTTTGAACTCGGTGAATAGAGATTTGCATCTTCGTATTGTCAAGGATGTCAGCTGCATAGACAGTCTTTTTTTTTTTTTTAAATAACAGCCTCATTAATATGTAATTTAAATACTATACAAGTCACCTATTTGAAGTATAAAATTCAATGGTTTTTAGTATGTTCACAACTTGTGTAACCCTAACTACAATTAAAATGAAAATATTTTCATCACCCCTAAAGAAACCTCACACCCATTAGTAGCCCATGGGCAGTCTTTCATACATGACTATAACCCTGGAAATTCTGCTTAAACCCAGCAGATTAACACATGTGTTTATCAGTGTTTGTTCCCAAAGTCCTGCTAAAATAACTGTAAAGATTTTTTTTTTGAAAAGCATAAAACTCAAAGACAACAAAAAAGAAGAGAGAAGATAACAGCAAGTGATTCTCATAAGATTTTGGAAACTGAACTGTGAAAGGACAAGTTGTAACTGACTTAGACGAGAGAAGTCGGAAGCTAAGTGCTTGCAGAGAGTGGCAGGTGTCATGTGGCAGCTCATCAGGGACAAGCTAATTCACCCTGCAGAACACCAGAAAGGCTCAGAGATTTGAGGCTTCTCAAACCTGAAAGCAGAGGTGTTGAATGGGGCTGCAGGGTAGACTCCAATTATTGGGGAGTTGGTTCAAATCATTTTAAAGGTGCAAGTAATGTTTCAGTTTGAATCTGGCAGCAGGAAAAAACCAATATCCTTTCTTAAAAGCAGCCAGGCAGGAGAAATCCCCTCTTACTTGAGAGAGGGTCAACTTTTTTGTTCTAGTCATGCCTTCAACTGATTGGATGAGGCCCACCTGCCATAGGGAGAGCAATCTGCTCTATTCAGTCCAACCATTTAGATGTTAATCTTATTTAAAAACACCCTCAAGAAACACCCAGAATAGTGTTCAACCAAATGGAAACATAAAATTAACCATCACGGTTACCCTATTGTGAAGTACACCAGCATTTAGAACTTATAAGCAGTATTTTAGTATTTTATGCTTGAATATGAACAGACAGCCAGGGACATCCAGGCATCTGAGGACAACCTCTAAGATAAAAGAGATCCCAAATAAGAGCACCTTGGAGGAAACAGAAGAACATATCAAAAACAAACAAACAACATACTATTACCGAATACCCTTGGAGAAGATGAAAGGCAAATTTCTAATAAAAACGAGAGAGTTTTAAAAAAGTAACAATTAGAGAACAAGAAAGAGCTTCCTAGTTATTAAAATGAGGGTGGCATAACTAACACACTAAATAGAAGGTATGAAAGATGAAGTTGAGGAAAAATCTTCCCAAAAGTAGAAAAAAGGGATATTGGGATAGGAAATAGGAGAAAAAATGAAAAGCAAATTAGAGAATCAATTAATTGAACCAAAATGAGAGAACAGAGAAAACAGGGACAGACTGGGGGTATGTGAAATATTCAAAAACCAAGAAGCCTGTCAAGGGCTTAGCACAGTGAATCCAGGGAAACAGGTGGCCCAAGCCAGCAGAGAGGCCCTGTCCAGGGTAAAATTAGGACCGAGACAAAAAGATGACTTTCCTGGCAAAGTTGGAAGGATGTGAGCTCAGTGTTTCTGGTTTTGTTTCTGTTTCTCTCAACATTTGGAGAAAGCCCATCTGTTTTATCCATAGCAGAATTAGAGAGAGAGAGAGTGAGAGAGAGCGGGCGCGCACACATAGGAATCCCATGTTGGAATCTCTTGTTTCAGTCATTGTGAGACCAGGCTCACCCTCCAGCCTTCCTTCTCTAGGACGATGAGAACCATTAAATTCTTCTTTTTCCAGCAAGGTTTCGAGAGTTCTGTTTCCAGCACTTTCAACACGGGTGAGAGAGCTGACCTTGACTTACAGGCTGCAGGTGCTGATCACCTTTGTAGCCAATGCCAAATCCACACATTTTAAACATACTCCTCATTTTCAAGCTGCTGCTCATAAGAAGGAACTTTATTTAATCATTCACGAAGGCAAATATTCTTGAACACAGATTGCAATGCGTGTACAGTGCTGGGCACCATAGATACAGTGAACAAGAGTCAGTCCTTGGTTTTTAAGGAACTTTTTGTCAAAAGGCCTACCGGCGAAGGCAGAGAGACGTGCAGTTTCAGACAGATGATCCACCAAGCAGAGGACACTATAAAGGAAGATGTAGAACGGGCATCCAGCTTGGCTTGGTGGTCAGGGACAGCCTTCTGGAGGATGCTGTGTTGGAGCTGAGCCTTACTGAACAAGGAAGTGATGGCTAGGGAGATGGAAAGGGCAGAAGAGAGGGATCTCCGGGAGTTTACAAGCAGTCAGTGTGCCCAGAGCTAGTGGCAAGAAGTGGGGCTGGGAGGTAAGCAGGAGCTAGGTCATCAAGGGATAAATAAACACCGATGCAGGGAAGCTGATAAATAAACACTGATGCAGGAAGTAAATAAGGAAATTGGAAAAGGGCAAGACCGCTTTCCTTAAATGTTTCCCTAGCACTTGGCAAGGGTTTGTGGTGGTGAATATGTCAATCAATTATGACTTTTGGCTTTAAACATGTCTCAATATTTCGAAATGCCTCAATATTTCAACATGTCTTTTCTCCACATCTGACAATCTGAGATCTTGGCTTATTTCTATGTTGGCCGCTCACCAAGTTACAGCTGGACACCAAGGGCAGGAGAATGGAGAGAGCTCGGGTGACTCGGGAAAGCGTCCTGCTGTCCCTCGATTCCCACTGGAGAATGTTGGATGACGGAGCCTTCCAGTATATCCCAATTGACCAAGCGTGGTCAGAGCGCAGTCCTCAGAGGAGCCAGAGAGTGACATGGCAAGCTCAGGAAACACGGTCAGCCCTGGAACACTCTCACTGCTGGCCACTCATGACCTGTCCATTGGTAAGTCCCTCTATGGCCACCCAGCAACAAGCCCCACGGACTCAGTATGTTCTTATTACCTTTTTAAAGTGCCTCCAACTCTCTCTCTGCCTTGACTCTCTTCTTCTGCTACTGAGCCCCAAATAAACACCCCAGGTCTGCAGACAGTTTTTGTTTCAGGATTTTGCTGCTAGTCCCCATGAGGAAATAGACAAGATGACTCTCACAAAGCTTCTATGGTCACAGTCCCGGAGTCTCCCTCCTGACATCACACCTCTATTCTCTACGTTGTTCCTGAAGACATGGCTCACCAACCTGTCCCATCCCCCTCCTCCCATAAAGACCTCACTTTCAGACACAAGATGGGAAGAAACGATGAGAGCAAGTGTGCACTTAGTAAGCATCTTTGCAAACCTTCTATAAGCAGAGAACCTGTCCATGGAGGCCGGGACCGAGGCTGTACTCAGCTTTTAACCTGTTTGGCCTCTACTTCCCAGGAAATGACCTTGATGGTCAACGAAGTCCAGGTGCGAATAGTTTAATTCAGAGGTTCTCAAACCTCTGTACATTAGAACCACTGGGCAATTTTCCATTTTCATTTTTTTTTTTTTAATACCAGCGCCGGGTCCTACACCCAGATATTTTGACTTAACAAAATGAACATCCATGGACCTGCTGCCCAACATGAGAACCAGAACTTCACCAACACCATCTAAATTCCCTTGTGTACCCCCTCAGACCCTGCCCTCTTACCTCCCAACTCCAGAGTGAGGGATAGTATATATGCATTTTGTTGCTATTTTCATTATTTATGTTAGTTTACTTCACAAATATGTATCTCTAAGCATAATATTGTTCGGTTTGCTCGTTGGAAATCTTAACAAAAATAATTTCTTATTGTATGAAGACCTCTGTAACTTGCTTTTTTCACTCAACTTCATGTTTCTAAAATTTATCCCTGCTTTTAATTAGCAATATTCATCAGGAAAGGGACCCACAATGAGTAGGGAGCTAGCCAACCCATGTAAGCGAATCTGGCCTACCAGCCTGCAAATATTCTTCCGTAGGGTCCTTAAAATTTTAATTGGGCACAAAGATGTAAATTTTCAGACAGTTATTTTGGAAGACTGATGATCTGTTTTGCATATTGACAACTGTTTTTGCTCTCCCATTAGCCCCGCCTTTAAAAGTAGGGGATTTTAACAAATTTTTACTTCATAGACTCCTTACATACTAATAAACTATAGAAAATATTTCAATCAGAGCAATAATCATAACTTCTTTTACTCCAATTTGCTAACCATACACATGGTGGGAATATTAACAGAGCATTTCTTTTTTGCCCACATTAAAGACAAATAAAAAAACCACAAACTTTTCTCCAGAAAATAAATAGTGATAAATGTAGGAACAGTTGCTACATAAACCCTGGAAGAGACTTCACAAGGATGCCCATCTCCTCTCTTGTCTCAGAAAAACACTTTCGGATTAGCGCCTGGCCTGGGATGGGCTGGGCTTTCCAGGGCATTCCAGCTGTAGCTGAAGAATTCGGGAGTGTTAGATATCCTCAGTGACCAAAACACTAACTGGTCACCCAAGCTTGTTTACATAGGCGAAAGCCAATGCTTTGGAATTTCCCCTGACCTAGATGACTGCTCTTCCCCACGGTAACGAAGGGGTAGTTCATGCTCATGAGGCCAGGGGTGTCGCTGCTCTTCAGGACTATACATTAATCCATGCAATTACCTTGCAACAACTTAGTTCTCTTAATTGTACTGAGGCATCTAAGGAATTTGAAGATACTGGTGCTAAGGCTGGCATTTGATTCTACCCAAAACATACATCATTAAGAAGCTTAAGTTAGCATAATCCTAGAGCATTAGAAATGCTGTGGTTCAAAAATGAATTCGGATCACCAAGCATGTCTTAACCCAGGTACAGGGCTTTGACTTTTCATAGTGAGTGACAGGAGGCATTTCCTCTTGGGTTAGGTAGGGCTTAGTTAAGCCGAACATAGAAATGACATTATCTGGACTTTGGAGCATTGAGCATATGTGCGATGTACATTGCATCTTTAATAACGGAAGAGTTAGCTTGTGTCTTTCACCATGAGAAGAAAAAGACATCAGGTTTACATTGAATTAAATGCAAATTATTTTCAAAGTCTTAAAACTGTGCTTGTAGACTGGACTCAAAGAAGTAGCCATCTGTGTATGAACCGGTTTGGGGAAGATCTGAAGTTGTCCACCTCTCCCCGTTCTTTATCTCCAAAATGATACTCTAGACACCACTATGTGTGCAGATTCTGTAACAAGGAGGGGTGCTGAGGCTGAGGGTCCCCGAACTCTCAGTGGAGAAAGCATGGTACTGTAGTAAAGTGGGGAGGTTTATGGGTGGCTGCAAAGTTAAAATGTGGAGCCTCCATAGCTCACAAACTAAGTGCAGTTCGTTTTTTTCTGATGTGCACTTTGCCCAGGAAGGGAAAGGCATGGGACACGGAAGAGAACCAGCAGGTAAGGCGGGACCCCGGGTCTAATCCTGGCTCCCTTTGTAACTGGCTCTATGACTTTAGGCATAAAAAGGAAGCATTTCAGAAGTTGTAAAACATACTTAGGTCTGCAACTTCTAAAAATAAATTGAATTATCTTTAAGGAGATAGTGGGAAAATAACTGGTTTGGGCAACAGAGAGGTCTAGATATGGATCTTGGCTCTGCGCCTAAATTTCTGAATTGTCCAGGCAAGTTAGTTATCTCTTAGGGATTCCAGCTCCTCACTCTTAAGCAGTGGCAGCTATTTCATAGAGTTACCTGTGAATTAATGACATGATATTTGTAGTGCAACTAGATCATTGCCTAAAAAACAAGATGTACTCAGTAAACGGTGATGCTGTTGCTGTCTGCATAACGCGCAAGTTGGGGTACATGATCTCCAGGGTCTCGTATAACTTAGAAAAAAATTCTATGCCATATTATCAGTGACATCTTTGCCTCACAGCACTATCTTGCTTCAGATCTTGCAAGAGCAGCCTCTTCCCCACTGCTTTGGCGACTCATCCTAGCCTCTGAGAATTGGGATCGCCTTCTACCCAGCGGTCCAATCCAACACGATGTCCTTCTATTTCATTGTTATCTTCCCAATTCCTTCATTTCTCCCATATCCACTGCCTCAAAGAACTGCTGTTCAGATGTTTATTATCTCTTGCACAATATTCCAATTGCCTTTTCACGACCTTCCTGCCTTTCAGACTTGCATGTCCTCCTTTATTAATGAGTAACCACAAAGGGACCCTGGGTATGTTCATCACCTGGCCTGCATGGCAGTGGGGTGAGGCCTGGGGCCACTTCTTTCTGTTCCCCATTGTGCCTGATAGCATGACCATTTTCCGTGTGTGTCGTGGGTGCAAAACCTGGGAAGCGCTGATGTCTAATCCACTCTCTGCTCTGCAGCTGAAGTGATCTTTGAAAGAAAAAATATAATCGAATTTACCACAGTCAGTGCCTGAGGATCAATCAGAATTCCTCAGCCTGCTGGGTAAAATTCACTGCTTCAGCTTCAATTTATATCAGGCTTGCCAGGTTATCTTGAGAAAATATTTTTCGAATTCTTTTAATTCCTTTTTTAGCATACCAATGACTTAGCATGGAGAAGCGGGCTTATAGAATCCTCCCACAGCCCCCAGTTAGAGATGGAGTCAGCAAGGAGGAGGGCAGGATGTGGGAAAAGTAAAAGTCCACACATTTTCTGGCCCCGGGGCTGCTGAAGAGCAGAAGGGAGACAGAGAGTTTGTGTAAAGGGGAAGGAGAGTGAGGAGAGCCGAAATCAGTCTGAGTCTTGAGAGGGTGGGGACCTATTAAATCAGTGGGTTACATAGGTCCAAGGACAAGGAGGGAGGCCATTGCCACCGCCTCCCCAGGGTGTGGCCTCAGCAGAATCTGGCAGTGTGGACACTTTCTGAGGTTTATCCTCAGTTCCTGTGTGGGAACGAAGCCAAGCCAGCCGGGGGCCTCCTGAGGCATGGCAAGACAATGTGGCAGAGCGAGATGGTACCCAGGGCACTCAGCTCAGGGGAAAAAGTGAGCTGGACCCAGCCACAGAGCCCCTCCGGGTCCTGAACAAGCCGAGAGGACCCCATCACAGGCTCCACCAACACCTTGGGTGATGAGGTACTCTGGATCATGCTGTGTTGATCTGAGAACCCCAGTGTCTCCCTCAAACCTCAAAGACAGATTTATCCCATACCTGTGTTCCTATGCACCTTGTGGGTGAAAAAAGTGATTCTATGAAAAGTAACCTCACAGGGTGATCTGATCATAAATTCCTAACAAGGCAGGTCTTGGTGGATAGTTACACCCTGGGCATGTAACTTTAGTACAAGGTTTATCCTTGCCTTCAGCAAGCCCTGTCCATTGTTTTTGTGCATCTGGGCTAATGCACCTCTGAAATAAACTAACCATCCTCGCGAGAGCACATAATCTCCTTAACCTTCCTGTAATCCAATCCTCACTTTGCTTTCTCCCACCTCCATGTAATCTTCTTTACGCTCGACTCTTACTTAATTTCAAATCTATAAAAGAAACTGCAAAACTGTTATTCTCCAGAGCATTTGAAATCTTGCTCCCTGCCATAAGTCATCTGTTTGGCTCAAGTGAACTCTGAAAAAAATGCTCTACGGGTTTGGACATTTGTTATGTAGACAACTTGGATAATATTTCAAGAAAGAAGCAGAAGAAGGGGAGGCTGCTTGAGAGACTGGACATTCCTGCGCGCCCCCACCCCCCCGCCCCGATCCCCAGTGGAGACCTGGCATTTCCTAACTGGTCTATGTAAATTATTGGACTGGGCTATGCTTTCAACAAACTTGAAGATCAACTTAATTTGTTTTTCTGTTAACCAGAGTTAGGAATAAAACCAAACTAAAAAAATTACATATTCCTGCACGTCTCAGTGTGAGTGGGTGATCTATATTGCACACTTGCTGTTTTTTAAAGCTCGAAAAAGAGCAAGGGTATAAAGTAGAATGCAAAATTCTCAGTTCCCCGTCTCCACTTTTCCCCTTTGTTCTATTTCTAATGTTTTACAAAGTCAGTGGAGAGCAGAAGACAATGTTTTGAGCTTCTAAATTTGGGCAGCTGATTGAAAGAGCCTGCTGCTAACACCTGAGATTGAAGTGGACTCGGAACTTGGAACACGATTGTGAGCTACATTTGGGACAAGTTTGACTTGATGTAATTATGTATTATCAATATCGAGATATATTTTCGAAGCTGGGGATATCTACCTGGAGCTTAAGCAGGAGATTGGGACAGGAGGTATAGACTGCAGAGTCTTCAATATGAGTGAAAAGTGAAGCTATTGGGATGTTTAAGATCTCACTTAATGAATAGCAAGGACATAGTTTGATGGAGGAGAGAGTCAACAAAAAAGACTGAGAAAAATGGTAAAAGTGGACATCTTTGTCTTGTTTCTACTCTTAAGAAAAATGCTTTTAGCTTTTCCCTGTTGAGTGTGATGTTAGCTGTGGGTTTGTCATATGTGACCTTTATTATGTTGAGCTATGTTCCCACTGTACCTACTATGCTGAGGGTTTTTATCGTAAATGGAGGCTGGATTTTGTCAAATGCTTTTTCTGCATCTATTGATATGCTCATATGGTTTTCATCCTTCATTTTGTTTATGTGGTATATCACATTAATTGATTTGTTGATATTGAACCAACTGTAATTAAAAAATTAAAAAAAAAAAAGGAAAAAAAGAAAAGAAAATGACAAAGAAGATTGTTGTTCTCAACCAGGAAGAAACAAGACGATGTTGTGGATAATCTGGGTCAAATTATTAATTAGTTATTAATTCATTTAACAAATATTAAGTACTTGTCTTGCGCCCAGCATGGAAAGAAGAAACATGAACATGTATGTAAGCTGAGAGGAATAAGCCAATGGGTTAAGTACATTCTTTTAGCAAATGTTTATTGAATAAATCTTCTGTGTTAGACGCTATTACTAGGGGATGGGGAGGGTGACGAAGCAGTGAATGAAACCCTGCTCTCAGTGCGGCCCCATTCTAGTGGGAAGAGACAGACATAGACTCAGAACATATATAAAAATTTTCCTATCTTGGCAAATGCTATAAACATACAAATTGGGTGCTGGGGGTGGGCACTTGATCTAGAGGCTGGGATCTCTCAGCAGTGGACACTTCAGTGCACTGATGTCTACCTGGAGAGAAGGGGATCCACACCAACATCCAAGAGAGCAGCCCTCCCTGCAGGATGTCTCTAGCGAAGATTAGCATTTGAATCAGCAGACTGAGTAAAGAGATCTGCCCTTCCCAGTGTGGGCAAACGTCATTCAATCTGTTGGGGACCAAATGGAACAAACAGGTGAAGGAAGGGTGAATCCTTGCACTGGGTTAAGCCATGGGCTGAGTCCAAAAGCTGCAGAACCAGAAGGTCAGATGCCCGATAGCAGGAGAATAAGGCTGTTCCAACTCGAGAAGAGAGGGCAAGAATCCACTCTTACAGACACGCCCAGAAACAAGGTTTACACCAGTCATCTGGGTATCCCTCAACCCAGTCAAGCTAATGCATAAAATTAACCACCAGAGGAGGTTGAAGGAAAGGCTGGTTGGGAATAAAAGGGAAGTCACAGGAGTGATTGATAACGAAGTCCCCAGAGAGGCGGGCAGTGTGGGAGTAAGTGCAGGAGAGCATATACAAGATTTGATAGGAAAACTTCTTTTTATTTTACTTTATTTACTTTATTTTTTTATATTTCCTCAGCTTTATTGAGGTATAATTGACAAATAAAATTGTAACATAATGAAAGTGTACGAAGCGATGATTCGATATACGTACACCTTGTGAAAGGATTCCCCATTGAGTTAGTTAACACATCACTACCGTTGCCTCATTTATTGACTTTTTCTGTTTTTTTGGAGGCAGGTGGTGAGCCTTTGGAAACCTCTCTTAACAAATGGCAATTCTAAACACAATGTTATCAATTATGGGGTGCTTCTTTTGAGACGTAGAGGAGGAACATACAATGGAAGAAATATTCCATGTCTGGCAAATTTCTAGATCTCTCTGAGCCTTTTTTGTAAAGCAGAGAATTGTAGCTGGAATGAAATCAGCTCATATGCACTAGGGGCCCGGCGGAATGCCTGACACCTAGCTGGTAGGCAGCCAGGTGGTGCATGTGGCAGGAAAGAAAGACTCTGAAATGGGGGCAGAGGAAGCTGAAGGGACTCCTTCCCTATGGATAGTACTGTCTTGGCGAAAGGGGAGGGAGTTCTCTGAGAGCGAGGGCCTGGAGGCAGGAGCTGGCGGGAGGAGAGGGATAACATTTAGAAAGCTGCCACCGAGGGGGCCGGAAGGGATCGGAAACTCTGACTCTTAAAGTCTTTGTTAACTCTGGTTCAGTGATATTTTTTCCCCATGAAGTATTTTTTTAAACCAACGGTTTCATCCAAAACCGAAGTCTCTCTGTACTGAGTCCAAGAAAAACAGAAGTCATATTGCAATTATAAGACTTGACAGGAAAAGGTACCCAAGGGAGCCGTCTTGGCATATGCTTGGGAGGAGGCTCTCTTTAGTGATGATGTCCTATTCATCTCCTCTTCTGATCTGTGTCTGGTTCAGTCTGAAGATTCTAAAATGACCTTACCTTGGATGCTGTAGCACTGGGGTGGCGGGCCGGGGTGCAGGGTGCTGGCAAAGCCTGTGTTTCTAGGTTCAGTCCATGTGGGTTTCCTTTACGGGGAGCCATGGGATTTGGTTACGTTCAATCAGAGAGAGTAGGAATAGGCATGATAGACGATGTTTTGATATATAATGTACATGATTCAAGGTCGAATTAAGCTATATTTTGATGGATTTAAATACCCAGTTTACTTTTTTCCATTTAAAAATATAGTTTGAGAGCATATAACATTCCTTCCTATTCTCAAAAATTACTGACTTAGTACTTTCTGCTCTTTTCTTTCTAGCTAATTCCCTTTGCTTGACAAATATACGAAATATTGCCATTAAAATATTGTGCTTTTATTGTTTTTAATGTCCACTATCTTTGGATGAAGTCATTAAGTGAAATAAACTTCCTTTCTATTTTTTGTTTTCTTTGTATTAGAAAATACAATAAAATGTTCAAGTAGTTTCATGGAGCTATTAAGAAAAGAAGTTAATTTAATCCTTTACTGATTTCACAGTCTTTCTTTTCTATAAATTGCTGTAACTTGTTTTAATGAAACGACTTGTGAAATTTCCTGAAGTACTGTTATTTTTCCTTCTCTTCCTTTTTCTCACATACTTTCAAATTTAGTTTGGAAGCTCGCAGCATCTTTATTTTCGTATCTAACTGCTACATTTTTTATCCTTTTAAAAAGCTTTCTTACACAGAAATGTAAAATCTAAAATGAATTTATGGCTTTAGACTCTTAAGTTAGGAAGCAAAATCTATGGCTGATGGGTAGGAAAAAGATCTTCACCCATCCAGCTCTCTTTTGCCCTTCTTAAAAAGTGACCTTTTCCTGTTCCATAGTAATTAATAAGAGAATCATAAGAAGAGATGAAAAGAGACTTTATGGGCATTAATAATGCTGTGCCCCTGATTTAAGGTCTAAGAAGTCCATCAACACCCCACACGCTGATGTCTTATATAGACCCTTGGTTTGCAAATACGATCAGTGTAATTGCAGCCTTTAGACCACGCAGCCCCTGCTCACTGTGCTGTGACAATCTTTGGCAGGCCAGGTGGTTCCATTTTCTGGATTATTCCTTCAGTTTAAGTGATGTTGTAAGTCGTTTTGCGTAGATGTATAATGACACTTAGATATTGAATGCCATGTCTATAAACATACGATACCACATTAGCAAGTGAAAAGCAGCTCAATCGGCCAATTGCCAATGCTTTAGCCTGTCGTAACAGTATTTGCTTTAAGTATTTAAAATTTTTTTCTTTGATATTTTTGGGCTGTGGTCAAATCCACAAAGTAAACTATGCAAATATTAATTCAGAATGAACTTTTATGCGTGTTAAATTTCTGTTCTTGGGAATGTTAAAATATCCAGTGTTTTTGGTCAATTTTTCTCTGATTAGTTTTATGATTTATTCCTTAAATTCTGCTTTAGTGATCACAACCAAAATATAGTTTGACATTTGAACAATGATAGCAATTATTTATTTTAAAGAACATAGGCTTACGATGGAGAAACATAAACTAAAAGCATTGGGAATTCAGATTTTCTGATCCCCAGGGGATGGATTTTTTTCCATCTGGCGCAGTGACAATGAGAAAACTTGTTTAGAAGTCGAGGTCAGAGAATCGTGAAATTTCTGAGCTATGGAGAACCTTAAATTCTAATACAATCTAATACGACTCCTATTATCGTAGAGATGTAAGCAGAAGACAAGGGAGGTGACTTGTTTGAGGGCACTGAGCTGTTAATGAAAGAGATGGATTCAGGACTGAACTCTCTACATCCAAATTTTCCACCTACCATATAACAAGTCATGTAAGATGAGGCAGGGGGAATAAAGTGTTTGTGGCAGGATTTTGAACACAATTATCTCTGAGTTCTCTTTGAGAAGTCCAGCCATTTTGGAACCCACAACTCTGGACCAGGTGTAACCGATCAAGTTCCGTCAAGGGCAACTTGTTGAAATTTGCCTTGATGTGTTTCATACCTTTGACGTCTGCAAGGGACTTGGAATAGAACCCCACTTTTGATATTAATGATTTGGGGCTTAGATGTCTCAATTATAAAATAAATGGGTCGGCCTAAATCTGTGGTTTTCAAACTTTACCAAGCGTCAGGACCACCTGGAGGGCTTGTTAAAAACTAGTTGTCCTGACTCAATCCCCAAGTTTCGGGTTCAAGAGGTCCAGGTGGGACCTGAGAATGTGCATTTCTAATAAGTTTGCGGATGGTCTGAGGACCACATTTTGAGAACTAGAGGCCTAGAGAGCATCTTGTTTTCTGCACAAAAAATTCTGCGCTTTCTTACTTTAACCTTCTCAGCAAATGAAAGTTAATATTTTATACTTTCACGGCACTTAGAAGGGAAGGGGCCAGGAGGTGTTGTATTAATGGAACCAAGTGAGATCTTCAAGGACAGACACAAGTTGTTTTAGTAGGATTTTAATATCGTATTATGTTGACAGTCATAGATGTTGTTGGAAAAGGAGTGAGAGATATTCTACATATCTGGCAAAAGGAAAAGGCGGAAAAACTTTACTGAATGCATTATAGGCCTCTGGTTGCTGCCTTCCCAGGGAAGTTGATCTCAAAACAAAACTTATTTTTTTAAATTGGAGTCAGTGGGAGTTCCCAACAAGAAACAAAATAGTTGTAAGATCAAAGCACTAAGCAAAAAACCTCGAAACAAGAATCTTATATAACTTCTATCTCTAAAGAAGTCTTCGGGTAAGAATTTTTTGGTTACATTTTATTGATGTTCTTCCATAGTTAAAATGGTATAAAGCCAGGGTTTTAATCCCACTTTTCTCCTTTGTAAACCTTTAATACAACATTCTTGATTGTTTTATTGAGTTACAGGCGGTTCTTTAAACATAACAAAGAAAAACGGGGAAGTCCCAATGCGTGGACATTTCCTGTCCCTATTACAGATCCACAGTATTGCCAGTAGCAATCTCTCTGCAAGAATACCTGTTGGCTGAGGTTGCTATGCTGGGGTTTTAGATATTACAGTTACATTTTGTACTGTACCCAACTTAATTGCCGAATGGACAAACCACTTACTTTTTACATACCATTTATTTGTTTTAGGCCAGGTTTTAAAATAAATATTCCCTAAAGTTGGAACTTATCCTTCGAAAAGTAAAAATTGCATTTAAGATGTAAAATATACTCCCAATGTAAAATAATCTATTATTTTATAATTCTTTAATTTAAAAATGACCTCAAATCTGATGTAAGCCACTTAAAAAGAAGTGAATTCCTTTTTCTGGTAAAGAGCTAATGCACTGGTAGTCTACTTTTGTCTTAACGAAACATGACCCTTGTAAGATGTAAATTTCTAGAAAAGAAAATGAACACATACCTCTCTGGCTTTCTGCCGACTGTATAACAGTTAGCGTCTTACCTGGTTTTCCACGGACACAGCAGGGAGGAAGGTGTGTGAAGAAGGGTCTTGCAATGAAAAGTAGCCTGATTGATCATGTCTAGACCATCTGGGAAACTTGCCTCAAAACAGTTGGTGAGTCTTGGGCCCAGAGTGCCTGGGCAACCATTGTCCCCACGGCAACGCAGAGGGTCTATTGCTGGTGTTGAGCTTAATTGAAGCTCAGAATTTAGGACTTCCTTTTTTTCTTAATTTATTTGATTCGTGACATCTAATGGTTGTGTTTTAGAAGTAATCATATCCGAAATTAAAAATAAAGCTCATCATTTATAATAAAAAAAGTTGGATAATAACAAATACTGGTGAGGAAGTAGAGAAATCGGAACCCACATATTTTGTTGGTGGAATGGCTAAGTTGTGCAGCTGCTTCGGAAAACAGATGACACTTCCTTAAACGGTTAAACTGTAATGATTGGGCAATTTCATTCCTCCAGACTCTCCACACTCCAGTTTAATCTCCATGAGTGTCTAGGCCTGGGCTGTCTGGTCACTGCTCTATCTCTCACTTCTGAACAGAGTTTGGCACCCAGCAGGCCCTGGATGTATTTTTAATTGAAAAAGCCGATGAGACAGGCATACTGTGAAGTCCCTAAGAAGAGCATAGGCTCTGGAGTCACCCTGCCTTGGAATGAATTTTGGCCTGACTCTTACTGTGGGAACTTGCATTAGTTCCTCAGCCTCTTTGAGGCTCAGTTTCCTCTTTTGCAAAATGGGAAAATAATCACATGAAAGATTTTTGAGTGATAAGCACTCAAAAAAACTTATTAAAGAAAATTCATTTAAAACTGAAGACATCACACTTTGTACCATGTACTATGGCCATCCTAACTATAGATGAATAAGATGTGGTCCCTGGCCTCAAGATCACAGGGAACTTTCACTGTAGGTAAGAGATCTATAAAAGCTGAGGAAGAAGCCTAGGTCTGTGAAGAACACATGAAGGTGAATCCGACACATCAGCCAGTTAGAATCATGGATTAGCCAAACTTTGTTCCAGGTTTTTAGCATTAAGGAGACAGCAATTTTGAAGTGAATTTCTTTCTCTAAAATGATGTGTTAAGTGTGAAAATATTAATTCCTATATATTTCAAATGAATGAATTTGGATCATTGTGGGAAAATTTTATTTCATGTCTGGCTAATTTACTTCATTTAAAAACAATGAGTACTTACATATACACGATGAAATATTACTCAGCCATAAGAAGAGATGAAATACTGCCATTTGTGACAACATGGATGGACCTTGAGATAACCATGCTAAGCAAAATAACCCAGACAGAGAAAGTTGAAAACCACATGATATCACTTATATGTGGGATATAAACCTAAAAGCAACAAATGAACAGGACAAAGACTCATGGACATGGACAAGGGACTAGTGGTTACCAAAGGGAGGGGGGAAAGGGGATAGATGAGGTAAAGGGGGTCAAATATGTGGTGACAGAAAGAAATCTAACTATGGGAGGTGAACACACAGTGTAAATATATACATGCCTTACTGTTAAAATGTAGAGCTGAAACATTGGATTTCGTTAACCAATGTCATCATAAAAAATAAATAAAAAACAAAAACAAAAAACAAAAAACAATGAAACTTAGTACATGGAACATAGAATGTATTAAAAAACATAACTTTATTTTTGTATTCTGCTCATTTTTTAAAATGTATTCAGTGGGAGTGTTTTCCCTCTATTTCTGGATCATAGCTTGGGCAGAGCCCATGATTATGGAGCTCACTTTTAGATTATTGTAGTTCTATAAGGTTAGGATCACAGGAGCAGATTGTGTCTCTCTGGACTTTAAATTTTTCCTAAGTTCTAGAATATACTATATATATGGTGTATGTACATAGTGTGTATGTGTGTATCTTTTTATAGTCCTAATATGTAGCATCCTAAATACAGTCCTGTAGTCTAATACTGGGTAGAGGAGCCAAGTGTCAATATTCTGCTTTCAACTTAAATAGTGGAGGCGTTTTCACCACTATTCTGTTAAAACTGGAATTTCGGTGCTTGCCATCTGTTTAGGAGGGTCCCAGAGCGGCTTTCCTGGATAAATAAAGTCTCATTCTGTATAAAGCAGATAAAGATCTAATTAAGTAACAATTTTTGTGTGATAAAAATATATGTAGCCTTTACAAAGCCTCTTATGCATATTTTTACATTTAATAAAATGGAAGTACACTAAATAAATATTTTTTTTTGTGGCATCTAAAGTAATAATAATGAGTAAGGAACCATTCCTTGTCTTTCTCTACTCCTTCTCTAAGCTCTTTTATAAATTCATTTGACCTCATAATGGATCCTAAGAGCAGTTTCCACCCTGTTTGGTCCTCCGTCTGCATGTTCTTGCCTCTCTGCCGCTGTCACCCAGAGCTGTTGATTCAGGTTTTTCAGGTTCTTAGTGTGATCCCCGGAGGGGCAGACCTGAATGCGTGTGATGGAAAAAGTTCAGAGAAACCTTTACTTAAGCTTATTTGTTAAAGTTAAGCATTTCCCTGTTTCCCAAACCCCTGTCGTCATTGCTACCAGGACACAAGGGTGTAGTCTCAGCTCCGCCATGATCATGACCTCTTGCTAGCTGTTCCACTCTCTCTCTGAACCTCTCGACACACGGGATTGTGCTGAGTATCAGCTCTGCTTTCCCACATTGTGCTCCAGATGTGTACGGGACTGTATTACAAAAACCTCAGCTTCTGATTTACCTCTTTTTTTTTTTCTATTCCTAATTCACAGCAACTCCTTTTCTAATCATTTCCAAAACGATGTATTATAATTCATATATACGGCATCAATGTTTACTGTCCCCTAAATGTCATATAAAAGTAAATCCACTGTACCAGAAAATGGCATAAGGGAACGTGTGGTTGGGGAAGAAATTCATTATTTAAAAACTAAAAGCAAATGAATAAATAAATGCGCACAACAATAACCACACACACAAATAAACCTCATTTCACTGATCGGCTTTTTAATACGGGATTTGCAGATTTTGATCATATTTTGTAATGCAAGCATTTTTGCCCTCCTCTTTTTTAAAAAGCTAACAACTTAATGAAAATGTAAATTTTGTCCTACAGTTTCCTAGTGAATTGTTGAATGAGCAAAGGCCATTACCTCTCCTTATGTCACAGTTACAGTATCCACACAGCTACCTGACCCCGTGTCGTAATGCCCTTTGAAATCAGGGCTGAGTTTTATTTATTTTTGTATTTTCCCCTGGATCTTTACTTGTCTTATAAATTAATAGGGGAAAAATATTTCTCATTACTGCTTTCCCCTCCCACCCCCCGAAGGTGATTTGCAAAAAATAAGGTCATTGTCAGCATATGCCCTCCAAAAAGAAAGTAAGTTTAATTTATGCCTATTCGTTGTTTATATCAATAGCATGAGAGATTCGGGCAGAAATAAGAGATATAAAATTAGGACAGTCTCTCTGGATCCCTTTACAATTAAAAATCACACAAAGTCTTTTTACTTGAAAGTTTTAGTTCATTGCTACTGTTAAAAAACTCTTAAGTCACGACTCCAGTCACAGTTACTGTGGGCAAGTATTCAAGACTCACCAACCTTTGCTCTTCTTTAAACTGAAGCAGGTCATTAAAATGGGGAGATGGAAGACACAGAGGAGGAACACACACACACACACACACACACACACACACACACGCACACACATGCGATGACAATGGGCTGCCTCTGGGACTGCTCTGCAGGCTCAGCTGGTGTTTTGTGGCCTTTGTTGGTCTTGCTCAGGGTGGAGAACTGAGGACCTTGCTGCATGGTGACATGTGACCATCTAGCTGTATGCTATTGTCAAAGAAAACAGTATAGGTGCGCTCACATGGATCTGGTAATGAATATAATCATCACAGAGATGCATAGGCACAAATGTTTAGCATTTTATATACATTGCTATAATTATTATGATTTTTAAAAAATCAAAACCACAGATCTTTAATTTCTAGCTTTGGTATATGTCTTATCAGTCCAGAATGTTCCCTGTAAAACCTACCATTCCTTTCTGACTTCATCATCACCAAATCTAACTGCATTTATTCTGAGTACTTAGGATTCCTTTGCCTTCTATGGCATTCCTCCTATATCCCCAGATATAGTGCAAAGTCCGCCCTCTGTACTCAGACCCACGCTGTGTCTTCTCCACCCTCCCACACTGTGCTCCCAGTGCCCAGGTCCAAGAGAGTGAGCATGAGGTTAGAGGGTTGTGGATCCCAAAGGTTGGTGGGTAAGAAGATAATTCGAAGGGAAAGGAGGCCAAAGCTCAGGGACGGTCCTATAGGAATGAAAGGATACACTGAGATTTAGTGCTGTCTTTCCTAAATCTTTGAGTATTGATCAGCTGTGTTAAGGAGAGGCGTCAGGAAGAAAGGCGAGGACCCATCTCAAGCACCACATTCGCCCTCTGGCCAAGCATTTGCACCTGGCCCCCTAAAGCCACAGACTTCTATCCTGGCTCTCCTGCAGGACACACAGGTGTTGGAGGCCTCTCTGACACCCCCACCTACTATGGGGTATGCCGAGTATGAGTATTCTACATCGATGTGACTTTTAGGGTTAATAATAATAAGTCCATTTTGTTTGGAGCTATAGAATTTACCAAGTGTCCTCATTTAACATAAGCCTGTGTGGTAAGCATTATTACCATCTTTTAAAAAAATAATTTTTAATACATCGTGGTGATTTGATATGTTATACATTGTGAAAGAATCCCACCCTCCGCCCCACCCCCGCCCCCAATGCCTCACATAGGTATCTCTTTTTTTTTCCTTGGTAAGAACATTTAAGTTCTATTATCTTAGCCAATTTCGATTATACCCATTTTTGAACGAGTTAACAGGGGCTCAGCGAGGAGACGTCCCACAGCTGGCTGGTGGTCAAGCCAGAATCCTGATTCATGCCAAGAAAGCAGAGAGAGCACTGGGACGCAGAGCGGTGAACTCAGTGGTGGTGGGAGGAGGAGGGAGAAGATGCCGTGAAGGTGAAAGGAAAGAAAAGGGAAGATGGGAGCCCTGAAGTCACGCTCGTCCCCTTGCCCGCGTTTCGTGGTGCTGGACTGGGTTCATCTGGAGCTCTGTGCAGTCGGCCCAGAGCTGTCCACCGAGGTGAACTGGGCCCTGTGAGGTCTGCTCTTTCATCTCAGCAAGACTTCTTAGCTACAATTTTGAGAATCTGAAAAAAAAAATCTATCCTATTTTTGGAAATCCCTGCCTACAGTTTTTATTCTAGTCGTATTATCAAATTCTATTTATAACGAATTTGAAGGGACCATAAAAATCCAACTGTTCTGACATCTGGCATCAAATGTGGCTTCTATGAGAAATCTTAGGAAGCTTTCTTTCTCTCGGAAGAGCTAACTGGGTTCTATTGTTTTATCTTAAAGTCACCTATATAATATCCTACCATAGATTATTAAATATTGAGCTGCTCCCCTGTTCTTTTCTAATTTTAAAATAAGAAAAAAGATTCATTTTGGTTTTAAATGGGATTTAAAAAATCTGTGTTTTTAAGTGACAAAATATCCTTGGCCCAATCTTAGCAGTTAGAAAACAGTTGTTCCTATGGACATTTCCTGCTTCTTGTTTTCCGTTCTTGCTTTGTGACTTCTGTGTTCAGATCACTTTTCTACAGGTGAAGCCAAGTTTACATTATTTATAATGTACTAAGTGAGTCTCTAAAGGACTCGATCAGTGGTTCTCAAACTCTTTAGTCTTAGGATCTCTTTACTCTCTTAAAAATTTACAAGAACCCCAGAGGGTTCTTATGTGAGTTTATGTGAGGTATATGTACCAATATTTACCCCAGATAGAAATGAAAACTAAGAATATTGTGAAATATTTCTGTATAATTCATTTAAAACAGCCATAGTAGTGTTAACTGAAATAATACATTTTTAAAATAAAAAGTAACGAAACCAAACAAACAGAATTCACGAGAAGAATGGCATTGTTGTACATTTTTGCAGATGTCGTCGATGTCTGGCTTAATAGGAGACAGCTGAATTCTCATATCTGTTTCTGCATTCAGTCTGCTGCAGTATCAGAAGTTATGTAACCTCTGGAAGACTCCACTGTGAAAAAGACAAATAGCGTCTTAGTTTTACTATAAAAATAATTTTGACCCTGTGGAGCCTCTGAGAGGGTGTTAGGGACCATGACACGTTCCCCAATCACATGTTGATGATCGCTTCACTAAATCACCATGGTAAGACTTAAAGGAACCTAAGAGGTCTTTGCTAATAGGCTGGTCACACTTAAAACCATCCTAAAATATTGGTTATTTACAGGTATACTTGTAGATTGTCTTTTTGTGACTATGCTATTGAGCATTCATATATGATTTTTTTTTGAAGGGGGTACATTCCATCATTTACATATCATCAGAAGAGCTTAGCATTCGGAAATAAACAATATAGTGTAGTGGTTAAGAAAACAGCTTTACAAAGTGAAGAATACTGTGCACTATCATTTGCATTAAAAATAAAGTTAAGAGATGCTTTATAGACTCTCTAAAAGAATACATTAAAAAACTGGTGATAGTGGTTCTTTTTGGAGTGAGGACTGGGGAGCAGAATATCTGGAGTAGAAAAGGATGGCTATCACCCATTAGTAGTTCATGATTTGTTTTTTAAACCAGGAGAATGTATGAGTTTCTCGATTAAAATATACAGTTAGTAACAAAAGGAAAAAAAAAAAAACCCTCTAGAATCCGAAAGATTTAGCTTAGAAGCTTAGTCAGCCACTTATTTCCTCCATAACATTAGTCTAATTATTTGACCTGTTTAATACCCATTTTTATAACCTGTAAATCGAAGTTATTGATAGTACTTACCTCGTTAAGATTAGCGTAATGGTTAACTGAAAAATAAAATAACATTTTGTTCTTGTTCCATAGAAGCATATATTTTACTTATTTTTATTTTTGATCATAATTATCATCACTATAAATCAAAGACTTGTTTTGAAAGTCAATAATCATTCTTTAATTTTCCTTTTATTGGGTGATTCTGAAGTTTCATTAGATAAATGTGGTCATGCAATTACAATTACCATCTGCCAATGAGTTGTTTAAAAGTCTAGATTATTCTATTGATTTTTGATTGCCTCTTCTTATTTCTGCCTAACATTGTTCATGCTAGGCATCGTCCATAATCACATTTTTATACCTCGCATGTGACCTAGGTCAACCTTAACCTGGGCCTAACTCATAGGTCCACGGTTCCTTCAGCATAAGGCGGGATCCGTAGTGCTAGTCCAGCTGGTCTGAACTGGCCTTTTGCCCTTTTTATGCCTGAGTGTTCTTCATTCTGCCCTGTTATTCCTGTATTTGGATTTGGAATCATCTATTTTAGTAAACCTCTTATTTCTTGATTATTCTGCTCAGCTAGAGTAAATTTCTAAGTTCCTACTCCTCTGATTTTGATTCTGTGTATGTTTCTGTACTGAACTCCATACTCACTTCCTGCCTAACTCAATATGCCCATGATTATTGGCTGTGTGTTTCCATCTCGTCATTTGGCTTTAATCCTTGATGGCCACTTCACAAGTGTCTGAGATTCAACTGCCACTTCTTGGTGCCTAACAGATCTAAAGATGCCTATCCCAATAATGTATAAGTTTATATGAGAAGCAAATTATTTGCTTTGACGAACAGTGGAGAACATAGAAATAGCATTCTCTGATACATGTGACACACACAGTGTACAGAGATGCATCTTAAAAGGTGACCATTTTCTACCTGGGTCATTTCACATCGTCTTCCCTCTATCTGTGTCTGCCTCTGCATCCAAATTTCCCTTTTCATAAGGACGTCAGACATAGTGGAGTAGGGTCTATACTAATGACGTCATTTAAACTTGGTTCTCTATGTAAAGACTCCAAGTCTCCAAATAAAGTTACATTCCGAGGTATGGGAGTTAAGACTCTGACATATTTACAGTTGGGGGACATAATTCTACTTTTCCTAGGCAGGACTTTTGAGATTCCGGCTACTTAAGATTATGGTCCAGAAGGGGTTGCAAGGGGTTCCAGATGGTCATGTCCTCTTAGATGCCTTCCCCTTGCAGAGGGAGGGCTGTAGAGAGAGGAGGATCACAGGGCCCAGGTAGTGTGCCTTTTAGTGACGCGTTCCATATCATAGCTTGTGTAATTATAAACTGTAGCAAACTCTGCCCCACCTTTCTCCCCAGCCAGAGTTTCAGAGTAAGCTGGGCCTATGGCCTCCTGCCAGCAGCTACATCCATTCGCCTGAAGGCTTTCTCTTGCCCAAGAAGCCTGCTCTGTGCCAGGGACATGACACTCCCTGGGGAGCAGCCCTAGACCCACAACTGAGGACTGTTGGGACAGAAATGCCTCAGTTCCCTCACTCCTTGTGAGAAATAATTCTGAGGAAAGAGTAAATATGTGAATCAAGATCAAAGACTTTCCCCTCTCATTTAAAAATTTTATTAAAAGATATTTGTTGAATGTGAAAAAAATTAACACTGAATTGTCATAGATATACATTTTTTTCATAATGTATTTTATCTGTTTTTGGTCTCCTGTACATTTGAAAGTAAACTCCAAGACGATGGGGATTTGTGTCTGTTTTGTTGGCTGCTGAGTGGCCAAGTCAACCTAGGGCCTGAAGCGCACGCGAGAAGACAATGCTGTCGGGATGTGGACGATAAGACAGCAGAGGACCAGGAGGTCAGGAGGCAATATTCAAATTACCCATGATGCTGCATTTCAGCATCTTATTTTGTTTTACCATGATTTCCCTTCCCCCCAATATTATAATTATTTGAGAGCTGTTTGTACCTGGTCCATGACATTTATTGGTGTTTAAATTTCCAAAATAATGGAGCATGGGAGATACGTGGATCCACCAGGTAACTGCTCTGGCCACATACACAGCCCTCGACCTCTTCCCTGCTCTCTCCTCTTCCACACACAAGACAAGCCAATGCTTCTAATTCTTTCTCCAGGTGCCAGTAATTCATAAAGAATCGATTATCATTTTTCTATTTAAGGTGAAAACCCATCGTCAAGTCAGTTTTTACGTAACTGATTTATTTGTGCACTCTCATTTTTTTCTGTTCCTTTCCTTTTTCTCTTCTTATTTTCTAGGATTATTTTCTTCAGGTCATGTAAGCCAATCTGGTTTTAGCTCAGATAACCTATACAAGATCTGGAATTAAACTTCTCTCTCTTGAATTAATACACAATTCCTCTAGTTGCCTACCATAAGACTAATGTGGTGATCTTGTCTACTACAGTAACACTTTTTGGGGGGGTGGGTTATATTTTCTTTGAGAAAAGGTCACCTAATTTTTAAAAATGTTATTTCATTTACCTCAGCTAGAACAGGAGGAGATTGTGGTAGATACTCGACTCCTCGTTGAATTGGTAACAAGATAATCGTAGATTTGTTAAAACCGAGACCTCATTGGTAAAGTATGGCATAGTCATTTACTAAGCATTTCTTCAAAGTCCAGTGGTTACAAAGAAATTAAAAGGACACAATGACTGCCACGGAAGAGCACAGAGGAATTGTATAACTTGAACAAAGAGTCAATTTAGTAGAGGAGGATTTAGTTGGACATGGGTGGAAAAATAATTAGATTGATTATATGGATCTTTAGATGCAAATAGAAGAGCCATTGGAACAAAGAAAACCAACTGACTGACCTATCTGGCTTTGTAGTAAACACAGGATAGCACCAGCTTTGTGAGCGTTGAAAGTGAACATTGTTCTAGTTATTTTGGCTCTTAGAAGACTTATCGCATTGTATTCATGTTATAGCCTCTCAACATTTTCAAATTATCAATAGAGTTTTTTAGATGCTTTTGAGAAATTTTCGTCCATTTTCACACATTCTGGATGTGTGTGTGTGGTTATTCTTTTGTTCATTTGTTTGACTTTCTATAGAATTCTCTCTTCTAATTGTTTGTAAGTTAACATGATGTGGAGATTATTGAATTTTATTTCCAGTTAAGTCTTTTCTTTTTTATCAGCAAATCGATTTCACAAATACTATATCTGTATAATAAAGTCATCTTAACGTTAGAAAGGTTACTCTGCCTCTACTATAAATATTATTAATATTTAGCCCCTTCGCTGAAGTTTTTTTAGTTTACTATTGAGGAAACAGTAGATGAAAAAGTTTTTTATCCTCTACTCATAATCTGATAGAAATCATAACTAATTCATCAAATGGCTCATGTGTTCAAGAAATGTTTATTGAGCACAAACTCTGTGCCATGCGCCACTTTCACTGTAAGTGCAGAGCACTAAATGAAATAGAAATTTTTTCTTGCAGTTCACGTATTCCAATGAGATGGGATTGACAATAGATAAATTAAGAATGTTAGAGATAGTGACTTATTATATATTTATGTGACAGAAATCTTAATGTAGAAATAGTTCAAATATTCTATATTAGTTATCTATTGTTGTAGAACTTACCCTCGAAATTTAGCAGCTTAAAACAATAAATGTCTATTATCTCACCCACTTTCCACTAGTCAGGGATCCAGGATCCGCTTAGCTAATGGTTTAGCTCAGGCTCTCTCATGAGGTTGCGTCAAGACATCGGCCAAAGCTGCACCTAACTAAAGGCTGACTAGGGTTGAAGCATTGCTTTCAGGATAGTGGACTCCTATGGCTGGCAAGTTAGTTCTGGTCCTTGTCAGTGGCCTCAACTTTTCACCACATGGACCTCTCCGCAGGGCTGTTTGAGTGTTCTCACAACATGGAGGCTGGCTTCCCTCCCAGGGAGTGATCCAAGAGAAAGAGGCAGAAGCCACATGTCCTTTAAGACATATCTTCAAAGTCACATATCTTCACTTCTGCCATATTCTGTTAGAACTGACTCACTCAATCAAGAGGAGGGGAATTAGGCTTTACCTCTTGAAGGGGAGATATCAAAGAATTTGGAGATATTTTTTAAAATCACCATAATTACTCTAATACTTTTAAGAACAAATTAAACAAATGAAATGGTATGTTTCAGAGATACTGCAAGATGAGTTATGCCTTGTTTTATACACATTGTTTATTAGTACATACTGCCTTATTTTACAGCTGTTGTATTTTTATTGTTTATTAGTATTATTTTTGGACAAAAAAAATCATTGAAAATTTAGCTTTTTTGAGCTTTATTCTTTCCTTATTGATTTGGTTGCTTTGCTACTATGGTGTCAACACTGTTTAGGGTTCCATTAATGAAACCATTTAAGCCATTTAAACATTTCCTGTATTAGCTGATGAATTTTAGATTTTATTGCTACTTCACGTTTGTATTGAACATGACTTGTCTAAATGACTGGGAGACTCAAATTACGTGGCCCAGGAATAAAATTAGATTCCTTTTGATTCTCAAACAAGTTACTTTTGGTGGGGCATCTGCAGTCTATAGAAGCATACGTAGCTCCTGTGTAAGAACCCATTTAGGCTTATCTGTATATAAATGCTGTATGATGGGATGAAAATTTAAAATCGTGGTCAGCTATAGTTTAACCCGGAAACCTAGTGAGTCATTGCACATGGTTATTCAGGGGATATAAACAGTATATAGAGAAACAAGGATGAAGAAGTAATTCTTTGGCTTCTTGGCTATCATGTTTGCGTGTTTGACTGGGACACATGACAGTCTCCCCCTCTGTGACCCATGTGTGATGATAGTTCAGGGCTTAGCTCTTAATGACTGGAATGGTAAATTTGGAATTCGTCAAGTTTTCTCCATGACTTTGGAATTCATTGAACTTTTCTCCATGACTATACTTCCCCGCTTGGGCAGTCTTCCATGCGGAGCCTTTAAAAGTATGGTAGCTCTACGGGAGACTGACAGTGATTTAGCCTCTGGACCTTTGAAGATAAAGGACTCTTGCCAACTGTATAAGGCCCCCTTTTACAGAAGAGAATGCTTTTAAGTTCCTCAGTAAATTAATTAGTAACCAAAGATGATACCATTCTTTGAATTGCTCCCACTTTTACAGCAAACAACTGCAGAAACAAATGCCATCAGAAGAAAAAAAACAGGGAAAAAATTATATAAAAGATAATCAGTCAAATGTCAGGACTTTGTCAGTTATGTGGAGATTTCATCTCTATTTCTAGATCCTGCCCTAAACAGAAAAAGCTTTTGATGGAGCCGGATGTTAAACAGAAAAGGGATCCCAGGAGACACACTTCTTCTCCCATTGTGCTCCTGGGGAATTTAGCATCTTGAATCTCTGAGACATATCTAGTTGTACAGAGATGCGGACAGAGGTGATAGAAGCTCATTGACTCAGAAAGACGTATTTTATACACTGAGTGCAAAAAACAAATCAACTCCTGATTAAAACCATACTTGTATCTGAAATTTTTTTCTGGTAGGAAGAGGTAAACCTCAGCTGTATTTATGCTGATTTTTAAACAATGCTAAGCAGGGTTGCCACAGTTACATTTATGATGACATAGAGCTGAGAAAGACTTTATAGATGGTTTGGTTCTGGCCCCAGAGAGATGAAATGACTTGGTGAATCATTACTTGGTAAAGGGATGTGGGCAGAGCAGAGCTAGTACTAGAATCCTCCAGTACCTTTTTTTTTTTTTTCCCTGGGAAAACAAAAGCCCCAATTTTGGGACTTTGAGTGAAGTGTAATTAAATTAGAGGTCATTTTGTGGATACGTTTTCATCTGAGAAAAAGAAGGGGGGATAAGAGCCACAGAAATAAAGAGAATATAAATTGTAAAAAAATAATCCAGTGAAATTAATCTTTAAACAATGTTGGCCTGTGAGACCTCCTGGGGGGTGGGGGCAGCGGGGAAGGCAAAGTGAGGGGAGCTGAAAGTGAATTCATACCTTGGGTCCTAAATGAAAATCGAGACTCCTCACTTCACTCCAGATGATGTTTCTTTCTTGGGGAGCCAGAGTTGGCATATGATCACTGGGAATAGTAATAAGTGCTTCTCCGTGCCTTTAATATTTTTACTTCTTTTATTTTAAGACTGATATAAGTGAAACCCTCAGTTTGACAAGCAAAGTATGATTTGCTATCATTGCATTATTAATAGCTTCTGACAAATCACGTATGTTCATTCTATGTGAAAATTGATAAACAATATATGTGATCCTGAATCTCGTCCTTTCTCTCCCCTTATCACTATTCCAGTTCCCATTTTGAAAGCCGATGTCAGCAACTGAGGCTCTACAACCATGGTGAGCCCTGTGGACTTACAGAAGACGAGAATCCATCAGGTGCCTTGCAGAAGTCCCTTCTTCCTCTTCTGTACTCAACAACTGATATTTTACAAGTAGAAAGGAGAATTTTGAAGCTAAAAGGATCCTTAAAGTTCCTTTGGACCTAAATTGTAAATATATGGTCCCAAAGAAGTTGACTTGCTCAAGGTTACATGGCTATCGACTGTTTAAGAGATGAGGATAATAAAGTTAGTTGGGACTGCAGAGTTCTGCTTTAAAACATGAATTCTCTGAGAACAAGACCATCTTAGGCCAACATCCTAGTGAAGATGAAGTTATCTAACCATGGGAGATGCTCACAAAGGGGGAGGAGCGGTCCTGGAAGAAGAGGTGATACCGAAGGCAAACCTGACTTCCTTGACTATGTAACCTGGGTCTTCACAAGTGAGGCCACCACAATAATCGTATTTCTCCTCTTCTCGATTCCTGCTCCATCGTGCTGGCTGCTGTGTGGCACCCACAGGGGACATCATTTGGAGCAGGACAGAAGTGAGGCCTCCTGGCTTACCTCCCAGGAGTTATGGAGGTACCCCCTTTGTTTCATTCCATCCAGCAGCAGGGATTTCCTGGGACTTGAGTATCACAAGTTTAACCACTGAAGGGGGTTCTCTTGGCCTCTAAACTGAGGTTCTTCCAGCTCCTGGAATCTCTCCCATCCCCCCACCCCTCAGGCATTTCTCTGGGACTAAGTTCAGGAGGAGAAAATGGAAAAGGAGTGGATATAATCCAGTTCCTCTGTAACTAAAAGCAAAACGTACATGGAACTCAAATGGAAAAAAAGAGATTCGATCTGGGAATTTTTTTCCAGAGTGGAACTCATGCTATAAAAATTACTGTCAAACGATTCCTGTCGCTATCATTTGTGAGCTGGTTGTGGGTTTTAACAACCATTTTACTGACTTTTTGGCAGCAAGCGTGAGTTTTCCTGTTCAATTAGACTTTTGGGAGTGCTCTTAAAATCCTATGGAATCATCTGACTCCCTACAGGAAAACACTGATTGCTATTAATTTTCATCCCTTCCCTTTGGATGCTGAAGTGGACTGAAACACTTCCTGCTTTTCTCCTCTGTTCTTTTTCTTTCCACCTTTCTGCCATCGCAAACGATTATAGTTTTTCCAAATACAAGGGTTTAGTTGTGGGAAATTAAGGAATAGGGCCCCATTACAAGCTCTAATGTCTAAGGATCCCAAATGGGAAACATAAATGTGCTTTTAGTGAAAATCTGAATGTGTTCATTAGCAGTGGCTACAGAATTTCAATACCCTCGATAGATTGAAACTAGAAGAAATTTTCCTTTTCTTTATGCCATTGTAGCTAAGCAATGAAAGAGCAAAAATCTCTTAGACTGAACCCAAAATTCATTAAAGTTGCTTAATTATAGCTGGGGCATTTGCATGTATGCTTTCGTTGATTTAAAATGACATTATAAAATATTTCTGTTATGCCAAACTCAAATCCAAAACATGCGAAACAGTAAATAATTATTTTTATGTTCTTATTAACACTTCAGAGAATTCTGTAAAATTGTAGCTTAGTGTGTTTATGATACTTATCTGTGTTTTATTTTTAATGTTAAAAGTGTAGTTGGCCTAATTTGATGATGGTTTTATTTTGAGGTTTAGAATGATTTATATTGGTCTTTTTTTCTGACATCAATATGGAACTTATGTCTGAAACAAAAATCATTGAGTCTGAAACTCTTGGTATTGTATTTACTTGTTTGGTGAGTATGAGTCCCACAAAGTTAAATTGAAACTGTAAGAACTACTGGTGTAAATGACATTCTGTTCTCTTTGGACACTCTGCACCTCGATAGCTGGGACAAAGAGTATAAATCTGTGGGGGGAACCTGGGTTTGATCATTCCTTCTTTATTTATAGCAAGTGCCATTGTTAACTATTTTAGCACTTTTGTGAGCATTGCCTCATATAAGGACTCTTCAAAACTAGAGCTATGAATTCTAGAAAATGGGATTTAACAGGGTCAATGCTTCTCTTTTGTGTTAAAAAGTTTAATCAACTTCTCCAAGTCTGATTTGAAATAGCTGAGGTTTTTGAACATTTACCCATTTGACATTGATCTCTGAGTTACAGATAGGGCTCAGTAAAAAAAAAAAAAAAAAAAAGCCAAATATCGGCTTTCTTACTGTAGGATGACTTCATTATTGTGACTGAATGATCAAAAGAATTAGAATAAGTAGGGCAGCACTTGTGAGACTTAAGAAAACAAACAAAAATTGAGGACCTAACTATCTGAGTTATCTGATGGCAAACTTGGCATATCTAGGAAGATAACTATACTACTGTGGTGTGAAATATTCAAACCAAATGGAATTAAATGAAAGACAAGGTCATCAGCAGCCTGGATAATTTAGTTAACCGATGACTTTGCAGCGGGTTAATGTCATAGATAAGAATGCTTATCATTCAAGATAAAAGATATAACGTAAGAGACATACGTGAGGCAATTATATGTGAAGGAAATATTACGTAATTTCGAGTGTTCTGAAAATAGTAAAAAAGCAGTGTGATGGGAAGAAAATGATAATCTTAGATTGTGAGAAAAGTTTAATATTTGAAGCATCTTGCTTTATTTAACATTTTTCCTTTCATTTTGGAAAATATTGTTTTGGACTACAGAAGGCAAGTGGGTCTTTACAGATTAATAATTTATTTGAAAGTTCACTTATTTTGCTAAGCCTGTGTTTATCAAAAACAAAACAAACAAAACAAAACAAAAAAAAACTGTAGTCATAACCACTAATCCAAAATGCTTCATCTGTTGTTTTCGAATAAAAAAAATTAATAAAATACAGACTGGCTCAAAAGGTGAATATCACATTAATCCTTAAAACCCCTTTGTCTGGGTTTACCAGAGGACTTTCCTCTGACTAAAAATTACAGAAGAAAATACCCCTCGACGAAAACGCATGATGCCCTTGACTTATAAAGGGTACTCGGCAGGACTGTACAAAGAGTACATATCACAAGTATTCTGAATCCTCCTTGTGCCCAGTTTAGTGCATTACAAGTACTGAATAAGCATTTCACTAATTACATAAATGACCTAAATGTGCAAGGAGACCCAAAGCCAGAAAGAAGGAGCTAGAAAGAGAAATATAGGAGACCTGGTCTTTGGTATCAGTTCTACAAGTTCAATGCAATTTAAAAAAGGATTTATTCAGCTCCTTGTTATGTGTCAGGAACTGTGGTAAACATCAGGATGCCAAAGACGTCTGCTTCTGAAGAAGATGGCACAGCCGCAGGCATGCGCACGGCATGCACCCGTAACAGTACAGCTACCGATTACAGCTTGCAGAGAAGAAAACTTAGCAAAGCTACAAATGAGCATTTGTATCCACTTTAATTTCCAAAGCTATTTACTAAGATTCTGCCTTTATTATATGCCATTAGCGACTTTGGATGTCTTCAAGTTTGCCTTTCAGACAGGGGAGGCAGGCCTCCCTAAAACTTTCACATGCTAACAGCTGTAATTAAGGTAGGAGGCCTTATTTAAATAGTAATTAGCCTTCAGGACTTGAAGTGTAAACAACGCTAATTCATTTAGATACTTAATTGGTCTTCGGTTTGGAGATCTTAGCATGGCCTTCCTCTTTAACTATGAGGTATTTATGTACAGACTACAGACAGTGTATTGACTCGGTGGGATGAAATTTTGCAAACTCTTGCTTGATTCCCAGAATTTTAGCTTTTGATTCTCCAGTAATGATTAATGCAAATGCATTTGAGAACACTGTGAAAACATCAAATAAAATTCTATGGCAAAATCATTAACACTTGACCTTTCTTCATAATTATAGGGACCATCTGGTCCAATTTATTCATGTTATTCTCATGTAAGTATTGATAGATCTTCTTTCATACTTGGAATACCTTGGTTTGGAGATAAATTATGTGGTCACTCTAATCACAATAAAAAATGACAACATACGGTGATTGCTGTTACTAAAGATGTGGGGAAAGATTGGTCACTTTTTTCAGTGGAACCAGTGACAAATGTCAGGGTCCTTCTTCCTGCTTACTGTCATAAAGATGTTTAACAATTGATGCTATTAAGTTTAAAAGGTCATTTTTCTTTTTTTAAGAACAACTACTCTACCAGAAATTTCGTCATTGCCTATGCTAAGTTTCCTGGTCTGCCAATAACTTGCTCAAAAAAAGTCATTGTATTTGATAACTACATATCTCTCTGTTGTTGTGGTTCCTCAGTCCTATAGATAAGTCACATGGAAGGTGGGTCTGATGTTTTATTTTGTAAAATATGTTTCTTCTTGCTTACTCTGGCTCATCACACTATACAACAGATGCTTGGGGTTGCTGCTAGCCATCTTTCCAACATGTGCATCTAAACAGGCCTGTACAAAGAGTACATATCACAAAAATTCGACAAATATTTAATGAGCGCTGTGGCTGGCACATAGGAAGCATTCACAAATATTTATTGAATGAATAAATACCAGTCACACTTTCGAATCTGTACTAGGTGCTACCAGGTAGGTGGTAGAAACAGGGAGAGAAGAGAAAGCTCTAGATCAGGTAGAGTCTGTCTTCAAGGGGTTAACAGTCTCTAAGGGATGATGTAAATAAATAGCCATAATTGAACTTAAGAATCATTAATAAGTGACAAAAGAATCTTTATGAGTTGGAGGTAAAGCTCACTGGGGCTGGGGAGGGGACGCAGAGAGGGTTTGAAAGAGGAGAGGTCAATATTTGAATTTAGGCTTTTCCCACAGATCAGGGGTAACTCTGGTCCAGATTGAGTTCTTTGAATGTGGAAGGGCCCTTCTCCCGTCATTTGCTGAAATTGTGCAAACGCTGCTTTTTTTTCTTTCTTTCTTTCTTTCTTTCTTTTTTTTTTTTTTTTGGCTAAGAACTTCCCTTCACGATTGATGACTAAATCCAAATGAGCATTAGCTCACTTTGCGAATATAAATACTATTATACGGCAATGTATAACGCTAAAAGCTACTCACTTATTATGATTCATTCTGGTGGCGAAGTTGAGATACTGCAGTGAGTTAAAGATTAAGAGAGTGAGTTAAATTGCCACTCTGTCACCCAAAATATTAAGTAAAATAATTTTACCTTAAAAAAATTAAAATCAGGAAGGCTTAATTGCACAGCAATAGTGATACAAAGCATTAAAGACGAACAGAACACGAAGATCCTCCTGTGTGTCTGCGCGTACGGTCGCTCTCATCGAGACAGACTGACTGTTCTGCTCTGCTACCAACAGGACCCGGGCCTCGCGGGAGCCAGTGGGCTCCCGGGGATGCGCGCACCGTCTCCAACCCGCTCCTCGAAAAGGAAAGTGCGGCCCGGGACGCTCCGGGCGTGTGCGCCCAGGGCCTGGAGAGAGAAAGTAACGCGAGTCGCCCGTTTCGGGCGGACCCACCCCCTCCCACGAGTTTCGCTAGGTCGTCGGCCCCGCCCCCTCTTTTATTCCGGGAGCAGCGACCCGAGCTGAAACTTTGTAACCCGAGCGCTCCGGCTCTGCCCGGCTGCCTGCCCCGGAGCTGCCTAGAGGGAGGCGCCGGAGGTGGGACCTGCGGGCGGGAGCGCTCGCCGACGGCCGCGCGCGCGGAGCGGGGGCCCGGGAGAGCACGCCGCGACCAGCGGGCGCCGGGGCGGGAGCGGCGGTGCGGAGGGGCGGCTGCGAGCAGCCGAGCCGAGGCCAAGGGCTCTGGGGGTCGCAGCGCCGAGTCCCCGCAGCTGCGATCGCTCAGGAGCCGCAGCAGTATCGGGCTCCCTGCGGCGGCGGCGGGAGGAGGAGGAGGAGGAGGAGGAGCTGCAGCTGGACGGTGGCAGCTGGAGGAGGAGCCGCACGCTGTCCCGTGTGCCGGGAGAGGGCCGCGCCGTTCCCGCTGAGCCGCGCCGGATGACCCGCTGACCGCGGCCATGCAGCCTTGACGGGGCGCTCGGGCGCGCGGGGACAGCCGCGGGGCGCGCCCTCCCGGGAGCACGGCGGGGGCAGGCAGCAGGACTTTACCTCCGCCTCTATCCCAGCTCGGAGTGAAGCCATTTACCATGGAACCCGTGACCAAGTGGAGCCCTAAACAAGTGGTGGACTGGACGAGAGGTGAGCGGGCCCGGGGCCCCGGCGTCTCCAGCCCGGGGGAGGGGGCGCACGGGGGCACAGGGCAGGGGGTGCTCAGCCCCTTCTGCGGGCGAGAAGCATTTGAGAGCGCAGCGCGGTGACAATGCAAACTTCTTCCGAGGGGCCTGTGCGCCCCTAGCTCTTGTGCCTGTTTCTGGGGGTGCGGGTTGTGGCAAGCCGAGGGGAGCCCCATCTTTAAACCAGGGAGTAGCGATGGCCTCTCTAGGGAGGCCGAGGCTTGGGGGTGCCGGTGTCGGGACGTGGGGGCGCCCTCCCTGCCTTGCCTGGGTGCGGTGCCCGAGCCCCGGCTGCCTGTCATGGAGCGCAGAGGCACCAGGCGCCTTTGTGTGGGTGACTCCCCTCCGACCTCATACAGATGCCGCCTGCCCGGAGCGGTAGCCCGCATGGCGGGGCAGTCGGACAGGTAAAAGGAGACTCTGGCGACTCGCCGAGCCTCTGTTTTCTTTGGAGAAGGAGAGAGGGCGGCACAAGAGCCAAACATTGAAGCTTTTCGCGCCCGCGAGAATCCTTGAGCCAGGCTCCCCGGGGCTCGGTGACTTTTTGCTCGGGAGGGCGGCAGCACCCCCGGTGGCGCTGCATTTTTAGGCCACATTGAAACTCTGGGAAGAAGAAATCTGTTTTGAACCGCTGTCCTGAGTTATGCCGTATTTGGGATGAAAAGCAGTGAGATGGGGTGGTAATGGGTGACTGAGCAGGGGAAGAAGCTTGTACCCTGAGCCGTCGCAGTTACTTTTTACTGTTTACCAAGATTTCGAGGGAGAGGACACAGAAGTTCCTGAAGCCTCTTCGTACTATTCCAAGGGAACGAAGTCCACCAAGAACAACCAATATTTCATGCCCTCTCCGCCCCGCCCCCGCCCCCCCAGCTCACATCTCTGTTTCAAGTTACTGTTTTTGTGTTCTGTCTGCTCTTCCAGGTGAGGAATGATGTCCTTTCTCAATAATAACTAGAATTATATAGCGCTTTACAGTTTGCTAAAGAGCTCTCTCTCTGTTATTGCTCTTGGTCATCACAGTAAGCCTGTGAGGTAGGTGATACTGATAAGGTGAGGTCATCTTTCAAACTGTCTCACCCATGGCTGGGGCATCATGAGCACCGATCACCTGTCTCTGCATCTCATTTCTCTTGCCTGTTACACGTAGACCACGTGGAGTGGGACATGTGGGAGGTGTCAGTGGGGCATATCTGACCATTTCCGGCACTCTCTCCTGAGAAGAGGTTGGTCCCGTGACCAAAATCTCCTGGGCTCTTATTTAAAATGAAGATGAAAACAACAAGTACTTGTACATTGAGTAAAAAGTAAACAGCATCATCAATGCTTGGTACAAAACATTAACTTAAAAGCTGTAAATACCCAGACCCTATTTTGAAATGGGGTTTGTTCCCCCATTCAAGATACTGCCATGTTTCCTATCTAGTGACTTGACCAGACTGAGTTGGTTGATCTATTTTACCTGTCTGTCCATCATAGAGAAACCTAAAAAATTGATAATTTCAGCAGTCTTTGACCTTGAGAGCTGCTCTGTCCAGTATAATAGTAGCCACAGGTGGCTCTGAGCCCTCGAAATGTGGCTAGTCAGAACTGTGATGTTCTGTAAGTGTAAAGTACGTGTGGCATGTACATGTGAACTATTCCATTAGTAAATTTTCATACTGGCTACATGTTGACACGATAGTATTTTTTTTTTTTTGGCATATTGAGTTAAATAAAATTTATTACTAAAATTAACTTGTTTATGTTTAGCTTCTTAAATGTGGCTCCTAAAAGAATAGAAAATTACACACGTGGCACACATTCGTGGCTTACGTATCTACTGCACAGTATTGCTCCCCAGTAGAGAAAGGGTTACAACTTATCACCCTGGCTTTCTTGAGCCTCTGCCAGCCTACTTGATAATGTACAACCAGAAAAATGGTAACAGGCACACAAGAAGATTATGGAGTGAGATCTTCACACTCTCGAGATTTGTCTTGTTGTTTTTTTTTTTTTTTTGAGTCCCTCTTGGGATTGAGAGAGAAGTGTAAATTCATATCCTGTTATGTTTGTTTAGCATTTAAAAGGAAGAGCTGATTAAAATGTTTTCGAGATCCAATTGCCTGGACATTGTGACTTGGTTGACATTGCTTTCATCCAGGGAAAGTTTCCTCCCGACCTGACAGCCACTGGGTGGTTCAGTGTCTTGGCGCCTTGAGCATAGGATACTGATCGGGTTACATACCTGTGGTTAGCACGTGGCAGCTTTATACAGAAGGCTTGTGCCCTTTTGGACCCTTAAGTACAGCCTCCTAGAGTGACCTGGACACATTCTGTGTTTGAATCTAGAAAAGATAAAAGGAGAAAGTATGTGGCTAACTCTTAGATGACAAGAGGCTACATACTCCCAAATTGCATGATACATTACTTGAATATTTCTCATAGTAACAATGTGAAAGTATTGACTTTTTAATTAATTATTGACACAGGCAAACATGTTTGCTTATAGGACTATTTTTAGCTGTCTTTGCTAACGTCTCTACCCAACCCCTATTTTATAAATATATCTTACTGATAAGCAGCTCTTCGTGTAGACTTTGCCACTCTTGGTATCCCGTGAGTGTAGCTATCGTTAGGAGCACTGTAGAGAGCCTGCGATTTAGGACAATCTAAGTCTGACCACGGTCTACAGCTTTCTCTCCTATTAACGTTGTTTGGTGGCCGCATGCATTAGGAGAAAGGTCGACGTCTACAGAATGAATTAATTTGGCTTTTATTATTATTTATTTTTATTGATCTTTAGCTGTACTGTCATCAATTTATCATCATCTTCGTAGCTCCTCACTAAATGTTAACAATGTTTCAGGCGTGGGTTTAAGCATTGTACAAGTATTAGCTCATTTAATATGCATAACTACCCTTTAGGTAAGAACTATTATTTCCATTTTGCAGTTGAGGAAACTGAGGCACAGAAAGGTTAAGTACCTAGACTGCAGCTGGGAAATGACAGAGCAGTGTTTGACCCCAGGGGAGTTTGGCTTCATTCCATCTTCTTAGGAGGTTCTTGCCTGGGTCATGCCTGGAAGACTCCGAGGATCTTCACATTGATGAGGTGACCTCCGGGATGATTAACACCACGTGCTAGTTGGGGAGAGCCGTCTGGTATATATGTGTCTTATCCTACATATTTGATATATGTCAGGAAAGGTATTTGTAAGTCAAATTAATTCCTGGTTCATGGCACCTTGCCTTTCAGATAATTCAGTAAAGGCTTTTGCAAAGCAGATGATCTTTTATAATGCGTATCAGAGAAGAGTAGGGTCAGCTGCACATAACAGAAAATCCAGTTTACAGTTGGTTAACCAAACGGGAGTGTTGATTTTTCTTGTAAAAGAAGTCTGGAGATAGGGAATCCAGGACTATATGGGGCTCCGTGGTACTGTCAGGGCCCCAAGCTCCTTCTGCCAACCTGTTCGGCCATTCTGAGCACGGGGCATAAATGCCTCAAGGCAAGATGGCGGCTCCACCTCCAGGATCACGTTCCTGTTCCCAGCAGGAGAAGGGAGACCTAGAGAAGACAAAAGCCTCTTCCTTTAGAGAGTTCTTCTAGAAGCTCCATCACGTGATGACTTGGCTTAAATCTTAGTTGCCAGAACTGTCACATGGCCACTTCCCGCTACAAGGAGGCTGGTCACTGTCGTTTTGGTTTTTTACGACCCTGAATAAAATTAGCATACAGTAAGGAAGAAGGGGAGAGTAGATATTGGTCCGCAGCCAGTAGCGTCTTACACACAGTAATTTACAGGTACCGATATTCATAGATTACTTCTCAAAGTTAGACACATATCACAATGTCCCACTTATCTTGAGCCTCTGGGTCAGCCCTGTTTTAGAAATTGTGTTCTATTTTCCTTCTCAGGTCAAAACCTTAACTTCGATGTGGTCTCATATTGTAAAATGCAGCCACCCACGTTTGTGATTCTACTTTCAGGCCATGGGTGGGGCGGGGGGCGGCGGTGTTTCAACGAGGAGGGCCACTGGTTTGTCTGAGCAGCCCAGTCCCTCCTGCCTTCGGTCATCGATTGTCCGGAATGGGCAGGCTCTCCATAAGTGTGTTGCTGAGTGAGTGCATCTATACAACTAGCTGTAATCCCAGAACAGAAGTCTTTCAGACCGGCTTCTGGCGCTGCTAATGTGAGCCCCATTTCCCCATCACCGACAAGAGTAAAGGCCTGAGCCTGTGGGACTCGGGGTGTTTGCCCCTTCTCCGTAATCTGGTCACGGGCGTTGTGTTTCCCTGTCATGTGTGTTACTGCGTGGACGTCAGCAGTCTTAAAGTGCCTCACCGTTTGGTCATGGAGGGGCTAGAATTTGCATAGAAACTACAGAGATCAGTACATTGCAGGTCAGTTGTTCTTAGGCCCTTCCTGCCATCGTCCTAATGGAGGCCTTCTTTCTGTAATCCTGAATGCAGTCAGGTTACACATTTTCCTTTCCCCGTTCTAGTCACCGACAAAGGGAGGTCTTTTCCTTTTTCAGTCGTAGATCTGCCCTTCGGCCCTAGGTCAAGATCTCTTTTTATCCTGCTCTCTTCTCCGTTCTGTTCTCTCTCCTGGACTTCATCTATGGAGATTTCTTAATCGTAATAATTGAAAAACATTCACTGAAGCACGTATTACGTGTCAGACACTGGGCTAAGTGCTTCGTTTATGCTTCTTCATGCGATCCTCAGAAAACCCAGTGAGGTGTACCAGGTGTACCAGCTATTATGAGCCCATGTGAAAAACAAAGACACCAAAGCAGAGGGAATGAGAGAGAGCAAGGTGTGTGTGTGTGTGTGTGTGTGTGTGTGTGTGTGTGTGTGTGTGTGTATAGGGGAAGGAGGATGTGCTCAGGGTTCCCCATTTGTAAGCAGTGTTGTTCTCAGATGCTCTTCTTCCCTCCATCACTCCCCTGCTTGGGCCGGTACCAGGCAGTAGAGCGTAGAGGTGAGAGTGTGGGCTCTGGCCTCAGACTCAGTTCCACCCCTGACTGTGTGATCTTTGTAAGCTCTCAATAAATTACCTCTCTTTGTTTTTATTGCTTCCTCTCTTTTATCCCATAGCTCCAGGACATCAATTATTCCTTCCAGGCAGTCAGGTCCGTCATGTTGAAGAGATCTCCCCGATGTTGCCCGCTGCTCTGGTCAAGAAGGTTCTGGGGTAGCTGAGTGACAAATGCCTCTTGCCAATATCATGAACCTTCTTTGGGTATATTTAAACTGTATTTTCTTAACTTTTTTTCTTGTTGTAGCTGGACTTCCAGTGAGCATAGCATTAGGACTGGTTCTTGCTGTCTCCTGCTGACTCCTGTCTGGCCCCTGGTCCACGAATGGGCATCTGTGTCACCCGGCAGATAGACATCCAGAATCACAGGCCTGCCGAATCAGGATCTGCATTTTAGCTGGATCTCGGGTGATCGGTGTGCTCATTACTGCTTCAGAAGCACTGCTGTAGCACGCAGCTGCAAACACGTTTTCATGCTTTGTCGGCAGGTCCTGCTATCTGATCTGACGTGGCCTCAGTCTATTTTATTTAAGTTCTCCAGTGATGACACTTAATTTGAAGATGCTTGGCTTGGCCACTAATTAAGCAAAAAGGCAATCTTAGGGTGTGTGCTTGTATTTATAAGCACCACCTAGCAACAGCGTTAGGGAATTCTCAGCCAACTAACTGAGACATTTCCTCTGAGATTCCTTACATCTTTTTTTTTTCCCCTTGGGACTTGAAGCGTTCCCATAACAACATTCATTCATTCATTCATTCATTCATTCATTTTTAAAGACATGTGGTAAGAAGGCTGTTGTATGGGGGGCCTGGGCACTGCAGGTGAGGTTTGACACAGGATCCGCAGGTGGACTGGAGGATGGGTTGGGCGTTTGGCTAGTCACACCCTCTTACAGTCTGACTACATGGGGTTCGACAACGTTTTCATCGTTGATGGAAGATGATCCTGAATGTCATTTCAGGAATAAATAACCAGGGCCTTTCTCAAAATTTGAATGTATGGGTCGTACTGAGGCCAGGCGTCTCAGTTCTGTGTCCTTGGAGACTGGGACGTGACCTCTTCATGCCCAGGCCTCACCTGTATGCCTCCCTTTTGTGATCACGTGGTTGCGTAGAGCTGTGAGGACCTCTCTTTTCTGTCCCACCACTTCCATGTCACCGTCTCGATTTTTGACCTCTCCTGGCCTGTTGTGTTCTGGCTCTGGGACATTTGTGTTCTCACCTTGCTTTGCCTCTTTACTCTCATTTTGTGTTATTTCTGGAGTTACCACCACTGGCTTAGCTAGCTGTCATGTAGGTTTTTAGTGAATAAAGCAAGTTTTATAGACACGAGCTCTGCAGAGGTCTTCTGTGGTTGTTCCCTTCACAAGCCCAAGACGTGCAGAGCAAAGGTGCATCTTGTTGCAGATGAAGAAATTGAGGCTTGGGAGGTTAAATGAACTGTCCAAGGTCAAAGGCCTGGGATTGGGGCGAGACTCCTCCGTCCAGCCCCTGGTTCTGCCTCTGGCCAAGGTGGGTACATTCAGTTTTCTCCTAATCGGCAGGAAGGGGCGACTTCAAAGAACTTGTCACTTCTGTGTTTCTTTATGATCTCTTCAGGATTTACATTCACGAGGCACGTACCTTTTCTTTCTTTCATTTCTTTTTTAAAATTACACAGCTTAAGCAGGACCCTACATGTTCTGGATCTGACTTTTTAGCATTCGAGGTACTTACTGCCGGTTATTAGTTTTTATTGCAGTTGGTTGGGTTTTATCGTTTCAGAATGCAGCTCAGTGATGGAATGGATCATTTCTTTTTTAAGTCTCTTAATCTAATTTTTATCTTTATTTTGAGCATCATGTCGCAGAGTTTTTTTGTCTGATACAATTAATTTCTGTTTGGTAGAAACACACACACCCACACAAATACATTGAACTTTCTTAAACAATATCTGCCATTTTTATGGCCCTGTTTCCTGCTTGCCTTTGAATCTTCACAACTCCTTCATTTTGACTGCTTTGGGGGAGAAGGTCAGGCAGAGATAGTGATCGATACATACATAGGCTTTGGAATAAACTAGAACTGGATTCAAATTCTCTATCTGACACTAAATGTTTCAAAACCTTGGGTAAATTATCTTCTCCAAGCCTGCCTTAGTTTTCCCATCTATAAAATGGTATCGATAATAACCAACTCACAGGATTTTAGTTAGAATTAAAAGAGGTAATATAGAGACAGCACTTTGCATAATGCACAGCATATAAATGTTAACAAACTAATTATTGGCTAATTCATAATAACTTCAAGCTAATATATAATTGGATTATTTGTGCTTAAATATTTCATGTTGTTTCGGCTGATCGTCACCTTTCACGTGCTTACTAAAAATTTAAGATGATTCTATCCTCCTTTAATTAGTATATAGGTGGTAAGTTAAATCAGCTCCGTTTTCTGTGTTTCTCAGTGTTTGACACTTTCTTCTCCTTCCTCTGAGGACCCTGTTTGTCTTACATGACGGTGGGGTCCCAGAGGGGTATAATGGTGGCTCTCTTGGAGAGGGCTTAGGAGGAATACTTAGGTTGAAGACAGATTCCACCCTGTGGTTGGAAGAGAGTTTCATTCAGTCACCAAATAGTTCCTGAGGACTTACTAAGTTCCAGGTGTCATTCTAGGTGTTAGAAATCCAGCTGTGTTCTAGGTAACGGGGTCCACCTGGGTCCCTGCTTTCATACCGTAGATGCGGGGATGAAAAACAACAATCATAACACAACAACCACTACAACAAAACTGGTGAACAGGAAAATATCCACTACCGATAAGTGCAAAGAGGAAACTGAAGCAGAGATGTGAAGGTGAGTGACTGGGGGTGGGGACGACTTCTGTGGAGGGCATCATCAGGGAAGTCTCTCCGAGCAGACGACATTGAGGCATGAATGACAAGATGGAACCAGCCATTGGAAAATTAGGGGAAGAGCATCGTAGGCAGAAGGAACAGCTAGTGCAAAGGCCCGAGGTGCAAATGAGCTTGGAGTGTCTGCGGGAAGGACGTGGGACTCGCGGAGGGCAAGGACAGCGGAGCGGTGGGGGGTGGGGCTGAGGAGAGAGAGACACGCAGAGGCCGCATCACGCAACGGCTTCTAAGTTTTGTTCAGGTGTTTGCAATTTTTTTCGAGTTGTTTTGGAAAGCAGGGGAATGACATGATCTAATTTGGATTCCTGGGGCAGAAATAAATACTTCCAGCTGGAAGGCATCGCAGGGTTCTGAAGATGATGGTATCTTGGACGAAGGTATTGGTGCGTCCAGCATTTGAAAAGCCAAGTTCTAGGTACAGTTGGTTCATTGATAGCGTCACATCCCATTCATTTTGAAATTATATTTGAAGTGGGGGTGGATATAGTTGTATACATATTTCTTTCCCTGGCAGGTTAAGAGCCCTCCCCTCATCCTGATTCTTCTCTTGTCATTTAAAATGGAGAGCAGCAATCTGTCTTTATGCATTCACACGCTTTGTTCGCATCGTTGTTCTTTGCTGGCACGTTTTGCTGGGAGCTACGGTTTCTGAAGCTGTTTATTCATCTATGAATAGGGTTTTTGTGAAAGTGGACTTAGCCTAGTTTGTTTTCTTTGACATCAAATAGCTGATTGAACAGTTTTTAAACCTGGGATCAGAAGGGCAAATGCAGTAGTATTTATCAGAGCAAACAAGCTCCTCAGAATGCAGTCAGTAGGTTGAAAAAATCGGAAAGCTTTCTGTATGAAAACTTAAAAAAAAATTGGAGTCAAAGGAGCTGATAGATCTGATTTAAAATATTTTACTCCACTGACACTCTTAATTTGGCTTTAGAAAATAGAGCCATTTTTGTTTGTATAGATGGTATTTTATGAAATTTTCAACAGATAAGAGTTGAACACATGTTTTAAATCCATTACCACTTCTCAACAGAGGAGGACGGAGTGGGAGGCAGTCTTAGAATCACCTGGAAGCTTTCTCTCACTACACACACCTAGTCTCCCCCAACCCCCCTCCTTTAAGGATAATATCTGTCAGCCCTTTTAGAGGAAAACCCCTGTATGTTATCCATCAGCAAAGGCCATGATGATGATAATCTGAATCATGCTTTCCTGAGGAAAACCTTTTTAGTGAAAGGAAACGTTCTATTTCCTCTTTTCAGAGATTTGCAGCTCGGGGGAAATTCAGTGCTTTTGGGTTTAGGAGTGGATGTGTGTGTGTGTGTGTGTGTGTGTGTGTGTGTGTATGCCTGTCTCTGTGTCCAGCTTTAACCTGTGTTAATTGAATACATTTTTATGCTCTCAGATTAATTTCACATTATTGCATCTTAAGGACTACCCGGAGCATGATCTTTGAGATAGAGGAAAGCTAGCTGACTGTGTAGAGTAGACCAGACTTCACGTCATGAACGTAACACCTGTTGAAATTGTCAGCACCGTCTTAACATGAATTCCAGTTCGAGTCTTAAACTAACCATGAGCAGATGATATGACTGTGAGTAGCATTTGTGAAAATGACTGACTACACTAAAGCCCCAAATTGTTCATAATAAGTATTTAAAAAGCCATAAATATTCTTTGCTAGCAAGACGTCTGGAGAGTGGCATATGGTATGAAGTGGTTTGGCTGTAAGTACCCCTAGGCCAAGTTGAAGAATCTTATAAAAAGCTGATTTGTAGAGAAAGACCCTTGTTGGAGGTGAAGAAATTCTTCGTTCTTATTGGCACTGTCTAATCAGGCAACTTAATGAGCACTATAAGTATCTGACTATTGTATCTGACTCCTGATATTTTTAAACTGAGATTTTCAAGAGACCCTTTCCCAGCCACATACCTGTGGCACTTCCCAACATCTTGTCACTTTTGTTCTTAAACTTAATTTTTCAGCAACAGCATCAGCCCTGGAACTTAGACATGTAAATGCTCAGGCCCCACCTCAGACCCACAGAATCAGAAACTCTGGGAGAGGGACTCGGCACACTGTTGCGACAGGTCCCTCGGGTGATTCTGGTGCTGGCTAAAATTTGAGAACTACTGGTCTTTAGCTCTCCTGTGGAGTGTACAAAACTGTGTGGTATAAGGCAGGCAGGCTATCCCCATGATTCCTGTCTACAGCTGGTTTTTAGCTAATACCCGATGATTGATGGGGAAGAACTTTTCCAGTAGGGATAGTTGTTGTATATTTCAGTGGATGAGTTAGTGCACCCAGGTCTGCGAGTGTCCTTTCTGCAGAGTGAGCAGAGAAGTTAAAGCTGTGCCAGCCCAGGCCCTGGGATCCTTTCGTTCTGTTCTTCGGTGAGTGCTCAGCCCCAGGAAAACAGGAGGAGTCTCTGAAAGGACCTGTTCAGGTTCTGTGTGGAATTTCCAGACCTCGCTCTTGTAGAACAGAATGTAACTCCCCCCACCCATTCCATTTTGAGAGAGAGTAATAGTTCTCTCACTAGCGCTCAGGTTTTGGCTTTGAACAATACGTGCAGTTGCAAAGAGAACTGAGGGAAAGGAAAAGCAGAAAAGGGAAATACTCAGGGTGGCAAACATGTTGCAGCTCAAGGTGAAAAGCTCTCTTGTCTGAGTAGCAGATGGGGTTTGAGAGCCCCCACAGTTGGCAAAGGCCAAAGAGAGTTCAACATAAAAAAGATACTGAAACTGTGAACAGGCTGAAGACCAGGAACTGCACCGAGACTTGCAACAGGAGCTGCAAACTCAGATGCCTTCAGGGGCCAGGCCGGCAGTGTCAGAGAGTGAAATGTGGGGCATGGGAGACATTAGGGAGTGGTGGAGACTGTGGCAAATACAAAGACACGTTCATTGCTCGGTTTCTGCTGACAGTGCACTCACAGATTCCAGGTCTTCTGCTTTTTGTTTTGTTGTTTTCAAATGAAGCTGGAATCGGGATTTCGATGTAACATTTCCCAGTTTTTACAACACTGTCCAGTTTTGGGGACATAAAACCAATAGATCTGCAGGCCAGTTTGCAGTTTGCTCTGTGGACAGCCATGTTAATTGTCCAAGTGAGAAACATACCTATAAACATACCTCTCTGAATACAAAGAGCTATATACTATTTAACTATAATTTGATTTTGCTATTTGACTAATGCTATTATTTCTAAAATTGCAGTATGTAACTCTGCGAAGGTATTGTTAAGCCAGAAATACTCATTTACGTTGATGAACCTGGCAGACCACTGGATAGTTACTCTTCAGTGTAAAACCAGGAACTTGTCTTCTTCTGATTGAGCTGATTTTGCCGTTGGCTGTGTGGGATTGGCCCCTGTGTGGGATTGGCCTCCTGGCAGGAGCTGTTCTGTTTGTACAGAAATTAGGGTATATGTTCCAAGTTTCTGTGCCGATTTGTGGTTTCTTGTTTGAGTTAGTAAGTTACCAGTTGTTCAGGTCTTTCTGTGTTCACGGTGTTCTGCATTGGGACACCAAACAAGAAAAGCACTAGCTTTAGTACTTAAACTGGAGTGGTACCCGTTCCAACTCACAGTCTACAGACTTCTCAACAAAAATGACGGAATACATTAACCTTTCGGTTTGCTTTGTGACCAGTTCATTCATATGTGTGTGTGTGTGTGTGTGTGTGTGTGTGTATCCATATATATATATATACACATACATACATATATAAACATTTACATATTTTCACATACATAATACATGAGTATACAGACTATACACATATGCATATATATTCATTATAGATGATCTTTGTTATACCTTCATTAATTTTTTATTTCAACCATTAATTCCCTTTAAAAAGCTTAAAAAAATATGTATTTTCCTTTCTCTTGTACCATTTACTCAGTTTCATGCTAGGGACAAAAGGTAAGTTAGATACAAATGAAGCCTTGTCCATAAGCTGATGGTTTCACAGGTGGGCAGCAGTTAGCAGGTGACATTGACTGGGATTCTCTGTGCACTAGGCCTTTGCTATGGCTTTTCATGAATTGTCTCATTTAGTCCTCACAGGGCTTATTTGACAGCAGCACTTTTATTGTGTTCATTTTAGAGTTAAGGAAACCAAGCCCCGACCTGAAGCTGCATAATTAGTAAATGGGGTTTGAAAGAAAGACAGGGTTCACTTACCTGTCTTTCTTTCCAGGATCTTGACCCCTCAAGTTTTGGCTGCCTTAGCGACTCTCTGTTACCTTTAGGAAGCTAGCCTGTATTTTAAATTTCTTCTTTAGTCTTGTCTGCGTTGGTTTGATAACATGGTTAATCCAGCACAGCCAGATGTGTCCAGCCACATTGTTTGAATGCAAGACTTTGGGTGTTGGTGCTCAGATTTTAGCAGGTGTAAGAGTCACTAGTACCGACCAAACAGTTCCTCGCCCTGACTGACCGTCGGAGAGTTTGCTAATGCAGGTGCATGGTGGGGCCCTGAGAGCTGCCTGTTTAGCAGGTAGCTCTGCACGTCTTTCTCAGGTAGTCTGTGAACCACAGTTTGGGAGCCCCTGACTTATAGGAAACTTGTTCTTAATTCACTGGGTAATAGGGAAATAGAGTTTGAAAGGGGGCGTATTGCTACCAAACTGTAGAAACATGAGGAGGGGTGACTAGCTCTTGGAAGCCTTTAGGGTAATCTCTTATTGGGAGTTGAAGGGGCCTGAGCTACAGCAGAGGCCTTGGGAAAGAGAGGAGGGAGGAAATGCCGAGAGAGGCACAGGCCAGGAGCAGCCCGGAAGCTTTTGCATGGTCTGAATGTGGACGTAGTGAGAGGGGGCCTTGATGTCCAGGGTTTGTGCCTCAGTGCCTTAGCACGGCGGTGCCATTAGAAGTGTGTTGAATTCTGGGAGGAGCTGTTTTGCAGGTTCAAGTGTGGGTAGAACTTATAGAAACTGACTCCAAAATCTGTTCTGGTTTGTAGATGATGCACCTTACATGGTACCAACATCTTGCATGATTTGAACACTTTAAAAAACACCCTTTAGAAAGTGCCCTCTCTCACTGGCGCACTATAATTGTCTCATATTTTAATGAGGTGCAAATATCATGCAGTTTGGCACATGAAATGTGTTAAAATAGGATAGTGTTAGCTGAAATTCAGGTCCTCACACTTGAGTGTGAAATGATGCAATATACATGAATATGACACCCAGAATTATTTCTGTACAATGCTTTCTAAGTCACAGAACACAAAATAAAATAGGATTAGAGTCCTACAGGACAGCGTGTAAACGGAGATAGAAGATCAGTGCTGATCAATGCAAAATGCATCTTGGAATAATCCCTGAGTCTTGTCCAGTGCTTAGTGAGATAAGCAGTTCTGGCTGCCTTGTGTGGCTGCAGTTGCTCTGTGGGTGGGTGAACCGGTTCTCTGAGATTAGTGTCTCCTCTGCGTTGCCGAAGCAAGCGGTGGGCAGAAAGACCCACTGGAAGAGTGCCAAGGGTGTGTAGGGCTCCTCAAGGGCCTGGCACCGAGGGGAGGGGCCGGCCCATCCCCCCTCAGCAGGCATGACGTGGCCCGTTTTCTCATTCATCATTGGCCCAACCAACCCTTAGAAGTAGTTGTGATTTTTTTCTGTGATTTCTGTTGGGTAAGGTTAACCTGACTCTTTAACTAATGGTAACCAGATTCTTTGTTAAATAGGATCAACTAGAAAATGAGAGATTATTTCCGCCCCCCCAAAAATCTTTCCCAGTGCTCTGCATTAAAACGTGCTGATTTCTTTTTATCTATGATTTTTAAATGAACACTAACTCTGTGTACCTGGCATTCTGAAATGATGCCCCTTGTCTTTCACATTCATTCTAGCTCTGGAAATGAAATTTTCAATGAAGTGCTGTGTCCCCAGGCCACAGCAGGAGAGCTATAACTCTGACTCTTCGCACCCTCAGTCTTTTGAACAGAATGACTTGTTAACTGGCCTCTCTCCTCAGTCTGGTGAGGGCTGCTACTCACTGTGCGTTCATTCAGCAGGTACTTTTTGCGTGCCAACTGGGTACCAGGCACTGTTCCAAGAGCCGAGGAAACAGCAGTGAATAACATAGGCAACAGTTCCTGTCTTCCCGGAGCTGATATTCTAGTGGGGGTAGACAGACAATAAGTAAAATTTGTAGCACGTAGAAAGGATATGCGATGGGGAAGGGCCAGAAGTGGACGCAGGAAGGGATTGGGGGTGCAGCTTAAGTAGGGTGACCAGGGAAAGGTTCCAGTCAGCAACGCAGCTGACATGTGGAAGAATGCTCTTGGCAGAGGGAAGACCCAGTACAAGTACCTGGGACGAGAAAGTGCCTGACGCCTGGAAGGAGCGAGGAGGCCGGTGTGGCTGGAGCCGAGCGAGCCAAAGGGAAGAGCAGCATGAGAGGAGGTGGAAGAGGAGAGGGTGGGATCAGAAACCACGTAAGATGCTGTGGCAGTGATCGTTTGAAAGGTGACCCTTGGGCCGGGTGGTAACCGTGGCCACCGTGAGAGGTGGCCGTGTTCTGGGTATTCTGAAAGGCCAGTGGGATTTACTGAGAGGTGGGGTACGGTGTGAGAGGGTAGCCATGGAGTTTTTGGGCTGCGGAGTTGGAGGGATAGATGTGCCATTTACAGAGAGGTGGAAGAGAAGGTTTAAGGGAATATCTGGATTTCGAATTCGCAATGTGTGTTAGTCCACCGAGTGAGGTAGGTTGCTGGGTGTGCGTGTCTGGTGAATGGGGGAGGTTGGGTGACCGTTAGGGTATGCATGACGTGAAACCTTTGAGACTGGACAATATCGCCAAATGAGTGAGCACAGGGAGGCAGGAGAAGAGAAGAAACCTGGGGTGTTCCAACCTCGGGAAGTCTGGGAGGCGGGCCACCCGCAAAGACTGCCGTGAAGCTGTTACCAGGGAGTAGACAGAACTAGCAGAGGGCAGTGTCCTCGGGGCCCATGAAGAAAAGCGTCTCCAGAAGGAGGAGTGGTCCGCTGGGCCACGTACTGCCGTTAGGCCCCAAGGGGAGGGCTGAGAATTGACCCTTGTATTGAGCTGTGTGGAGGACATTGGTGAACTTGACAGGGTAGTTCTGGTGGGTTGCAGAGGACAAAGTCTGAGTAAATTCAAGAGCAAATGGGAGAAGAGGAATCGATGTCCCAAGAGGCCACCAACGTTAAAACACCTTCGTGAGTGAACACAGCACTGTCTTCTTCTCAGTAGGACTTGAGTACTGAATGCATTTTATTTTAATTCCTCTAATCAACGTCTGGAATAGATAACTGTTTGGCAATTAAATTTTTGATAGATTGAGACATGTTACGTCCTTGCCAAATTGGGTAACAGTACACTGGAGATTAAGCAATCTCTTATTTTAATACTAACAAAGCCATTCATTTGATCATTTGATGAATGACTGTGTACTGGTGGCTTCTGTAAAGAAGAGGAATTCAGCAGAATTCTTTTTCTATTTCCTTTCTTTTCTTTTTTTGGGGGGGCGGGGGGAAATGAGAGTAAACAGATTTCTAACCTGAGTTCTGTTATTTCATAGTTTATATACTTGGGTAGAAAAGATTTGTTATGGACGAATCCAAAAGGAATTGGAGGAATTCCTTGTTGCTGATGACTTACCTGTATATATTGTAAGATTTATCTGACATATTCAGAATGCCATGAAATCAAACAGAGCAGTGGTCCCCAGCCTTTTTGGCACCAGGGACCGGTGCTCCTCTGAGAATCTAATGCCTGATGATCTGAGGTGGAGCCGAGGCGGTGATGCTGGCGCTGGGGGGTGGCTGCAAGTATGAAGCTTCGCTTGCTCGCCTGCTGACCACCTGCTGTGTGGCCTGTTTCCTAGCAGGCCACAGACTAGTACCAGTGCATGGCCTGGAGGTTGGGGACCCCTGATATACAGAAAATATCTGTTACAGCCCTTAGGTGGAAGCCATTTGTTAATGGGAAAATTGGTGCAAGCAGAGATAAACCAGTCAGCTTTAAATATAAGTCATCAAATATTTATTGAGCAACGATCATTTGTAATATGTCTTCTAGGTGCAGTGAACAAAACAGGGTCTCTGTGTCTTCGGCACCTTCTATCCCGTGGAGTACATGGACAAGTGTACAGGCATTTAAGCTACAGGGCATCCTAGGATTGCACAAGAACATTTAACTCAGATTTGAACGGGCTCAGCATGGCAGGCTTCTTGGAGGAGGCGACACCCAAGTCGAGACCTGTAGGCTAAGCGGGAGGTCGTCAGGTGTAGAGTAGGGGAAAGAAAATATTTGTCAGGAAACTGGGAAGAGACAGCATGGCATTTACTAGCAACTGAAAGGACTTGATTGTGCTAAGTCTGTCATGAGGAGGAGTGGAGAGAGAGGAGGCTGAGGGGGTCGTGTGTGGGGAGGCGGCTAGATCACCAGAGCCCTGTTCTTGCCTCTGAGCAGGTGGAAACCAATGAAGGACTTAATCTTGAATGGCTTTCCTTTGTGGAGGAAGTGTGTGTGTGTGTATGTATGTACATATGTACATAATTCATACATTTATATGTGTATAGATATGTACATCCGTGTACGTATTTTTAAGGTTCCTATGTGTTATTCGATTCAGGATTCTATGAGGGAGGCACTATGCCTTCCTTTATGGAACATAGCGTTTCATTCTTCTGGGTTTTAGATCTGGGGTGAACCAGTCACTCTACGGCACGGGAGCCTCTGAATCTCAAGGAAAAATATCAGTGAAAGGCTTTGTGCAAAAATTAACTTGATTTCCTGGGTACTTACTTATTTTCTTTGATCTGTGACATGTGACACTGATTGGACTTTTAGCGTAGGAAACAAACAAACAAAAAAACCTCTTCATTAAAAGAAGGAGCAACTACGAAAACGTTGACTTAAGGTAAAAAGGAGGTAGGAGTTGGGCTGCCAGGCAGCAGGAGAGAGAAGGGAAGGCAGGAGGGATGGAGAGGAACTGAGCCTGGTGGGAGGGTGGCTCGGGGCTGAGGGGAGTGTGGCCTGGACGTCACACCTTGAGCTGTGCGCGTTCTATGTTTTATCACCTGGAATCTGCTGCCCGTGGCTGATTAATGATTAATGATTGTTTCTAGTTCAGCATATAATGCAGTCTTTATGTGTTCAGAGTCTTCACTCTACTGGGGTGAGCCAGAGCATGGAGGAGCATTTGTAGGAATTTATTCTCTAGAAGTGGTCAGAAGTATCATGCAAGGGTTTGGATGGCTCCCCACTCTCCACTCCCCAGAAGGATGTCTGAGCATGTATGACACACCACCCCTCTTCCCCCCATTTCCACTTTTAGCTTGGTGCAATTCACCCCTAAATCTGGAAAACACATACCGTGAACATTTCAGACCCAGGTTGGTGTGAATCATACTCGCTCTACCAGCTCCGGAAGCTGCCACCTGGGTATTCATTTCTGAGGTCCTGAACTCTGGAAGAACATGCAAGATTATACTTAAAACCAATGGGGCTTGATTATGGGAGGATGAAACACAACAAAATGAGACCCCGCCTCTGCAGGGCGTGGCTGCCCTCTCCTGCTTTGCATTGTTTCCCAGATTGTTGTGGGTGGTTGGCATTGTCACACCATTCCCAGGGTTAAACACATACTTGGTCTGGGAAAGCGTCCATCTTCCACAGTCCACAATTATAATTCAGTGGAATGTGGTTTTGAAAATAATTGAACAAGGTAAATTTTTACTTTTTTAATAGTTATCATTAGAAAAAAAAAATCAGTTTTTCTGTCTCCTGCCCCTGATGACTCTGGAATATGGGACCCCTTGTGGGACATTGATAACTATTACTGTCATTAATTTAACACCCTCCTCTATATACCGGAGCAAATTGAAGTTGTGTTTTGTAACTTCTTTTTACATCAATGGGCTTGTTTCACATCCCAAGGGTGTTTTTGGTTTTCTTTATCTTTTCTTAAAAAGCCTTAGAATGGATATTGCAAAAATATTTTGTGGGGGTAGCATGCATATTGGTAGTTTTTCTGTTTTCTGATTTTAAAATTAATTTTAACTTGAGATAATATATCATGTTTCAATTCTGCTGTGGAAATTCCATCTCCTAAAATCATGCTCTCGTGAATCAAGGAGAAAAGGAACATTTTCTAAGACTAATTAATGAACAGAAAGGGAAAAAAGTATAAATGCCTACAAGCAACCTTAGGAGTTCAGGGAGAAGTCTAAAGATCCAAGAAAATCTATTTTATTAAATGCAGTTGTGGTAGACTTCCTGGAAGTGATAAATGAAGGACAATTAATCTTTATAATGACTTTAATTGTCATCAGAAGATCTGAAAAGAATTTTGTAGGTTAAGGTAGGTAATTATCCCTAGAGTTCACTATATAACAATAATGTCACAAAAACAAAAGTAGTTCTGAAACTCCTTTTCTTACAAAAGCAGACTGCATACTGTAGACCATATTATTGTAATTATTGGTTTTATTTGCTTTTTTACAGATCCAAAGTTTTAATGAAAGTGACATATTGTTGCAATGAGACATAAAGAATAGTTTTGTTATTTTCTTCCTTTCATTTTTGTTCTGTTTCATGTACTTAACATTCCTTATCTTTTTTGAAAAAGATCATTTTCATCCCATTTAATCCAAATGATAGGGTTAACATTTGCACTTGAGATGGTCAAGGATGGTGTCAAATTAGGGCTAGGCTGTGCAATAAAAGTCCTTGGTAAACGCTTCTGGGGTGGGGGTGGGGAGGGGCGGTGGAGGAAGGTAAGGCCTGAATGTCTCTGACAAAGTTGCAATCGACTTTGAAGAACAGGGCTCTCAGTGGAATGTGTCTGCTTTGGAGCATATGCCTGTTCTTAATTGCCTGCAGTAGAGGAATAATTGCTCTACTCTTAAGGTTTTTGCCTAGAAAGAAAATGTACCGATGTATCCATCCAGTCTCCCTTCTCATCCCCCTCCCCACCCCCTTTGGTATGATTGTGTATGTTTGTGTGTTTGTGTGTGGCCATCCCTCGTTCTAAACGTTTGTGGCTGCTGTTGTATAACCTAGTGGTTAAGACCAGGACTGGCTGTTTTAAGTTTTGATTCTTTATCATCACTTATTGGATGTGTGATGTTGGCCAACTTGTGTACATTGTTTAGTCCGCTAGTTTATTTTTAAATGTGGGGTCATGCTTTACTAAATTTTCAAGGTTTACGTTGAGGATTCAGTGAGAGAATACAGGTGACATATTTACCACAATAAATGTAAGTGGTTAACAAAACTCTAGCTGTTGTTTTTATTGCGTAGACTATAGGCATATTCTGCGGGAAAAATCCACATTTCCAATAGAATAGTTTCAAGTTAAGCGAAGATACCCTGCCTTTTACAAATGGTAAGTTACAGACTGATAGGAAGAATGATAAAGAGAAGATGGGATCACATATCCTTTAGGGGAATGTGTTGATATTAAACGATGTTTAAAAGAGGACATGCCAGTTCTACCTCTTAAACTTCAAGATGTGGATGATTAAATCTCTCTCCTGGTTGATCCCACTAACACAGCGTTTTGAGATTTGACAAATGCCAATAGTGATCCTTGGAGTATAGTTACTAAAAGTCGGAGGGAAGGTTGTCTCCAAACGCAGGCCCTTCAAGTTCATATTTCTTTTTTTATCACTATGTCCACGACTTATTACATTTCCTGCTTCACTATGGCTTTTGATACTGGTGGGTGTGACAGTCATTTTTGGGTGTGTCCACAATGTAGTACGTATACCACTGAGTAATAGTCTCTGTCATCATCTGGCCCATCGGCCCCACATAGAAGGCGCCCCATCTTGCCAAGCCCAATTAAGAAAACTCGCCTGGTCTCTTCTCGGGAGCCAAGAAGTTATTTCGTAAGATCTGCTCCTGTAAGCCCTGTGGGAGCAGCTATCAGAATGGGGATTACTTCTGTTCTTGAGTCACCAGAGTGGCTTCCCTCAGTTTCAGACTCACAGAAAGTTGCAGACTGTTCCAAGGACTTTTAGATTACATGTGCAAAGGGGAGAAAGAATGATCCCCGACAGTTTTGAAAAGGCACCTGTGCAGGTAGGCGTCTGGCGTGATGGGAGACATGCTATCAGTGCCCAGAGTGGACCTGGGTTATGAGCGAGACTCATATCTGGTGCTTGTTTTGGGATGCGTGGGGGTTAAATAAAAAGTTTAAGGGTTTACCTGATTTGTAGACCTTTTGTAAGTTACCTTATGTGTGTGTGTGTGTGGGGGTGTTTTTATATTTTAATATATGCGTGCCTGCTTCCAGAACAGGATTTCATCAGTGATTGATGTAGAAAAGTTGCCCCCAAACTGGATACATCTGTATTAGCCAAAGAACGCCCTTTTCCCCTGGAGAGATTGACACCTAATTTCTTCTAGATCAGTTTCCAGCTTAACATATTTGCCTGATTAGTTAGTGTTTAGATATTACTTTAAAAATATGTGTTTGTAAGGTACCTATCCCCTTCCCCCAAAACAGCATAGCTTTAGGTCTGCGTGGGGAAATGTGATCCATAATGAGTGGATTACTGCACAGTATAATTTACATGCTATAGATTTTCAAACTTGTATACTGAATTTAAAAGCTGAAAACAATCCATAGGCAATTCCAAAAGGAGAGAAGTAAAATCCAAGCCAATGGGATTTTGCCAGTGGAGCTGGCAGTTTTGCTTTCTAAGAAGGCAGGGCTATGAGTCAAGTTAAAAATGCCCCCTGCAGAGTCCTGAAGTGATCAGGTCAGGAGCCGCCACCAGGCCTCTGTGGCCTGTTTACTGTCTGTTCATAAGCCTTAGAGACTCAGGTTTGCTGTTAGTGTCCTTTGCTGCTCAAATTTGCAACAGAGGCCTTGGCCTCCATTAAGATAATAGCAACTTGGTTTTATTTTCTCATTTTTATTCATTTTATTTGGGGGAAGGTGCAGGAGAAAATCATTAGGTTCGAGATCAGGGAGACCAGGAGGATCTTTACGGTGAAGAAATCTAGGTGTTTGGTGGTGCTAAGATGCTAATCCCGTTCAGATTTGTGAACCAGAAGACAGCCTGCCTATTAGGAAAACGGAGGTATTTCTTGACTTCTGCTAGGACTGCGGTTCCAGCACCATGATTTCCATGTTTTTTCCTCATCACTAACTATAATTTGGAGAGTTGGTGATAACCGTAGATCGTGCAGTCCAAATGCATGTTCTTTTGAGTGAATAAATTGTTTCATTTTATAGTTAACAAAACTGTGGCTCAGAAAGTTCATGGCTAAGATGAGGAGGCAGGAACTAGACCAGATCCGAAGTCTCCGGAGTGCTGGTTCTGAATATTTCTGATGACACTATTTTCCTAGCCTCACCCTCATGGCCCCCAACCCCCAAATCCTGTAAAATTTTAGGTCCCGCCCACCAGCAGATCCACGAGCTTGTGAAGTACTAGGCTCAGTGTCAGCTTTTGGGGATCCAGTGATCAGGAGCTTTCAGTCTAGCTGGGAGATGCCAACACTAATTGTTACGCAATATGGTATGGTCCATTCGGTGATGGATGTGTTTACAGGTCTAGGAGCCATTTGGAGAAGCACAGAATCCGGTGTGTGTATGGTTTAGAGGACAGTTGTTTGAGGGCAGTTATAAAGGACAAAGGGGAGTTTGCCAGCCAGATGAGGGTCGAGAGTGGGGCCTTTTAGGTGAAGAGATTTAGGAAACTAAACAGTCCACTGGCAGTGTTGGAGGGGAAGCTGCTAGTGGGAGCATGGCTAGTTGCTGTCCACCTTCTCCAGCCAGCTTCAGAATGGAAAGAAGCGTCGAAAATTCACTAGCAATTCTGTTTTCTTTTAGGCAAAAGAATGTTACATGTCTTTGAATAAGATGGCTGGTGTGACTGTGCAGAAGTCGTGAGGAGTGTGGCCTGTCAGGTGCCTGGGGACTCGATAGCTTAGATGGGATCAGGAAAGAAGGTTCAGGAATGACGCTTTATCTCGGACTCAGAAATGTAGGAAAGAAGGTTCAGGAATGATGCTTTATCTCGGACTCAGAAATGTAAAGGCAGCAGGTTGTGTCTGGAGCCTTCCTGCCTCGTCTCCCAGATGCCGCTGGGGTGAAGGTGTGGATGCAGGTTTTACATGTTCAGCTTCCGGAACCAGATAGAACTGCCTTTCAGTTTTCACGGCCCTGGAGGAAACAGATAACGAGTGACAGGAAGCAGCTGCTTCTTAGTGGAGGGCAGAAACGCTCCCTCATGGAGCAACTTGGTCACCGCACGAATGTTAATGGAAAGTCCGCTCTGATGAAACATTTGGAAGCCGCGGAATGTGATTTGTTTTCATGTACTCGCTCCTCTCCCATTGTCTCTGTTGCCGGCAGATTTGATTTTTGTTTCTCCAGTGATACAGAAATACTTTCATTTGGTAAAAAAATGTAAATGTTATAACTCTAGGTAATTAAAAATGATCTAATTTTCCCCTCCTTGCTAATAAACTCTCTTTCAGAGCACCTTCCAGAACCCTTCCTAGGCATTTGCGTAAATGTTTATATATATTTGTGTATAATTGTTTTCATTTATATAAAATGGATTCACGCATAGTTCAAATCTGAGCCATAGTTTTTTTTTTTTGTTTTTACATTTAAAGTTGTCTTAAAGATCTTTTCATATCACTCTGTTTAAACTTAACATTTTAGAAGTGACTTTTATAAAATCAAACATAATTAACTTTACCAGTAATTGAGGATTGGCTGTATGAAAATCCGAGTGTGTTTTAGGAAGAGGAGCCTGTCCTGGTCCACCCTCACGGGTGGCGAACAGCAAACTGAGGACGTTTGATGACAGGCTGGCTGGCACCTGGTCAGCCCGACAAGGCAGAACTGATCTCTTACTATGAGTGTTTCTGAGTGAGGCACCTGTTCTACTGCAGACGGACATTTAGTCGTTTCTTATGCCAGGATCAAATCAAAGTGAGAGGCCTGACACATCTTTGAGACCTCTGCCTAAGACATAAGGAGAGTGGGGAACTTGTATCTTTATCCAAAGCTTGCTTTATAATATTGCAAAGCTTAAGGGAGGTCGATCAATTTTTGACTCCAAGGCAACTTCTTTGAATTTTAACACTGAGTAGTGGGAAGACGAAATGGTCAGATCATCATTTCAATACATTTACAGGCTGCTGACATCTCGGGAAGCGTTTGATGACAACTTGCTAAAATCGTATGGCATATTTGAGATGTCTGAACCCCAAAAGACCATGGCATTTGAGGCTGCTCCCCGAAGTCCATCAGCAGTTGTCCTAAGAGCAGCAATTGCTGCTGGAATGTCGTCGTTATGAGCTCAGCGTGTGTTGTTTAGACAAAGGGGGAAGACGCCTTAATGGCTTGACAATTTGCCAGCCACCTGCTGTCATTCTTTTCCTTCGGTGCTTTGAAAGTGACCAGAACCTGATCATTGGATCTCTTTTAAAAATAACACAGGCATACATAAAATCATAAAAGTCTAAGAAGAAAAATAATGTGATTATGGAAATATGTGCCGATTTTCCTAAGCTTCTCTGTTCTTGAAGACATCAAGTCTCTTATATTTCACATTGACAGTTGCCACCATAAAGAAGGAAATTCTACAGGGGAGATGGACTTTAGTGGTCAGTTACTTAGATCTTTTACTGGAACTACCGTATCAAATAAGCATTAGAAGGACCTTCAAGTTTCTTGAAGATGAGAGCCTCTCATGGCCTTATAAAGAAATCATAATGTCTAGATGTGATGGCACATACAGTTATTTTAATCTGACTTTCAAGCAAACAGGGGCTTGTGGGACATAAAGAACTTAAGAACACGGTATAGCTTCTGTTGGACGTGAAATTGCTATTTACAGTTCAGTAGTGTCCCCTCTTTGACAGTGGACAGCAGGGACATGCTCGCTCAATGGTGAATAGGGCTTCTTCAGACATAGATTGACATTCTGCATTCATTCATTTATTAAGCCTCAGCTGATTTGATTGCGTAGAGAGCAGTTCAAGGAGACAGCTGTGCTCCCTTACATCTATCTGTTCTGCTCATGGGATCCTCCCACACTTGCAGCCTTTACTTGCCATGGGGAAGTCACACTCTATGACGAGAGCATCACCTGCAGTAGGGAGAAGGCAGAGCCAGCCTGGGGCAGAGTAGAAACCCCTCTGTGGAAATCTCACTCCAGTGCTTACTGTTGGTATGACCTTGAGTTAGCTTAGCCCTTCAGAGCTTGCTTCTCCATCTGCAAAATGGGGATAATACATCATATGGTTATTATGAGGATTAATGAGACACTGGGAGTGAATGCCAGCTCATGTCATGGAATACAAAAAGGTTCAGGAAATGGGACTTGTGGTGTCTTTATTTCTTTTCTTTTGTGTACTTCTGTCATGAAATGAGATGGCCCTGGCCCCAGCCGTTCCGGTTCTCAGCACTGTTCAGCCGGGTTAACTTTTTGTTGCTGACAGTCAACAAAAGGAAAGTTTACTTTTGTAAAAAGTACCCCTCTGGAGTTTCAGCCGTTCTGTGATTTATTTGTCTTCATTCCTCCCCCACTAAGAGCATGGCCCTGCGGTAAACCCAGATTTGTCAAGGGCAGAACTAAACTCAACCACAGTGTGAAGGAGTTGGGGACCTGGGGAAGGGGAAGAGGGGGACGCTGACAATATACAGTTACAGTAAGTTACAAGCACAAAATCTCCAGTTACTTTGGCATAAGGTTTTACATTTGAAAGTCTCTTCCAGGCGCTTCCTCTTGAACAAAAAACGTTAGAATCCCACAGGAAAGGACAGATGATTTTTTTTTTTTTTAAAGCCATTTTGAAATACATAAACACAAACGTGTCACCGTAGAGACGACCATCGCTGGAGTTTCTGCGTTGCAGAGTCTCGTACCGATTTTGAGCAGGGGCTCGATTTGTGCGGTAATCGTCGTCAGCCCTTTGCGTGACTCATGCATTCCTGGCTGCTGCAGTAAGATCTGTGTTTATGTGAAATATGGAAACGATTTTCCCCAACTCTTTTCTTTTGTGCTGGAGTTTGGACGGAACAGCTGACGCTTTCCTTTGTTATTTTTAAAGGGTCTTCGTTTTCAGAACTGTGGTTCGGGCTTGAAGAGGGACAGCTGGCAGCCTGGCCCGGGCTGGTCTTCATGACATGTCGCTGAGATTCCTGCAGCTAAAACCTGACTCTGACTCCAGCATCCTTACATTGAGACGGGAGGCCCCGTCTTCGAAAACTTTGATTTGTCTGACGTTGAAAACAAAATGGAAACTAAAATAGTTGGCAGAGGGGTCGGCACCGAAGGAAGGATTTCTTACCTAGAATTTGTCTTTTTATTGAGAGCCATATGTCTTGTGTCCTGGTCTGTGTGTGTGTGTGTGTGTGTGTGTGTGTGTGTTTCCCCTTCTTTTTTTTTCTTCTTCAGCTGTTCTTCTGCTTGGATCCCATGAGTTTGGGGAAGGTGTAGGCTGAGTTGTGAAGGGCCCAGAGTTTAGCAGTAGGAAAAGAAAAGCCAAAAACGAGTGTGTGTTCCTCCCCACTTTGAAACAGTTTATCCTCCTAAAAAAGAAAGTTTCGTGAAAATGGTCCTAGGCCATAAAGGAGCCTATAACCTGCTTTCATCGCGTCCAAACCTACATTCTCATTATGTCTCGAGCAATCCTTTTAGTGTCTTGGCAGATAGGGTTTCTCCCTTCACAGCACGGTGTTTTTCCAACTGCAGAGTTATAGCTGCTTCATGTGCCATGACACATGGCTAGGTGTCAAGATATTTTATAGGGAAAAGAAACTCAAGACTTCTAAAACACGCAACTTTCAGGGGAAAAAAGCGCCAGTTTTCCAAGAGAGTTTTAAATACAGGGCATTCATGGGTTTGTGCTTCCTTCAGATGGGCCCATCTCTTCAAAGATGGCATTATAAAAAGAGGACGTGCATGTCACTCATTCGTTAGCCGAGTCCCGAAAAGGTGTAGCTGTCTTGAAGGACCAGGTGCTGGGGACACAGGGATGAGCGTCACTCTCGGACCTTTAAAGAGCTCCATTTTACTAAGGAGTCAGAGACATGAATAAGAATTCATGGTCCGGGTGGCAGAAAGGAGGGCTGGGGAACTTTGCTGGGGTGGGTGGGGGTGGATGCCTGGTGTCCAGAGAAGGCCCCCTAAGAGGGGAGAGGCTTCAGGGGAATCTTGAGGAACAGAGGGAGTTTGCCCGGTCTGATAAGAGTGTGGGAGGTTTTGCAGGCAGAAGAAAAGCAAATGCGAAGGCACGAAATTGGGAAGCAGCAAGGCATGTCTGGAGAATGAATCCTAACTCAGAGAGGCTGGAGTTGCATGTAGGATGTGAGGGGGAGAAAGGCAGGCGTGGAACTAGGCCAGGAAGCCTAGGGCCAACTTCGGGGGGCCTTCGCCAGCTCCCCCTACTCGAGAAGCCTTCTCTGATCAGTATTGTCCTTCATCTTCTTTCTCCGCTTTAGCCTTCTTCTTGATACTTAGCGCCCGACCTGTCGCAGGTCATTGTGTTTGTGGCCTGTGTCCTGTTAGGATGGAAGCCACGAAAGCACAGACTTTCTTCGGGTGAAGCTGCATCCCCAGTGTCTCGGGCAGTGTCCAGGGTTAGCGATGTTAGAGAGTTTGGACGTCATCCTCTGCGCTTTATTGGGGGAGGGAGTGTCACATGAGTGTATTTGGGTGTTAGAAAGGGTGGTGTGAATGACACACAGAGCCGATGGCAGGTCTTCAGGGAGGGCGCGGGAAGGAAGCACATCAGCCATCCCGCTCCTCACCCCACAGAGGACGGGCCCAAGCTTTGTCGACCTGGTCGATTATCCGTAGCTAGTATCAATGACATCCTACTGCGAATACTCCAAAACTGTAGTAAAAGTTATAGAGAAGCTCTGAGAATTTGTGTTTCCTACCATAAAAGTCAGTAGCTGCCCAGGCGTTCCAGTAGATGTTACGATGACGTGATGTTACACAGTCCCGTGCTGCATAACGGCATTTCAGTCAACGATGGGCCGCATCTACTCCATAAGCTTACAATGGAGTCGAAAAATTCCTATCACCTGGTGACGACGTAGCTGCCATTATGTTGTAGTGCAACAAATTACTCATGTGTTTGGGGTGATGCTGGTGTGAACAAACCTACTGCACTGCCAGTCGTATAAAAGTATAGCACCTACAGTTATGTACAGAAGATAATAATAAAGGTAATAAATGACGATGTTACCTGTTTGTGTGTTTACTATACTTTTTATCATTATTTTTAGAGCGTGCTCTTTCTACTTATGTAAAAAGTTTGCTGTAAACAGTATGTTGTGTTGCACTGACAGAGGCCTCATGCATCTCCTGTTGACCACATCTGTTGACTGCATCATTTTCTCTTGTCCTTGGTTTAATGTCGTGTTGTTTTGTACAGTTACAGGCTGTGCAAGCTTGTAGCCCAGAGCAGAAGGCCTAGGTGTGTAGCAGGCTCTGCCATCTAGGTGTGTGTGAGTGCACTCTGTGATGTTTGCACAATGAGGAAATCGCCCGACGACGCATTTCTCAAAGAATGTCTCTCTGCTGTTCAGTGGCACGTGACTGTCATCATTTTCTTCAGTTATTGATAGTTCAGTGATAGAAAGATTTGAGAAATCTTAATGAATTACCTTTCTTTGAAACGCATAGAATGCTTTGATACAAAATGGGTTCTTTATGTAAAAATAGGTTTTAATAGGCTTCAAGACAGCTGACCTCATCGCTGTGTGTGTCTCGTGGTTAGACTGTCTGCAAAATTAAAAAAAGATAAGAAAGTGGACATTATGCAGTTTTTCTTAGAGAGCTGATATGATGTATTCTGTTCACAGGTCTGACGAAGGTATGAACTGTTCCACATACACAAATTGTCCTGATTACTGAAGTTTATCACTTTAAGACCTAGATATTTTTTATTTTTCTTTCAGTTTTCGATAGAAATCTTTCTAAAAGAAACTACTTGTGTTCGTGAGCAAAGTGCATTCAACAGTCTGTGAATTTTGCATAATTATCGAAGTGTGTGATTATCATAATGATAATGTATTGACACTTGTAACTGTCTTGGCCAGTGACCCTAGAATGCCATCTTTTCGAAGTTGCCCCTGGTTTTTAGGTAGCAGATGCTTCTACCAGCATACCCCTGTGTGCTTTTTTTGAATTTACTTACCTTCTCTCCTTGAAGGCTGGGAAACATAACAACTTAATTTACTTTCTAAATAGAGAGTGAATAGGCTTTGGGTGAGTCTCTGTGTGAGACATCCTGTATAAGTCGAATGAATGAACTTTATTACATAGGCTTATTTTATCACATATTTTAACATTTCAAAGAAAGAGGACTCATTTTATAATTGTCATATCTTTATAATTTTCATATCTTTCTAATATTAAACCATCCGTATCCGGAAAAAAAAAAAGATTATCATATCATTATTTTCATTGGCAATCCTGCTGGGTTTGCAGAGTGAAAAAAAATCCTCAAGCCTGTTATACTGTTGTCTAGATGGCTTTTGGTTTACCTTTGGGTTCTAAGGTGTGTGAGGTGAGGTCACCGGAGGTGTTAGCGTACTAAAAATTGTTTTTCGTCATCTTTGACAACGATTATTGGGTGTCTGCCACATGTAAGGCACTGAATGACGGGGAAATGACTTCTTCCTAAAAATTCAAATTCTCATTTGAAAGAGATGGAGGAGAAAGGACTTTGGTACTTGGAACGTGTCAGAGAGTGTGGTAGCGTGGGCCAGCCCTATGTGCCGATGGCCCAGCCAGAGTCCTTCTCTCTCCAGAAGGCTGACTTTTCACCGAGGGGGCAGCTTTCAGGTAACTCAGATGGAGCTGAGGGGAACAGACCTCAGGGAAGGTGCAATCAGCCCTGTTCGTCAGAGGTGTGGCACGTGGTGGCCAGATCAGCATACCTAAGTTAAAGCTTGTCTGTACTTGCCAGGCCGGTGGGGTGGACAGCAAGGGCTACGGGATGTGGGACAGGTGATCACTTCCAGCTGGGGAGGGGTCGGTTCATGAAGTGGGAAGGATCATGTTGGATCCTGAGTGAGGAGGGTGACTGCTGTGTCGGAGGAGGCGAGGGAGGGCCGGCCAGGAGGAGAATAATGCCCGGGATGGGGCAGGTGGAAAAGGGCCAGGCGTGTGTTGTAACTCCGATCTGTTCTTTCACGAGAGCTTGTTCATTCTCCCGCTTCTCTGTCTGAGCCTCCCTGTGGGAAGACAATGGGTTCTGGAGCTGGATGAACTTGGATCTCAAAACCAGTTCTGCCACTTTCCGGCAGTGTCATCTTCAGCAATTTTCTTAGTCCCTCTTACATCAACCCCCTCGTAAAAGGCAGGGAGATAATGAGACTGATCTTGTGGACTCTTCAGAAAAATGAGACTTGTATTTGACCATGTACTAGATAAATCTGGTATATGCTCAGTGAATGGTAATTTCCTTGGGCCAACCCTTAGTCAGGGCTCCTGTCTGGAGCCTCCTCATGCCCACGGGCTGTGCCCACTTACTGACTCACTTAAAGATACAGTCAGCTCAGCAGGTGCAGGAGGAAACACGTTACTTCACCTCCTGCCTACACTTCGCTCCCATTTCAGATGTATACGTTCACCCTTTTACGTCTGGTTGGAGTTTGAATTCTTACAGCTAACATTGTTCCAACCCTTGCTGTCATCTCTGATTAATTTTGAACTTTCATGGGACATTTCTAGTCTGTCATCTGATCCTGGCTGTTTCTTTTTCTTGTGACGCTGGAGTCCCCGTCTGCGCTGGCCTCACACCATTCACGAGTGAATTGCTCAGAAATGTTTTTAAGAGAATCTGACTTTGTTTAGCCCCCTCCACCTTACATGTTCTTCAGATGCTACCAAACTCCCCTCCTGCCATGGTCCTTTGGTTTGGCCATGGCTGTTTCATCTAACCTTGCTTTTCATTAGTTCTGAGCATAACAATAGGTCATATGTTTTTATTTGTGCTTATTGTGTGCCAGTTATGTATCCAGGCCTTTGTTTATGTTAGCCCATTTTTCTTTAGAACAGCCCCTTGAGGTACCATTATTCTTGCCATTTTGTGGTGGAGGAAACTGAGACACAGGGTAATTAAGTGATTGCCCAAGGTCGCATGACCAATCAGTGTTTGAACCCAGGAGCCCTGGCTCCAGACCCTAGGCTCTTGAAATCTGCTCTGTCTTCCTGTCTTTCATCCATCAAAACTCCTAGAGAGCAGAGGCTGTGTCAGTCAGCTCTGCTTACCACACGCCATGCCTCGTCTTGCCGTGCAGTAGACTCTAACTACAGGTACGTTCTGCATAACTTCTTCATTCGTCTCTGAGTCCTAGTTCATGCCACCCTCTCCCAGCGTCATGGCAGGAGGTGGAGGAAGGGGTAAGTGCTCTCCTGTGACTATGCAGCCTGGGGTTCAGATCTCAGACACTTACCAGTGATCTGACCTTGTTCAAGTTGCTTCTCTTAAGCCACAGTTTTACTTTGTAAAATGGGGTAATAGTGATGACCACCTCAGAGTTTTTGTGAAGTGTGTGTCCTGTGTCTAGCATGTGGAAAATGGTCAGTGAACATTACCTTTCAGAAGTAGTTGTATTGCATCACCCCTCCTCCTCCACCCCCGTCTCTCTCAGCTAACTTTTGTCTATTCTTTTAGGCTTGTCCGTTCCATTTCAACTTGTATGTTCTCTATGGCACTCGTGTAACTTTTTCAGCTCACAAAGAACCAGGTACTTTTTCCTGTTTGACCACTTCTTAGCTGTGTAAGTTTGAGCAACTCACTAAATATTACAAGTCTCAGTTGTATCATGGTGTGACAAAGGGTTTTTTGTGGATAAAATAAGGAATATGCAACTCTAAGCACCCAGTAAACTTTAGTTGTCTTGCCTTTGACCCTCCTTTGTCACGAAGTCTTCCTCCACTAACCAGCCTACATTCCATAAAAGCTCATCAGTAGACTCAGATATCTGACTTCATTGTGTGGAAGACAGGGAGGCTTCTGTTGTATGGGATGGAGTGGACTGTGGTCCGTTAGCAGGGAACTCATGAAGCTGAAGAGCCCCTGCCCTGTGTCATTTTGCTTTTTTGGAAATGTACTCTTGGTGGTGGTTCTAAACGAAGCCAAGCCTCATACTGTATAGCGCAGTCTTGGCATCCTTTGAATTCATTCATTCAACAAATACTTCTCGAATACATACTCTGTGCCAAGAACTGTCCTAGCTGTTGAGGGTGGGATGATAAACAAAACCAACCTGGTTCTGGTTTTCACGGAGCTTGTCGTGCTGGATAGACAGACACCAGCCATGCAAGTATTAACTTATAAAGAGAGAGATGTTACAAAGGGAACGCGAAGCTGCCATGAAATGTAAAATACGAGGGACCGAGTGTTGAGAGCCAGGGAGTATTCTCACTGGAGGGGATGTGTGAGCCGAGAGCTGAGGGCTGAGAAGGGGTGCCCAAGTAAAGAAGCAATGGACTACCTTCAAATTTAATACTCACTCTTTTTCTCCTAATAGGAGATGCTATTAGTATTTTATTAACCTTAGAGGATTACAGATGATCATTAGTCTTCGAATCTGGAGGTGCACAAATATCCTGTCACTGTTTTTTATCTAACTTGAATATAAATAGTACATGCGTCAGGCTGGGCGAGGGAGGCTGAAAGTTTTTGAGCACAATCAGGCATTGTGTTTTTTATTATACTTGGGGCCAGGCTGTCAGTCAGGCTCATCCAGGCACTTTGTCACATTACAGGTCGCGTTGTCTGGGCTTGCCTACCCAAAGACAGGTGCTCTTTATTTTAATTTGTGTTCCGTATATTTGCTCTGAAAGTTGTTTTTGTTGAAACTTGAAGAGCCAGGTGCTTGCAGCTCGAGTATGACTGACTTATTGGATATTCGAACACGAAGAAGGGACACCCCTCAGTCAAGTGTTACACGCTACCAAAATAAGACAGTGTTTAGGGCATTGTGCTTTAACATCCCTGCCCTGCCTGCCCCACCCCGTTCCCCCCATCCCCCCCACACAGACTATAATCATCCCTATAGAACTCTTTCTGATCTTCTCTTTCCAGAAAGGTATTTCCTGAGATGTTGTAGTAGAGTCTTCCAAAGTGAGAAGCCTGTGACAGTACTGGAGATGATTTCCGATTGTCTGACTAGGTCAAGGGAAGACTGTAGCTCGCATTTCTTCAACACCGGCCACTTGCAATTGTCCTTTAAACGTGAAGAAGCAGGCCTTGGGAGACAAACTAGATCCAGCTAACTTCGCTTCATTTTCATTATATTTATGTTTACGATACTTTCTATTTATGGCAAGTGATACTAATTTGTAGCAGTGATTTAAAGATTTTTCAAAATGATTTTAAAAACGAATTGATTTAAAAAAATCGATACTCGAATTTGGCAAAATTATAAAGGTAGTTCTTGAATGACTGAAGTTGGGGAATAATGCCTCAGTAATCTGGATTTTTCCCGTGCTATCTGGCATTTGGTTTTTATTTCTGAGGACCTATGTTAAATTTGGGTGTTAAAATCTGATAACACAATAAAATATTACTTCAAACCCACTAGCATGGCTCTAATAAAAAAGATGGTTAATAGCAATGTTGGTGAAGATATGGAGAAATTGGAACCCTCATAAATTGCTGGTAGGAATGAAAAATGGTACAATCCCTTTGGGAAATAGTTTGGCAGTTCCTCAAAAAGTTAAACATAGAGTTACCATATGACTCAACAATTTTACTCATAGGTATATACTCGAGAGAATTGAAAACATATGTTCACGTAAAAACCTGTACACGAATGCTCATAGCATCATTATTTATAATAGTCAAAAAGTAGAAACAACCCAAGCATCTATCAGCTGATGAATGGATTAAAAATATGGTACATCCACACAATGAGATATTAGCTATAAAAAAGAATGAAGTACTTACACATGCTACAACATGAATAAACCTTGAAAACATTATGCTAAGTGAAATAAGCCAGGCACAAAAGGCTGCATATTGTATGAATCCACTTACAATGTCCTGAATGGGCAAATCATTGGGTAGAAAGTGGATTAGGGATTGCAGGGGCTGGGGGACAGACGGGGGCTGAAGAGTGGCTGCTAGTGGGTACGGGCTTTCTTTTGGGGATGATGGAAATGTTCTCGGATTAGACCCTAGTCACACAACTTTGTGAATATACTAAACATTACTGAATCGTATACTTTAAAAGGGTGAATTTTTTGGTATGTGAATTATGTCTTAATAAAAAAACCAGGCGGCATGAAAACATGGGACTTGCCCTAGAAGGCTTTATGAGGAGGTGTCGTCATCACTGCCATGGCCCCTCTCTTATTAGGGTTGTGCTTTTCCCAATGGTGCCTTATGGCCTTTGACGCCAACATCTTAACATAGACCGACACAGGTAGGTTCTAACCTGCCGTGCAAAGTATAACCTTATGTTTTTATCTTCACAGTAGTAGTCTAGCTAGATATGTGGGTTTTATATATATGTATGTGTTTTTATATATTAATAATAGAATTATAGATGTGTATATATGTGTATGTGTGTGTATATATATAACAGAAGAGGTAGAGACTTAAAGACGTTGAATAATAGAGTAGGGACTTAAACTTGGGTCTTTATACTGTACTTTCCACTATAATTTCTAAACAAATTGTCATATATATCAGAGGTAGCCAGCCAAGGTCAGATTTGCAAAATGAGGTTGAAGAGGAGAAAGTTTACCCATGTCAGATCAAGTCACTTATATAAGGGTATATTTTAGTTTATCTTTTCAGTGATGCCACTTGTAAATATTGACTGAAGATGTCCTTTGTAGAGTGCTTCGTGATTTACGAAGCAATGTGAAACACAGCCCTTCATGTTATTTTACTTTAAAACCAAGGAAGCTGATGTCTAAAAGTAAGTACCTGCCCCTAGACACACAGGAAATTCAGTCGGGCTGCATTTTGGGTCAGGTCGTCTGACTCCGTATCCACTGTTTTCACTCTCTCGTTACACCCTCTGGCTGTTCTGCAGTGCGTGGGTCCATTCATTCAGCAGTTACTACCCGAGCGCCTCCGAAGAGCCAGTATCTGTTCATGGAGCTGGAGATAGGTAGGTAATAAGGTAGACGCGGCCCCTAATTCTTGTGGTACAGACAGTTTCGAGGGAGGAGACCGACAGGAAGCCATTAACCTAATAAGAAGGTAATTTAAAATAGTGATGCGTTAAAGAGAAAATAAAATGGTAGTGCGATAGAAGTGACTGTGATACGTGCCATCAACCTTGAGAGAGAAGATAACCTGTTAAGAAGGCCTCCCGGGGGCTGGCTGGGCTCAAATTTAACAGTAGAGCCCAGCAGCTGTTTCTAAACGGGACTCTCACACAAGCCACACTTAAGTCCGCTTCCCTCTGGCTCGGGGAGTGTGCTTTCCCTTTCCAGCAAAGATTGAAGACTGCAGACTGTGTTTCCCTGGCTGGAGCCGAAACACCGAACGCCAGAACGGCTGGACCAGAGCAGAGCTGTCTAGCTGGGGGTGGGCCTCGCCCGAGGGCCCCCTTTGCAGCTGTGCTGTTTCCTAAGTGAGGTGAAGCACTGTTGAGCTGCTCCACAGCCACGCTGTCCTCACAGCTGTCCTGTATCACAGTTATGCCGTTTGCACCGAATAAAGCGTCCATCTTCACCGCACCCCGAACTGGGGATTCCTGTTGGCACTGAATTGGTGCCAACGACCATGGGTTGACACATCAATGAACATTTGTTAGATTGGATGGTCAGGGAGTGCTTCTCTGAGACCTTAAGTACCTGAGAGAGTCAGCCAGGCACAGATCTGCCTGAAGACTTTTCTAGGAAGATGAGCATGTGGTGTCGTGCGTGCAGTCCTCGCATCCTGTGATCCTAGGGGGTCAAACTTGGAGATGTGAATTTAAGCCAGTGTCCTGGTCTTCTCTGGTATACATAGGCCATTTTCTACTTTTTGGCAGTGTGCACGTGTGTGTGTGTCTGTGTCTGCCTATACGCACACGTATGCTATATTATATGTAGTATAAATAAATAATAAATATAAAAATAAATTTCAAATTAAATGCTTGTTTTTCAATGGAAAAATATAAGTCTAGATGTGTGATTTTCCTAACAGGCATGAGCCTCATGCAAAATTACTTCGAGAGGTTACCTCTTAGGAATATGACGTATGTTTTTTGCTTGGGTGACTAAACAGGTGTTTTGACCGTAAAAAGAAGATGGCATTTTCGGTCGTTGGCCCTCCTCGGTCGGGACCACCTGCTGACTATATTTTTCATGAGAATCCCTGGAAGCATTTGTAAGCTCCTCCCCATCCCATACTCATGAGTGCCGTTTGGCAGTGTCTAGTCGATGCTAAATAAATACATTGAAGTTGACTCAGATGGAATGAACTCTTTGTTCTGGGGAAAATGTCACTATTTTAGAGCTCCCAAGCAGAAAGCTTTTGTCTTGTTGAGAGTGATACGCCCCTCCAAAACAAGAAATAGGCAAATGAAAGGATAGAAGTGATTTGAGTCAAACATCTGAGTTTCGGGGTGGTGATGGAGGTGTTCGGTGAGGGTGGGGTAAGAGGTTCTGTGAAAAAGGTTTCAATAGCTTTTGTTTCACCGAAGGACGGGTCTTGGTAGTGGTTGTCAAGATTGTTCGGACTCTTAGTGCAGACAGAAGCCATCTAATCTGCATTTACTCTCCCCAGAGCTTCACCTGAGCTTCACCCGCCTCCTTGCTGTCCTGTACCTGCTTCGCGCATTCTTACCCGTTTGTTCTCTCTTTGGTTCACTCTTTTTCACTTTTTCATAGAGCGGCATTCTCACATTTTCTTTCCCTCTGTAAAAAACAAAATACGAGTGGAGGAGAATAACTTAATATATCTGTCTTCGCTCATCCTTCCTCTCCCTTTCTCCCCGTGCTTTCTTGTAGGAAGTTCTCATTTCTTGCCCTGAGGGCAAAGCCTGGGTCCCAGACTGTGGTAGCGCGAACCCTCCAGTTTTACGGTATTTCCCATTTTTACAGCATCCTTGCTCATGCTCGTGTGCGCTCCTGTAGAGCAGGTGCTTCTTTTGTTTTTGTTTGTGGTAAAATGCAAGTTGGTACATGAGCCGAGTGAACTGAACTGTTTTCTCCTTAGGCAGCAAACCACAGATGGTGTTTGTTTTTTTTTTTTTTTCCCCGTAGCCTCTGGGTATACAGGTCTGTGGACCTGTACTGACAGCTACTGCTCGTTTTCTTCTTTCGCTATTATTGCCTCTTTCTGCTTTGCTCCTTTTCTAGGATGCTAATGGCATACAGAAAACTCATCTTTTTCTAAATTCGAGTTTTCGAAAAATAACTTTGGACAGTATAGGCAGAGAGTTTTGTGAAGTCCACAGACATTTAATCCTTTAAAGGCAGCTAATTTTATGGGCATACCCTCTGTGGTAACCACTGGCCTGAAGGACCAGTTTCTAGAGCCGCGTTCAAAAGCGAAAGAGCTAGAGAAGAATTCTATCCAGATTTCTTGGGAAAAAAAAATAGAGTCCATCTCACCTATGCTTTAGAATGTTATGAAGAAACATGGAACCCCAACTCCTACAGATGGCTTGTTGATAACACGCCACCTGTGCGTAGGCATTGGTGTCCTCCGTTTCTTGATTTTCTCATTTGACCCATCTAGGTGGGAGAGCTGTTGAGTTGACATGACCATTAAAATTTCTGAGGGTGATGCAATCGTAGGCAGTAAACTAAGTCAGCTTAGTGACTTGTGCAATTTCCTGTTACCTAAAACTGTATTTTCCTTAAGATCAGTTAAAGAGATATCGGTGAGCATGTGCGCTGGAGGATGGAGAGGCAGAGTCTGGTGGTGAAGGGCAGAGACCCTGGTGTGAGCCCTGGCCCTGTGTGGCTTTGGGCAAGTCACCTCCCCTCTCTGCGTCTCAGCTCTTCATCTGCAATGTGGGACACTTATAATCCATGTTCCTGGGGACATTAGGGGGATTTCGGCATTTTTATATTCAATTTTAGAAAGGTGCCGGCCATGTAGTAAGTGACATTTAACAGTTTGCTTTTATTACGTGTATAATTATATATATATTTTCCCCAATTCTAGTTGACTCTTCTTAATTTTATATCACAGAAAACTTGATTTCTTCTTATCCATGGTATTTGGTAAGCTTTATCAATACTATTGTGTTTCGCATTAAAGACTTTAGAATTTGTTCGAAGCCATTGGTTTCGCAGGTCTAAGGCCGAAATCTGTCTTTTTTCACCAAACACAGCCCTCTTTGTGGTTTTTCACCTGCATTTGCTTCTGTACCGTGATGGCACTTGGGAGAGGATGCTGGCAGTTGAGGCTTTATGGTTCATTCAGGCCTTTGACTTTCTTTAGTGTGCAAACCGAAAAAGGACGGTTTGTCCTGTCTGTCAGTGGGACTGTCTCCACATGTAGAATCTTTTTTGTTTTCTTTTGAGTAGCTCAGTAAGCTCTTTAGACATCACCTTGTCTGCTCCCTCCGGGGGCTCTGCATCCTGAGTCAGTCCCAGCCAAGCCAGCACAGCACAGGACCTGTTTTTTTGTTAAGTATGATACAAAAGGTAAGAGTATAATCTTTAAAATTCTGCTCTAACTCTGGGCCTACACGATCTTATAATGTATAACCTCAGAAGTGCTACTTTCTTACATACCAGTGACTGTGTATAAATAATGCCAAATACCTGCCCTGTTGCTAGGAACTGGCTCTGATATTCAAGCCCTTGATCTTTCTATTAACAGGGCTTTGGGTGATGGTGGTGTCTTGTTAATTTGAAGACAAGAAGAAGAAGGTAGTGCCCTAAGATGGCAGAATCATAGAAACATAGCTGGGGACCTTGGGATCAGCTTCTGTTCCTCCTGCATTCCACACTTCGGTGAATAGGTAAAGTTACCTGCCTGAGGTCACATAGCTAGAAAGAATTAGAGCCATAGGCCCACATGCTCTTCTTCCTCCTGTGTGATATAAAGGTGACTATAAGAGGAGAGAACCTATGAGAGTAATGTCACTTGAGTAGCATAGGACATGGGGCATGTGTTGGCCCCTAGAGCGTAGTAACAACTGAGTTTTCTGGAGAACAAGGAGAAAGCTTTACTTTAGTTGCTCAGAAATGAGAGCTGGCGTTCATGATAATGGCAACCTTGTGGGAATTTTGTGTTGAAACCTAAAAGACCCTTCCCCCGTTACGCTTTTCTCATTGAGGCTGCGAGGGCTGGGAACTTTCTTTCTCATTTCCCATTGTGAATGTCCATAGCTCTTGTCACAAAGGGTTATTGAAAGACAGGGTAGAAGGTGTGGGTTGGATAGGTTCACTAAGAATACTGACGGATTGCGGGGGTCGTACACCCTCATCGATTTACACCTCTCTAAACTGTGTTCTTCAACCTCACCTAGGTTTTCCTTCTTTTGTGCTCTTGTATCCAACCAATATTTGAGTGCCTCCTCCGTGCCATGTCACGCTTGAGGTGTAATGGTACCCAGTCCAGACAGGCATGGTCGCGGCCCTGTGTTTTCGAGAGGCACATGCAGGATAAGGAATAAATAATACTCACAAGCTTGCTGAGTCCTGTGAAGGAAGCCAACAAGACTCACAGGGAGGAATGGGGGTGGTGGGTCTCCCTTACAGGGATCAGGCAGAGGCCCCCTGTGATGTGATATTTGAGCCGAGACTGAGAAATGAGGAGGAAGGAACATTCTCGAGAGAAAACATCATGCAGACAGGCCTTGAGGTGGAAAAGAGCTTGAGGTGTCCAAACACTAGATGTAACCAGTTTCTAGCACAGTTGCGAGACAATGTGGAATAAGACAAGGCTGGAGATGCAGGCAGGAGCCAGGCAGACGTGACTGGATTCTGCTGGCTGTGGCTTTTATCCAAAGTGCAGTAGGAAGCCAGCAGGGCTTGGAGCAAGGGAGTGACATTTATACTGCATGTTAAGAAGGCTTTAGTGGACCTTGAAAACTTTTACGTGAAGTTCTTTGACTTTCTTCATGCATTCGTTTGTTTATTTCGCAAATATTGTGTATCAGCAATGTTCTAGATACTGGGGAATGAGCAATAAACCAAAAGAAGCCTCTGCTTTCATAGAGCTTATATTCTGATATAAATTCCTACAACATTTTTCGGTGGAATCAATGACTGTGGCAAGTTCCCACGTTTGGAAACCCTTCGTGGGGAAGGTAATTCCATGGCTGTTGAGATTTTGTTATTTTTTTCTGATTTACTCCGTTCCAGAGGGGGCTACCTAAGCATCTGGGAATTTCTGTGTCTCTAGTTTTATTCTGAAATGGAGGACCTGAATAAATTACATTTCTTTTATTTCACAAAATATACAGAGTATTATGTGCTTGATAGCGTTTTAAGCTCTTTATAAATATTAACATTTAATTTTCATTACAGATCTATGCAGTACGTCGTATTATTCTCTCTGTTTTTCAAATGAGGCCACTGAGCGACTTGCCCCACGTACCCAGTTAGCAAGAATTAAGATGGGATTGGAACTCCGTCTTTCAGCCACTGCCCTGTCACTTTCTGATTCAAATTATAACAGTTTTTAAAAACAATCGTAAAATATTTCTTTTTATCCTTTCTGCATTTTGGATTTCTTTGAAAGTTTAGCGTTATTTGCAGCCAGATTTAGTGACAGGGGAGGTATCGGGGCCCGCTCTTCCTCTGACCCTCATTCTGACCCTCGCGTGTTCCTTTCCAAGTCTTTCCACATTGAATTATGTGTGTAACTTAATTTGTATAAATGGAATGTGTTTAACCTAATTTTGTTTAATTATGTCTCCGTCCTGCTAGACTTTCTGTAAGTTTCCTTCGAAGCCAAGAACTGGTAATTAGGCACATTTGACGAATAGGTAAAAACTGTTTGGTTTATCGCAAACTCTAAAACCAGTTTACTTGAAATGGGGGATTTCCCCTTTTTATTGTGGGACTGCTTAATAATTTGATTCAGCTGTTTATAAATGTTTAATTGTATTCTGAACAATGGGATAACTGAACAATAGGCCATCATGTATTAGAATAATAAAACTGGGAACAATACTGTTTAAAACTTAGCATATTCAATATACAAGTCCCTTGAGGGCAAGGTCTTTGCAAAGCTGCCCTGTATTCTGTTTGTAGGGAGGTAGCAACAGCATGTTTTTCCTTGATAATTCTCCTACATCTCAGGAATCTTTTGATTACCTGAGATTAGACCATTTATATTCCCTGAGACTCCTCAAGGATATTCTGGCCTGTTTTTCAGGAAATGGTCTGTATTCTTGTTTTCAATCTCTGATCGTTTGCACCCTTGTCCTATCTGGAATCTCCTCCATACCTCCCATCTCAACCTTGTTCTCTGTGTCTAAAATCGTTCCCCAATGCTCCAAAGCTACTTGTGAAATTCCGTGTTTTTCAGTGAAACTTTCCATAGTTGGTTAAAAGAGAAATCTAACCTTATCTTTATTTCTACTCAATATTCAGAGATGAAGTTTAACGAACATCCATTGTGCATGATTTCTTCACTTTACTTTTAACTGCACATGCAAGCTGATACGAGTCTCTCCGTTTTATGTTTGTATTTTGAGCAATGAACTTGGTTGGCACGGCGAACACGAATTTCAGTTCAGTTGGTCACTGGGCCTCATTTATTTTGTTTAGGAAAGAGTTTATCACATGCGAATGAATACGAAATAAAAGGTTATTAGGTTGACGTTGGTTTTCCAGGGCTGTCATAACAAAGTCCCACAGACTGGGTGGCTGAAACAACAGAAATCAATTTTCTTGCAGTTCTGGAGGCCAGAAGTCTGGGGTCATAGTGTCGGCAGGGCTGGTGTCTTCCCAGGCTGCCCTCCTTGGCTGGTGATGGCCGTCTTCTCCCTCTGTCTTAACCTGGTCTTCCCTCTGTGTGTCTCCTCTTCCTAAAAGCACACCAGTCCTATTGGTTTAAAAGTAGGCAAGGGGAGAGAACACCGTGAAGGCGGGAGAGCGTAGGACAATTGTTTTTGATTTGGCTTAGAACTAGCTAAGCGATTTAGGATACAATTCGCAGTAATTAATCTTCTGTCCATACCTTCTCAATTTTTTGAACTCAGTGAGATCTGAAGTGTCTTCTAAATACCTCTGAGATTCCACGATTCTGTTTTAATAATTTTTGTAATGAGACCTTACTGCTTACTTAGGAAGATGCTTGGAGAGGAATTTTTATGATCCTGTGTTTGCCAGGTAGAATGCAAAAGAGCAGGGCTTGTGTCAAACAGACCTTGATTTGAATTCAGTCTCTTCTTCCATATCAAGCTGAAGAAAAGAGCTATAAAAATCCTTCTCTTGGCATCTTACAAGCTCCGTGACTGTAGAAAGGTTATGGAGTCCTAATTTAGTCATCTATGAAGTGGCAATAGAAATGTTTGGAGACTCTCCTTAGCCCTTGGCCATTGTCACTGTTATCTGCTGCATATGGATACTGCCCTTCTGTAGACGCCCAGGTTGGCTCCGGGTGCTCAGACCCAGCCTCTGGTCACCCCAGCCCAGGTGGGGCATTGTTGTCAATACCCACTGATTTGTATGGCCTCCACTGCCCTCTTGACTCATAGGCCGCAGAAGCCACTTGTGGCTCAAGGCTGTCAAAGTGGAGCTGGGTTTATATTAATGTCCTCGACCTCACTTGCTGTGTGACAGAGCCCTTCTGCTAGACAGATGTCACTTCAGGGAAAAAGGATTGTTTCCAATTCATCTGGTTACCATAAAATTATTTCTTACCTTCTCTTCCTATATAGTTGATAGTCCCAAAAATTTATCAGGAAATTGCTCCTCTTCCTATATCTTACCAGGAGGCAAATGGGGAAAGTTTGCAGGGGTAGAAATATTATTTAGCCTAACACATCAGACTTTAAGATCCGTAGGCTTTAGTATTGCCAGGAGTAAGCACGAGACCTGTGTCTACTTTTCCTAGTCCAGAGAGTACCCACATAGCAGAGTTTTTGTGAGAGGTAAATGAAGCATCACGTTTGTGTGTGTGTGTGTGTGTGTGTGTGTGTGTGTGTGTGTGAGCGGGGAGGAGATAGCATTATGCCTTCCACACATGTTGTTTTAGTTAAATTGAGTTTACATCCTTTGTGTTGAAATTGAATTCATATAAATCTATTAGTTTATTATTAGGCTTTAGTACTCTAACTGATTCAGATAAAATTTTATTCCAGCAAAACCTTTGAAACAAGTTGACTGGAGAGTTCTCTATATAGAGATAAAGATTTCCAAGTTCTATTTGGCCATCCTATTTTAATCATTTTATAAGAACATCAAAATACAACACTATTGGCAGTAGTATTTGGGCTGGAAAATTCCTGTAAGCTGACTCATTTAACATTGCTTTTCTCTGGTACCGATGCTGGTACCTTCTCCTTTGGATTCCGTATTCATCGGAAGTTTTTCGTTTGCAGGGACAGACATGTATGATATTGTTGGGGCATTTTTTTTTCTCTCTCTCAAGTGGATTTATTTCCAGAAAACTGATCGGAAAAACGAGCGTCCCCAAAATTGTGTCCTTATGACTTTCAGTTGGAAAGGAAGAGCCTCTGTCTTTCTGTGTCCATAAATCAAATATCAAGAAGATTTTAATTGGTTCTGCTTGAGTCACATGGTCATCCTGGAGCCTAATACTGGCTGGTAGATAAAATATTGTGGCCAACCACTGTGACAGAGCATCTTGATTGGCAGGCCCCCTGGGATCACGTGGGCTGGGAGAGGGGTGGTGTCCCAAAGGAAAAGTTGCTTAGCAAACCGCCAAACATATGTCTAGTACAGATAACTAGCATTTCAAATCAAGAGGGGTTTAGTGTATTCTTTTAGTCGAATGGGAATGGGAAGATAACTCCCCAAACTGTGCTGGATCCTTGTAGAAATTTTAAGCTGCACATTTAAAATCTGTTTGAGGATACACTGGGAAGGTGTCCATCAGGTGGCATACACATTATACAGACATTCAAATAATGGAGCATAAGTGGCGATTTCTTAGATTGACTTAAATGTGGGCTGTTTTTTGAGTCAAGAAACAGAATGACAATAATGGCCTCCTTTGCTTTCTTGGTAGGGCTGGATGATTGCCTGCAGCAGTACGTCCACAAGTTTGAACGGGAGAAAATAAATGGAGAGCAGCTGCTACAGATTTCCCATCAGGACCTCGAGGAGCTCGGTGTCACACGAATTGGACACCAGGAACTTGTGTTGGAGGCTGTCGACCTTCTCTGCGCACTGGTTAGTTCAGGAGAAGGGGTTCTGTACTGTGATGGCGCTCTTTAGAACCTTATTCTTTTAAATTTTCATTGTTTGCTTGCGATTTCGCATATCATCATTTTCTTAATGGTCCGTTGTAATGAGCCGAAGATAATATAAGAAAGGAAGAAAATAAATACTAGATTAAGATTTGGCAAAGCGTGGCCTATGATTCAAATCTGGCCTACTGTTTTTATAAATAAAGTTTTATTGGGACACAGCCGTGCCTGTTCATTTAATGTGTTGTCTGTGGCCGCTTTTATGCCATAATGGCAGAATTGAGTAGTTATCACAGGGACTGTGTGGTTCCCCAAAGCCTAAAATACTTATTATCTTGTCCTTTACTGTGAAAGTTTGCCTCTTACAGAAAAAGTCTGTATTAGTCTTATTTTTTATCTTTTATTAAGAATAAAAGGGTGGAGATAGTCCTGAATGAAATATCCTCTAAGTTGAAATGGCAAATGGGTTCTGATTTTTATGTCTGTTTTTGTTACTATAAAAAGCACATTTATATTTCACAGATATTTGTGATATTTAAATCACTGATTCTTGTACTTGAAATAATCAATGTATGAAACGGTAGCTAGATGGGAAAAAATGTGAACTTGGTTCCATTTCGCAGATGGCTGACCTTTGGCTTGACCATGACTGAGTTAACTCCTGCCAGGTTCTGACTCGTGTATTACATCTGTGGCTGCGGGGGGTAGCTTTTTCAGGTGTGGGCTAAAAATACCCGTAAGGGATTTGTGTTTATGACCTGGTTGGCATAGGGTGGGTTCCATGCCTGTCTGTCATGGTCCCGTGCTAAATATACAGCTTCTCGAACTGTCAGCATTTGGACGGACTGGGCAGCATTCAAGCTGGGTTAGCAAATGCCGTGAACATGAGCCAGGTCTGTAGGGTCATCACTGAGCACGGTGAGAAAGAATGCACTGCACTCCTGATTATTCTGCCATCGCTGGTCTGCGTTCCATTGATTATACACCACTTGCTGCATAGTGCGTGCTCTTTTGCTTAAAATGGACAGAGCCTTGTCTTCTGCTCTGAGATGCGCTGCTCTCGTTTAGGAAAGTAATGGGGAAATTATTTGTGGTTGATGCCACCAGGGAGATGCCGTGGCCAGGCAGCGTGAGCGTCGGCTGGGGAGGCAGGCTTTCTGCGTTCTGATTCTGGCTCTGCTACACGCTCCTCACTCTGACCTTCAGGGAGACGGTGTCTGTTTTCCTCATCTGTACAGGAACATTCCCTTGGATGTGGCCATGTGCTAGCATGGAAGTGTTTTGCGCTGCCCAGATGCCTAAAAGTCCTGTTTATTATTAGAACTGTGTGTTTTATTAATACAGTGAAAATGTTTGAGTTTACTTTTATTATACTTTCTGGGAACAGTGCTTTTCAGTCTTTTGTGCTCATTGGAATTGTCTCTTTCAACTTTGCGAGGGCTCTGAGGACAGGAACATCACTTCGAAACCCACGATATGAGAGGTGAGGAGGAAAGGTGGAGAAGAGGCACGTCGTGTACAACAAGTGGGATAATAAACATAACAGCTGGCTCCCTTTGCCTTTCCCCTTCCCTACCTCTTAAAATATTAGACTAAAATGAACAAAGCTGGACAAATGCCAGAACCTAAAGCTGCGTTTTATCTCCTACGATTTCCTTCTCATTTCCTTTGTAGACAAAGTTTTGACCTCAGACTCATTCTGGACGTGCTCTGTGCTGTGGGTTGCCAGTGAATGCATCTGACAGGAGGCTCACAGGAGGGTTCTCGAATGAATGTGGCTTTTCTGGTTGGGGAGCGTTTGAGAGAGTTTTAATAAAATATCTTTTAGTCTTGATATAATCTCCTTTTCACATGTTCATATTGTGATGCGTGTATTAATTATATACTATGTGGTTAATTTGTTTACACCATATAGATCTTTGTATACATAAATTGGTGATTTGTGTGTGTGTGTGGTAATTTTCTGCCTTGAACACTTCATCCCCTGGGCAGTTAATGTGTAGTTACAGTTGGCCCTGGTGTCATAAAAGGGATTTTTATGTAAGCTTAGTTTAGTGGATGTTGATTTTATGATGGACAGGAAATGAATAGAATTAGAAGAAAGGACAGGGGTGGGGGCGGGGGGGGGAGGGGTTAGGTAAAACAAAAACATTGGAAAGTTTTGGAAAGAAAAGGACAGATAGAATGATAGAATGGTTAGGAACCTAAAATAGGGAACAGCTACTGGTTAAGATTCCAAAACCAGTGAATACACAGACCACATAAATCGCTGGCCATGGGTAGAGAGCAAGGAGAGACATCGCTGGCTGCGAATGTCAGCCTTGGCTGGCCAAGAGGAGAGTGCCTTGTATTATGGGCAGAACCAGCACCACTTCCCAGGAATGAATTCAGAGCCCAGTTTTTCTCCCTCTATCTCTGGGGCAGAGGGCAGCCGGGGCAGACTCTAGAGTAGTAGGTCTTTGCAGCAGGAGAGCTATCAGCCACGTGTGACTATTTAAGTTAAAATGAACTAAAATGAAATAAAATTCAGTTCCTCAGTCACAGTAGCTACTTTTCCAGCGCTCTATAGCTATTGTAGCTACTGGCCACGACATTTGGACAGTAAAGATAGAGAACATGTTCCTCATTACAGAAAGTTCTATGGAATAGCATTGATCTAGAGGGAGAGAGAGTTATAAAGTATAACTGTAACCCATTTTCCTTGCCAAATCCACTAGACCCTAGTTACCTGAAGACCAAGACAGAGACAGATGCGTTTTTAAGGTTGAAGCAGGCTGAGGAAGTGAACAAAGTTGGAATCAGTACACGTATTGAGTGATGCCACCTACATGTGTAATTAAGTGAAATACCTGTAATGTATCTACCTGCCTAGGATGCCTCTGTACCCCTAAGAGTAGTCATTAAAAACTGTCCTTTTTTTTTTTTTATGGGGAGAAATTATGCAGGAGGAGTAATCTTTGCTAGCAATTTGTCTTTAACTTGATCTTGCTTCCAAGCTTATTGAATGCCTTTAGGAACACTGAGAAATATATTTCTTAGGTTGTGACTTAATTGACCCAAGTCAATAAGATGGTTTTGACTGGATGTCTCTGACATTCCTTAATTACACGTATGAGATCATGAACAGAGCTAGTAGGACTGGGAAAAGAAGGTAGATTTGTCCTCAGCTAAAATATGTATTATTTAAGGCACCAGGAGAGTGAGAATCTGTGTGTTTCCTCTTCTGTCGTCTTGTATGCTGTTTCTCTGCCAGACCAGGAAATGACCCCCGATGGCTGACTTCTAATGAAGTGAGATCTCGGTAGAAAGTTTTCTGTATGCGTGCAGATTTTTGGAGACTCGTTTCATTTCCTACCTAGTTTGTATTTTCTTGATATCTTATCCTAAAGCGATTTCTGAAGGAGACAGGTTTTAGGGAAAAGATTAGTGCAAATAATCAAATCTGGTCTCAGAAATTATTCATTTTCTGTCTTTCATTGTAGGGCACTTAAGTCAATAATCCTTTCCTGATTATGTTTCTGCTGTGGAGGTTCTTTTGAGCTAATATAATCACTTTCTTGTTCTCTTGATATTGTGGAATGGGATGGAAGGGGAAGGAATTTTCCTTCTTAGCTCCTTGCTGCTTTTAAACATTATCCTTTATTAAACTATATCTCTGCATCCTTCCAATCCTACGACTTGTTTTGGAGGGAAAATAAAAAGAATCGGAGCAAATTGAGTGGACATGAGAAGAACCAGTTAATAAGAAGCTACACTCCCCCTTTATTTTAATATTGAAAGTGGTGAGTTTGTAGAAGATGGAGGTTTAAAAGTTCTTGTGACATTAACATGCACTTAATCCTCTTTGAGTTCAAGAAGTAAGTGGGGATGGTAATGAGTTCCGAGTAATTTATGATGACGTTGACTCTCTAGAAAGCTGACTTTCCTGCTTTTAGTTCGGAACTCTTGATATAAGTTGGCAGGCTTAGTAATTGACTGAATGAGGGGACAGTTCCCTTTAATCATATGCACTGGTCCTAGAGAACAAGCTGTGTCATGTGGCTCTTTATCCATTCATTTGTGACTCTTTGATTCTCTGAATTGAAAAAAAGCCACGACGAAAATCCACCTTTTTATTTTTGTCTTCTCCGTTGAAGGACAATGTCATGTTTTCGTCTCTAGAAAACGGCTGTGAGAAAGGATGATAAATATAAGGTTTAGATGGAACACTCATTTTTATGAAATTCACAGGTTTTTTTTTTTTTTTTTTTTTTAAGCTTACAGAAGGTAGTTTTCAGTTAATGGATCTGGAAGTTTTTATATTTATCCTTACTTAACTCCTTAAAAAATTTCTACCTACACTTTTTAAAAAGATTCTTTTATATTATACTGGGAAGCAATATAAATTTAAACTTCAAATAAAATCTGTTAAAGTTAGAATTGTTCTCATCAAGGTTAAAGTCTTGTTATTGTTATTATTTGCCATTGTTTACCTTGCCCCTTCCCTCCAAAAAGAAAGTTGTCATAAACTCCCTGATATACTTAGGCTTTATGTATCTTGATTTTGAGATGTGACTCACCCGTTCTGGGATATTAGAGATGGGGACTGTAAGAGACGAGGGACTAAGGGACAGGCTGGGTGCAGGGGACGAAAGCAGTGCTCAGACCCAAAGCGGACCTACTGGCCTCTCCGAAGAGTGAGGTCTGCATGGTTAAAGCCAGCCGAAAGGAGCTTCTAGCACTTCAGAGGGGATGGAGCAGGTCAGAATAGAATTTGGGACAGTTAACCAGCTTGCTGGCTTGAGCTAGGTCTGAGATCACTGGCCACTTCCTTTTCGTCTCCTGCAGTGCTCATCTTGCTTTCTGTCTTATTGCTTTGTCTTTCCTTGGGCAGCGGGTAGAGAAGGGGGGACATACAACTTTGTGATCAAAAGCTTGAACCCTTAGTGCAGATCGCCTTGGTTAGAATCCTACCCCTACCACTGATTAGCTGTGTAACTCCGAAGAATTTAATGTCTCTGTGCCTTCACCTGTAAAATGAGTTAATATTTTGACTTTCCTGGGCTGTTCACGTGAGATAGTTCTTACCTAGCACGTAGCCTGATTCCTGGCGTAGAGGAAGTGTTCAGTCATGTTGGCCATTACGTTATTCCCACTTTCTAAATGGGATCACATTCTTGCCTTGGGATGCTACTGACACAGTATAATATGCCCCAGAAATAACTTCATTTGTTGTTAAAATGATAGAACAGATGAAAATACAGAAATTCATCTCCCACCTCCCTCCAAAGTCATCTCAGATTTATGCGTCGTTTCCTGGGGCTTTTGTTCTTTATCTGAAAGGGAGTCTAGGCAATCTTGTCACGTGAAATTGTTTTTTTTTTTTAAGCACCCCAGTAAGTTGAACACTGTTCAAAAAGAACACAGTTTAGAAGCTCCCGAGACGGAAATTATATTTCAGATGAGTTGACGTTTAGCCAGTGCTGCTCTGTTCCTGTGAGAGAGTCTCATCCTGTGGAAATTCATCTTTTCAAACGCTTATTTTATTGTCCACTGTGCTGGAGATACAGCAGTCACAGTGTACACAGCTTCCTGCCCTCACAGCCCTTGCATCTCAGTGAGGAAGACAGTAGAAAACAGGGCGGTTCAGAGAGATGACAGGTAGGTGAGGGGCCAGAGAGTGACCCGAGGAGGCGTTTGCAATGTCTGGAGATATTTTTGGTTGTCACAGCTACGGAAGGGGTGCTACTGCTATCTAGTGAGTAGAGGCCAGCTGAACATCCTGCCACGTATGGGAATCCGCCCCTAAAACCCAAACAAAGGATTGTTTGGCTCTCAGTGAAAAGTGCCCTGTCGATTGAGAAACTCTGCTCTAGATGGTGCTGGAAGCCTCGAAGAAGAGATGGGACTTCGGGCTAATCAGGTTGTACGTGGTAAGAAGGAGCTTTTCCCACCAATGTTTGTGGGAGGAGCTTTTTGGGAAGAGGCACTGGCAGGAACAAAGTCCCTGAGGCGGCAGCAGGCCAGCGTGGCCATCGCGGGTGAGGTCAACACTGTGGGTAAATCACGAAAGGTTTCGTGGCCACGGTAGGAGTTATTCAGGTTACTCCGTGGGCTTTGAAGCTATCGTGAGAGTTTGGACAAAACAATCGTTGATTGTTTTGAATTTTTCCCTTTGATTTTTATTTCCCACAGAATTATGGCCTTGAAACTGATAACATGAAGAACTTGGTTCTGAAACTGCGAGCGTCTTCCCACAACTTACAGAATTACATAAGCGGCCGGCGGAAAAGTCCAGCGTATGACGGGACCACGTCCCACAAGCCTCCCAATGAGTTCCTGACTTCCGTGGTGGAGCTCATAGGCGCTGCCAAGGCCTTGCTGTCTTGGCTGGACCGGTGCGTTGCCATGTGTTCCTTTGTCCTGTCAAGGGAGGGGGCCTGAGATGCACACGGGCCTGAACTTTGTCTTAGGAAAATGAACCATTGTCCCTGTCTTGTCTCTTCCACGGGGCCTCTCCAGGAACTCTGGATCTTTGGTAAATGTTAGGGTCTCTTTGGAAATTATCGAGAAGTGACTAGCAGGAACAAATTAACCTCATCTGAGAGAACAGCGAAACTGTGCTGAAGTGGAGTTTTTACTGAGGTTAAACATTAATGATTATTTGGTTTTATGACGGTCGTCAGTTGGCTTCTGAAGGCTTGTTAAGTCTCTTGGCTCATTTATGTGACATTTTGATTTTGATTTTTTTTATCTAGCACTTCTCTGTCTCATTCAGATTTCTGTTTTGTGTGTTTTTTTTTTGAGAGGAAACGGTTATATAACAAATACTTTAACTGATCCTGTCGTGTAGCTATGCTTGTCAGCATACAGTGTGGGATCCCGGTGGCTGCCCCTCCCCTGCCCCTCACACGTTTCACTTTTTTAAAGAGAGAATTTTGTTGCTTTCTAGGGCTCCATTTACAGGGATCACCGATTTCTCAGTAACAAAGAACAAAATCATCCAACTTTGCTTGGACCTGACCACTACAGTCCAGAAGGTGCGTGCGTCGTTGTCTCTTCCTAAACGTTTTTTTTCCTCCCTTTTCCCTCTTTCCTCTTCTTCAGAGGATTCACATGCAGGTAGGAAGCGGCCTCTTTTCTCTCCATTTTTCCCTCACATCAGAATTGGAGAGGGGAAGAAAGGCTTTAAATTAGCTGCATGATGCAGTTGGCTTCTGAAAAATGACCAATGGCCGTCACCTCAAAGATTATCTTCTTTCGTTTTAAAAGAATTGAGCTACGTGTCCTGTTATTTTCTCTAAAATATTAGCACACTTAATTTTTAAAATAGAAATTCTGGAGTAACTAAATTTCACTAGAATGTTTGTTTAGGACAGAGGCTGACAGAAAAATCAGTATCTCATGGCCCGCCCCCATGTCAGAGGCACAAAGAAGCTTGGAGGTTTTCACATTGACAAAGGTTCTGGTTTGGAAATGACACCTGTCAATTTCATTCACAGCTCATTGGCCAGACCCAAGTATCTTAGTAAGGGCCAGGAAGACTGATATCAGTCTGTAACGTAACTAGTTTCTGTGACCTGAACTTTAAAAAAATTTCTTATAAGACCCTCAGCTCTTAAGATCACTTAACATATTACCTGGCACCTAGGAAACACTTGTGAAATATTTTTGAATTGAACTGAGGCTATGAAACGTCATGTCTGCTTGGTTCTAAAATTCTGTGATCCCAATATTTGTTTCCACTACTGATTTGGCAAAAAGTAAAGAAAGTCTTTTCCTCAATCCTGACTCTGCCGTATTATAGATACAGTTCTGAAAAGCCGTGTGATTTCTGCTTGTGCCTGGAACACGCGGAGTGAAGTTTGGCTTTGCATGTGGCAGCTGCTCTGGTCCAGTAGTGAGGAGCAGCTGTTGAACTTCAGGCGCATGTGACTTCCCACACTTTTGAGGCCGAGTTCTTAGAAAGGAGCTCAGAGCAACTAAAGTGGCTCTGAGTTTCCGCTCTTTTTTTATGATGTGTGAAGTAATTGTGATCTAAAAGAGTCTGATACCAATCCTGACATGTTAATTCTACAGCCACCACGCCCTGGCACTTGTGGTGGAAGGCATTTATTTTTCCGAGACCTTGAGTTTTCTTTTTCTTCTCTGCATCCCTCTTCCCACTATATTCTGCCTCCTATTTTGATTTTTTACAAAAATTTACTTGGGATCAATTAAAATGACAATATAAGAGTTAGAGTTAAACGTTGTAATTAGCAGATGGGAAAGTTTTGCTCATAGGTGCTTCTGTTTTATTTCAAGGGTCCTTGACCATGTGACTGATTCAGGCTGCCCCTGCTGTGTGTAGTGTAGGGGGAGGAGGAGAAAGTGATGAAGTCGAAGGCAGCGGTGGTAGTATTTGTTTTCACAAGGTGCTTTGCCGAAGCAGGTCGATGTTGGCTTCGTAGGTATCTGCAGTGTTCCTTACAAAAATATTTATTTAGCACTTAGTATGTGTCTGCCACTATTCTAGGCAGTGAGGATACCAGTAAATAGCAGCTGAAAAAAATCCCTGACTTCATGGAACTTGGGGGAGAGAGAAAATGAAAAGATAGATAAGCAAAATGTATGTCAAGTGAAAGTCAGAGACGTGTTAAGGAGAGAAGGTACAGGAAGCCTTGAGAGTGGAAGCCGGTTTTAGATCTGTGGCTAGAGTAACCCACTGAGAAGAGGAGATCTGAGTGACCTGATCACTGTGACTCAGTGTTTGTCTGGGCGGAATGGCTTACAGCATTGTCTCAGGTGGCGTTTTCCTGGTACTCATAGAGGTGTTGATTGTTATGAATGATGATAAAACATCTCCCCTGGGACGGTGAGATCTGGATCCAGTCATGTCAGGAGAAAGGCGTCCACTGTGCCCCCTCTTCACGCTTGCCTCTGCTTATTGAGGCCTCACAAAGCCTGGCACGTGGTTAGTGGTGATTTTTAGGTGTCTGTTTAAATGAATGATACAATGCTTTGACAAATAAGCTGATGAGAATTTGTCTCTTAGGAGAAACTTAACCCAGATTTAAGGGATACAATGGATATTGTTTCTTTTTTTGTTTCTTTTTGGTTTTCCCTTTGGAGTTTATTGAGCCTGTGCTTCAGAGGTAGACAGTCATAGGTTCAAATCCTACCTCTACCATTAATTAGGCCCGGGACCTTGGACGAGTCACTTATGAGCCTCAGTTTTTCTTATCTGTAAAATGGAAATACTAACACTTACCTTACCAGATGATTTGGTGAGATTTCTATAAGTTGTTGTTGAGAAAGAAAAGAGGAAGAAAAACTGTAATATGAAGACAAATGACCAAAAAAATTTTTTAAAAAATATATATATTTGTAAAATACACATACATCCAAAAAAAAAAAACTATACAGAAAGGAATATATAAGTATAGTAGGCAATTTGGAAGAAAAATTGAGTTTATCTTAGCAGGGAGAGAAGTGTCGGGGGGAACATGGGAGCCAAGGCAAAAAAATAAGTTTTTAAAAATGTATTTATTTAAATTGGTTTCAAATATACAGTACATTGGTTGACATCTATATAGTTCATAAACTGACCCCCCCAATTGCTCCTCCTCCCTGGCCCCCCCCAGCCATCATATTAGTGCTAATTGCATTCCTTAAATTTTTTCATTTACAAAAAGCCTGGATATCACCACATGTATGCATTCATGTAAAATTAAAAATAAGGAAATAATATAAACTTAAAAATAATATTAAGAGGATTAAATGAGATATAAAATATATAAAGCCCTGTGCCCACTTAAGAAATAGTAGCCTATAATAAGAAATATAAAAACCTTGCCTGATAGCTGCCAGGTAGGCTGGCCCGAGTCTGCTGATCCAAGGAATGTGACAAAGCTCAGCCCCACCGTCGGGCTTATGAGCGAGTGACTTGCTTGCAATACTCCTTTTTTTCCATTCCGTGGCTTTCATGCCAGACAGCATGAAGTCACGCCTGCAGCTGCTTCCTCCCAGGAGGACTGGGTGTGGGGACCCCCGTTCAAGGTGGTGAAAGTTAAAAAGTGAGCCCTTTCACACACCGATGTGAACATTTCAGGGAGGCAGGTGTTTCTCTCACCCAGTGGCTCCATCACCACAACGAGGAACCCGTTTTCTTGGTGGCCTCTTGGATCCATCAAAGAATCAAGTATCAGGGATCAGGAGTTCGGACATCCACCTGGAACCTTGGGCCTCGGGGTGTGGAGAGGAGCTCTCTGCGTGTGGGTGGTTCTCACAGTGACAACAGTGATTTGGGGATTCGTAGCGAAAGATCATAAACACAAATTAGTTTTATTTCTAGCATAGGACCACTTAAGTGTTCTGTTTTTCTAAAGTCAACATTTATTTAATAATTCTGTCCTTCAGATGGTGTTAATAAGGTAGGAGCCATCATGGTAGTTGATGCCCAAGTTGGAGAAAGAAGAGCATGTTTTTGAGCTGTAATGACTCATATTTTATAAAAGTTGATCCCGTACTTCGGATTTGTATCAGACTCACGCATGTAAAAATACATTTCTAAATTTTTTTCTTTAAAACATTTTCTCTCTCAGCTGCTTTTTTCCTGAGAGTCAGTGTCAATTTTGGAAGCTCTGAGAAATTATAACTATTTGTCACATTTTTACGTAGTAGAGACAATTTTTTAAAAATTTTAAGAAGACCCTGAAAATCTGATTACAAAATCACATGGGGTAGAAATTGGTTGCTATTTCCACTCCCACCTCCCCGATAACCTAAAAAGACTTTCTGATCGAAGTGAAATTCTTTCTGACAATTCCAACAGAATTGACTAATACCTTTCATGTACATAAAATAATTAGCATTTTCCCTAGTATGTTCCAGTTAGGAATTATACTTAATGGTGCTGAATAAACTCAAAGACCGTATAGTTGGTCTCCCTTTTTCTTATGCATACACTCTGCCATGTAGAGATTCAAATTCTCTGCTGCAGGCAAGTTCTAGAAGTTTAACCGTGAGAGTTTCAAACTGGCAGTTTCACTCTGGCCACTTCTAGACAGGACAATAGTGATTCCTATAATCAGCTAACCAGGTTCATACAGTTCCGAGTCTTTTGTTCTTAAGCTGAGTAAATAACGCTTTGCATTCCAGCCCTTTATTTAATGTCATAATAGCATACCTCAAGACCACTTTTTTGGCAGTGTGTTAAATGAATGTTTTGTGGAACTTTTTTTGTCTATTAAGGACTGAAATATCTGATTTAATCTCAGCGGTGCTTAAAATAAACTTTTGCGGCTGAGCTTATTCGGGCCCTTATTTCAAAGCTATTCTTATAGGCGGGCCCAGAGCCGAAGACGCCTGGCTTGTGGGCCCAGTGCTAGCTGAGTCTGCGGCCACGTTTGGGAGCCATTGTCAGGTTTACTGAGCTTTGACTTCTGGTGTTCTGCTCTCTGTACTGTCTGGACAGCAGGTGGATTTCAGCTCAATGATTTTTGTAGGTTTATAGATTAAATCATCGATCGGATGGGTTTCTGGGATAAACTCTTTGGGTGAGGATCGAGTGAAGCCTCGAGAAGAGTCAGGTGGCAGCTCCATGCCCGCTCTGCCCTCTCTCTCCACCCAGGTCTCTCTTTCACCAGGACTGCTCCGGCTGTGGGGTTGGGGGGATGTGTCAGGCACCATCTTGGGTTCCAGGAAATATCTAGACAGCTAAGCCGACAGTTTCTGAAAGTTTTTAGCTCTTACATTTAGTTTTCCTTTTTTTTTGTCTTTCCTTCTTTAGGATTGCCTTGTAGCAGAAATGGAAGATAAAGTTCTAACTGTAGTAAGTATACATTCTAAGAGTTACTGTAAACTTCCTTTACGAAAAACAGCGGCAATCACATTAATTAAAGTAAATGCACTGTGGTTAATTACTTCGGGATATACTTTGAAATATTGGCTTTTAGGATGTGGGACTATTCATTTAAATGGAAAAGGAAGAATAAAAGTTATTTAACAACAAGGCCAACGATTGTGAAAACCTGTGTTGAAATTGGATATATCGGGGTCTCTCTTTTCCTTTTTTTTTGTTTTTTTACTCCGAACGTTTTATCAGGGTGCAGTTATACTTAAGTTGATAGCTAGCCTGTTAATCAGGGCTAAACTGATCTGCAGATTTCACTTTAGGACCATTTTGAATAATGAAAAAAAATTCTTGGCAAAAACTCTGTGATGGAGGGGGGATGTACTGTGCCTGTTTAAAGAGCATTTTGTAACTATTCGGCATCACTTCCTCCTTTTGACATAAGCCAGCCTGTGCTCTTTTGATAAGGCCTTCCTCCTACTGATGTTGAGGAATTTAGCAATGAAATTGCTATAAATATATGTTCCATAAATAGAGAGGCTAAACAAATTGGAGGAATGTGAAAAGTGTCACTTCTTGGATTCTCCCCCTTCAAAAAAAAGTCACTCTTTGGAATTTCCTGATTTCTTTGGTTGTTTAATTTTGAAAGGTTAGATGAATCCGATTGGGGGAAGTACCATGCGTCACCACTGTGATTTCTACATGGAGACCGCTTAATGCAGATCTTCGCATTGTCTCTAAACGTTTACTTTGTCGATGTTTGGCGTTCAGAGACCGTGAGCGTCCCCGTCACTAACACGTCCGTTGACCTAAATTTAAAACACAAAACTATAAAACTCTTAGAAGAAAACAGGAGAAACTCTAAGCGATCTTAGGTTTGGCAACGAGTTTTTATAGATACAGGACTACAAGCACGAGCCATAAAAGAAAAATGGATAAAGTAGACTTCATTAGAATGAAAAACTGCTCCGTGCACCGTTAGAAGGAAAAGATAAGCACAAACCAAAACACTTATCAGATAGAGGACTTGTAAACAAAATATACAAAGAACCCTTAAAACTCAATAATAAAACCACAACAACTCGGTTAAAAAGTGGGCAGAAGATCTGAACAGACACCTCACCAAACAAAGTATACAACTGGCAAATAAGTATATGAAAAGATATTCAACCTTGTGTTTCATTAGGAAACTGTAGATTAAAACAACAGGATGCTACGTACACCTATTAGAATAACTAAAAACATGACAACACCAAGTGCTGTTGAAGGATATGGAGCAGTAGGACCTCTTATTTGTTCCTGGTTGGAATGCAAAATGGTATAGACACTTTGGAAGAGAGTTTAGTTTCTTACAAAACTAAACCTGCTCTTACCCTACGACTCAGCAATTGTACTCCTAGGTATTTACCTAAATGAATTGAAAACTTATATCCACAAAACTTTGCACAGGACTTTACAGCAGCTTTATTCATAACTGCCAAAACTTGGGAGCAACCAAAATGTCCAGGAGTAGGTAGGTGGATAAATAAACTGTTGTACATCCAGACAATGGCATGTTATTCAATATTAAAAAGAAATGAGGTATCAAGCCATGAAAAAGTATGGCAGAAACTAAAATGCACATTACTAAGTGAAAGAAGCCAATCTGAAAAGGCTACGTGCAACGTAATTCTAACTATATGACATTCTGAAAAAGGCAAAGCCATAGAGACTAAAAAATACCAACGATTGCCGGGATTCGCGGTGGGGGAGGAGGAGACAGATGAATGAATGGAGCATGGGATTTTAAGGAGCGAAATTATTCTGTATGATATTGTAATGGTGGATACACGACGTAATGCATTTGTCAAAACCCATAGAACTGTACACCACAAAAGAGATCCCTAATGTAAACATAATAATCTCTCAATATTGTTTATCAGTTGTGACAAATATACCACACTAATGCAAGATGTTTATAACATCGAGTTACTATTAACTGTATTATAATCTGATAACTATTGAGAACTGTGTTTGGGTAGGAAAGAAGTATATAAGAACTCTGCACTTTTTGCTCAATAAACAGAAAGGTTTCTATAAACTTAAAACTACTTTAAAAAGTAAAATCTATTAATAAAAACAGGTGCAGGCAAAAAAAAAAAAAGACACATTTTTTGAAACCTGGTCAATATTTGATAGGCAAAGAATATGAATGATCGCTGAAAAAAAAATACAAATGGCTGTGAATCGATGATTCTCTTAACTGCCGAAAGGGGATTTCTGCCTGGTCTGTGCTCTTCAGTGGTCATAAACGAAATAATGTAAAAGCTGCACTTTTTAAACAAAACGTAAATAGTGGCATCATTCCCACAATTGCAAATACAGAGTCCAAATGCCATGCGTTAATTAAGCAGTATTATCAAAATGATTTCTGACCAGAGCTAAAGATTATAGGTGAAGTGCATTTCTTTAACATCTAGTTTGAGATAAACTTAGTTAATGATTGAACCTCTCCTGACTTTGTGACTCTCCAACTCTAGGTCAAGGTTTTAAATGGCATCTGTGACAAAACAATTCGCTCTACCACGGATCCTGTTATGAGCCAGTGTGCATGTCTGGAGGAAGTTCACTTACCAAACATTAAACCTGGGGAAGGCCTGGTAAGAATTCTCACGACACTTGTTTTTAAATAATAACACTTCGTCGTTTATTAATTTTTTTTTTTTATAATTCCTTATTGCCTTCACTGTAATTCTGAATAAGATTAAAATTAGACTGTCTCCCATCATGTACTTAGGAATTTGTCATCTTGAACTGTTGACATATTTTATGTCTTCAAAGTATAAAAATAAACAACAATTTTTAAACTGTACACTCATATCTTGAAGGAATTGTCTTAATAGTTTTATTTTTAGGACTTAGCAATGCAAGGAAATACAAAACATTTACACAAAGGAAAGATGATCTCTGGGTACATAACAACATCTGCTCTGAGAGTCTGTATTAGCACTTAGGATGAATGTGAGAAGAGGCTGTTTGGAAGAAATGATTCTTAAAAAACGTTCAGAAATGGTTCATCAGTAATGTATGAGCTCTACAATAACATACCCTGAGAATGCATACAGGTAGATACCTAGTTACTTAGATACCTAGCTCTCCCTGTCTCTAGCATGCAGCCAGTGAAAGTTGCTGAAATTTAAGTGAAGAAATTGTGAGACCCCTTGATAAACTTAGAGACTTTGAGTCCAGGTTTAAATCCCAGCCCTCAAGTAACTTAACCTCTTTATGTGTCAATTTCTTCATCTGGCAAAAATGTATAATAATAATAACTGTTCTCAGGGTTGAAAGTATTAATTTAGATGCTAGACACTGAATGCCAGATGCTGTATGCAGAGGACACGTGCAGTAATTGGTGGCTGCAGCTACTGTAGCTACTATTGATGATGAGGATGATGGGGAGTGCCTAGTGTATAGGTAGCTATGGGGGAGATAGCACGATAGTCTCTGCTCTCAGACAGGGGAAAAAAAAGCAACCAAATGTCGACCAGCCTGCATTCATAGTAAGTAGACGTATTCATACAGAGGGTGCTCGGCTTCAGAGTAAACGATAGATGATAATAAATTATTAGACAGAGAAAGTTTCTAGTCACATAGAAGCAGAGAAACGGCCCAAGTGGCAGAACTAGAGTTGCCACTTGAGATGGTACAAGCAAACGCTCTGGGAAGAGGGTCGCCGCATTCAGGGAGAAGCTGATCACTCTGCGAGTGACAGTGACCGGATAGGAGAGGAATGGGGAGAACCTTGAAGGGGCCAGAATTTCAAGAGACTCTCATTGTTGAGTGGTGTAGATGGCTGATCAGGGCAAGGTCAGGGTCAAAATAATTTCTTAGGAGAATTTGCATTATTGCAACATTGATACCAGGGTGAGCAGCTAGTCTCTGCCCAATCTGCTTTTTGCTGTATTTCCTCATCTTATAAAAGTTTAATAAACATTTTTTATACATGATGTGCCAAACTGCAGAAATGTTTCCTTGATGGTAGGAGTTCACTTCTGAGTTTGCTTACTAAGCCTTTTAGGAAGGAACATATTTATCTTACGCCTCCCTTAACCCAGAAGGGTGCCTATTTCTAAGTTATTCCCTATGTCGTGTTATTTAACAGTCTTTGCTCATACAGCTCGTACAGATCTGGGTTGTTAGTGGCTGGAATAAGACACCCCGCAATGACTGCTGATACCAAATTTAACTGAATATATTGTGTCACTAGATAAAGAGATGGTCAGGAGAGAACAGTCCTTGTTTGAAAGGCCTCCTTCATTCTCTGCAGGGCTGAGACGATTCCTCCCAAATCCCCAGAGTTATGGCAAAATTTGGCGTGCCTGGCACGCAAATGACGACATCAAAGAGATGTCGTTTCTGATTTCTTTTACTGGCATTTCGGTTTCTTTAGTTCTCCTTCACCATTCCTTGGATCTTGTTTCACAATGTTTCAGGAGGCTTAGAATTAGTATTGTTCGGCAGGGGCTGCCTTTAATGTTTTATAAGTTCAAGTCTCATTTGCGGCTGTATTTCTAAACGTCGGCGTAAAGAATTAATATATTTGTGACTTGCTCTAGGGCATGTACATCAAATCGACCTATGATGGATTGCACGTGATTACTGGAACCACAGAGAATGTAAGTGCCTGTTTGTTAAAGGTAAAAGGTATTGGATGTTTAAACAAATTCGACACAGAGTCCCCACGCTTTTCATTTAAATATATGCATGCTGTTTTGTTATCCACGGTGAGAGCGTGGGCGCCTGTTTTGTTTATTTCTGTTGCTAGCTCGCTGCTTATCACCAGCTGTTGTCAATTTATTATTCAAATTGTCCTTTTTTAGCTCTCATTCACACACCTTGCCCAGTTTTTACTCCCATCCTTGTGTTAATTATTCCTTTTGCACCCTGGAAGTGTTAACCCAGAAATGCAAAAACAACGATCTGTTTGTTGCCGAGAATCACTCTTATAAGAACTGGGAATGTTAGCCATATGTGTAAAATATCGTTGTTGTTGTTGTTGTTGTTATTGTTGATTGTTTAATGGAATTTATACGTGTCACTAGAAAGAAACTCTTGAGATTTTTGCATGATGTAGGTTTTTTTTTAAGGAGTTGTATTTCATATTTGGCATGATATTGAAATGTAGTTGTTTTTTGTTTTGTTTTGTTTTGTTTTTGCCCTAATCCTTTGAATGGAAAAAACAGAACTGTTTCTACTGTGAGAGACTTTGCACACTGTTATCTTTCTTTCAGAAATTCTGCTACATGAAAGGTGTTTCTTTAGGCCCTCAAACATTTTGAATTTGGGAAAAGTAGAGCTAATTGAATGCTTTCTTTTTGCAACGTGCAATATGGCTAGCTTTTAAACGACGTTGATATGAAGTTTAAAATGTTTGAATAGCTTCCAGAATCTGTGTAAAAGAAGCACATGTCTGTGGAATTAATCTACTATTTAATCAACTCTGACAAGAGGAAGTAATTCCTTAAAATAGAAGAAATTTGGTACCTTTTCCTAATTTGTTGGGTGGAAATACACATTGAATTTTGAACTTCAACTGCCAGGTCTTTTGATAAAATAAAAGAGCATGATCTTTGGTGAGGATTTGTGACACTCGCTTGATTTTTATAGTAAGAGAAAAATGACATTGCTTAAGGCAGTCAGTGAATTATAAACAAATTGTGTGGTTCTGGCAGACGAACGAGGAAAAGATGGTAGTGTCTTTAGGCATTCTTCATTGAACTACAATGAGAATACACTGAAAACTACTAGGAATTTTTATATCACCTTACCTAATAGGCAATAACAGCACAGGAAGTTCTGCTTTTAGGCTGGGGATGTGGAAAAGAAAAAATGCACAACACGTTACGCGGTTCATCCCTTATTCTTGTCATAGACTGAGTATATTTCAGCCAAACCATGACAGGAACATACACACGCGCTACTCGGTGCATTATGTTGGACTTGGATGGATTAAGAGGAATGGTGAATACTGTTTCAGTGTTTAGAGTTCAAGTTTTGCACCTAGCCCTTTGGCATTAACAACCAGACTCTCCTTGGTCTTCTGGAATCAATTTCAATCTTGGGTAACTGTGTAGAACGCTGTAATATTGCTTTCAAAAGGTACACAGATTTCTCTTCTTCAAAACGCACCCCCCTTTTATTTTAAAGATGAGAGTTGAATGAGACTAAACAAGCTTCTTTGAATCAAATGATATGTCAAATGTAATGATATATTTTCTAGAATTCCTACCAGACTCAAAAGGCTGGGTGAGAAATTCAGGGTTTACCTGAATGTAGTTGATCCTAGCACCCCCATAAAGGATCGTACATGTTGTCTCAGAGAGAGGTGGTTTCCATCCAGTTTAAATTCAAAAAAGGGAAAATTTGTCTTATTACTTCTGGCCATCCATCTGAAAATGTCATTCAGTCCTTCAGTTATTCAGCTGTGTTCACCGAGCACCTGGATTGTGCTGAACACTTGTTAAGTCTTGTAGATGAGGGTGGGAAGTTAGGTAAGAGCCTACTTCTTGTAGGTTTAATCTGGATATTTTACACTTCAGGCTGGATATTTTACACTTAAATGGCAGTAGAAAATGCCAGCTCCAGCTATCACTGAAGGTTGCTATGATTTCAGAGTTAGAATATCTTAATGGAAGCCCAGTGGATGGAAATCACCCATTGCATTGCTAAGCCAATTTCTCCATATCTCTCTATCTTGGACTCTAGGCTGAAGCAATGCCAGAGGCCATTTCAGTCCTCCAGCCCATTTTTTTTGTTTTTTTTGTTTTGTTTGTTTTTTTTTTGTTTTGGAGGTTATCTGAGAAGCCATGATCATTCCAAGGTCAAACCGAGTAGTCTCTCGTGATTCTCTGTCTGGCTTCCTTTTTGATGTTGTTCAAGACCTTGACGGGAGTCTTGACAGGTTCCCATCTGTACTCCTATTCCCCACTCCTGAGATGAGGTGGGCATTAGATTAGCCTCTGAAGAATGGAAACATTCTTTTCCAGGTCATCACCTTCCACAACAAACCAGAGCAAGCATCATTTTTCTGTAGTCTGGCTCATGGTGAAGATAGGACAGAGCTACTGCCATAAGGACAGCTCTCCCTTTACCAGTGTTCTGCCAAGCACAAATCTTAATCACTTGGTAGGACATTTGAGAAATAAATGCATGAGGATCCTTAGGATAGGAAGTCAATTCAGGACACTGGGACTCGTTTTTTAAGATTACACACTTGCAGACAGGGACATCCTGGCCTCAGGGCCATCTTTTATAATATGAAGTTTACCTTAAATAAGTCCTCATTTAGCCCAGGAAGGTTAACTGGAAAAATCAGTCTGCAACTCTAGGTTAATCATCGAACACACAGGAGCAAAAAGGAACACTGAGACATTCATTTTTTTTTTTTAAGTGCCTCAAGAGAGAGATTTGAGTTAGGCCATCTCCCTGTGGTATCCACGACGCTCGTGTCTCAGAGGAGGAGGCACTGCTGGTTGTTATGGAGGCAGGTTAAATGTTTTTGAAAAATAACAGTCACACCTGTGCTTTGCGTTAGATCCAGATAAATCAGTGGGAGTGTTTCTACAATTTAATGCTGCTTGCTCACTTCTTGTTGAGCCTATCACAGCAGTTGAGTGAGAAAATTCAGCAAACGTATCTGTCTAGTTGCTAGCCCCGCACCATGTTCAGAGGTGCTATTTTTTTAAGGATAGCTGTAAATTGAAGATTCAGCCAGTGTCATGTTACTAAATAACATTTCGTTATAATTTGTAATCAAAGGTTTAGCCTTTCCTTCTTTTTTTGCTAATATGTGGTATCTTAATCTTAAAGAGTTCTAGTTTGATTAAATGAACAAGGATACTATGGGCAAAATATTGGACAACTATAGTCCATTAATATATGTAAATATACACACATATGTGAATATATCTATATCTATGTCCGTTTGCAGATTTGTAGCAAAGTATTATTTGGGAAAATATAAAGTCTGGAAGTTTGTTTTGATGCTGAAAACGAATTTATTTTGAATTTAAGCTATAATGGAAAAAATTTTATTTTCTCTGAAGAAATACAATTTCTATTCTCACCCTCTTTCTATTTTAGTAGCATCGTGATAACATGTAAAACAAGGCTGAGTAAAAATTAGATTTAGTTCAATCATTGCTTAAAAGGAAATGGGATGACAGAGTTACAGAAATGGTCCTTACGTGTTAAACAAGTTGGTCAGCTTTTACAAGATTAATTTTGATAAGGATATATGTATATATGTGTATAAGTATATGTATATGATGTATTTTTTCGGTGAAACAATGGCTTTTATCAGCTCATGATGTCAACAATATGTCCTACTCACCCTGATAGGTGAGATGAACCTGGCTCTTCTGACGGATTATCTGTAATAATAAAGAACACCTGAATAACACAAGCATTCCTATGTCAGGTTTTACACACTATGTAATCTCAGGGAACTCATGCATACTTTGTAATATTTCTTGAGAAAATTATGTTTCCATTGCTCACTGTCTACAGAAGAAAGAAAGAAAAAGAAATCGAAGCAGAAAGAAATAGCAGGTTAGAAAAGTAAGACAGGTCTGCATTTGTTTCCAACAGTCTCCTGCAGACAGATCTCAGAAGATCCACGCTGGTGACGAAGTCATTCAGGTCAATCAGCAGACTGTGGTGAGTTCCTCGTCGCGTCTTAAGACTTGCTGTTCCCCTCCAGAACTCTGAACTAAACTCGAAGCCATTTTGCTTGAATTTTTAAAATTCGCCATTTATATCCAATTTTCCATAATGTTAAGCAATGCTCAGATGGACATATTTGCATTTAAGTGCATGTCCCTCTGTGCTCACAGCGGAGCTCCTTGAGATACATTCAGAGGTTTGATTTTTCCTTACTCATGAGTCCCCGCCCTCGCTCCTCCTTTTCTTCCTTTGAAGGTGGGATGGCAGCTAAAGAATCTGGTGAGAAAACTGAGAGAGAACCCCACGGGCGTTGTGCTACTGCTGAAGAAGCGCCCCACGGGCTCTTTCAACTTCACTCCTGCTCCCTTGAAGAACCTGCGCTGGAAGCCGCCCCTTGTGCAGGTATCGTGCATATTTCTGCTACCTGCATCGGCTGTGTTTCCGCCACCGGTTGCGGGCCTCCGTCTGGAGTCAGCGCATGGACCGTGTCAAATGTCTGATTAGTCTCCAGAAAGAAAGCTGAAGATTAGGAGATTGGTTTCAGAACTCTGTGTGTGTGTGTGTGTGTGCACACGATTCTTCTCTAACCCTACTTAGATGAAAATAGACATTTGAGATTTGCCCTGGAACATTATGGCAGCCGCGAGCCACGTGCGACGGTTTAAGCGAAATCAGAAGTTCAGTTCCTCTGTCTGACTTGTCACGTGGCAGAGGCTTCGCAGCCACGTCGGGCTAGTGGCTGTCACTGCTTCAGGAAGTTCATTCTGGTCCTTCTCTCCCCTTTCAAACACACGCTTATGTAAGTGTGTCCAGTTTGAGCACTAGCCTTAGACGCATGGGGCTGAGTCCTGAGCTGCGATTTAGCAAGGCAGGGCCGGGGACAGTGGGACTAATGCACATGGTGGCCAGCAGCATCACTCCACCATTTAGACATTGTTTGGAATCGTCGGTCTTGGATGGTAATAAAAAGTAGACCGACTTTTAGTGAGTTTGATTATTTAAATTCTCTACAAACACTATATCCTTTATTGCCTGCACCTGGGTGGACTGCGCTCCCTGACCCCTCTCTTATGCCATCAGTCCTTAGTGTTTATTTCTTAAACTGTAAATAAAAAGCAATGACATTTTAATGCCCTTTGATAAGATGGAGATTGCAATTTACGTGTAACTGTCTGTGATTTTATTGACCATCTTCAAATGGAAGGAATAGTAGTCATCTCAGGTCATCAATATGAACGCTTAGCTATGTGTAGATCACTGGAAATACGGTTACATGTGTAAATGAGGGCGGCGGGGGAGGTGCGTAAATCACAGGATGCAGAGGGTGGAGCAGGGAGGGGCCCGGAATTAAAATCACTTCTTAAATTATAACTGAATGTATCGACCACACCCCAGCTGCTTCTGTTTGCATTGCTCAGTACGAGTTGTAACATCTTTAAAATTTGGGGGATTTCTCAGAATGGGTTACTTACCATCATAGAGGTCTTAATTCATCATTGGTTGTTGGCGCTCTGCCAGCTGCTTGGTGCACGGGGTAAATGTTGGGCTCTAGCGACGGGGAGATGGGAATGGGCTGGGTGGGTGGAGGCGCCTCTTCCCATGGACGTGGGAGCACCTTGGAGCCTGGAAGGCGAGGTGGGGTTTAGCAGATGGGAGGGCATGTCACAGAGGAGACGAACACTGTGGGAGGGAGGGAGAAGAAAGAGGAGGAAGCCAGCAAGGTGGCGTCTCAGGTAAATCTAGCCTTGGCCTGTTATACAGGTGTAACCACAGAGCGACAGGCTCCTATCGCTGTACTCGGGAGGGCAGCTGTCGACTGAGGGTTATTCTCTAGTGAAGGGGACAGCTCTGAGGCTTCAGCAGCTGATACTATTGGCATTTGGGTTCGTTGGCTGGCAGAGGGGCTGCGGTATACAGGCATCACCATCCTCTGTGACATGCGTAGATGAGACCCCAGCCCTGGGGCGGAGGGTGGCAGAGAACGCAGGCTGGTGGGCTGAGGCGGTAGAGTGCCAGGCTGGGGAGCATGGGCTTCATCTCACAGGTAACAGGTTGACAGGTGTTTTTACATTAATATTTGCATTAGTTTGCCAGCACTGCCATAACAAAGAACCACGGACTGGTGGCTAACACAACACTCATTCTCACAATTCTGGGGGCGGGAAGTCTGAGATCAAGGTGTTGGCAGGGTTGGCTTCTTCTAAGGCGTCTCTCCTTGACCTCCCGATGGCTAGCTTCTCCCTGTGTCTTCAGATGTCTTTCCTCTGTGTGTCTGTGTCCCACTCTTATGTTCTTATAGGGACACCAACTATATTGGATTAAGGCCCAATCTAATGACCACGTGTTAATTCTCTTAAAGATTCTATCTCCAAATGCAGTTCTATTCTCTGGCACTAGGTGTTGGGACTTTTGAGGGAGACACAGTTCAGCTCATGACACTATCTAAACAGAAGAAACACCGGGTGGGAACTCTTGCATGTCTGGATGATGGGCGATGTGGTTCTGGGAAAGGCTGGTGACGGGCAATTCCAGCGAAAGACTAATATAAAAGGCTGTTTGGAAGAAGCATCAAGAAGACTCACAAAGCAGTACGGCATAGTGGTTAGGCGGTGGGCCGGGGGCAGGGCCGGAGTTGAATCCCTCTAGTTCAAATCAAAGCTTTGCCACTTACTGGCTGTGGGACCTTAGACAAGATTTAATCTTTCTAAACCTCCTAATTATTAGTGTTGACTGTTAGGCATTTGGGTGAGGGATGAGGAAAGCAAGCACAGCAGGTGTGAAATGTGACAGTGAACCTGGGTGGTGATATCAGTGACAGAAATTAGACCATCAGCAAAGAGCCATCTGGAAAGGCAGAGATGAATAGGTCTTTTCAGAATCACTGAGTTTGAAGCATTAGGAAAATTCAAGTGCATATGTTCGGAAGCTAAGTGAAAATTCTTTTTAAATATAGGCTAGAGCTAGTTCCTTGACCTCTGGAGATTCATTTAAGGAAGGAGCACTTTCCTGTTCCCCAGTTCTGTCTTCCTTTCTGCCAAGTCCCACTAACTGTGCACTTAGGGAAGAGAGGTGACAGTGATGGATGAGACACCCAACTTTGCTTTTGACTCAGGCAGAAGAGCACCATCAAAGTGCTGAGATCTTTTTTACAGCTTGGGTACCAGGTATTCTCACGTGTCCAGGATATTTTCAGAATATAAACCCTGGTAGATGAATATTCCACAGACTTTGCCCCTGGGTCGCTTTGCGTGTCATTCTTCAGGGTCTTTATTCCTGGGCGCCCACTTCTTCTGGGAGGGAGCTTCTTTAATTCTCGCCAACATCATTGATGTGGTCCTGTCCCTGTCATCGTTCTGTTTTAGGTCACAGTCCCGGTATATGAGGCTTATCGATTCAGAAGTAATCATCAATGTTGGCATTTTCATCGAGTGCCTAGTGTCTGAAAATGCTCCAGTGTACTTTTCTTCTTGTCGAGGGCCTGGATCCTGCCCCATGTTTTCAGACATCATCCAAGATGAACAGATGGAGATGTTAATCGATTACAGATTGAGTAGGGCTAACAGAGGACGTGTTAGTGGCCAACTTCCAGGAAGTGGTGATTGTGCTCCAGGAGACTCTGGACTAAGCTCCTGTTTTTCTGTGCCTTGGTGTCTCCCCTGAAAACGGGGCTGTCACTCTGTGAGCCCTGGCTATGCTAGCCCTTGCCATCTGAATCCAGTCCACAGTGTCGCTTTGGAGCGACTTGGGGGTCTCCATCACCATCTGGGCTCCATAGGGTATGAGGTGCCTTTTTATGTCCGTCCAGGGACTAGTGCTGTTCTCATGGGGTGCCTCCCGCTGGCCTTTACCAGATGTCTTCGTGTCTTGACTCTGGGATCCTTTCGTTGTGCCTTTACCGACTAGAAAACGTTCATCATTTTGTTGTTGTTATTGTTAGTCTATAGAAGAGAGAAGATCGAAGGTCTCACATGAGATTTAAAGAAATGTCTTTTGAGACCGATCTCATGATTATAATTGATTTGAATGATTTTAGGATTTTAAAATTAACTTGTATGTACGCGTATGTGTATACAATACTAAATTAAATACCCGAGGTTGTGCGCTGACTATGTGCCGAACAGAGTGCTAAGCTCATTACATGTAATATCTCACTTCGCACCGCGGCCCTGTGTTGGTGCTATTCTTGTCCCCATTTATTCCCATTTTATAGACAAGGCACAGAGAAGTTCAGCGATTTACCCAGAGACACACAGCTGGTAAGAGGCGCAGTAGTTCCTTTTCATCTGTGGTTTCACTTTCCGTGGTTTTAGTGACCTGCAGTTTCATTCTCCTGTGGTCAACCCCTGTCCAGAAATATTAAATGGAAACTTCTAGAAATAAAAAAAACTAATCCGTTTAAATTGCTCACCCTTCTGAGTAGTGCGATGAAGTCTCTCGCTGTCCTGGGCACCTGGCTCCCAACCCTCTATCAGATTGGCTATTTTGAGAGAGAGACCACATTCAGATAACTTTTATTACAGAATGTAGTTAGAATTATTCTATTTTATTATTAGTTATTGTTAATCTCTTACCGTGCCTAATTTATGAACTGAACTTTATCACAGGTATGCATGTATAGGAAAAAACATAGCATATATAGGGTTCGGTGTTATCTGCGGTTTCAGGCATCCACTGAAGATCTTGGAATGTGTCCCCGGCGTATAAGTGGGACCGCTGCATAGCCAGGATGGCACCCACATTGTCCGAGTCCCCAGCCCACCCTCCTAGCCAATGGTAGCGTTGTTAGTGATTTGTGTGCACTAACTCATTTAATCCTCGCTGCAACCCTGTGCAAGAGATCCTGTCAGCACGACTCTGTTTCAGAGGAGGAAACTGAGGCACGAGCTTTTAAATGATTTGCTCAGAGCTAGAATTTTAACCTGGGCACCTGGCTCCCAAGCCTCTGTCTCTCACGATGCATCTTGTCTTTCAGAGCCCCCAGTGAATTCTGAGTGTCTCAAAGAACAATACAGGGCGAATGCTGCTAATAGTTATAGACACATGAATGACCTCGCCTCGTTTACGCTGGGGCTGGGGCTGGCTTTAGGGAGGGGGAGACGTGCACCAAGAATAATCTCCGAGGTAACCTCTGCCCTTTTGCACTTACCCCTGTTTCAGACCTCACCTCCACCCACGACAACCCAGTCCCCCGAAAGCACCATGGATACCTCGCTGAAGAAGGAGAAGCCAGCCATCCTAGATCTTTATATTCCTCCCCCGCCGGCTGTTCCCTACTCTCCCCGGTACGTCAGAGTCCATGTTTGCGGTGTCCATGGAGATTCTAAGTAGTGGTGTGAAGACCACGCAGATATTGAGAGGAAAAGTCGCCGAATTCCAGTGTGACAGGGTTGAGTCTTGAAATTGCCATTAAGGAGTGTGATTCTGGGGTTGGGATGGGGAGTGGGAGGATTGGGTGAAGGTGTGCCAGGGTACCTACTGCCAGCTGTAAGATTAATAAGTCCTGGGGCTGTAACGTGCAGCATGGTGGCTGCAGTTACCAACACTGTGTTTTGTGTTTGCAAGTTGCTGAGAGAGTAAATCTAAAACATGCTCATCAGAAGAAAAAAAAAGAATTTGTGACTATGTGAGGCGATGGATATTAACTAAATTTATTGTGGTGATCATTGTGCAATCTACACATATGTAAAATCATTATATTGTGTACCTGAAACTACAGTGTTATGCCAATTATATCTCAGTAAAACAGGGGGGAAAGTGTCCCTACGTTTTCTTTAGGGGGACATGTAGGGACAGATCCAGGTTTTGTGGGTCTTGGAGCGTTACAGTTTGGGGAAGAAGGGCTCTTTATGAAAGTGTGTGCTCTTGGAAACACACTGATTTGGCTCCTCCTTGGCCATTGAAAGGGGCTGTTTGGGGGGTTCCCACATGGTAAATTCATCTCTGGGAAGGAAGATAATAAATATTCCTGGGAGATTAAAGTTATAGCTTTATTTTGCCGAAGGAGATGTCGTCTTTATAGCACTCAAAGAAACATGAATGTAGGTGTGGATGTACTGTATTTGCACGCACATGTGTGTTTGTGTGTGTGTCTGTTATAAGTTCTTAAAGATTGTTGCTTTCTTACTGGCTATCTTAAGTGTTTTAAGGTATGAATGTGGTTGTACCAGATGATGTATAAGTATGCTATGTAGGCTTATTTATATCAACTTACATATTTGCATATGCTGGTAAAACTGGAGAATCCGGCTCATTTATTCGATATACATCTATTTAGTGTCGGGCCTCTGTGACCATCTTACACAAAACAGATGTAGTTCTTGCTCCAGAGAACTGCCAATGTCTTAGTCAACTGGTCAAGAATAAATTGAGAAACATGTAATTATGCTATAATGTTTCATAAGACAAAGTTCAAGTTGAACATAGGGTGATGTTTTACTTTATATTGGAGTTTTTCATTTGCTTGTTTGTTTTTGTTAAACTGAACTATTTGCTTCTATTATGTTTCTTCTCTGGGCACCAAGATGAATTAACACCATTTCCCTCTTCTTTGAGGCTTGGTTTGCCCAGAATTTATTAAAGCATATAGAGCAGTTACCTTACGTGATCAGGGACATTCTGGTTGTTAGACAGGACCCTTCCCTGAAGTCGCAGACCAGAGTCATGTGGCCATGAGATCTTAGGTGTGTTTAAAGTGACAGGTAGTGGCCTTTGCAGATGGAAAACACAGTTTGACTGATGAGTAGTATGTAGGTTGTTCTATCAGAAACTGTAGGGAGGACACCGTTAATGAAGGATATCTTCTGAGTGATGAAAAATGCACACAGTTACAGAGGATGAGTGGTGAGTCACGAAAGCTTTGTGAACAGGATGCTATATGCCAGGTTTAAAAGTGTAGAAAGAGGTAGACCCATGGGGGGAGGGGCGTGCAGGCAGCTGGCTCACCGGGATCACCACACAGGCGAGGCTGATCTTCAGACTGTTTTTGTACTCAGTTGATTCTGTGATTTGTCTCGTCGTTTTTTTAGAGGGATCAACCAATGGAATTTATTAGAGGTAAAAAATTTAACCAGTTGGTCACTTGGACTCAACTAAAATGACTTTTAACTTTTTATTATAAGCTGACATTTCGAAAGAATCAAGTTGGATTCGATGATCCCACTTTTGCCAGTTTCTGTCCGTAGTTCAGAAAATAGACACCTCGCATGGGGGACTATAAAGGCCCCTTTGTATTTTTTGACATAATTTTCAAATCTAACAACTGCATTATACATCGAGCGTCTTCTTTGCTGGGTCTTGGCAAAGATACTACTCTGGGCATGAGAAAAATGGTTCAAGAGATCACACCTTCTCTCGTGATTCCTGTAGCAAATAATGGACAGTTCAATGGTAGGACAGATGTCCAGGGCAACCAGAGCTGTCTTTTCAAAGCTGTCAATATATAGGACCATGGAAAAAAATTTCATTTTCCCTTATTTAGTAGGTGTTTACTCTAATTTAATAGGATCTCTCTGTATTTGAGGGGCAACTGGGATTGAAAAAGTAATGATTTTTCCCCCAGTGGGAAAGGGGATTCAGATTTTCTCATGGATGTCTCCTGTAATTCTTCAGTATGGGAGGGTCTTGGTCAACAACTTCATCATCACCTACTGTCTTCCAGGGATGAGAACGGGAGTTTTGTGTATGGAGGATTCAGTAAGTGTAAACAACCATTGCCTGGTCCCAAGGGTTCGGAGTCCCCAAATTCCTTCTTGGACCAGGAAAGTAGAAGACGGAGATTCACCATTGCCGACTCTGATCAGTTGCCGGGGTATTCGGTGGAAACCAATATTCCGCCCACAAAAATGAGACAGAAAACACCATCTTACGGTACGTTTCTGAGTGTGCGTTTTGTTCTGCTGTCCGCTGTTCTTTTCTTCTCCACCCCTTTCCTTATTTGGAGCCGTCAGATGAATCTGGCAGACTCTACGGGTAATCTGAGGAAAACATAAACCTCAATGAAATTCTAAGTATGAGACCTTTATTCATTTCTGTAAAGCGAAGCCTTGTTGAGTCACTGCTCTGCCTGGCATCAAAGCCGGTGGGTGAGATCATGTTACAGTTTTAGCTTTCAGAGGCTGGGTTTTAACTTTGGAGTTGTTTTGCTCTGTACACACCACAGACTCAAGTTCAGCGTGCCTCTGTCCTGAGTGCTCGCTCACGGAAATGCGATGCTTGAAACTACTTTCTTTATTTTAAAATAGGTTATTGCTTCTGCTTAACTGAGTGTGACATTGCAGGGGTGGCGGTCTAAGTTACACATAAAGGGGAGGGTTCTCCAAGTCCAAACACTCAGCCCTGTCGCCTTCCTTCCCCTCCCGCTGAAGGCAAGCCCCGGCCCTTGTCCATGCCTGCGGATGGGAGCTGGATGGGGATCGTGGACCCTTTTGCCAGACCTCGAGGTCATGGGAAGAAAGGTAAGTTTAAGCAAATAGAATCAAATAAGGAGCGAGGAGGCCCAGGCCCCAGTTTCAGCCCTATTCCTAACTGTGGTTAAGGATAGAGGACTCAGGATGGAGGACTTAGGGCTTCTGAGTCTCATCTTCTCATCTGCAGAATCAAAACTGCTAAAGAGCTCTCAGATCCTACTTATTTCTAGAATGGCAGAATTATGCAATCCTAGTGAGCTCTTAGGAGTCTCCTAATTAGTATTGCGTGCTTTGAAAAGGCCATAGACGTTAACGGTCCAATTTCTAAACAAGTAGAAATAAATTATTCGTTAAACCATCTCATCCCAAATTTTATGACTATGATTATTGGAGTCTGATGTTTTTAATGAACAGAATGGAGTTTTTCCCTTCCAAATCCATCTTGTGTTAGAGAGTAACGACCGTTGGAAAAGAAATCTGTGTTTTAATTCACCCTGTAATCAGTTACTGGTTATTGCACTGGTCTTGAGGGAAATGTTTATAAATAGTCTTATTTTTTGCTAGTTTATATTTGATTATCAACCCTGGCAGGGCATTTATAGCGTTGTTTTGGTAGTGCTGAAACAAAAGCAGATGAAAAGTTAAAGTTCAGTGGGTCTCGGATAGTAAAAGGAAGAAGAAGAACATTCTGGAGGCCCAGCTTCCAGAGCGATCAACCCTGAACATCTCCCAGACACTTGGTAACGTGTGTCCCCTACATACCCTAATCACCTGGATTATGCTAATGCGGAAGAGGGAGAAGACAACTGTGGAAGGTCCAAGATACCTCTAGGTGACGTGTGAAAATCAGAGCAGTCAGCAGGTGGCAGGGCTGTCCTTTGTTTAGATTTAGAAATGTCAGCATCTTCACCGCCATTCTTTTAGCCCGTTAAGCCCTTGAGTTAGCCCTTTGGTTCCTTTACATATTGAGAGATGGAATGAGGGAGTGGGGGAGTGTGAAATCAGTAAATGGAAACTGATTCGACCCCCTATCCCATTTTCCACATTTTTCTTGTATGATTGTTTTAGAATGAAAGGTGTCTGTCTGCACAAAGGGCACTTAAAAAAAATAACAGCTTTCCTGTGATATAACTCACATACCATAAGACTCACCCTGTTAAAGCGTACAATTAATTGAGTGGTTTTTACTATGTGCATGGAGTTGTATGTCCATCGTTACTGTTTAATTCTAGAACATTTTGTCATCGCGAAAAGAAACCTGACTCATAAGCGGTCACTTCTCGTTGCTTTCTTCCCGGCCCCTGGCAACTGCCTGCCAATCGACTGTCTCTGTGGATTCGCTTATTCTGGACATTTCGTATAAATAGACTCCTACGATATGTGGCTTTTTGACAATGGGCACTTTTTGAAAGTAACTTCCCCTTTGATCACAAAAGTAAAACAAGTACATTGAAAAACATCTAGAAGGTACAAGAAAATAAAACTCAATTGTAATCTGCTTCCCCAACCAAGAAATAACCACTCTGAACGTTTTGTGGATCTTCCGGTTGTTCTTATACATGTTTTATACACTTAGAAAAAATGTGCAGAATGGGAGAAATGGATGTTCACTAATACTATAAGGTGAATATTATCTAGAACATTTTTTAAAGTTACCGCATTAATATTCATCTATCTTATGGTTATAGCACCTATTTAAATAAATAGTCTGCTATTGTTATTTCTGTTTCTTTCTGCCCCGATTGTAAATAATGCTTCATTAAGCACCCTGGTACATAGATCTTTGCACAGTTTTAGGAGTGGAATTTCTGAGTCAAAAGAATGCTATATGTCACCAAAGTGCCCTAGTAGGTTTCTATTTAGTTTCATGCCCCCCACCCCAAAAGAGAGAGACACTGGCATCTAGGGCAGGTTCATTCTTCCTTGCTCAGAAATGTCCCAAGCATGGCAGAGCATTAAAATTTTTGGACCCCATCCATTAAAGGTGAATAGTGCCTGTCTTTCATTCAGGTGACAACTGAAGTCTTTCCTCCCTTTTTAAAGGCTCCTCAGTGGTGCTCCAGGATAAGAACCACTGTTCTAGAAGCATGCACTATGTGTCGCATGTACTGAAAAAGGATGGCTGGAGAAGGAGTGATAGAATCATACAGTTTTCTTTTGTTTTTGTTTTTGTTTTTTTTATTTCAAGCGAAATTATGAAAGTTCTTAAAGGTAAAGAAGGGTGGGCTCTCTGACTCTACCCTGCCCTTGTGTCACCTGTCAGGTGTGAAAGCAGCCTGAAGTGTGTTGGCCCTCTTCCATTTGTGCCTTCTAACCACCCTGTGGGGAGGGCCTGGCCATCCGCAAGGCCTTGGAGTCTGTCCGTGGGAGGAGGGCAGGGGCTGGCGCCCACTTTCAGAGATGCATGGGAAGTCCGAGCAGGCTGCGGCCCGCTGAGCAGGCTGCAACGAAGGGTTATTTTAATGGACTTGTGGGCTTTGTCTGCAAACAGGTGAGGATGCTCTTTGCCGGTATTTCAGTAACGAACGGATCCCTCCCATCATCGAAGAAAGCTCCTCTCCGCCGTACCGGTTCTCAAGGCCCACGACCGAGCGGCAGCTGGTCCGGGGCGCGGACTACATCCGGGGGAGCAGGTGCTACATCAGTTCGGACCTGCACAGCAGCGCCACGATTGCATTCCAGGAGGAAGGGACCAAAAAGAAACCCGTCTCGGTGGGGGCCAAGTCCTCGTCTACAGAACCGTCCGTGCTGGTCAGCTGGTTTACTCGCCTGAAACTGTTGACTCACTGAGCCCTGTCTTCGCGGACTCCTCCCTGTCTCCTGCTCCCAAGTGCCTTGCTTCCCGCGTGGACGACCTGTTCTGGTTCTCTTCATCCACAGTATTATGTAGAGACATTAAGCAAATTCTTAAAAAAAAATTTTTTTTTTTTTTTTGAAAATCGTACGCCATCCTTTTTGGAAATTTGAAGTAATTGGGTGAGACCAAATCCAGAAGGTCTTAGGCGCTGGCTTGCGGAGGCAGAGGAAAGAAATGAGTAGAGAGTCTGCCCTTTGTTCTTCTTTAGAGTTGGGACCTGGAGACACTCTGCAAACCAGAGCCTCTGCCAGAAATGTCACGGTCATTGGGAGGAACTGGGGCATTGTTCATGGTGGGAGCGGGATCACATTGGTGGCCGTTGTCACACAGATGTGTTGGTTTGTGGTCCAACTTCTTCGCCTGAAAAAGCCAGTGGAGAAACATTTTTGTTTTGATTTTTTTTTTAAGCGACATCCCACATTTGTAAGTGTAGTATCTTTGACTTTGAAATCACAAGTGTCTGCCTTTTTCAGAGCACAGACGTAAGCGTAGGCCTGTTACACTTGGTTGACCCCCTTTCCCTAACAATCTCAGTATAGGTCAGTTAATACAGAAACCCACAAACACAGTGACATAGGGCTTATTACACACAAAGACGTTTATGGTTCCGAGGGGTGGTGTTGTTGTTGTTATATATTATTGTCTTTAAAGGAAAAGAAGCTATAAGATTTGCTGACAGCCAAAGTATCATTCAGAAAAGTGAAACAAGACAGGTTTATGAGAGAGACGTCAGTTTGCACATTGACCTGTTCAGTGCCTATCTTCCAGGAAAAAATGGACAGTTCTTCAAAATTGTACACGTTTTGCTAATTAGAACCATCTTGGAAAGTCTCACGGTCACAATTTTTCAACTAGCATCAGGTATTTTTGGAAAAGTATGTCTGGATATTAACTCTTGTTTAAACTGAATGTATGATATTTTGTTAGAATGGAAAAGTACTATCTTGTTAATTTAAGTGTTTTAAAATACAGTTGTATATTTTTCTTACTCTTAGTCACATGTAATTGAAATGTTTCTGTTTCGCGTCATACACGAAGCTAATGAAAAAGAGTGTTCAAAGTATTTTCAGATTTACAAGTGACCACCATGGCTGCCGCCACCATGGGTGCTATTGCTAAAAAAGAAAAATAATAAACCTTCCCAAGCATTTTGGGATTTTATGGATTAGAAAGGGGGGTGTCCAGGAAGTGTCTGTAGAGTAACATGACATTTGGGGAATTTTCTGAGGTGTGCTTCTCGTCAGAGCTGGTATCCCCTACTTAAAAATACCCCCCACCACCCCATATCACTGGAATTGTTTACTTTGCTGAACTTCCTGAAATTCGATAAATTGGAAATTTCGTGGAGTTGGTAAATATCTTCCTTTTAAAATACCTTTGGTGGGCGGCGGAGGGGTAAGGGAACTAGCAACCCTTAGATACTAGTGGGACTGAATTTAGTCAAGCTACTGTCCTGTCAGCCTCTGAGAACTGCAGCGAGAATATGGGTGTATCACGGGGGATGGAAAGGGGTTTGGCAAACCCAGGGCAGGAGAGGCCGGAATGTGGTTCATTGGGTGCTTAACGGCACAGTGTACAGGCCAAAGGTGGGGGCGGGAGGTCTGGTAACAGGGCCCTGGTGACTTGGAGGGAGCCCTTGCCCATTTTACTGTTAGCCCGAGCTGGCTCTGTGCCCGGAAACAGGGGCGGCAACATCCCCTCTCACTCCCTGGGCTTAGGGGAGGGCTCCAGGCACTGCAGTTGGGCTGAGTGATGAGTAAAGTAGCTTTGGAGGTCTTAGCTAGAGATTAGCTCCTCTTCGGGGAAGAAGATGCCACTTGTGATCAAGTGAAAAATGAGTATTCAGAAGTCAGTCTTAACTATAGGCAGCGCCCAGCTTAAATTCCTTAAATTCCGATACAGATGGGTATTCTTCAGACTGTTCCCCGATGCCCTGGTGCCGGGGGGGGTTGGAGGGCGGGCAGCGAAGTTTCTGGGCTTTCTACCTTCAGTCAGCCTCCACAGCTTCTTGTTTATTTTTGTTTGGAATTTTCTTCTCAATTGTGTTTGAGAAATAGATTGCTGCTTAAAAAAAAAGTTTATATATCACTCTACTGTCGAGATAATAAGTAATAGTTTCATGCTAATTTCTTGGAAACTAATGGAGGCTGCTTGCCTCAACTGCACCCCAGGCTTAACGGCGGATGTGTGTTAACGTGTGAAGATGCAGAGTGACACTTTTTGACGTGATACTTCCAAACAGTGATTTCAAAAATACTACCAGACCCAATCGACACACGTCCCTTTTTATAAGAAGCATTTTATAACATCACTGCAATTATCAAATGAAAACCAATGACGATAAAACCTACCTTTGCATATAAAAGTGTCATCCCCAAATTGACTATTCTAAAATGAAGTTAATAGGGAATGTAACCGTCCTCTATACACATATATCAATTTAAGGTCCTCATTGAAATATAAATATATAAGTATCTTATAATGGAATAATTATTTTAATGTGTAAATGCTCTAGCATTGTTATATTACACAATGTAGTGAAATAACTTGTATCTCTATGTAAAATCACCATGAACGTGGTGTTTATAAATGCAGACCAATACAGGCCAGCTATGTTGATAGCTCGACACCAGAAACAGATTGATGTCAGCAATATGATTTTCTAAAATGCAGCCAATTCTTAATAGAAACCTAGACAAAACAGAGGTTTATACTAGCAACACACATGGAGTGCTTATTGGGTACCTGGCATTGTTCTAAATACAGCTTTATGAGGTGGGTGCCACTGTCACTCACATGTCACGCACCAGGAGTTATCCAAGGGTATGCAGCTGATAACAGCAGAGCTGGGATTAAATTTGAAGCAATCAAGCTCAGGTGTCCTTGTTATAACCACTTTGCTGGGCAGGCTTCTCTCAACAGATAGAACGCTCTAATCGCATTCCTAAAAAATCCAATGCATGTTAAAACTGGGCTAAGAATTCCCTGTGTGTTTATAGATAAAATAAGATTCAGAGCCTCAAGTAATTACCTAGGTTTCCATCCATGTGAATATATTATGAGGAAATTGAAAGTCGTGCTTACGGGGACCTCTTCGTTGTGAGGGGTCTTACCCGTGGGGCTTACGTGGCCCCCCTCGTCGTTGGCACCTTAAAAGCCCTCACATTTCCAAAACTGCCCGTAGGGAGCGGGACCATAGCTTTGAGACCAAGTGATTTAAAAAAAAACCCTGTATCATCATTAAGTAGCGTTCGTTCAGTCTTTAAGTATTTATCCATTTCCTCTCTCTGTGTCTCTCTCCTTAGTTCTCTCCTCACTAAACTGGAGGTTTTAGATTCAGCTTTGTGGGTTGTTTTTGTTATTGTTTTCTTCCCCCACTTGAAAGTCAAGCAGTTGTTGGTTCCTCTGGCCCAAAGACCATGAAATATTTCCAAATTTCAGTTTGCTAGCCCTTGGAGAACCCTGTAAGGTATTTACGCACATACCTTTTCATACCCTAAAGAGCTTGAGGAAGTAAATCACATTGACGTTTGTATATTACTGGCAAAGAATAACCATCATGTTGCTTTATTTTGACCACATGGTGTGAATGGGATGGCCATGCAGACCTCATGTGGATGTTTTCACCTAGCGTATCTGGCATTAGTCTTTACAGACAAGTGGTTCCCTTTTTGCTCCCACTTGTGTGAATAGAATCACTGCATCATTTCCTGTGGGGTAAGACTACTGCGAGCTACTTCCTTGGAGATTATGTGGAAGGTAGACACCTTGAAAAGGAATCAGCTACTTCTGGTATGGCCGCTTTTTGGCTTGGAAAATGACATTTGATTTTCTTTTCTGAGTTACTCTGCTGATGTAATTTTTTTTGTACGCTCATGCTAATCACTTGGAAGGTGAGTATTTAAAAATCTGTTGATTAAAAAGTGGCTTAAAGAGCCCACAGAAGCTGACTTTTCTGCTGTTTCTTCAAATTGTGGTGAACTCTAGTAGGACCTAAAGGGACTAAAAAATAAATTTTATAACCTAACCTGTAGGACATGGGATTAAGAAATATTAATCTTCTTATATTCTAAAATTCACTTTATAATTTTCTGGAAATTTCTCAACTGTTAAGTTTTACCTTAGGGGGCTTCTTTATTTTTGGAGAGAATTAATGCTGGAAGTGTGCTAGTTTGATGAAGGTTTAACAAATGTGAGGTTTAACATAAGTAAAAGTAAAGATTATATCAAATTCAGGTTTGCCAGAGTTATTCTCTAGTTTTAGGGATGTGAGGCCTGCCCCCAAACTCTGTGTGTATGTGTGTGTGCGTGTGTGTGCGTAGAAGAGAATCTTCTTACTACAAAAGTCCTTCTGTGATCATGGCCTATGGCTTACTAATTTGGAAATAAGAGATTTGTCCACAATCAACAAAATAACGTCACTCACCAGGAGGCTATCAGGAGTCTTTCAGAACCTTGGGGCACCTACTCTGCTCCCCTTACATTGAAACGCACATGGTGTCCGGTTGTAGGAATGAGATCCTGCTCGTAACCTGATCATCCCTGGGCATACTCTGAAGTTTTATGACAATGTTTATGACGCTTATCTTCTGAGTTGGTCAACTGTTCACACGCTGCCATCTGCCATAGATTTCGGGGATTAAAACATGTGAGGCTACATCTGAAGAAGGTGGGTTTTAATCCTACATTCTTTCCTGGGGCCCCACTGACCACTCAAGAGTCACTGCTCCCAGGAAGACAGTTCATGGCCTGAACGTCCATGTCAGGCTTGCACCAATATCACACACTCTCTCTTTTACCGAGCTACTTGTTTCTCTGAAAAGGTGTGAAACTGAATATGTGGGGGAAAATGAGGATATAAACCTCAGGGTATTTTAAGAAGAAGGGATACGGCCCTCCTGAAATCCAGGTAGCCAGGGAAATAAATATTCTCATCATTTTCTCTCCCTTGGCCCAGAGAATTATAAGCATTCAAATATTTGTGAAGGAATAATTAAAAGGAGAGAAAACAGGAAAAAATCATTTTCCCTGTTCTTTCACAGACTAGACCCATTAAAAGGGATGTAACTTTAATTTTAGGGCGACAGAGACTGGATTTTAAGATATTCTATCACCATGTTGACATATCTTGGTCTGACTATTTTGATTTATTTTAAACACGAAAGCTTTAAAAATTAAGTTTAAAATAATATTGTCTTCGAAGTAAGAAATCATCCTTTTAATTTTGTGGATGTTGGGTTTTGTTTTCTTACTCATATGTACCTGTCATTTCAGCTGAGGCTGTGCCAAGATAAGAGTGGATGGATTTCAGGAATTAGTACTAATTTAGAAGTCTTTGACTTTTGGATATTGGCTTGGAGAAGTTACACACAGCTGGGGGCTCAGCTTTTGAAGTCAGATAATCCAGCTCTCCCACTTTACCACTTTATAAGCTTTGTGACTTGAAGCAAGTTACTTATCTCTCTGCTCCCCAGTTATCTATGAAATGGGGATAATAATAGAATCTACTTCATAGGCTTGCGGGGATTAAAGGAGATAATGTTTGCAAGGCCTGCGCATAGCCTAGCACACAACACTTGATAGATGTTGACTCTTGTTGGAATATACTAGTAGTAGTGTTTATCCATCTCAAACTTTAGTAAATAAGGCATTCAAAGCTGGTCAATAGGGAATCGCTCATTCTTTTGTCCATAACCAGCAAAGTAATGGCATTGTCAAGCTGTCAAAAGGCCTGGAAATGTGGTTTTTAGTGGTACAAATCTGACCTACTCAGAGGTTTTGGCTGAGTCAGAACTCAGGAAATGATAAAAGTCTATAATTGGACACACTCGGAATAATAGAGTATTATTTTCACATTGGCTCGATTTATCTTCTCTCTTTAATCCAACTTTCTTCAACAAAATGATGTATGAAAAGAGCGGAAATCTAAGTATTTCATGGCTGAATGACTTTTGCCTCACACCCGTGGCTTGAAGTGGTACCCTCAAAACTCACTTCTGTGTTTCGATTGGTTAGAAAAAAAGGACTTGTGTAGGATGGTACTTATCTTGAAAATCCTCATGAAAAAGAATACTGACATAAATATAAAATGAATAGATCATGTTGTCTTTGCAGAAACTGAAAATGACACTTCTTGGATGTCTTCCCCAACTAATGCTTTGGTAGGTCCAGGGAGGAATAGGGAGAGAAGCGATGGGAAGGAAAGAGGAACTGGAAAATAGTTGCTGAGTTTGGCTTTCATTTGGTTTATTGAATTGTGCCTGACTTTCAACCATCTGGGCCTGTGCAGTGTATCAGCCAGACTGAGACCAACAGATGCTCAGTGAATGCGGACACAGTAGTCACAAACGTTTCTGGAAAGGCTTTGTGAACAGAGTCTGGTTCTGACTTCCCATGAGCTGCTGTTTATTTATCTGTGCCACGGAAATAGGGTAGAACCACAGCTACACTGTTTAAGGTGGATTTCCCAGCTTTTACCTCATGTGAGCTTTTGTTTGCCTCTCTCCCCTGTTGGGCGGAACCATCCAAATGTGTGGATATTTGGCTGTATTAAAATACAAATCTACATAATCAGCAGGCTGCATAATTCAGCTTAGTAGATTACGAATACCCTAAGGACAGAGGTCATATTTTGTTCCTCCTTATTCCTTCCAGCAAAACTCAATTCTGTTCTGTGCTGTGTGTCTCAGTTGTATTTTGCACTAATTGCCTCTCTCCCTGGATCTTTCTCACTTCCCTGAAGACCTAATGATAACCCCCACATTTGATTTTATCCATCTGTTTATTTCCTAGGAAATAATCTGTTTAATTCCTAGGAAAAAAGACAAACATGGCGGTTTGACTGAATCAGCATTTTCTACTATGTGTGCTCATGACAATGTCAAGTATAGGCAATGGTTGGTTGTGGGCATGCAGATCAGAAGAGCAATAAAAAACAAACGAACAAAAAACTAGACCCTGATTTTTGGAGAAGAAAAGAATTAAACCAAGACCTTTCAAAATGTGCTTCTTTTGCTCTCAGGCATTTAAATGAGTGGAAGAACATTTACCTAATCTCATCTAGAAGCCTGTATTTTACTTGGAAGTGGCAGATTTTCAGATTTCTCCCTCATGAAGGAAGACCACTAAAGCCCCCTTAGAGTATACTCTATTAAATGATGTTAATTGAATTACACTCTTTAGACAACATAAAATACAAATGCCAGAGTGCAAGATTTGGTTTGTGTTAGTTTTAACTAACGACTAGTTAATTTTAGATAATGCTCTTCTCATTACTTAGCATTTAGATCTGGATTCTTAAATCTTGGGGATGGACTTGTCCTTCGAAGTCCCGTCACCAAGGTGACTCCCAAGGTCATCCCTATGAGGCTTTCTTTGACTCTACTCTGGACAGAATTAATTGATCTCTCCTGTTTTTCTATAGCATTGACTCACGCTGCTAGTTAGAAGTTTGGCTGTCCAACTTGGATTATGAGCTTTTCTAAAGCTGTTCTGTGTAACTCACATGGTAGGTAGAGCAAATATTATTGAAGTAACTAGATGGTAAAATTAATGACCGTGCAGTCGGAAAATAATTAGAAAAAAATTTCGAGTTTTCTGTGAAAAAAATTTTATATTAAGGGTTTGTTTTTTTTTTCCCCCAGACTTCTACATATAGAATTTTATTGCATTGGCTCTCATTTCTAAAGAAAAACATTATACCAGGTGTCAGAACTCAATCATATTTATAGGAAGAATGAAACTTGGCCGTCAACAACAGCTTCTCTAGTTACAGAATTACAGTAACTGCTGAGAATATAAGCACTTTCAGAAGTCTATAGAGGACTCATTTAAGACATACAGGCAGTTTCAAATTAGGCATAGAAAAATTAATAGTGGAGAGAAAGCTCCTATAAATTTAGGCAAGATAGAGAACCATTCCAGTTGTACGATGTTTGGTTGAAGGAGAATAATTTGGTCCTGAGAAAACCAAGTGTATAAATACTAAGGCTGTTGACTAGGTAGTGAAATATTGCTAAGAACCTTCATCCCAAGGGGTTGAGTAATGGAACCATTGAGAATATTGTTGCTGTGTTTTAGAGACAACAAACAAGTTTGCTGATACGTAAGAGCCTGAGACATGAGAGTCTAGTTTTAAAATAATGTCCTTTGCTCATTGCTGCATTGGGCTCACGTAAGTCTGGGATTCTACTTTGTTGATATATTATGAAAACAAGCAGAACTTTTGCTCCCTCAGGTACCCTGTACTCAAAAAAAAAAAAAAAAAAAGACGAAGGAACAGGAAACCTTTAACTATGATGCAGTTCAATAAAGAAACAAAAGATTAAATGAAAGAAACATCAGATGATTATATAAAGAAACTCCTTTGTAAATTGCAGTTAATGATAATAACAATACTGGATCTTATGGTTGCTTTTCCCTGATGAATCTGGGTACTTCTATCAAGAGCACTCTTATAGAATTAACTAAAGATGTGCACTACACTTATTTTATGAGAAATGGGATTGAATTCTATTCTTGGAGATGGAAAATACATGGTGCATTCAATGACAACACTCTCTTTTGTCTTCTCTCCTTGCCCGGGGAGCATGTGTCCTCCATGCCCCCCGAGACCCTGCTCCCCTGCCGTGTGCCTTTCTTCCTCTTGCCCCTGTTCACCTTTACTCTCTGACGTGGCCTCTTGCTCTGCTCTTTTGCCTTTGTGTTTTCTTGGTGCAGCTCAAACCACAGTCACTCCTGTTCCCCAGCACATCTCCCACTTTTGGTTCCTGAGATGGGAGAAAATACAGCACATTTATTTGACAACTGGAGGAATAAGCAACAAATAGTCTAGACCTTCAAGCTTCATATCCATAGGCTGTCAATGAGTTCTTCTTTTGGGCAGCGTGAGGAGACGAAAACACTTTTGGCAGGGCTTCTAAGAACAGAGTTGGAGGGTTATCTGATGACATTTCTAAAGTTCAGGAAGGAACAGCTGTCCCTTTGTTGAGCCTTTCTGCTGCTTCTTTGTTTTCCATTTCTTTGATTTCTGCTTTTTATTTTCTCCTTCCTTCTATTTCCTTTGGGTTTATTATGTGGATTATTATTATTATTAGACTTCTTGTATTAGGTTCATGCTGTAACAACCCCAATATCTCAGTGATATGACACACCGAGAGTTTGTGTTACGTAAACAACATGACCTAGAAATGACAATCGTGGCAACAGTAACCGCAAGCGAGTTTGGGAAAGGGATGGGAGAGAACTAATGTCTCTGCCATGTTTCCTAAGTCGGATACTTAGCCCATTAATACACGTTTCCTTTTCTAATATCAACACCTAAGGTTATATAGTTCCCTAGAGACATTACTTTTGCTATAATTCACAAGGTTTAATAGGTAGTCTTTTCATTATCATTTATTTTTCATTAAATTTTCATTAATTTTAATTTTTGATATGATTTATTCTTTCATTATGATTTGTTCTTATGATTCATTAATTTTTGTTAATTTAAATTTTTATTATGATTTATTCTTATTTCTCACACAAGACAGTAGAAGGGCCAACTACTTCTATCTATCAAAAGACTGTAAAGAAAATAAAAAGAAGGCTATAAATTGAGAGAAGATAACAAATCCTATGGATTAGCATCAAGAATATATAAACAACATCACACATTGGCTAGAGAAAGACAAATCAATGTAAAAATAAGCAAAAAGCATTTTACAAAAGGGAATGCAAATGACCCATATGCACACGAAAAGATACATATTATTAGTTATCATGAAACTCTAAATCAAAATCACAGGGAGATACTCTTCGATACCTAATTGGCAAAAATGAAGCCACTAGAAAATAGTAGGAGGATGTACCAGGAGGATCATTAGGACTTCTTCTGCATTGCTGGTGTGAGGTTTAATTAGTATGGCACATTCGTAGTTGGCAGTGTCAGTCAGCTGCGGACACATCTGCTGGTCATGCACGCGGCAAGGGTCTGAGACCTTGCGGGTGCTGAGCAGTTGGGAGGAGGCGCACGAGATTCAGGACTGGTCAGTAATATTCTAGCTCTTGGCTGGGATAGTGAGTACATAGGTATTCATTTTATTATGTTTAAAATGAAATAGAATAAGTAAAAGAAGGACAAGCATGGACCAATGATGATGATGGTGATGATGATGATGATGATGATGATGATGTTTAAAGAATCAAAGATCAAATTATGATATGTTCAATTCTGTGTTCCTGAGTTTGTTTTTCTATAGAAAAGGAAATAGCAGTTGCTTTTCAATTCTGAGAAACCCTTACTTTTCCTTACACTCAGGAAATTAGCTGGTTATTTGAAAAGCTAATTTAAACCTGTTCGGGAGAGAGAAAGAATAAAATCTCCTATAAAAATTCAACTATTACATTTCTAACCAGTTTTATTCATAAGCTATTATTTCAGATATTAAAAAATAATGCACAATACGTTGGATTATAGAAAAAGTTTCTTTTAAAATAAGGCCAAATACAGTAATTGAAAATGTATGTTTCTGATTTCCAAGGCTTACTAGTTTCTTATGTTTTATTAAAAGTGAAATTATTACATATGTATGTTTGTATCCATTGTGAATTACTCACATGGCTACAATGTGCAGCAGTCTCTGCTTATCATGGACCCTGAACTTGACAAACATTCTTGCTTTTCTAACATTCCTTTCCTATTGCCTCAATTAAGTAATGTACACAATAAAACATCTTTCTTTAATTTTCTTTGCAGCAATGCCTACATTATTTTATTAGTTATGTAAAGTTGTACACCCTGTGACTGGCTTTCCTTCTGTAATTTACTTTTCATTGGAAAAAGAGTGAAATGCTTCATGCATTGATATGGACGCTAAAAATGTCAGTCACACAATGTATTTGTCATGGTCACTGCAGGAAACAGATGGCACCCTCTAAAGGGGTCATCGATGAAGTTCTCATGAATGGGTAATTTACAGAAGTGTTAGCAGAATCAGAGATTCCACAAGTGATGATGAGGCCTTCCAGGATCATCAAGAAGGACTGAAGGTTAGGGGAGGGAGAGGTCTCTGGAACTCAGGGAGGATGTGGCAGTTGGAGAGGGGAAGAGATGCCCATTAGGAGCCATGATCTTTTTATTTTTTGCACTGTTTTTTAATTTTTAATAATTTTTATTTCTCAATTATAGTTGACATACAATATTATTTTGGTTTCAGGTGTAGAACATACAATTAGACATTTATATAACTTAGGAAGTAATTATCCCGATAAACCTAGTACCCATCTGATGTACAGTTATTACAGTATTATTGACTATAGTCTTCCCTACACTTTACTTTACATCCGTATGACTATTTTGTATTTACCAATTTGTACTTCTTAATCCCGTCTCCTTTTTCACTCAAGCTCCCAATCCCCCTTGCGTTTAGCAACCATCAATATGTTCTTTGTATTTATGAATTTGTTTCTGTTTGTTTATTTTGTTCTTTAGATCCCGCATATAAGTGAAATCAAATGGCATTTATCTATCTCTATCTGACTTACTCCACTCAGCACAGAATCCTCTAGGTCCATCCATGTTGTTGCAAATGGCAAGATTTTATTCTTTTTTTTTTTTATTACTGAGTAATATTCCATTGTTTATATGTACCACGTATTCTTTATTCATTCATCTATTGATGGTAACTTAAGTTGTTTCCAAATGTTGGCTATTGTAAATAATGCTGCAATGAACATATGGATGCGTAGGTCTTTTCGAGTGAGTATTTTGGATTTCTTCAGACAAATATCCAAAAGTGAAATTACTCAGTCTTTCTTGGTTAAAACAAAGGTTTATAACCTTTGTTTTAAAGCCTATGTTGTCTGGTATAAGTCTTGCTACCCTAGCTTTTTGTTTGTTTGTTTCCATATTCATGAAATATCTTTTTTTATCCTTTTACTTTCTGTATGTGTCTTTCAATCTGAAGTGTGTCTCTTGTAGGTAGCATATGTAAGGAAGGGTCTGATTTTCATATCCATTCAGCTACCCTATGTCTTTTGATTGGAGCATTTAACCTATTTACACTTAAAGTAATTGTTGATATGTAGTTAGTGTCGTTTTATTATTCATATTTTTGATTTTTTTCATCCTTCTTAAAGAAGTACCTCTAAAATATTTTGAGATAGTAGTTTAATGGTGATGAATTACTTTAGATTTTTCTTGTCTGGGAAGCTCTTATCTGTTCCTTGGTTCTAAATGATAGCTTTGCTGGGTAGAGTAATCTTGGTTGTAGGTCCTAGCTTTTCATCACTGAATATTTTACGTCAATCTCTTCCGGCCTGAAAAGTTTCTGTTGAGAAATCAGCTCACAGTATTATAAGAGCTCCCTTGTAGATAATTAACTGCCTTTCTCCTGCCGCTTTTAGGATTCCCTCTTTGTCTTTAAATTTGGACATTTTAAGTATAATGTGTCTTCTTGTGGACCTCTTCTCCTTGATCTTGTTTAGGACTCTCTGCACTTCTTGAGCTTGTATGTCTATTTCCTTTGCCAGGTCAAGGAATTTTTCTGTTGTTATTTCTTCAAATAGGTTTTCAATTTCTTGCTCTTTCTCTTCTCCTTCTTGTCCTGCTATGATGTGAATATTGGTATGCTTGATGTTTTTCCAGAAGCCCCTTAAAGCAGGGGTCCTCTATCCCTGGGCTGCAGACCAGTACCAGTCCATGGTCTGTTAGGAACTAGGCTACACAGCAGGAGTTGACCAGCAAGCAAGGGAGTGAAGCTCCATCTGTATCTGCAGCCGCTCCCCAGTGCTAGCATCACTCTCTCGGCTCTACATCAGATGATCAGGCATTAGATTCTCAGAGGAGCACCAGTCCCTGTGCCACAAAAGTTGGGAACCATTGTCTTAAACTATCTTCATTTTTTTGGATTATTTTTTTCTTATTGCTATTCTGATTGAATGTTTCTGCTACATTATCTTCCAAATCACTGATTCGATGTCTTGCTTCATCTAACCTACTATTGATTCCCTCTAATGTGTTTTTCATTTTAGTTATTGTATTTTTCATTTCTGACTGGTTCTTTTATGTATATTCTATCTCCCTTTTTATGTTTCTCATCTCTTTGTTGAAGTTCTCACTAAGATCAGTGAGTAGTCTCATAACCAGTGTCTTGAACTCTGCATCTGGTAGATTGCTTGTCTCCGTTTTGTCTAGTTCTTTTTCTGGAGCTTTGTTCTGTTCTTTCATTTGGGACATGTTTCTATGTCTCCCCATTTTGGCTGCCTCCTTTTTTTTTTCTATGTATTAAGTAGAGCTGCTATCTCTTAGAGCGGCCTTATTTAGTAGGTATCCTGTGGGGCCTAGTGGAACAGTCTCTCTGGTCACCTGAGCTGAGTGCTCCAGGTGTGTCCCTTGTGTAGGTGACCTCCTGTTGTAGTTGAACTTTGGTTGCTGTTTACATGTCAATGGGAGGGATTGACCCTCAGACTTATTAATTGTGAGGACTGGCCATGACTATAGTGGAAGAGCTATTGTGCAGGGGCTGACCTTACAGAGCAGGATTTCCTTTAGCGGGGCTCTAGTGTCTGCCCAGCCTGCCCTTTGGGTGTGTCATTTGTGAAGGTGGTTGGGAAGTGTTCTGGTGTGGTCCAAAGATGACCAATGGGTATGTTGGTTTGGGGGCCTCTTGGGAGGGGCTCTGTTGCAGGCCATAATCAGTTGCTGCCTGTGCCCTGCTTGGGGCCACTTGATATGAACTACAAAGTGATCCACAGATGATTTTCACTTGTGTTGGGCTTGGAGGTGACTGGGAGAGGCTAAGCTGCAAACTAAGGTTGCCTGCCACTAGTGCCAGGCTTGGGGTTCCTTAGTAAAAGGTACAGGGTACGCCGAGGCCAGGTGCTGCTTGTTTGGCCTTTGTGAACCTTTGAGAGATTTAAGGAAAGTCTGTAGCATGAGCCAAGATAGGCCGTTTGTATGGAAAAGTGCCCAGAAGTGGATTGGGTGGGCCTGCAAGTTGAGTGGGGCAGGGTCTCAAGGAATCACCAAGGCTAGGTTGATGGAGACTCAGATATGGTGGCCAACCACCTCTGCATGCTGGGAGGGGGAGGGCTCAACAAAGGAACAATAGCTTCTGCTAGCATTCTGTCTGGGAGAAATCCTGCCCCTCCAGTCCTTGCCCTGAAGAATCCAGACAATTCAGTTCCTCCTAGTATATCCCTGGCACCTCTCAAACTGCAGTCTCAGCACTGGAGCTCAGAGTGAGTGAATCAGTGAGTGAGTGAGTTCATGCGTGGGCCCTTTAAGTAGAATGCCTGGGACTCCAGCTGCTCTCTATCTCACTCAGCTATAATCTCCACTGGTTTTCACAGCCAGAAATTGTGGAGACTCCTCTTTCCAACACTAGAGACCTGGGCTGAGGAGTCTAGTGCAGCACTGGGACCCCTCACTCCTCTGAGGGGAACTCTGTAGCCAAGATATCCCACCCAATTTTTAACTGCCATAAGTGGACGTGAGACTGGCCCATTACGTATCTCTGCCCCTCCTGCCAGTCTCAATGTGGCTTCTTCTGTGTGTCCTCAGTTGGAGGACTGCTGGTTAATTAGACTTCAGGTGATTCTCAATGATGGTTCTTTTGTAATTTAGTTGTAATTTTGATGTGATTGTGAGAGGAGGCAAGCACAGCTTTTACCTACTCTGTCATCATGACTGGAAGCTACCAGGAGCCATGATCTTTGTTAGAAGATCTCTGACAACCCAGAGCAGGGAGGGAAGAAGGGAGGGAGGGAGAAAGAGAGAGAGAGAGAGACAGAGACAGAGAGAGACAGAGAGAGACAGAAGACAGAGAGACAGAGACAGAGACAGAGAGACAGAGACAGAGACAGAGAGAGATAGAGAGAGAATGAGAATGAATGTGTCCTGACCTTCCTCTCCTTCTTTCCCTCCATTGTCAGACCCCAGCCAGAAGCCAGAGGGCAGGAGAGCCCCCTTCCATGGGGTGGTCTATGAAGAGCAGCTACCTGGGACCCAAAGCCGGGGGCCAGGATATGAGGAGCTTAGGGGAAGTGATGAGATCTTAAGGAAGAAAGAGAAAAAATCTGACACATTCACAGGGCAATTGCTACAGTGGTAAGCACATTTTTAATCATTCTTTTGCAAATGAAATATAATACCTCACCCTCCATGCTTTTATAATTGTCATATTTGTTCAGAGACTTTCTTTTTTTCCTTTAAAATTTTAAGTCTTGATAATTTAGTCCCATTTCAAAAGTGAAGTGTTCCACAGAGGAAACTTGCTCTTGGACCTCGGGGGATGTCCGTTGTCATTTGTGATCCTAGGGGCTGACAGGGGAAAGAATGGTGTAGGAAATGTGTATGCCTTGTTAGGGAAGAGGGACAAAGGAGAGAGAAATGTTAATAATTTTGTGTGAATCTTTGTATTTATGTAATTCATAAGTGCTTTAAATTGCTTTTAAATGGAAGATTTTAGAATTGTTAGTTTTTAACATAGAAAGGTATCTTTGACAAATAACATATGATCTCACCTAAATGTGGAATCTTAAAACTGAGCTCATAGATATAGAGAACAAATTGGTGGTTGCCAGAGGCAGGAGCAGAGGTGAGTGAGTCAAAAACGTACAAACTTCCAGTTATACAATAAGTGAGTCCAGAGATGTAATGCACAGCATAGTGACTACAATTAATACTGTATTGTATATCTGAGAGTTGCTAAGAGAGTGGATTTTAAAAGATCTCATCACAAGAAAAAAATTTGTAACTATGTGAGGTGATGGATGTTAACTAGACTTATTGTGGTGATGATTTCGCAATATAAACAACTATCGAATCGTAATGTTGTGGATTTGAAACTAATATGTTATATGTCAATTATATCTCAATTTAAAAAAAGGATGTCTTTAGAAAATTTAGATATTTCAAGATGGAATAGCCTAGGTGCTCTATTTCATAAACTGAGCTGCTTTTGCATTTTTAAAAAAATCTGAGTGCTTTGAGGGATAAATAAGAGAAGTTGATGGATATAAATAGGATAAAAAATTGATTGAGTCTTTAGTTTGGATGGAGTAGGATTCTTTTTTTCTTCCTCAGGAAAAGAAGAAAGTTCCTAGGCTGTATGTCAACTCAAAGAGTCCATTTGAAAAAGCTGTCGTTTCTGCTACTCCTGCTCCCCTTTCCTGGGAAGATTGTTCTTTTTTGTCACTAGGACAGACACACCCCTTCTGTGTGAATCACCAGGGCCTCTTAGAAATCTAGAACTATATCTGGCACATTCTGGTGGTAGATTCTCTCATAAACATTTCTCGAATTTGATTATTTAGGAAGAGAGGGCTTAGAAATATTACTTTGTGATGTTGATGCACCTTGTGGAAAAATTCACCGGTTCTTCAGGGGTTTGGCAACTAAACAAAGTTTTACTATATATAAATATTTTAAGCCACTGCTTTGTTGAACACTGCCAGATTTCTGGCTTGCTAACCTAGCAGTGACAAGGCTAACATTGTTTTATAATTAGACTTATGGCTTTCTACCTTTTTCAAAGATTATAAGGAAATTCCAGAAACTCTGTGGGTACTGTCATAGCAAGCATTCCAAAAAGCAAGGCAAAACAGAACAAAACGTAGTCTACCATTATTTTATGATGACAGTTACTGTCAGAAGTAGAAGGGCAAGAAAAAAATTTTCATTGAATAGAGTTTATTATTCTGTGGAAAATAACTAAGCCTAATGACTCTCAAGAGGAATACTTAGGAACTTTTGAATAACGACTTTCTGCCATGACCCCATGCATTGTTTCTATCCACTCTGCTGCTCTTCACTCTTTAATCATGAAATGTAATTTCATCTTTGGAATCTCAAAAAAGACATGATAATAAGCCCCAAAGTTATGAGATTATTTTGGAGAAAAAAAAAAAAGCGAAATAATTTTCTTCTGCCCTGGTAATGTAGGTAATGTAAAAGCTTACTTTTGCTCTTTACTCGGCATGTTGGAATAGTTTACAAACTGTCAAGCTTCAGACTTTGGGGCTTTTGACTTTACACTTCTTTTGAAGGAAAAATATTTGCCAAGCACAGTAGTCAACCTACAGGAAGACTTCCAATGCTCTTCATCACCAAGTGTTCATTCCCTGTGTAATTTCCTCCCATGCTGAATAGAGGACCTGTGATATCAACAATGACATTGTGGAAATGACAGTGTGTGACTTTTGAAGTAGATTATAGAAGATGTCCAGGCTTCCACCTTCCTCTCTCTTGGACCACTTAATGTGGGGGAAACCTGCTGCCGTGTTGTGAGGACACTCAAAGAGTCTTATGGAGAGGATCATGTACCAAGACACTGAAGTTTCCTGCAGCACTCAGCATTGACTTGCCAGCCACGTGAGTGAGCCATTTGGGTGGCGGACACTCTATCCTGTCAGTCTTCAGATGGCTGCAGCCCTGGCCAACATCCTGATAGTAACTTTGTATGAGATCCTTGATCACCCACTGACCACCCCCAAATTTCTGACTAATAGAAGCGGGGTGAGAAGAGAAATCTTTATTGTTTTTTTAAATTGTTAAATTTTAGAAGATTTGTTACACAGCAATAGATAACTAATATACCAAGTGATGATTTTTAATGAGGAATCAGAATTAACCACTGAGAATGATCAGAAGAGGACCTGAGATGAGGCACAAGTTTGGATAATGAAGTGTTTCTTTGCTGCCTCATTTCTGCTAGGATTTGGGAAATCAAGGCGATGCAAGGAGCTTGAGCTTGGAGAGGCTGGTTTGTGAGGAGTGCATGAGTTACAGCTGGGCACGAATGAATAAAAGATGAGATAATAAATGGGGTAGGGAGGGAAAATATTTGTTTTTAAAATTCCTACAACCTTATTAATGATGAGGGCTCAGAAGGCAGATGTAGGTGATCAAGGACTAATCCTTGAAGAGTAAAATACCAATATATACTCACTTGAAAAATGCAGAGGTTGGACCTTAAGCAGTTAAGACTAAGTTATTTTTAGGCTGTCACTCATCGCTTGCCTACCCACAGTAAAACCTGAGCATGCATTCCTGAAGAGTTTAGACAAAAATCTTAAGTTCTTCAAGACAGAATTTCAGGTAACTACTACCAACTTTGGAACTGCCACAGATAATCAACCTCTTAAAAGATAGTAGCACTTGAAATAGGATCTGTCAAAATCCTTCTTTGGACTATAGCAAGGAAGGGAGATACTATCGCAAGATCAGACGCAAGAGTTATGAAACCACAGACTTCCACTCACAGTAGTTTGGACTTCAAGTTTCTATGAAGAGCCCTCCTGCTATACTACAATGAAATCTCGCATTAATCACTGTGAAGATATTTTATAAGGCATTGCTGGATTTCTAAGAATGTGTGGGACCTCCTACATTGATCTGATAGAGTCAAAAATGGACAGGAAAGTGTACTTGAGGGCAAATTCTAACATCAGCCCTGGGATGTGAAAACTAAGTCTTGCTCACACAAGATGAAGTCTCACCACTTAGATCTCAAAGGAGGCAAACGTGGCCCACTTACTCACCCAGCTCTCAACAAATGCAAATACTTATCCTCTTCAGAAGAGGCTTGGGGAGACGAAAGAGATGTGGTCAGAAACACATGTGGCTTCAAGGACGTTGTAGTATTCTAGTTTTCAAGTCGCAGGGTGATTGTGTTGATATCATTACTTACATACAATTTGCATACATAATGTAGCATTTTTATTTAAACCAAAATGGAAAAATAAATAAAACGACACAATCTGCCTCCCTGAACTGTCCCCATAAAGAACCCCAGAAAATGGATTTAGGGGTTTGGGCAGGTGAAATTACGCATAGGAGTGGAATTACTTGATTCCAATTGCAGTTTCGAAGTGACCCTGCTGCCCTACTTCCCTTTTAGAGAAAACCAGGACCCCAGAGTTGGGTGAAAGCAGGAATGAGTGTGATAGAGATCTAATGGAGGGCAAATGTCATGAAAACTCCTCGAGTGGAGAAAGTTGGTTGTTGTGAAATTTACTTGAATGGAAAAATGGCATTGGAGAACAGAGGAACCTTGAATTATTAACAATGGGTAATATACTCTTAATCCTTTCCATTCCCCCTCACTTGATAGATTCTTACTTCCCCACAGTTTTCAGAAGAGGTGGTGTATTTGTTTTGTTCTGTTGCATGACAAAAGTAGTAAGAAACCTTGTTTATTCTTCTGCCTCTCATTATCCATTTAAATAGATGTTCTGATTTTATAATTCTGCCTCTTCAGCTGTGACTTTCTAGTGCTTTACATTTTTTTTTTAACACTGTCTTTTCTCATGGAGGCTGCTAGAGTACAGTTCTGAGACCAGAATTTTTTCATCACCTTAAAAATAATCTTTTTCTAATTTGCCTTTCAATGACATACATTGCTCATGAGAATGCAAAAGGACTCAACCCCCGTGGAGGACAGCTTGTCGATATTTAGCATAATTACATCTGCATTAACCTTTGATCCAGCAATCACATTTCTAAGAATTTATTCCAAAGTTAGAAATGGTAAAAATACAAAATGCAACAAATACGCATGATGCCATTCATGGTAACATCAGTTATGATAGTAGAGATTAAGACTGGAGATATCACCATTAATGTCCATCAATAGGAAACCAGTTGAACAAACGCTAGTGTGTCCACATAGCAAAGCTGTCAGTTGTGAGGAAGTGCTCTCTGTCTTGCCAGGGTGTCGCCTTCCTTTGTACTAAGTATCCCAATGTATTGAGTATATGAAAATCAGGTATGCCTTCCTGCTTCCTCTTTCTTTGGTGGGTAGATTCTTACTCATCCTTAAGAAATGATGAATGGGGCCATGGCAGAAAGTCATTGGTCACTGATCATGATGTGCATCTTTTATTTATAGAGTCATTCGGGGACTGAAAAGCTTGAGGTGGAGTTTGTATGTAGTGCAATTTCTCACAGTTAACATATTTTGGTAAATGCAATTTACACCATGTTGCGTTACTGCTGTTATTTATCTAAACAGTAGGAACCAAAGTTTATGAGTATTGGAACACTTGCAGGACATTTGTCCTGTCCAAAATGTCTATGGAGACATTTGTTCTATGCCAAAATGTCCTTGAAATTTGGTCCCATCAAAAATGTCCACACTTAAAGAACATCCTTGGGTAACCTCTCTTGTATGTGGGGATCTCTGACTCTCATGTTTGTGGGGTTCCCATTTATATGTATGCATTAGGTTTGGCTATATTCTCTTGCAAAAAATAGTCCTTGGGTTCAAATAGCCCATAATGTTTATTTCTACTTTTAGCTTTCAGAATTAACATATAAAAAATACTGTTACATTTCTTTGGTTCAATAATTTTGTGTTTCAGCTGTATCGCCAATAATAACCCTTCTTGCCTTGGCAGCCTAGCTGGTAATGGCACATGGGGTTAGATAGGTGGCTCAGGGTTTGACCCTTGCAGAAGAGCGAGATTAACTATGTGGACCAAATGTCTCCATACATGTTTTGGACAGGACCAAATGCCAGCTAATCTATTGGAACTATGCAAAGCTTGGACCACCTGTAGAAAGATTGCAATAGGTTCAATTGCAACTGTCTGGGTGGGTTTTATTTCTTAGTTTTTGTTTCGTACAGGACTAAATGTCCACTAATCTATTGGAACTATATAAAGTGTGGATTACATGTAAAGATTGTAGCGGGTGGCAAGTACAGCTGTCTGGATGGGTTTTATTTCTTAATTTTTGATAATGACAATCATTTAATAAAGCCACCTCCATATGATCATTCTAATGTAAACATTTTTTAAGTTTATTTGCAAAAAGCTATTGTTACAGATAAAGTTAATTACTCTCTGACACAATTTCTCGCCAAACTTGTTCTTTCTCTAGGTCAAAAATGATCCCAATAGCATTTTTCTTCCCATACTCTTAATTTCAAAAACCGAGGTGAAACTTACAGATGTGATCTTGAATTTCGCATTCAACTTTATGTTAACTTATCCCTAAATGCACTTTGCTGCCAGTCATGGCCTTTTAGTTCTAATCTTAGTTTGGACTCAGTCTTTCAAACAGAGCCAGGGTTTTTAGCTTTTGTTTTCCTTCTCCCAGTGCCTGTGAGGGTCTCTTTGTAAACTCCTGTCAGGAGCAGGATCCACAGATTCCAGAGAGAAATATTCGGACCACCCTGTAGGCGGGCCATCTGCCGTTGGCCACACAGATCTGGGGAGCTCATACACCCTTTGGTGGGAACAGAGATTTAGCCTCTTGCTAATTGGTGATGCTTGGTGTGCATTAGTGAGTTTTGCATGTGTCTGGTTGCTTCTCCCTTCTTGTCTGGAAGGATGTCAGAGCCGTGTGGCCCAGGGGTCATGCAAAGCTCAGGGCAGTGAGCCTTCGGGAAGATGCTCTGGTAATTTTCCTCCTTAAAATGCAGAACTTAGAGCAACAATCAAATCTGTAGGAAAGTCAGATTAGATTGTCCCATAGCAAGGATGTTGATGGTAAAAAGAGAAACTTTTCTGAAGAGATTTCATTATAGGCATTGCTGACAATTAACTTGAGAGTTGACTTTAAGTCCCCGGTGTTTTTTGCCCAACCTGCAGAGTGCTGTCCTTCGATCCTTCCAGTCTCTTTGGGGTTTGTGTTTCTTTTGCTTCTCTACTCTCTGGATGATGCAACATGAGCCCTAAACCTGACTAGTTTGGTTCTGATTCTCATTTTTTCCGCTGATTATTGTCAACATGTAAAAATGTTCTCTACTTTACTTGGCTTGCAAAAATTTATGTCAGAAATGTCATGTCAAAAAACAAACAAACAAACATAACTCAGCTGCATTTTAGCTCATTTCAATTTTTGCTGCTCCCTGGTTTTCTTGGCCTCTTAACAACCCATTTAAGACATATTTGAGGCAGTAACAGCGTAATCATTGAAAGGTCATAGGGGAATATTTGGAGCTTCAGAAATTTCCTGAAATTTCCAGAAATTTCCTGAGTTACTAGCTATGTCGCAAACAAAATTGAGAGTAGACGTTTTGCCAAGAATTATAATCCAAATAACCATAATATTATTATAAATATTTTAAAGATCTCTAAATAGACCCAAACAATAGAAAAGCAAAGAGACAAAAAAATAATGGACAGTGCCTGTGTAAAAGAGAAAGTGAACCATGTTGTGGTTCTGACACTATGCCCATTAGTTCAGTCGGTTTATGCAAGGTGTGTATTAGCAACTCTTTATATCAGTTATTTCCAAGTAGCTTACAGAGGCTATTGCATGATGATTTCTTTAGGAATCACATTTTCTATCCTGCATTTTAAATGTCAGAATTAGAATATGGAATCAGAGTCATTTAGTTTTCTAAACAAGACCCCTAAGTATGTCTTAAGCAACAACTGACACATTGGTTTTATAGACGGAAACATAATAAGAGCAATTTGTTTATACTTGGCATAATTAGACATAATTTAGCTCCAGAGGCTATTATTTATGTTTGATGCCAGGGAACATAAGCAATAAAATCTACACATCAAATACAGACCTTATTCTTTAGTTCCATATTACTGCCTTGTTAACTAATTACTGCAAATCTCAACTTATGTATTCAGAGCACAGGAGTAGATTCTCAGAGACCTGGCAACTGGTTTTCATTCTGTCACTGATTCTGCAAGTTTACGCAAGATGTTTAATCTGTGTTTGCATTTCCCTATCTGTTAATAATACACTGTCTTTATCAATTCCATCATTGCATTAACCTCATGTCAGTAGCCACAATTTTCAATAGTCACCAGATTGGATGATGCAGATCATAAAACATTTCCATCATTGCAAGAAGTTCTGTTGAACAGCGCTGGGCCTGGAGGTAGATTTATCTTCAAGTAGAGCTGAATTCTGGGGTTGGAACGAAGACTTCCGGACTCTTGCTTCTTTCTACCTCTCAACTATTTTTCCTATTGTGTTGTTTCCATTTTCAGTCTAGCAAGGTGGCCATAGCAGCTCTAATCTAACGTCTTCATAAATTTAAGTTCAGCATGAAAGAGATTCTCCTCCCGAGAGCTTCTGTATGAATGCTGGTATCACGGCTGATTGGATCAGCTCAAATCACGTGGCATCCTCTGATTGGTTTAGATCTATCACATGCTCTATCTAGCCTTGGAATCTGAAGTGTCAATGGAGCACAAACGAGCTAAAGGCACAAAACAAGCTAACAGAGAGCAAACAGCCCTTTTAATAAACACAAGTAGATACAAAGTCTTGAAGTTTGTAGTATAGTGCCAAACGCTGTACTACAAACAACGAAAAACACTAAAAATAAAATTAGAGGTGTTAAAAAAAAAAAAGGTAGGCAAAGATTAGTTATGCAGACAAAAGAAAACAGGGAGTAGCAATATTAATTTCAGGTAAGATAAATTCCAAGGCAAAAGGATTAGATAAGAGCGTTATTTTAGATAAAAGGTACAAACTATTAGAGAGATTCAATGGTCAAAAACCTGTCTAAGCCCAAGTTCATTAAAACCTCTCTACTGGAAATGTAAAGAGAAATTGACAAATATCCAAATGTCATAGAGGTTAACCCACCTTCCCCAGTCTTTGACAGATCAAATAAAGAAAAGGAAATAAGGATTTAGTTAAGAGCAGTGACATAATTTCAAAATTGAGTTAATAGATATAAATTATTTGCAACATAGAGAATTGACCTTTTCCAAAGTGTTCATTGAAAATGATTAATACACTTGGACATTAAGAATATGTGAATCTATTTTACAAAGCAGAAGTGATACAGCTTACATTCTCTTACTATTTTGTCATAAAATTAGAAGTGAAGAGTGAAAATTTAAACAATAACAAAAATGTGCCAAAGCTCCAAACTTAAAAACAAACGTAAAAAAAAAAAACAAATCCAAGCACCATCCTCAATGGCTCTCGTGTTTGATAGTATTTTTAGCTCATCCCTTTGTTCTCAAGAAATAAAGACTCGTGCAATTTACCTCAGCAAAAGAGGGCTCAGTGCTGAGCATCACAAACTAGAACAGGAACAGAAACGAAGTCAGAACCAGCTCTCCGCTTCTCAGTTAGGACTCCGCTGTCTCCTCCCCCTCCTTCCTCCTGCCCCCACCCCAAACCCTCATACAGCTACGGAAAAGAGTAGTCAGGCTAACGGCAATGTGGCAATATATAATGTGTCACATCTCTTCCCTCAAACGAATGCATCTGCTTTCAGGTGTTTGTGTGTGGCTTAGTTAGGACACGTTAGCATCCCTGGGACCAAGAAACTCCAAGACAGGGACAAATGGGGTTTCTGTGCCTGCGAGGCGGGGCCTGACTCTGGACAGTGGTGAATTTACACTGCGACACAGCTGAGCCAGCCTCTTGGCAGCCAGGGGCTTTTCAGGACGGCACCAAGACAAACAGGCACATCATTTTGTTTGAACTTCTACTGCATTTGGGCATGCCCTTTGTATATGGTTAAAATGCAACTAAGTCTTCATTCTTAAAGATGTAAGCTTGAACTACCTTGAAAATAACCTTCCAGATTGTCAGGTAAACAAGGTATTTTTGTGTTTTGTAAAGTTGATTATGAAAGTAAAAGGAAAAAAAAACCTAATTTTTACGGCAAAGCTCACAAGTATTTTTTTTTTCCGTTTTTCCCCTTCTTTGATATAAAAATCCTGCAACTTTCTGTTCTAAACTTTAGTTTTGAGAGACATATCTTGGCCTTCCTTGTTCATCTAAGGCTGTAACAGAACAAATGAATGAAGAGGCAGCTGTATTCCTGGGCTTGCTTGTTCCAATGACAACATTTGCCACTTGGTGGCAGTGATCAGTTTAGTCCAGACTGAGGAGTCAATGACAAAGTCCTGTGATTTACTTTCTGAATCTTGGAAATCTAATGTGATAAATATGACTCATATAGATTACGCGTGAACTAAGTGACCAGAGTAGTGGCTGTCTTATAAAAGTGACACATGAATTAGAAGCATGTGAAACCCAACAAAAATAATCTCTGACAAATAAGGACCGATGTAGCAGATATCAGATTATAGGAACTATTTTTTGAACATTTCACCCCTCCCCCCCCCAAATCAATATCCACTATCACCAGTGCTGTTCAGTAAATATTTTAGCAATGTTCTTGAGGCCCCACGAGCAGCTCCTGGGGAGGGATCACTCAGAATCAGAGAGGATGGCTTGGGGACATTCACTTGGAGATGAGGAGACCGGCTGGAATTATATTGCAATTCTGCCGAGGATGAATTCTGAAGATGGAGGGAGGTGGCAGGATTGGAGGAAGGGTGTGGAGAAATATTAGAAGGAAAGTTAAAGTAATAAGTTGGTGATTTACTTGTGAGGACCAAGAGGGATCTGGAAAATCTAATGTCTCCCCGACTTGGGCTCAGTTGGTGTCATTCACTGAACATTATTATATCTCTCATTCAGGATGAAGACTAGCTGCTAATGGAGTGTACAAACAGCTGTGTGTTACAAACTCTTAGAATTAGGTGAGAGGACAAAAGTCTACCCCAGTAGACCGCTGGTAGGTTGGCGCCCACATTCTAATCCCTCGAATCTGTGAATATGTTATTTAACGTGGCAAAGAGACTTTGCAGAAGTGATTAAGTTAAGGGTTTTGAAATGAGGATTATCCCGGTGGGCCCAATGCAATCACAAGGGTCTTTATAAGAGAGAGGTAGGAGGTCAGAGTCCACACATCTCCAAAGTGTCCCATCAGGAATGGTACCAGCTTTCCTGTCAAGATTTCAGCTGTGCTTCAAGGACCAGAGCATAGGCTGTCTCCTCTGTAGACAGAAGCTGGTCCATGTAGATCCAACCATTCTTTCCTTCCTTCTCCCACCTCTCATAGTCCTCCTAGTCGACATCGGTCTCATGCATGAATCCTATGCTGCCTTTTATTCTCCTTGTTGGCTGGGTCTCCGAGCTCTCCTCTTGTTCTAGCTACACAGCCCTGTTCCTCGCACCGTGTTTTGCATATCATCGCTTAAGAAACATCTTCTATAAATACACTGAATAGTGTACAAACAGTTAAGGGTTTTCATACTGATTAGTGGAAAAGGTGAAAAGATGTTTAAGGCATAAATTAGAGATGATGCTATAGGTCTTGGGACAATCTATATATTTTTTAAAAAACTTGAGTATTCATATATTTTCATGTATAACACTAAAACTTTTACTTCACTGATTTGCAATGGCTGAGGCTCAGGAAGCTATTTGAGTTATTTGTACACCAACGTATGTTTTACCAACATAGTCCCAAACCAGTAACATAGCTGTGTGGTATGTGTTCAAAGTGAGAACTTAAAATTAATTTACTGCTTTTCAGAGAGGATTGGTTTTGTCTGAACTGAAAGGATTTGACAAATATCTCTTAGTTAAGGTTCACTAGTGAAGCTTAAAGTCTGCCTCTCCCAGAAGGATTGACAACACGAGAGACGGAAACAGCTTAAAAAGAAAGAAAGAAAACTGTAATTATGGCATTTCAGGCATCAGAGAGAGTCAGAGATGTTTTATAGATGGTGGTGGAGTGACTTCTGGCAAAGTACAAATCATAGCTTTTCTGAAAGATGAATTGTGTTCTTGGATCGTAGAGTATAAAATTATAGCCCTCACAAGTAAAGTATATATTAGTTAGGCAAACAGTCGTTCTACTAGTTCTTTGGGATACGAATTTCAGAAACAATCCATCCTCACTTTCAAAGAGCTGACAGTCCATTTAGGCGCCAAACAGGGCAGCTGCATAAGTTGCAGGGCCAAGTTCAAAATAAAAACATGGGACCCTTGTTCATAGATTAAGAATTTTGAAAGGGTAGCACCAGAGCTAAACCAAGCACAGATCCTTCTAAGGACAGGGATGTGAGAAGTCACATGTGGCACATTGCTTATAAACATAATAAAATATGATAATGTTCCTGTAGAGATACATATGAATACTGTGCAAGCAGAGGAGGGAGGAGCTTAGTCTGAGGGCTGAGGAATGCTTCCCCAAAAAGGACAAACAGCTGGGCGAACTGGGGTGATCCAGGCAAGGGAGGCTAAGGGAAAAACAGCTTCCTGCTGCCACCCTCTCCAATCCAACCCGACCACAGCTTCCCACGTAGCTCCTCCGTCTTTAATCCCTCTCATGATTTCTATACACCGTGTGTAGGCTCTTCTTTCTTTGTCAGTTTCAGACGTTATCTATTGACCTCAGGGAGCAAGAGATGAGGATCTGGCTCCCTCATCTCCACCCTCTTGCAATTATAACTAAGTCTTCAGTTTCAGTGCTTCTGTCAGTTGCTTGGGTGACTTTGTAAACAATATGCTTACACTTTAGTTTCTTGCTTATACATCTCCCAATTCCTCAGCTAGTCAGTTAGTACCTTAAAACGCTCCTTCCACTTCCCAGATGCTCCCATGCTCTCCAACAGAAGTGGAACTAACTGTTCCTTGTCTGTGCTGTCCGATAGGGTAGCCCCTGGACACGAGTGATATTGAGCACACTCGAAGTGTGGCTAGCGTGACTGAAGAACTGAACTTTTGAATTTCATTTCATTTTTATTAACTAAAATTTAAAATTCAATAGTTAGCGGCTTCCATATTATGCAGCCCCGCCTACTTTAACTTTTATAACATCAAGGTTTACTTACAGTTTTTTAATTTCATAGGTTTTTCTCCACACTTTGATTCTCGATGTTGAAAATCAGTTGTGAATATTGCAGTTATGACTACATAATTCTTGCTTACTTACAGCCCAACTAACATAGGGTAACCGCATTTTAGTTCTTTTACTGTTTTTATTTTAAATGTTTGGTGTTTTCTAATTACTTTACAATTTTTCTTGCCTTTATTGTCCCTTTAGATTACTTCATATTTTCAAGGATGGTACCACACTCTGTGACCCAATTTCCCCCCAGAAACCTTGCTTCTGGAACCTGCTCCTTTCATGCTCCAGTCTGATGCTTTGCTGTGTAGGCCCTTTGCCTTATCTCATCTTTTCCCCACATTCTTGGCCTGAATCTTCTCTCTTCTGAATTCCACCCATTTCATCGATTTGTTTACTTCTGATTTTGCTAGGGAACATCATCAAGTATCTTCCTAAGAAAGGGTTTGTAAGAGGTCATCCTTCTGAGTCAGTTCCTCTGTGTCTGAAAATAGGCATGCTCCTCTTTCGGAACTAATCTATACCTTAGGATCAGGAAGCTCCTGCCCATGGGCCAAATCTGGATGCTGCCCGTTTTTTGTATGGCTCATAAGTTTAAAAGTTTTTTTTTTTTTTTTAAGTGAATGGAAAAAAAAAATCAAAAGAAGAAGACTATTTCATGACACATGAAAATTATATGCAATTCAAATTCCAGTGACCATAAATAACGTTTTATTGGAACACAGTCTTGTCCATTCCTTTGCGTGTCGTCGATGGCGGCTTTCACGCTATAGTGGTAGAGTTGAGTACTTACACTGTGACTATTTACTACTTAAATATTTACTATCTAATTCTTTACAAAAAAAATTTTCTGACTCCTGTTTTAATTGGTCAGACCAAACACCCAAATTCTCACTATGACCCTGCGTGATCGATCCATAACTATGTTTGGCTTCCCTTTACCTTTCTGACCCCTTCTTCTCTGCTCCAGCCAGACCCACCTCCTCGCTGTTCCTCTGGCGTCCCAGTCAGGCATTTGCTGTCCCCTCTGCCTGCTATGCTCTTTCCTAAGATGTCGGCTGGCTCACTCCACTTCCTTCTGATCATTACTCAGAGGTCACCTTTTCTTTGGGTCCTTCTTTGGCCGTGAGTCTAATTTTCACCCTAGATGCTACATAATTCTTATCTTGCTTTATTTTTTGCCTCCTGGGCACTTATTACTACGTAACACATTAGATGTATGTGGATTTCCTCATTTAGAGAGCGCGGCGTCCTGAGTGGAGCCTGAGAACAGAGGGCTCCCAAGGGGAGGATTTTCCTCTTTGTTCATTTTCTGTTATATGCCCAGTGCCTAGGACAGTCCTGCAAAATATTTGCTGGCTAAATGAATGTAGAACTTTAGTGTGACGACATTAAGGTCCTGCAGAGTTTTGGAGGTTTTGCTTCACTGCCTTCTATTAATGTTCAGTGCTCTTTCAAGAATAATCTGGAGGGCTTCAGTTCCTTGTTTCTGTAGAAGCAAATTTTCTCTATTTGGGAGATTTTATCATTTTCTCTTTGTCTTTTGTGTTTAACAATTTTACATGAACTCGAAATTCTTCATCTTGGACATTCGGTAAAACCTTTTAATCCAAATACTCATGGATTTCACTTAAGGAAAATCTTTTATGTTCTTTCTTTGATGAAGTCATTGAATAATATATTCTGAAAGGTTTACTTGAATTTATCATCCAAAGGTTGCATTAAAATCTTTATTTGGCAACCATATTTCTAATACCCAAGGGTTCTTTCTTGTTCTCAGACTATTTATCTTTCTTAGGCTCTGTTCTTTTCTTTTCTTTTTTTTTATGGATATAACATCTTCATTAACTTCTGTAAGGATAACAATTTAGAAGGCCATCTTTCCTTTTTTCTATAACATTTCATGGGGACTCAACAGGGAGATGGTGTTACCCCAGGACAAGCTAAGCGACACTTTCATACCAGAATATGTCATTTTTACTCTGGAGTGCCCATATCCACATACATTGACTATTTTCTCTGCACAACTTCAATTCCTTTAGAGCAGAATCCTCTATAATATTGCTTGGGTTGGGGTGAAACAGCTGCCTGCAGGATGGTGTGTGTTGGCTGTGTAAAGGCTGGGATGATAGAGATATTTGAAAGAGGGGTCAAGGAGGGGACTAGGTTCTTACAGACTTTCAATTAATCTTCCGACTTTCAGCCTCCTCACTTATTTAAATTTTCTGACTTCCCTTGGCTTTTGGAGTCCCGATTCTCCCAGGATGCTGCATCGCAGATGGCCTGGTTGAATGTCGTGATTCCCTGCTGTCCTTCATCTCTTGCTCCTCCTCCATCATCCCATCTTCCAGAAATCTGTTGAGATCTCTCAAACTCTAATGCTCTTCCTCCATCTTTGCTTTTGTTATTGTGGGTTTATATAGTTTTTATACATTTCCTATCATTTTAATAGAATCTTGGGAGGGAGGATAAGGGGCAAAAAAGAATCTGTGATCAGTTCATCTTGAACCGAAAATCCAGCCACCTTGAGGATTATTTCACTCCTATAAATCAGGTTATTATGCTCCAAGAATTTAAGTGGTTCCAACCCAGGCCCCATAATTATAAATTATATGTCCTTCGAGGATGTCTTTGATCAAGGCATCTAAAAGCCCGATGAGAAACAAGCCCCCGCTATTGATGTCACTAAATAGTTTTAATGTCATCTATTACTTTTGGATGCTCCTAATGCAGAGAACTAGCGGACAACGCAATGGAGGGATAAGATCAAGCAGCACTTTCCAGAAACAGCAGTTTACACAAACAAGAAGCCACTGAGAGAACTTTTACTTTATTTCTGGTCAAAATGTACAGCATCTCCTTTTAATCCTTTCACTCCTCTACAGATTTAATTTAGTTCTTATTTTCTCATGAAATGAATATAAAGAAAATGAGAGGAAGTGTAAGACCAGAGACTGAAGTCATTTTCAAACTATTATTTATTCTACAAAGGAAAGCTTTTAACAACCAGTAACTTTGTTATATATTCTCTCTTTCTTTGCTCCCCCAACAGCATTGTTTATTTTTAACACGGTTTTTATTGACATTCGGATTGTGAGGTATGGGGTGTGTTGGGATGTAGGCTGTGTTTAAACCGTAAATCAAAAATCTTCTGAAAAAGCAGGGACACAAAACAGGTCCTACAGAGGATTTTTACTTTGCTTTTGAAAATGTTGCCCTTAATCTATTGCCAGTTAAACTGCAGAATCAAGCGACGCTGGTTTCTGTCTGCTGTTATCAGCACATCTTCAAATTAAGAAGATCTAAAATCAACTGAATTATTTATTTCTCTACCCAGAATAGCCCGTTTCTCCTTACCTGCAGTGGTTGCAGACTAGGAAACGGGCCATCTCTCTGCCCTGCTCTAAGCAGGCCATGCTTACAAAGGAGTGATCTGCGTTTGTACCTGTGGGGTTGGCGGGGGTGACAGGCAATGAAGCCCCGCCTGCTCATTCTTAGGAAGGAGCAGAGTCATTGAGTGTTAAGAGCTGAAAGGCTAGATGTCAGGAAATTCTTATTCTAAAGGGAAAAATGATTAAGGCGACTATATACTCCCCTGAGAAAAGTCCAACTCTGCGCTTGTTTTAAGACTTTCTTATGCTTGTGGTTAGGTGAGAAGTTTTTTTTATCGAAATTGTTTCAGCCATCTTCCAGATTCTGGCTCATTTTACAGTGTAGTTTAGGCTTTTGCTTATATGTTCATTTGTCTGCTTTCTGGCGATGGAATGATGAGGGTTATTAGGTTATCAGCTCTGAGCAGTGTGCTCTTGGTAACGACTAGCGTGAGCTGTGGTCTAATAGAATGCCTGGATGTAGGTCTCACATATTCTTTTAGTGGGTCGACTATATTTATGATTTTATTCTTAGATGAGTCTTTATTTGTTAATATTTGGCTGGACAGGGGCAACTTGAGTTTAGATAAAATTTTATATGTGAAATATAAATCTGTAACATAGCCCTCTCTGATCCTCACCTCCTGGAATACATGCTTCATATAACCCCCTCCTCTTGAGTGTAGACTGGATCAAGTGACTCGCTTCTAACAAACAGAATGTGGCAAAAGTGATGTGATATCTCTTCTGAGAATAGGTTACAAAAGATTGACTTCTATCTTGCACACACTGTCTTTCTGATAGGAGATCAGCTAAGCTGGGCAAGGGTGAGCTGAGCCGTCAGGTGTTAGAGTAGCTGATTCCAGCAACCAGCCAAAAATGAGAGTTAAGCCTTTGATCACTTACTGTGAGAACATAAGCAAGAGTCTACAGCTAGAGGAAGTGAGGTCTCCCCTTTTTTCGTTTTCTCCATACAATCATGCCCTTGTGGGGAGTCTGATGCATAAGCACCCATGTGAGGTTGTCTCAGTGTTTAGGAATTCCCCAACAAAAGGCTCTGGCAGTTTTATGGACCCCAAAGTGTGTGGGAAGGAGACTAGAAAAAGAAAAGTATTATCTGAGTAGAGGGGAAAAGTGTCTTTAAGGTTTCTTCCTCCTTCCTTCATAAGAGGGCCTCAGCAGAGGCACCTGAAGATGAACTTGGCCCAAAGTCTCAGATAAAGAGATCTAGGAAATCGCTGTGCTTTTGATATCAATGTGCAAAAGAGCACGATGACCAGGCGGCCCTGACGTTGACTGCAACTCTCCTCAGACGCTGCAGGGTGCTGGTTGCCGCCAAGTCTGGTGTGAGGAGGGCGGCTTTCCCCTCGAGGCCCACTGGGGGAAAGCCTTTGTAATGGCCTATGTTCAGGCCTGAAAACCACACATACTATTTTAACTAGAAGCTGGACTCCTCATTCTTATTCTCTTTCACTCTTGCTTTTTTTTTCCCTGATGAAGCCAGCTGCCATGTTGTGAGCTGCCCTAAGGAGAGACCCACATAGTAAGGAACAGAGGGTGGCTTCAGGTCACCAGCTAGCGTTGAACTAAAGCCTTTAGTCCCACAGTCCTTGAGAGACTGAATCCTGCCAACAACTATGTGAGCTTGGAAGAGTATTCCAGTGATGGCTGCGGTCCCAGCTGACCCTTTGACTGTAGCCTTGTGGGAGACTCGTCGTTGGAGAACCCAGCTAAGCTGTGCCCAAATTCCTGACACACAGAAGCTATGAGGTAACAGATGGTAGTTGGTCTAAGCCTCTACGTGTAGGCGGTAACCTGCTTTGCAGCGACAGATAACTAATACACGTCATTGTGACCCACTGACCACGTTTTGGAAAGAGTTCCTTTACAGTGCTGTGTTTCTTTCCTTTGAAAACAGAGTATAAGTATAGTGAGACTGTATTTTTTCCCAAGCAGGTGCAAAGAAACGAGATGCTGGTATTAAAAAGGAAAGGGGAGAATACAGAAATTTACTGGTGATGAGTTCCAGTATCTCTAACCCTCAGTCTGTCATGTTTCTTTTCTAGTGTGTGAAAAACACGTTTTGAAATTAGAGAACTTTTTATGTGTACTGCAAAAGAATGGCAGGCTGACTTATTTTTATCCTAAAACAGTTTTTATAAATTTCCCTGTACCCCCTATTTCATAGTGTATAATGAACTATTAGGAGAAGAGAAAGAAGGGAAATTTGAAAGAAGATTGAGCCTATAAGAGGTTGATGATAAAAAAAGTGGCATCTCCACTAAACACACTGAGAACAGCTCTACAAATGATCTCACCCTCGGTACCTATGAATAAACATCTTAGCCTCCAAAACAGGAAAGCAAAACCACGCAGTGACATATACACGTGTCCTGGAAATGAATGCAGTGGGTTGTGTTTAGTGATCACTGACATCAGACAGATGGTACATACCTGCTTTGCATGTATTAGGTCCTGGACTTTGGAATTAGGGCAGATTCGATAACAATAAGAAGGAAGAACAATGAAATTGGGGAAGTAGAGATGAAACTTCCTCTTCTTTCGAAAGAGCTTTACTTTCTGGTCAGCTTCTAATGGTAGTCTTGTGTAGACTGAGCCTCCAGAGCTGCTTAGAGTGGAACCTTCAGCCTTTGCCTCAGAGTATTATGAGTTTTCTGAATTCAGCGATAAAGAGCCCGTTGTTGGATTTATTGTCTTTTTATTGCATGTAAGTAAAATCACTCGCTGGTTGATGTATGAGACGTCCTTGCTTGGCATTTCAAAATGATAAGGCAACTGGTACCCTTGCAGTCTCTTTAGAACAGTGAGTTCTAAAACATGACACTTGAGATACAGTGTTTGTGCAGCTCTTCATAAACCTGCTGTTGTGAAGTCCAGGGCTAAAGGCATTCTTTAAAGCTGTTAGAGCCTTGAAGAAGAGAGTTAAGTGCTTGCTTTGCTTTTCTCTGTTTCTTAAATGGATGTTGTATTGATAGCCCCTTGGATTGCAGACCGTGGAAAAGAACAATTCACTGTTTGTTTGGGTCCTGTAGAATTCATGTGGGGCAACACTCTGTGGCCACCCTTTTTTGAGAAAGTGTGAACCCCCTTTTGTATGCAGGCAGCTGGAGGGGATTTTGCTTGTAGATAAAAGTCACAGACTTGACAAAGTTTTCTGTATGAAAATGAGAAATTAGGTGACATCGGTTCAGAGATTTTTTTCCTCAGGGCGCCTACAGCATTTGTTTGTTTGCTTGCTTGCTTGTGTATATATGTGAAAAGAGTCAGAGTTATAACCCACTGAGGCATCTTTGACTATAATCATGAACTATTATTAGTTTCTCTGGCCCATAGGGTATGTCTCTTCTACTGTCCCCGGCATTGTATTGTCACACAAAGATTCTGATTCCTCTACAGCTATTTATTTTACATAGAAAATAGAAATAGAAAGAACACAGATCTCCTCTTGCTCACATCATACAAGTGAGGAGGAAAAGGACTTCAGTTTGCCTATTTGTTGGTGTATGCATTCTTTCATGTATTTTTAAATTTCCTTTCTTTCCTCTTTTTATATATCAGTGTCATTTCTGGAGAGGGTCCATGTGTGAACTATTGCATGCCAGCTGCATTAGGCAAATACACATCGTCTGAGCATGGAAACAGGAAGTTCTTTCCTGTGGTAGCTTGCTGTGGCAATAAGAGATAAGAAATTACTTCACGAGTATTGCCTGAGACTTTCCTTTTGACTCGCGTATCCTTCTTAAACAGCTCACTTCTGCTTTCCATCCCGCGTGGAGGCTAGGCAGTGTGAGTGGGCAACCCGAGCACAGGTTGACAATTTGCAAGCAGGTTCATATGAGAAATGGTGTTGGAGAGTAACAAAAAATCCTAAAGCTTTTTGAAAAAAAAAAAATCCTGCAAATGGAGGAAATACTGTATTTAGAGCACTCAGAATGGTGCCTGCCACGTAGTATGCTCTCAGCGGATACTTGTTGAATGAATGAATAATTGAGATTGTTTCTTAAAATTAATGTGGTAGGGTAGCTTTTCCTTTATCTCTGTTGCCCAGACGCTTAAGGGAATGCGGGTTGGAGAAGCTCAGAGTGAAGCAAGAGAGGAGGAGAACATGAAGGTGGGAAGAAATGAAAGGGATGATGAGAAGCCCTAAGGGTGGCAGTATGGTGGTGAAGGTGGAGGTGGAATGGAGTTGAAATTGAGGGTGAACGTGATGGTGAAGGTGGTGGTGGTGGTGGTGGAGGTGGTGGCAGAGGTGACGGTGTTAGAAGCGGTGGTGACAAAGGTGTTGGAGAAGCAGAGATGATGATGGGGAGAGGACTGTGCTGGAGTCAGGAGAAAGCATAGTTTTGGAGTTAGACGCATCCATTTATAATCTATTTACCACTCCCAGCTCTATGACCTCTGAGCCTGTAAAGCAGTGATTATAATCAACTGATCTTCTTGTGTTATTATACGAGGGTTAGAAATAGTAGAAATATGATTATTTAGTGACTACCACCTATTGGATGTTCATTCGATGGCAGTTATCAATATATTTTCTTTAGTTTTCAAATCACACTGACGCAATTCAAAATTTAACTATCAATTTATCTTTTCTTCTTTCTTTCTTTCTTTCTTTTTTTTGGTATTATCTAAAGTTTACAAAATGAGCATAATTTTTTAAAAAGAATCATTTGGTAAAAATAAATGTTATAAACCTAGTTATCAGGACAGTTAAGCCCATAGTGGTATATCTATGTAAAGGAATACCATTAATAAAATGATGTTTATGGAAATATTATTTGTACTAATGCTAAGTAAGAAAAGCAGGAACCCAGCATTTTCAACTATGTAAAAAATACTGCAGAGAAGCAAGATTGAGGTAACTATGTTAAAAATGTTAATATATAATCAGTGGATTTATAGCTGATACTTATATTTCTCTTTATACTTTCCTATTTAAAAAAATATTTAATCAATGGCACATATCTGGACTGCCTTAATAATCTGAAAACAAAATAAAGTTGAATTAAAATAAACGAACTAAAATTTAACCACCTTTTAATTTTCCACCAAAAATATAACAAAAGTAGTTTTTTAGTTATAGTATGTTAACGTTCATTGCAGTCTAAGAAATGACATGATGTATGTTATTTTATCTTTGGGGGATCCCTTTTGAAATTAAGACTAGTACAGAATCATGTGGCAGCTCAAAAGAAAAAACATGCGAATGAGGTCTCATCTGGGGCTGACTGGTCTAATTACTTCCTAGAATCACATGAACATGGGTTATTTCTCTGATGATGTGTAACTGCCTCTATACCTAGATTGGTTGACTTTCTAGCAAGTTCAACCATGAATTTAATAGTTCATAATTTTCAATTAAGTCTAGATTTGCCAGTAGAAGAATAATAAAATTTTTAGGAAGTGTTCACTTATTTTTATCATCTTGGTAAACATGGGGAGAGATCAGAAAAACCATTTTTGTGGAGTTAGTAAATAATTCTTGTTGTTAAGACCTTGTCATCCTACCCAAGAGTCCCAGCCTGTCGTCATGAGGGAGTCTCAATACCTCTAAGCCAAAAATCAAATAGTTTGGCTTATATGTATTGAAACGAATCTCCTGTCTTTGTTTCAGATATGATTAAGTGAGGGACGGTTGGCAGAGAAAGAGGCAAAAAATAAACAAATGTGAGCAGAAGACGGGCCTCCTAAACTGACACAGGTGTTAAAATAGAAGTGGTCGAAAGTGAAAAATTAGCTAGCTTAAACTCACCCTAAGATTACTAGAATGTGGATGAACGCTTTCAAAAAGGTCTGAATAATAAAAAAGAAAAGACCAGCTCTTTGATGAAAATTTGTTAAGATCAGAAATGAAAGAATTAATTAAAACAGAGAACAAACCTTATTCCCAGTGGTAAAAACCAAATAACCTAATGTGGAATATGAATTAAACTAGAAACATCAGCTCAATAGACTTTTGAATAGATAGTCCATAGCATTTTCTGAATATTTCACATGTGGAGCATTGAATAAAAACCAATGATACCATTGAATACTTGCTGTCTTCCAGGCACTGTAATCAGCACTTTTATTTTTACATGAATAATTCTCAAAACAGTCCTGAGAAAGCGTGCTATCATTACTTCCATGAAGCTGAATCTCAGAGAGGTCAAGGGCCCTTTGTAAAACCAGCCCACTCTGCAGGGGCAGAGATAAGATTTAAACCCAGATCTTGGTGTGTCTCTGAGCCTGCGGCCTAACTATTATCTAGAGGGCACTATGTTTTCATTTAGGTTAAAGATTTTCTTATACAAGATAGTGATTTGAGGCCCAGAATTGAGAGACAAAGGATGAGTATGAGCAGGTTTGCTTTCTACTTTGAAATCTCCTTGAGCGAAGTTCCTTTGTATTTCCTTATTGAAGAGACAGTGGAAAGGAAATTTTTTCTTATTTTCAAGAAGCTACCTGTGCCCTGACAGGATTGCACACGTGCGGCTGTCAATATAGCCTTCAGGTGGCCCGGCGGTGTTCCATAGGGTGTGCTTCTCAACCAGCGGAACAAAAGGGGCCTGGAGGTAAGTGGCATTCATGGCAAGTTGGAGAACATCAGAGCAAAGCAAGAAAGGAGGAGACTATGAAGATGGGAAGAGATAAAATAGATGATAAGAAGCCCTAAGGGTGGTAGTAAGGGTGGTGAAGGTGGAGGTGGAGGTGGAGGTCATGGTGGAAATGGTGGCGATGGAGGTGGTCGTTGTGGAGTTGGAACGGATGGTGGAGGTGATAGTGGACCGTCCATCCCTGGAGAGTTCAGAACCTCAGCCAAGATACACAATAGCTCTCTCACCCTACTGGTGCCCTTTCATAGCCATATGCTAATAAATATGAAAACATCCAGTTTCTATGTTGAGTGTCAATGGACCCACATCGATGGCCTTGGTAATAGGCTCTAGTTACTGGAGGGAGCAGCGTAGCCCTAGAGGTTAGGAAACGGGCATGCTCTGCCTGTGGCATATAATAGCCATGTGCTACCAAGAAAGGCTCTTAACTTCTTAATTTTTTCATCTATAAAAGCTGAGATAAAAATACACAACCAGTATGTCTTGCCACTGAGATTAAGTGTCAAGACTTCGAAGAAAGTAAAAATATTATAAATGACTGGGGCTTTCTGTCTCTGTTCATATTCCATTTTCTTACCAGGTAGAAATTCAGTTGGCATAGAAGAGCTTTACCTGCAGGCGAAGATGAAATTGAGTGTTGTAGGCGGTGTTATGTGTTGACTCGTGCCTCCTCCCCAAATGCTGAAGTCCTAACCACCAGAACTTCAGAATGTGACTTTATTTAACAATACAGTAGTTGTGGATGTAGTTAGTTAAATTAGGATGAGGTCATAATGGAGCGAGTCTCTACTCCAATGTGGCCGATATGAGGACAGACACACAAGGAGAATGCCATGTGATGATGAAGATAGAAACTGGAGTTATGCAGCTCTAGCCAATAAATACCAAGGAATTGCCAGCCCCACCAGAAGCCTAGGAGAAGGCAAGGAAGGGTTCTCTCCTACAGGTTTCAGAGGGAGCACGGCTCTCCCAACACTTTGATTTCAGACCTCCGGTCTCCAGAACTGTGAGAGAATACATTCCTGTGGTTTTAAGCCACTCAGTGTGTGGCATTTTGTTACTGCAGCCCTAAGAAAGTAATACAGAGAGTGAAAAATAAATCATTTAAAATGCTAGTAATAGACTCATCTATACCACTGACAAGCACTTTTAGGGACCAAATCCAATATGACTCATTTCTCTGACTTTAACCTGTGGCACTGGGGCTTAAACAGTAGAGTCACTTCATTGAATAGGGATGAATAACAACACTAAATGATGAAACACATTTACAAAATGAAAATCAGGCTATTGTGAAATCTATAAAAAGGCATCCTGTCATAAATGGAGTCTAGCTAGGGATTCCAGATTATTATCATACTGATGTGGTCATTTGCTGGATATGGAACATTAGTGTCTATTGGGGGAAATAGTTACTTCTTCAAGTTGTATATTGAAAGAAAAGTCCAAATATTCTGAGTTGGAAAATGATGCAATGTGATGACACTCTGGCATAAATATAAACTCTAAGGCTCCAATCGAAGCATATAGCAAATGGAAACTACCCAGTTAATAGAAACCTAGGTCACTTCAGTGGTTTCATCTATAATTGTTGATTCTTCTGATGGATAAGGTTAGTCTGGTACCTGCATACCTATTTTAATGACAGCATAAACAGCCAGGATTTCAAGCATATTCTTAGGTTTCTCTGCACCATAAGAATCTCTTAAATCCCCCTTTCAATAGAATTTAAATTACCCCAGTTCCTATTACCATAATTATCTCTAGAAAACAGCATTCTTCTAGCAGGAAAACATCATTGTAGTAAAGATAATTCATTTAATTTGCTCAAAACTAAAAACACCTTTTTTCTCCTCTTAATTGATCCACATTCAATTTCCTTTAGATTTGCTATTAATTTATATAATCTCTTTCAAAATTTCAGTAGAAATTTGTGACTAGATAGATTCTTTTAAATTTGAACAGAGTAGGATTCCTTTTTTTCCTATCATAAAGGAAAATGCTTTCTCAGGAGTCTTGTGCACTGATCTATAATGTCAGAGAGGAATACAACATTTAACTATTTATAGGCACATTTACTTATTGGTACTGAACCTTGGTCTAAAATAGGAAAATACAGACCCCTTGGAAAGAAAGAAATGAATCTGACTCAAAATTTTTCCCAGGAGCTTCAATTTAATAGTGTTCACGTCTATCGACTATAATTTGGTGTCAGGTGTCATGATTCACCCAGAAGACATTTGGCTACACTTCCGCTAAGTCATATTTTCAGGAAGAATCCTTTAATTATTTTCAAAAACTGAGCAGATGGCTATGAACATGTAAACCATACGTTTTTGGCTATTTGTTTATGATTATTCTGTTCGGACAGCTCAGAGTATGGAACAATGTTGGGCAAGTTTGCCATAGTTTTTTATGGTCTGATGACCATATGCAGTCTCATTACTTTTTTGAACATGTTTGGAGATTCTGCTACTTTAGCAAAGTAATGGTTACATCAGAAATATTTTCTTAATCTATTAAAGTGCATGTCAGTTATAACAACCTTGTTCTTTCTACCTGTTAAAAGCCTGAAGCAAAGTATGCTAAAGGCCTTTTCTCTTGGTTCCTCATTGGACCCAGAGAATTCTGCCTCTCTTACCATCCTGACCAAACAGGCAAAGAATTGTTTCTTTCAGTTCTGAGTGTGAATGTTAATCATATAATATGATGCATGCCCATTTTTGAATATTTAACATTCAACAAATTATTGAATACCAAATATTTTCTAGGTATTTCATTGCAAGAGAACAAATAACATCACCCTTTAAGATTTCTTATAATCATATGAACTGATTCATTTACAGCCATGCTCTCAAAGAGAAGGACCTGAACTTGAACTCAGTCAAACATGGCCAAGGTTTTCCAGCTAGAGCTGGATTTCACCCTAGAACACAAGCGACTAAGATTTCTTGCACTTGGATTTTCAACTTGATTAATCAACTGGAGCTGCTTTTGCGTAGGTAACAGAGACTGAAGAGGGAATTGTCGAGCAAGGTTTGAGCTAGGTACTAGAAGACTATTTAGTTTTATTTTGTGAACACTCATAAACATTCCGAAGTTGCCTTGACGGGAACACCAGCTATTCTGAGCCCAGATGCCAGCAAGAAAAGACACCAAAGCATTCGTCAAAGCTGAGTAAGTGAGCAGAGCATTGTGGCTCAGCGAATCCCTCCAAAGTGACTTTGATTTCAAGTTTTTGTGTTCCCGGTAGTAGCAGAATCCTAGACGTGGGGTATGGGTATGGTCATTTCCGCTTTGCATTAAATACTTACTCCTGTGTGCTCTGCATTGGGAGCAAATTAGCAAGGGAGTCTCCTCTCAATCCTGGACCGAGTTCAGGCTCCAAGCACTACTGCCTACTCCCCACAGGCTCGTGTTTCTTGCCATATGGACATGAGCCTTTTGCCAACGGATGGAGGCCCCTGGCCAGTGAGGTGTCCTGAACAATGCTTGGAACATTCTGGGCGGGGAGAGCCACTGAGGCAAGCTTCGGGTGAAGGTAGAAAAGAGAGTTCAAGAGGGCTCCTTGTTTCTGATTGTAATCTCTCAAACAGGCTGCATTGCTTTCTATGTCCCCAGTGACTGTGTAGCACATGTAGTTAGTGCTACTGTTATTACTGAGAGTTAACATATACTGTCCTCTCACTGTCTGCCGGGGAAGATATGAAAGGCTGTCTGTTCATTGTCTAATTTCTTAATCAAATAGCTCTTAAGCAACGCTGTTATTAACTAGCTCTCCTTTTACTGATAAAGAAACAGGCTCAGAGAGTTTAAGAACCTGGCTCAAGGTCACACAGTAAGTTGTATAGTCAGGATCCTAACCCTGCAATTTCATTCTGGAATCAGAAGTTAAACCTGGGCTTGTTTGACCTGAGAGTCCAATAATATACGGCTGCCTTGAGGACATAAGAAAAAGGATGCCACATGGCATCTTATTTTTAGATAAGGCTGCTTTGTGCATGTCCACCTTTCTTCCCCTTCCTGCAGCTGAGAGTGTGTATTTACTCCAACTCCATTTAGTCCAGAGGAAGCTTGTTTGAGTGAATAATAAAATGTTAGGAGTGCTTGTCACGGATCTGCCTGAGCAATGAGGAAATTCTCATTCCTAAAGACATTTCCAGATCAATGCTGAGCAGGATTGGGGCAGAGAGATGGGACATTTGCTTCTAGGTATTCAGATTTAAAAGGAGAAGCAAATGGAGATTAAAAAAAAAAAGGAAGGCAGGATTTTGAGAGAATGTGTTCAAATATCTCCATTCATTCTTTCTATTTTATTATGAGGCTAGAAAAAGTTCTTAAAAAAAGAAAAGATTGGTAAGAAAGAATCTCTTTAGGCAAATACTTTGAACTTGAATTCAACCTCCTACTAAATTTACATTATCAACTATCTTGTTTTTTACTGCCTAAGTTTTTCAAAATAATTTTTTTCTTTAGTCCACATATAATGCATGCTTATTGCCAATAATGCATAGCAGCAAGGAGAAGATACTTTTAATACTTATTTATTTTTCTTTATAGATGTGTGTATTTAACAAAAATGAGATAAATGCATCCTTTGACATAGTAAATCATGTTCCTAACACATTACATATTTTAGATACACTACTTTACCATATAGGAGTGCAGTAGCCAAATTTTGTGAATGGACAATGGTGAATCAGAGAGCTTTTTCTTCATGATAACTGACCCTAAAAAGGTTCAGATATTCAGAATGAACAAATACTGCAAGGAATTGACAAATTTAACAAGTTTTCAACTAAAAAAAAAATAATGGTTAGCAGTCATGTAAAACAAAGAAAGCAGAAGACAACAAAAGAGCAAAATGGAGCAGAGGGAGGACCCCGGTGTAAATTTGAGTAGACAAGTTTTGGGGATGTCGTAGCAGGTGGCAGTAGCTATCTTTTGGAAGGAGGGTTATCCTTAATTGACTCGTTTTTTTGCAACTTTGTTTTTGTGACTGGAGGTCCTGAAGACTAGTTTAGAGCCCTGATTCCATGTGTTTTTAAGCCTGTTGGTATCATCACTCATGTGAATTTTTGAGTTACTGGACCATAGTGATATTAAAAGCTAATTTCTTAAACATAAATATTCTCTTATGTTTTCTGAAAAAGTTACCCCAATTTGTATTAGGCATTGTGGAAAACATAAACTAAATATTAAAAAATGAGAGTTTCTAAAACACTTTACTAACGTAGGGGCAACCAAACCTACACATGAAACATTAAACAAAATGACCCCAAATGATACATGATTATCCTAATGAACGGAGTAGAGAGTAAGTACTGTAAAAGCTGGAGACAACATGATCCAGCAGACTTTAATGGTGGTAGAAGAAGTTGAACATAATATGAAAGCGGGGCTAGATTGCAGGTGGTTGGAGAGAAGAGAGATGACTACTGAGTCAGGAGGAAAAATTTGAAGAGAGCCTTCCCCCTGGAGCCAAGACAAAATGGCACTCGCGCTCCTGTACACCGGACAGCTGTATAATGCGAAGAGTCTTGGACCACGAGCCACAAGCTTTGTTCTTCCAGATACTAAGTAGCTGAACTTGGGGTTGTTACTTCCTCACGTCTCAGTTTCTCTCTTTGGGAAATGGGTAGCATCATCGTTTTATATGTCTCTAAGAGTTATCAGGGTCTCCAGTGGGATGATGTGCGTAAATATGCTTTGCAAACTGAAAAAGGAGGCTATAAATATCACTCGTGATGGTGACTTACCAGACATATGGACAGAAGAAAAGCACAAATCCAGAGCAGAGAAGGACAGTAGAGGAGTTATAACACGCTTCAAGCTAATATGAGTATTTTAAAGGCAGAGTGAGTACAGGATTGGGTCAAATGTGGCGGGAGAAAGGGACAGGCAGAGCGCTGACAGGTTGAGGTCACTGCCCTGTCTCCCCTGTTTGATCAATATGGGGAAATGAGTGGGGGGGGGGATGGTGAGAAGACTTGAGAAGAAAAGATTTGACAGGGAAATGGGATGCTTTGGAGAAAAAGTTTGATAATAGGGGTGGGTGTTCATACATTTGTATTTACCCTAATGATAGAACTTTCTTGAGTCTTATGGGCAAACATAATGTCAGGTCTTTTAACATGTTTTCTCCACTAATTAAATGAGAGGGAAAAGTAATTTCTTCTTCTTTTCTCTTTATTTCACTTATTTTTCTTTTGTATCCCTAGAAGCATGATACAATGCTCAACAAATAGGTGAAATAGTTTTGAGAAAATACTATAAATCCAACAGTGTAGTAGCTAGATCTTGGGCAGTGGTCCTAGGCTTACACATTATACTTCTCTTTTTAGATCAAGGCATAGAGGTGTTATAACTTATTAAGGATTAATATAATCAACTCAAAATGACTTATGATGAGAATCAGAAAAAGCATGAATGAATCTGCACAGTCTATAAAGGTACATTTCAACTTTTGTATTTGTATCTTTCCTTTCCTAAACATTTTATAAATTTTAACAATTAGTGTCATCTTCCCTTGTGTGTTGAACCTTCTGGTGGACACAAAGAAAAAAAACAAAAGTCATACGGCAGGAAGAAGGAGAAAAAGCAGAGAGCTTGAGGATTCACACACTCTATACAAGGCTCAATTGACAGAGCCTGGCAAATTTCCTGCCTTTTTTGCTCCATTATACTCTATTCATTCTGCTTGCAAAGGCTCCACTTTGGTTATATCTAGGGCCTTTCCCAGGGCCTGTCTTCTTGGATTCAGCATCCCTTTCCGTATTGATCACATCCCCAAATTAACCCTTCTATAGACTTCAAGACTCGGCTTTCTGCTTTGCCTCAGTGACCTGTATCCATCTCTCTCAGATTTCTCCTTAAACCTTTGAACTACAGCATCGTATGTGACTGACTTCTTGGCTCTCTGTCTTGCTGTCTCTAGAGTTTCTCTCTTGGGAAGTTCCCTGACCTTGATTCTTTTCAACTGTTATCCCACAATATGATTTGAACACTCATCTTTCCAGTTTTGATTTGACTCTGGTTCCTCACTCAGTTTCCTGCTGTTAGCAAGGTTTTCCCCTCATTTGTCCCGAGATTATTGCAATTCACCCTTATTTAAAATTGAATTATTTCCCAGTCTCCTCTGGATGTTTTCCTTCTATTCTTTTGAGAGTTCATGGAGAGTTGATCAAAACAAATGAATTTGGTTAGGTAGAATTGAAAAAACTATTAGGTTTTTTTTCCCTCCCTCATTGAGGGATTAACATTGCTTTATATAATCACTCTGTGCATTGATATCAAATACTTGTTCTTGGGTCCAGGTAGATTTGTTGTCTAATACTTCCCGTCCTGGTCAAGCTGGTCATTCAGGTAAGAAAAGCTTTCTTCATTTTCCACTTCTGTTCACCCCAATCAGTCTTGGTAGTGGCCAAATCTCAGGTTTCTGTACCTTTTCTTCTTGCTCACCTGGGCATGTTGGTCCAAACCCCCTGCCTTATATTCTGCCTTCCCTCTGAGCATGTGTCCTGTGTCCTGGTGTAAAGGAGAGTTTCTGCGAATCTTTTGCTTACTTAAACGTCATTGCATGCTCTGTGGCTTTTGGTGTGACAAAACCTCAGGCTTAGCCATCTTTCTATCATGCAGACATTTCCATTGAAAGTCTGCTCTCTGTTCTCTTGAGGAGTCTAGAGAAGTTTTACCTATCAACATTTCAGTGTCTATATCTTACAAGTGGGAAAATAAGACGCTGTTTTCTCAAAAGTCCTTTTCTAGCTGTTTGTTTGTTTTTGTTCTTTGAAAAAGGGACTTTCTTCTAAATCCTGAATGCCCATTCACATGGAACCTCTGACTATGACTGCTTACAATCAATCTACCGAGTACATTTGTGCATTTTCTTTTATCGATACAAAGACTTTGTGCTGTTTGTGTTTGGGGCAGATAGTGAGTGATACATGCATTGAGGAAACTGAGGCTCAGAATGGTTAAGTGCCTGTCCGAGGCCACATTACTCGTGAATGGCTGAACTGAGGCTTTATTCTAGTTTACTATCTCTTACAGAAGTTTTTTCCCCTTTACAGCATTCCGTTGCTTGACCTTTACCAGTAAGTTTGTCTCTATTGATTTATCATCTAGGTAAAGTTTGAATTCGAGTCTAATCTTTTTCTGTTCCTTAGTGTCTCCCAGCCTGAGACATCCCATCGGGCACATATTCTTAGTCTTACAGTTGAATGGGTCGGGAAGCCTGTACTCACCTGTCTTGGATGCCTGATGCCACTGCTGATTCCATAGAATCAGATGCCAAACCTATTTTAGTGAGGTAGGACTTGAGACTTTATTTTCTCCAACTCTGCCTCTGTATGGAAAGGGACCTGAGGTCCAAAAAGACTTTGTGATTTTTCCAAATGTGTACAACTTGTTAGAGGTCATGCTCAGTTCCCCATCTAGATTTTCTAAGTCCAAGACCCTTTATACTGTTAAATCTGGGTTAAAGTGAACACATTCTTGGGAAGGAAAGACATTTCGGTTGTTATGAGCTACTGACACCACTGCGTGTGAATTAGCCAGTCAGAACTTTCTGAAAGCTGATTCAGACTGCCAAGCCATCTGGCCCCCCTGTCTCACCACTTCAAGCTGATAAGCACCTAACTAATCTAGACTCTCTAACTATTAGCTGCCCAACAACAAAGACGGCATCACTGGTTTTTGAAGATTCTTTCAACTTTTCTCATCTAAAACGTCTTTCTATATAATGAGGTATTGCCCTCTGTGTATAAAGATGGGAGTGATTTACTTGATTTCATCCTTCCTCTCTCTTAATACTTTTTTCTGTCAAGGCTTTAAAGGCATGCACAAGATGCTAAGATCGAGGGTGCAGTCTGTGGCTGAGGAAAAAAATCTAAATGAATTGGCTTGTGTGAGGATCCAATCCATGACTTTAGTTTCAGTAACATGCTGAAGACTATAGGGAAATGAAGTTGATCTAGCTTTGGGGGCTTCGAGTAAAAGACAGGCCTGTGTTTGCACAGGCAGCAGTAAGTGCCGGCTTTTCCATTAGATCAAGTTCCTTTCAAGTCTTCCAAACTGCAATCCTCTCCAGGGTCTCCACTAGGCTTGCTTCAAGATCAGCTGAACATCGAGATGCTGTAAGACATTTGAGGGACCTCTTGGTCACACATATGTTTACTGACAACTTGTCCTGACCCTGTAATGCACCTCTTTTACAACAGATTCCCTACCCAGTCTCCCTTTTTCTCTCGAGTCTCCCTCATTAAGAGATAACTTCTTTAAGGCTCAGAAGGTATTTGTTCTGACTTCCTATCTGGTGGTTTCTCCAGTGATTTAGAAGTCTGCAGAAGATGGGGAAGGGGGAGGATGCTCTTCATTGGCACAGAAGACATGGGGATTCAAGCAGAACAAAATGCTTGAGTCTCAAGTTCCATTTACCAAAGAAGAGAATCTCTTTAAAGTTTTTCAAGATTTGTTTAATAAAAATGTTTTTAAACACACACACACACACACACACACAATGACCAATTTTAACTTCCTGATGTATTAAACTTAGACCCTCAGATAAATATTTGTCGTTCCTGGGCTTTCACCAGAAGATAAATTTGCCTCATAAAAAGTTACTAATAGGTCAAATGTCTCACATGGTATGAGTCATGGTCCCTGATTTTTCACTGGCATTTATTCTACATAGCGAGATTGTAGCAGGCTTTTCTTGGGGGGAACTGTACCTTTTAAATATGGAAACAAAAGATTCCTTTGTAAAGGCTCACATTTAGCTGGTAGACTGTAGAAAATGCCGTGTCAAACTTCAGGACTAAACAATGCTATCAGTGCCTCCTGGAAGCCTTGAAAGCCATGTGTAGTGATAAAAGTCAAGATGTAAGCAGAAGTTAAAAAGACTCAGTTCCATGGCTGAACAAATTTGTGAGGGGCATTGTAAGAGAAAATTCTTAGACTGGTTCAGAAGTTGCAGCTAATACAAGTTTCTTGGGCAGAGTGTTAGTTGAAAGAGAGGCTATAATTTTAAAAGTCCTCTTGGCATCCAAAAGGAAGGTAGTTTCCTAACAGCTTTTGATTGGGAGGTGTGGTTTGAATTGGAGATCCTTTGTCTCATGCTTAAAAAGCATTGGATTCTGCATTTGTTGTTATTGGTTATCGTTGTGTTCTATCAGAGAGGATTGTCCTTATGAGGAAGTAATCTGGTGGGTAATATTGCATTTCGATTGTTCTAAACTCACACATACTTAGTCTTTTCATTTTCTTCTTGCCAGGGGAGGAGAGTGTGCTCCTTGTGACTGAGGTATGTTGCGCTGTAATTCTCACATATGGAAGCTTCAGGTTAGTTGTGAGCTAAATAGAAGTTTTTATAGCATGAATTCCGGAGTGGGGCCAGGAAGGACTCTGAATTTACTGAGAGGAAAACGAAGATTCAGAACTGAAACTTGTCCTGATTTGAGCTCAGATTATAATCTCCCCTGATGTCAGGAGATCTATTTTTTTCATCATTTGTTTCCTCAGTCTTTCGTAACAAAGACCGGTACTGAACTTTCTTAACACAGATCTGTTTCGTGGACAAATGAGTAGGACTCCATGAAAAAATAATCTATTTTCATTTTTGCATGCCTGATCTAAGAAATCATGACAGAGTTATTTATGTGAATAGTTACTTAAAAATATTACTCTTAGTTGATTTTTAAAATGGTAATTTTTAACCTTTCCCCCCTGTTTCCTGGAAAAATTAGAACATAAACTAACTTTGTGTGTGTGTGTGTGTGTGTGTGTGTGTGTGTGAGTCTGTTGTCTAGGATTATTTCTCTGTGCCATCTTCTAAGACTTATGCTTAGTAATCTTGAAAAAGAATTCGAAATACTTTTCTTATCATTCATAATGCAACGGTTAGTGTTTTAGGTTGAGTTGCACTCTGTATCACATTAATCAATCATAGTGCATATATTGGAATTCAGTAATAGCTGACTATTATTTATTTGGCTGTGTTCCAAAGCCATGACATTAAATGCTTAAATTGCTTAATTTTTCTAAAGTGAGACCAAGAATCTAAAATAATAAAGTAAAATAGAATAAGGTAAAATATCACCTGGTCTTAAGTCTTAGATTTTTGACATTAGAACATGAAGGCTGAAGAGAATTTGGGTCTTAAATGAAGTCTCAGGGCTAACTCGTGGCAGAGAGAAGGAAGAAAGAGAGGTTCAAAAGTTAAGCAAAATTCTTCATTGAAGGATTTCTTAGGGCTGCTAATATGCTAATGTAATATAATATTGTAATATTGCAATGGTAACATGCATTGTAAATATCCAACATGGGAAAGTTTTTAATTATGGGGAATTTTAATAAGCAACATTTCCCAATTTATTGGCCAAGTAAGCCCTTTCCGACAGAGTGTTGAGCAAGTCTAGTGCTCATCATACTTTAAAAATATTGTTCTTTAGCCTACCCAAAGATTCTTTAACCAACTATTGTGTATTTTATAAGTGAAACAAAGGCTTAACAGCTATAAATTTACATCTTCTTTGGGTAGTTGTTCCTTGGATGCAATAGAGATAAGAACTTAAGACACTGATGAGAATTATATGTATATGAGTGACAGTAAAAATTTTGGGGGTTGTTTTTGTCCTGAATCTTCAGGACATAAGTTAGATTTGATTCCTGAAATAATTAAATGGTAAGGGAGAGAGAGGCTTAATTCTCAATAGGTAAATCATAAAAAAAAAAAAAAAAAGGCAGAGCGATAGAAACATTTTGTTTCAAGAACAAAATTTTTAATTATATGAATATAATTAAGGCATGAACCATGAACCTCTTTTTGCTTCTTCTTATTCAACAAGGCCTATGCAAATTATGATGATGACAATTGTCAGTTCCAAATAACGTGTTTCTATAGTTACTATTTTACATAAAACTAAATATATTCACTTATATTAAAAAAAAGTCACATCCAACAAAAACATCATCAGGTTACTGTCAAGACTGTACAGACGGAATAGCATTCGTTTGAGACTTTTATTATTCTCCCCCCAGGAGTGCGTTAGAGCTGTGAGGACAGAGATTTATATTGGTCACCCGAGCTGTATTCTCAGCACTTAAAATAGTGATTGGCACAAAGTAGATGCTCAGTACATATCTGTTGACTAACGTACTTTAGTTTATTTTATCAACTAGTTATTTTTTATTGAAAAGGTAATGCAGACATACATTTACATTTTTAAACTTTGTATAAGAACACGCGATGGAAAATTATGTTTACTCCTCACTCAAGATGTCCAGGTTCCCACCAGCGAAGCAACCAGTTTGTACAATGTTCTTCTGGAATGTTCTGTGCACATTTAAACATGTATACATATATATGTATATATAAATGTGCATATATACATACATAGTTATTTTTACAAAGGTAGAGACCCACAATGTATATTGTTCAGCATTTTAATTTTTTTCCACTTAAATATCTGTCTTAATGACATGTATCTTAAGAATTGTCTTCTGGTAAATGAAATATATCTCATTGATATTTTACTTTTCATCTCTTTAGGACTGAGGTTGACTATATTTTCATATGTTTTAAACCATTCGTGTTTCCCTTCTATGAATTGCCTCTAAATTCTTTGTTGAGTTTTCTATTGGTTTAATGGTCTTTTATAACTGATTTGTAAGAGGTCTTTATTTATTAAGGAAATGAGCTCATTGTTATATGTTGAAATATTTTTCCCAGTTGATCATTTGTCTTTTGATTTTGTATGGTATTTTTTCTGTGCAGAGAAAAACTTTTTTAATGTAGTCACATTCACTAATCTTTCTGGAATTTGGGTTTTGTGTATTGCTTAGAAAAGCCTTTTTATCTCCTCAAATAAATAAATTTTCCTATATTTACTTCTTATAATTCTATTATTTTATATATTAAAATCTTCGATTCACCTAAAATTTATTTTAATGAGAGACAGCTTTATTAGATGTTTTTTACATGGCTAGTTAGTTGAATAAGCCACATCGCTCTTATTGATTTCAAATGTCAACTGTTTCATATTCTAAATTTCAATGTATTTAAATATTCATTAAAAAATTAATTTTGTTATTATGGAAAATTTCAAACTTAAAAGCAGATAGTGAATAGTGAGGAAGATGACTCTATAGGTAAGATTTTGACATTTTTGGCTTTAGCTAAGACTAGAAACTCATTTCTTTCAACCTAACAGCTTCACACGTCTAAATTGAAAATATCAAGATTGTTTTATTTAACACCATTTCTCCACATTGATACCAACAAAATAAAAAAGAAAAGACAAAAAAAACCACCTCCAAAAGGAATACTTAAAAATTACTTTAAAAAGGTAATTTTTAAATGATGAAACAGTGATGACTGCAAGGGACAAAATATCAAACAATATAATTTTATTTCCTTTCTTGCTGTCCTACTGTTATTCTGTGCTCCATGATCTTAGGGATTCTTATAACCACCTGGAAAAAGTTGACTTACTAAAGACAATGTCAACAGAAATTATTTAGTCAATTTTCTAAGAGCTTAAATGGATTTCTAATTTTTTTTTTTTTTTAGTATATTTATAGACAGAAGCTATTGCTTGGATGATAGTACACATTAGTATATTTTGTTATTTTGTGGTTCTGGCAATCTTTTTATTTTTATCTTATTCATTTTTCAGTATATACCTAGCTGGATTTGGTGAACCGAAGGCATAGCCAATGTCAAAATATACTGTGTTAAAAATATAATCATTGTCAGAAATGAGAAAACAAGCCACAGACTTAGGAAAAATATTTGCAAAAGATATATTTGATAAGGTACTGTTATCTAAAATATACAAGAAACTCTTAAAGCTCAATGAAAAGAAAATAAACAACACAATTAAAAAATCAGCAAGAGAGCTGAATATCCCCCTCACCAAAGATACAGATGACATATAAGCATATGAAAGATGCTCAACATTTTATGTTGTTAGTGGAATGAAAATTAAAACAATGAGATACCACTACACACATACATTGCTGATGGGAATGCAGAATAGCACAGCCAGTTTTGGAAGGCAGTTTGGTGATTTGTTACAAAACTGAACATGTCCTTACTATACTATCCTTCAATTGCACTCCTTGGTATTTACCCAAAGGAGTTGAAAACTTATGTCCACACAAAAATCTGTACAACAGATGTTTACAGCAACTTTATTCACAATCGCCAAAACTTGGAAGCAACCAAGATGTCCTTTACATGGGAATGGATAAAGAAATGAGCTGTTGAGCCATGAAAAACATGGAGGAAATTCACATGAATATTATTAAGTGCAAGAAGCCAATCGGAGATGCCTATAGACTTCATGATTCAAACTATGCGACATTCTGGAAAAGACAAAACTCTGGAGACAGGAAAAAGATCAGTGGTTGTCAGGGGTTGGGGCGAGGGAAGGATGAATAGGCAGACCACAGTGGATTTTTAGGGTAATGAAAATATTCTTTATGTTACTATACCGGTGGATGTATGCTGTTATAGATTTGTCAAAACTCAGAATAGAATGTACAACACCAAGAGTGAATCATAAGGTAAACTACGGACTTTAGGTTCATGGTAACAATGTACTGCTCCGAAGCAGGAGAGGCCGTATGTGCGTGGGAGCTCTGTACTTTCTGCTCAATTTTGCTGTGAACCTAAAATTGCTCTAACAAACAAAGTCTATTAAAAACGTAATCAGTGAGATTGCATTGGTCTTGATATTATGGTCTTCTTATTGGCAAAATTATTTTAAAGAAAAATTAGGAAATTTGGTAGCTGTCACATAATAGTGATTGAATAAAAGATTGCTGTATAATGTATTTCATGATAGACTATATCAGAAATCTCAGTTCTTCACAAGATTCTCTATGGAATCGGAGAACCCATTTTATGACAGAAATTGCCACGAAGCATCTGCATATACTCAGGATTAGTAAGTACTATTAAAAACAACAGGTATAGCCACCTGATCAGAGGTTCGACTTGGCTGTCTTCCCCTGCTCAAAAAACATTTCGCATAAATGAAGCCATATTACTGCTATGTTTATAATCCTCCACCTAAGCACATTTCAAAAACTTGATCTGAGCCTATAGGATACATGTGGTCTGGCCCGAGCCTGCCTCTGACTTGTCTTTTAACTCTCTCACTCACCCCGTTTTAGTCACGCTAACTTTCTTTTTGTTTCTCAAATTGATGTAGGCTAATCTCATAGTAAGATGTTACCACCCCCAAGAAAAGTTTTATGGAGGTAAATGATGTTTAATAAATACAACACTTTAAAGTGTACAGTTTGATAAGTTTTGACATATGTCTATAATCATGAAGCTATCATCACAGCCAAGAAAACGTAGTCCCTCTCTTCAACCTATCCCTACTTCCCACATCCTCAGGCAATCACTGTTCTGATTTTTTATGACTGTAGATTATTTTGTATTTTCTAGGATTTTTATGTATTCTTTTTTGTCTGGCTTATTTCACTCATAATTATATTAAGACTCATCCATGTTGTTACATGTAGCAATATTCTATTTAATTTATTTATACAATGGAGCAATATTCCATAATATGGATATGCTATCATTTGCTTATCCATTCATCTAAACAATATTAAGCCTTATGATCCATGGACATGACGTATCTTTCCATTTATTTAGGTCTGCTTTAGGTCTTTGTTCAGCAATGCTTGTCAGTGTAGAGATCTTGCATGCTTTTGTTAAAGTTATCCCTAAATATTGTTTGGTGGTATTATGAAGGGAATTGCTTTTAAATATTATTTTCAAATTAAGTTTTTGCTTCACTCAGAAATGTAATTAAATTTTTATATTAATCTTCTATCCTGTTAGGATTTTCTACATGGATTCTTAGAATTTCCTAAATAATGTTTTGGTTTTTAAAAAATAATTTTTAAGCTTTTCTTTCTTTCTTTTTTTTTTTTACTGAGGAAAAAAAGCCGCCTTTAATATTTTGAAGCTGGCCTGGCTTCAGTAAGTTTTTCTTTAGAAGAGCGTTTTACTTCTTCTTTTTCAAGTCTTTAAGTCTTTTAATTTTGTTTCTTCTTAACTTATTGCACTGGCTAGTACTTCCAATACAAGGATAAATAGAAATAGTGAGATAAGACATTCTTCACTTTGTTCCCAACTATAGGGAAGTGTTTAATGTTTTATCATAAATATAGTGTTATTTGGAAGGTTTTTAGTAGATGGCCTTTTATTGAAGTTCCCTTCTACTACCTGCAAGCCTTGAATTTTCTTTATTTGTATGCTTGTTTTAAATCGTGAATGGATATTGAATTTTGGCAAATGCACTTCCCACATCTATTGAAATGATCATATGTTTTTCTCCATTTATTCAGCTAATATAGTGATTGATTTTTATTGATTTTCAAATGTTAAAGTCCCCCTAGTCATTATATAATGTCCTTCTTACATATCACAGGACTCAATTAGCCAGTAGTTTCGTAGAGAATTTTTATATCTTCATGTGCCCATTGAAAAGCCCAGCACTGGCCAAGGTGATGGAATGCTCAGTGCTGTCTCTTGGGGCCCAGGAGTGAAACCAACTTTCCTGGGAACAGGTTGGGCTGAGAGTCGGGAAGAGAAGATTTACCACGACAAACCAGGGAATGTTGCCTAAGAAAGGGAAACCGACACAGGAATCATACGTCCACTTCGTTGTCAGACCGTGTTTTACAGACTTTGACCATTGTGCTCCTCCTCCATAATACTCGTTTTCTTCATGTATCATGTATGTTATTATTCAATTAACTTTTTTTTATTGTTATTTATGCCTATGGCACCTGGTCTTCCTATGTGGTCTCCCATCCAAGTACTAACCAGGCCTGACCCTGCTTAGCTTCCGAGATCAGATGAGATCAGGCTTGTGCAGGGTGGCCTGGCTGTAGACCATGGACCGTGACTCCACTGGGGCACGAACCCAGGACCTTCTGCATGTAGAGCAGACGTGCTAACCACTACAATATGGAACCACGTCCAAACACTTTTTTTTTTTTTTTTTTACACACCTACAGCACCTCTGGTCTTTGTGGTCTCCATCCAAGTACTAACCAGGCCTGACCTTGCTTAGCTTCCGAGATCAGACAGGATCAGGCGTGTTGTTCAGGGTGGCATGGCTGTAGTCAATTATTATTTTTCGCCACTTTTTTTTTTTTTTTTTTTTTTGTATTTAGAGCTTTATTTTAAAACAAATATATTTATATCAGTGCTGTAAAAAAAAGAATTTTTGCATCTATGTTCATGAGGATACTTATCTACAAATTTCTTTTCTTGTAATGTCTACGTCAGGTTATGCTGTTATAAAAAGAGTTGGAGAGTATTCCTTCTCTGCCTTTGGAAAGGTTTTGTAAGTTTCCTTGGGGCTTTTTGGTGTGTATTATGTTTTAATTCTCCAAAAATTGAGAAAAAATGAGATGTACATATTATTCGTTTTCCTGAAATGTTTATCTACTATGTATGTTCATGAGTGAAAAACTGCATCAACTGTAGGTTTTATTTATCCACATATTGTAATTACCTTCTTCTAAAACTAGCATAGATATTTGACGTATCAGAACAGTAGACCAAAGCTAACACTCGTTCATGTATGTGTGTGTGTGTATAATTTGTTTTAGAAAATACATAGTATCCAGGAAGTTCTTCTCTAAGTATACAATGTGATAGCTGGATTTGAGCAACTTTTCTTATTAGTTCTTAAAAATGAATGTCCAAAAACAGTATGTCTAAAAACTACTGTTATTCTTTTTAATCGCTGTGACAGGAGTTAAGAATATTAAAAATTGTTCAAATTCTCATATTCACCAAAAGCTTTAGGAGAGTCAGGTTTCTAGGCATCTTGAAAATAGAGCTTTTCCTCAGAGCTGATGCAGCCAGTTGGACCCATTTTAGTCTCATCAACTTTTATTTTATCCAATCGCATTCTCTGCAGAGTGTAATGAGCTGTGAAGTAGCCAAAAGATAATCAGAGAAAAGAAAAAAAATCAAGATCTTGAGTTAGACCTAAATTGGAAAAAGTCTCACAATAGCTGAAAAGAATTCTGTCTTTTAGTTTTGTTTCTTTGATACACATGAAGTATGGTCAGCTTCTAGGATTTATAATTTGCTCAGCATTCATTTTCGTTTTCTTTAAAATTTTTCTTTGTTATCGCCTATGATAATAACAAATAAAAAGGCGATTTGTGGATTGAAAACCCAAACAACAGAAGGAACGTCTTTTTGAAGACAGTACTCTTATGGTATAACTATGCTTCATATTTCTGGAAGAATGTATGAATTTAAAATATTATTGACTTAGAGGAGGAATGAGAACCAATGTTTGTGCCGTGATTTGAAATTTTGGGAACTTAGGAATGATCACCTCTTGAAAACCAAGGATTTTCTGGTTTTGTATTTGAGAAGCCCATGCTTGAAGCTGTGCACTGGGACGCTGTTTGTATCAGCAGGCCCTTTCTTCAAACGCAGTCTTGCTGACCTTGGAGTTATCACACCCGAAGCCAGTTGTTGCTTTTGGAGTTTTTGTTTTTGTTTTTCTTTTTAATTTAAAAATAGGATATTTTGCCCTTCATATCTGGATTTAATTCTGTGCTTCTCACACACTGATAAAAAGAAGACATGACCCATACTTTGATTTAGCTTGGAAAGTAATGATTGACAGCAAGAGAGAACCCCGAAGCCAGAGGAAGGGACTTGAGAAGGAAGTAGTGCCTGAGAGGGGCCATCTTACATCTGTTTTCTTTACAGAGAAATGTCTCAAGACCAGAGTAGGAAAAATGTTTTGGACAAATATATTAAAAGAATGCTTAGTAGGTACATTTTCCCATCATGTTATGATGAGAAACAGATGTAGATGCTGTTAAATCATATCAAGTATGAACTGCCTGTGTACCCCATGTGTATGTGTAAATATTTAACTAGAAAAACAGTCACATAAGAACTACTCTGGAGTAATCTTGGAAGCAGGAAGCCACAAATTATAGGTCTGAAATTTACCATGCATGGCTTATGAGTCCAGATAAGTAAAACCAAATGAAGAAACAATTAAAGTTTTATAAATAGTTCATGTTTTTTTTTGGTAGGGGGAGGGAAGAGAAAGGATTAGAGAGAATTGTCATATACTTCAAATACAATCAGTACGTTTAATTTTAACCAGAGCACTAAGAATCACATAATAGGAATTTAGTTATACATTGGAATCTGGGGTATATTATCAACTTACATAGGAAAAATTACTGTGGAGACATAGCTTATCCTTAATTACGTTCTAAAGTCAGCACGCAAGAAAAAAATCATATGTAGTCAGACTTATCCTTGAATGTCTCCCAGGAAGGCATCCTGTTGAAGACAGACACTCATAGTCCTAACAGCTAGCGTTGGAACAGATCCCCACATCTTCTGTAGGTTCTGGATGATGAGGTTGGCTTTAGTTTATGAGCCAAATGATGGGGGGTGGGAAGAAAGATAATTATTGACATCAGCAGCGTGTTATATGGAATTATGTATCTTTAAAACCAGAAGCATGCTGTGATTCTAGTCATGTGGAAATGAAAACAGATTTGTGCCTCCATCTCACCCATAATCTTGGGTTTACACTCCTTGAGGAGAAGAGTAGAATGAATTTGCTCTAATTTATTGCTTTATTTGTTTGCAGGTTTAATTTTCATTTCATGAAAATAATATTGTCTCATTACCTCTCATGCTTCAAGTTATTGACATATAGTCTCCATATAGTGAAAGGCACAGGTCATAAGTCCTATAATTCTATGAGTTTTGACAAATGCATGTAGTCACATAACCACACTGTTACCAAGCTACAGAGTATTTTCCTTCATGCCCCGTTACAGTCAATCCCGCCACCCTCGCCTCTCACCAGAGGCAACCGTTGCTCGGATTTCTTTCTCCAAAGGTTAGTTTTGTCGGTTCCAAATCTTCATATCAGTGGCATCATATGGCATGTACTCATATGGATTTGGCTCCTTTTGTTTGGCATAATGTGTGTGAGATTAATTTATGTGGTTGCATGTAGCAATAGCAGTTCGTTTCTGAATAGCAGTTCATAGTGCTGTCTATCCTATCATATGAATATATCACAATTTGTTTACCTCTTTTCCTGTTGATAGATGTTTTGGGTTGTTTCCAGTTTGAGGCAACAAAATTACTATGAATATTCATGTGCAAGTCTCTGTGTGGATATGTTTTCTTTTCTCTTGAATAAATACTGCAGAGTAGGACTGGTAGTCATAGGGTATTAATATTTCACTTTATAAGAAACTGTCAAACATTAGAAAAAAAATGGTTGTAGCTTTTTACATTCCCATCAGTAATGTATGAGAGCTGTGGTTGCTCCACATCTCACCAACATCTTTTAAATTTTTGTCATTATTGTAGTATCTCATTGTGGTTTTGTTGCATTTTCCTAATGATTCACTAATTGGACACTATTTTATGTGCTTATCGTCCATTTGTGGATCTTTTGTGAAGTATCTGTTCAGATCATTTGCCCACTTTTAATTGGCCTATTTGTCCTTTTATTATTGGATTGGAATAATTCTTTAAATGTTCTGGACATAGGTCTTTTGACAGATATATGTTTTGTGAATATTTTATCCTAGTCTGTGGTTTATTTTATTAATGTCATTTTTGATAAACAGACTTCTTTTTTTTTTTTTTAACTTAATGTTTTCTGTGTCCTGGGTATGAAATCTTTGCCTAGCTCAAGATTTTGAAAATATTCCTTTATATTTATATTATATTCTGGAAGCTTGATAGTTTTAACTTTTATGTTTAGTTCTATGAAGTAGGAATTGAGGTTAATTTTTCTTATATGGACAACCACTTGTTCCAGCAGTATTATTGAAAAGTCTTTTCTTTCTGCATCAATTTGCTTTGGTGCTTTTGTTAAAAATCAATTGACATATATTTCTCAATTCTCTCCTTTCTTTCATTGCCAATTTGCATATTGTTATACAAATATCACGCTGTCTTAATAGTTATAACTTTACTGTAGCTCTATTTTAATATTTGTTTTGTAGTTTTTAGTGTAGAGGCGTTAGATATCTTTTGTTAGATTTATCGGTATATACTTTGTGCTTTTTGATGCTATTGTAAAGGGCCTTATTTTTAAATAAAATTTTCCATTTGTTCATTACTATTATATAGAAATAAACACTATTTGTATATTGACATTGTTTCTTCAGGCCTTGCAAAATTCTCATATTAGTTGAGTAGTTGTTTTGCAGATTTCTTTGGATTTTTCTGTGTACATAACCATGTTTTCTTTTTTAAAATTTATACTTTCTATTTATTCTTCTTGCATTATTACACTAACTATATCCACTAAAACAGTTTTGAATAGAAATGGTGAGGGTGAACATCCTGGTGTTGTTTCTGATCTTAACTGGTCAGTGGTCAGTCTTCCACCAAGTGTGTTATTAGCTATTTTTTTGTTCGTGTAATTGTTCAGATCGAAGAAATTTTCTTCATTAATAATTTGCTGACAGTCTTCCATTTTATCATGAATGGGTGTTGAGTTTTGTCAAATGCCTTTTCTGAATCTATGAAGGTGATCATATAATCATTCTCTTTTATTTCATCAATGTGCAGAAATTATAGTTGTTAGTTTTCAAAGTGAAAACAAACTTGAATTCCTGGGATATATTATACTTTTGTATATTTGTGAGTTGTATTTGTTAATATTCTAAGCAGACTTTTGTGTTTATGTGCATGTGGGAGATTTGTGTATAATATTCTTTTTCCATAATTTCCTTCTCTGTTTTGCTAATGAGGTTATGCTAGCCTCATAAAAATAGCTTAGAAGCATTTCCTCTACCCTTTTCTGGAAAATATAGTTAATAATTCTGTCTACATCACAGAGTGATTTTGAGAATTGATTGAATAAATGTATATTAAAATCTTTAAAACACATGTGATATAGTATACAGAAAGAAAATACTATTTTTATCATTTTTGTTAGTTATATTAGTATTCCACATAAGCATTCTATTTAATGAATTTCTGTATTCTAACATTTCCAAGCTGTGGCAACATCCTTTATTTATTTATTTGATATACTTAAATGGAAAACAGCATATTTAGCTCCGGGATAATAAGAAAATATGATCTGCTTTTTATAGAGTTTCTTCATAATTATGAATAGACACATTACAAAATCCAAAGTTTGTTCTGAAATATCAAAAATGTCTCCAATATGGTTTTGTATTAAAATTTAAATGTGCTCTAATTCTTCAAATTGGTAGTCCAAGTATGGGGGGTTTTATGGTAATTATCCACCAACACATTGTCATAATGCCTCATACTCTTTCTCTCATTTGATGGAAAGTAAAGTTCATACTAGCTGTATGGGTAGAATATATGTATTTGATTATATGCACATCTTCTGAAAATATTCTAGAATCATACTGATTCTTTCAAAAAGATAATACTTAAAGTAAAACTATTCATAAGCCAATATACCTATCAATTTTGACCTGCAACCCACTCTTATTTCAATAAAACAAAAAGTATTGTGTTAGAGATCGTGGAGTAATTTTCACAGGGGGTGATGAGGTGGAGACGGTCGTGTTGGCGCCTCACGTGTGAAATACGAATGCATGCTTATTGTTCTGAAATTATTTCTTTCTTCACCTAGAGACACCTTTGAATCAGGTAACAATCTGTTTTCTCACCTAAGGTTCACGAGTGGAGGCACGAGAAGGAGAAAGGCAGGGACCCGCCAAAGGGCAAGTGGGTGGCGCTTCGGTTTAATGCAGGATGGGCAACCCCGTCAGCGTTTTACTCAGGGCCACCGACATTAATGTTAAGAATTTACACGTTTTAATCTTGATTCTATGTTTCTATATTTTGCTTTTCATTAATTTCCCAATAAATATTTACTTTAAAAACTTTAAATGGACTCTGTCTTTCCTATCTGAAGACAGATAAGGCAATCAATATCCTATGGCCAAGTACAGGAGCCCGGGGGACCGAATACCGGCTCTCCAGCTTGGTAGAGAGCTATATGATTGACACAGATAAAATATGGGACTTAGGACAGTGTCATCATCACTGGTGGAGACTAGCCTATTCCCATCCGTGATCCTTGCCACAAGGAAATTGATAAGCCTCGGCCCCTTGTTCTTCACCATGACTTATGTTTTATAGTATAATTACATTTGGAATAAAGATCTTATCATTGATCTCCACACAGGGATTCTGGGCTACTTGTAACTCAGTTTATTCATGTTAATAAAAAAAGCTGTTATTAGAGAAAACCCTTGGCTTTGTAGTATTTAGAAGATTTTCAGATTTCTAAGGATTTCTTAGAATTTTATCTCTGCACCTTTTATGGGCCCTCTCTTTTCCTAGGGAAATGTCATGTCACAGGAATGCTTAGTTCCATGTCCCACAGAAGTGTTGTACAAATATTTACCAAACAACACGACTGTTAAGAGCTTGGGGTATAAGCAAAACCATGTGCTGCTTCTGTTCTTCCGAAGCTTTCTGTCTGATGTGGAGACATGTGTTAATGAAATTACAGACTCTTAAAGGCATAGTTACAAAGTAGGTGAGGCCTGCAGGGAGAAGAACCCTAAGACTGTTAGGTATAAGAAGTATTTTTAAGGATTTCTTTTATAGACTTGCTTTTATCTCATTTTGTCTTTTATAATACTGAAAGCAGCTTTTCAGGATGTATTTTTCATGTAAAGAGTTGAGATCAACTGGTGAGATGATCAACACATATAAGAATTAGAACGACAGCAATTAGTATATTTCTGATATTATATTTCCTTAATAGACATTAAAGGAAAAATAACATTTCCTTTAATGTTAGAAGAGGCAAAGAATTCTGAGGATACTAAGACTAGAGAGAGAAACACAAGAGAAAGGAAAGATTTAAAAAAGTGAGATGTTGAAATATTTTCCAGGTAGCTAGATCTGATCTTTGACTAGTTTGTCCTTAGTATCTCTGTTGGCACTACGCATGGAGGTATATTGATATATTCCTTTGTATTTCTATTTATTGGATCAAACTTATATGTACATTACCATCTCATTCACCTTTCCACCGTGCTGAGCATTCTTTTGGAAGAACAATTGGGCAACATGTCATAATATCTGATTTGATTCTTCTACTGTCATTTACCTAGGCAAGTTCTCCTGACTTTGCTGTTTCTCTAGCTCTAAAATGAGCTGATAATACTCCAGGAATTTGTTTTTATGGTCAAAATAAAATCAGATTAACTTTGTATAGAGTATACAAATGTAAGTGATGTGATTATTAGCACAGGAACAAGAGTCACTTCCTTCTAGATGTCAGAGAAAAGACTGAGGTGAGGTGGCAGAAGCATCCTTGGGGGTTTCAGCTCCTTGGGGCTTTCTGTCTCTTTCATATGTGCACACATACAATTACACATCATTTTGGAACTTATTTGCTTACATCATAAAACAAAAAAACATTAACTGGGAAAGGGTTGGGCTTTAAAGGGACTAGATTTAACTCAAAATACCTTAATAGATAAAATACTATAGACAAATAATAGCGGAAACTGTTTCAAATGTTCAATAGAGCAGAATTTTTGGAGGCACAATTTATACAGTGTTAATTTAAAATACAATCTATTCTTTAGATTCCCTAAAACATGTGTGTGGCATTGATTTGTTGTCATCAGGTAAATAAAAATGCATACTTAAAAGAAATTTAACTAATTTCGTTGAATAATAAGTTATTTTTATATTTAGAAATTAATATATCAATTTATTGATAATATGAAACTAGAGAAAATAAAGAGATGACAGATTAGGGGACAGAGTAGATGGTGGTGCTATTTATTGAGATGAGGACGAAGAACACATTTTTAAGGAAAAACGATGAATTCGTTTATTTTATACATTTAGGAAACTTACATGCAAATGGGGGATTGGGCTATTGGATGAATATTTGCAACTCTCAGAATGAACTTCTGGTTTGAAATGTGAGTTTGGGACCCATCGACACTGGTGATCGTTAAATAAAATGCAGTCTGAGAAAGTAAGAACATGAGCAGGATCCCAGCAAACACCACATTTAAGGGATTAAAGGAGGCAGGAGGGAGCATGGCGTCTGCAGAGAGATGACAGGAAGGTGGAAAGCAGAGTCCCAAAAACCAAGGAAGAGGAGACATGGAGACAGCATGCCATGCTGTGGGGAGGTTAGTTAACATAGAAACTGAAGGTGCGCATTGAATTCAGCAGTGGGAAAATGCCTTCTGGCTTTGACATCAGCTTTCTGACACAGCTGTGAACCTGAAGTCCACTTGCAGTTCTTTGAGAACCAGGTTCATGGTGGTGAGAATTGGGGCAAAAAAAAAAAAAGCAAATTCCTTTCAAGAAGCTTGACCGGAGGGAAGGTTAAAAACAAGCAGTGACTAAACATTACTTGGGCAGAAGGAATTTTTTTAGAGGTAGGTGGGATTTAAAAATGGTTATGTGTCGAGAAGAAAAAGAGTGGGAAGTGATATGTAATATTTAATAAATGTTAGCTTATTTTTCTTTTTTTTGGAAATCATATTATTTGATAGAGATAGTATCTTTTAGCATGCATTAAACTGCTTCCCCATACATCTCTTTACAAAACTTTCCTCATCTAAGATGACTGGATATACTTGTAAGGCAGGCAGTTCCTCATTTCTTAAAAAATAAATGTACATGTTTACACTTTTAAAATGAGAACTAAGAAGAACTTCGTAACCCATTTCTAATGGCTCATCCCTATGTCTACCTGAAAACAAATTAAAACATTCAAAAGTATTATGGATACTTATTGATAATCTAGAAATTACATGTGCATATTACTTCCTCCTTGTGTAATGATAGAGGCTAATACATTTATAATTCTTTCATTAATGCATTTTCTCAGGAAGTCTGAAATTAATATAAAGTATGCTTTATTTTTGGTTGTGTATAAAAATCACCGCTTTGGGAAGGAAGGCTGACTTCAGGATATGTTTTATAAAAAAGAATGAATTAAGTGATAAAACATTAAATTTGGGACCCCCATTAAAATATTTCAGAAAGAAATATAAACACATTCATCATACGTTCTGGCCCCTTCTCATTTTATTCTTTCCATAATTCATCTCTTTCCATAATTCGCTACTCTTTCCTTTCATACCTCTCCCCCTAAAAATGCCCAAGCTTCTGGAGAGCTGTTTATACTTAAGAAGTGGTGATTTTGAGGAACTCCCCTACCTTTCTCCTTTTCAATGGTGAGATCCTTACAAGAAGCTTTTTGTTTGCTTGCTTGTGATATTTGTTAGTGGTTTGGTATGAGGGCGGTGAGCTGGAAAGAGTAACTCTATATCTCATAGTTTAATAGTGCGGTATTTAACACTTAGATGGAATTTAACGCTGTCAGCGGACATTAATTTTTACTCACTGTTTTCGAAGAGTGTTTGAAACAATCAAGATGTGGTAAATGCTTATTTAGATTCTATTCACATTATTAATTATTAAATGTAGATCTGTAAAAGAGTTACCTACTAATTTGTGTGATTTTTATTGTAATTTGGTGAAAGAGATTACTTGGGAGGGGCGTGATATTAAGGATAATGGAAGAAGAAGATATAGTTCTGGAGGATTGCTATGGGCTGAATTGCGTCCCCCAAAATTACACATGTTGAAGACCTAACCCCTAGGATCTCAGAATGTGACTGTATTTGGAGATAGGGCCTTTAAAGAGGTAATTAAGTTAAAATGGGGCTGTTAGAATGGGCCCTAAACCAAACCTGCAGTACCTTGATCTTAGATTTTGGCTTCTAGAACTGGGAGAAAATAAATTTCTGTTGTTAAGTCACCTAGTCAGTGGTATTTTATTACAGCAGCCCTAGCAAACTAATACAACTATCCGTGTGAAATAACATAAAAAGTCACATTTTATGTAGTGTCTATAGGTGGAGGGAACAGTGAGATATAGAAATAAAGTGAGATTTGGGGTGAGTGGTGGGGTTAAACAAACCTATTCTTAAGAACTGAGTTTGGCATTGAGTAGAAGTATGACTCTGATCAAATAAGTTATTTGACCTTTCTGAGTGTCAGATTTGTCCTTCATAAAACAGGCTCATTGTGAAGATCATTGTGAGCACATGTGAAAGCACCTGGCATAGAGCTTGGTATTAATTATTAGGGTAGTCCTCAGTATATGGCATATATATTATACACTATGTCTAGTATATAGTTCAGTGTAGTCCTTAGTATTACTACAGCCCATCGTCCATAATATCATCCTCCTGCCTCTTCCTTGGCCGTGTAAGTGCTGAGAGGAGCTGATAAAGTTAGGTGTCTGAGAGCTTTCTGACAGAAGAATGTCACGAGCCATCTCTGGGTCTTAGTTTCGTGACTGCAAAGAAATGAGGAAATTGCATGGGACTCTAACACCAGGTCATTTTAAACTCTAAACTGTTATATTTTTAAAGAATTGAAGAAAACAAGTTTGGATGGAAAAGTGAGGAAGGAAATTCTGGATAAAAGGCACAGTCTATGCTACAGTGTTATGACATAATGAGAAAAATGAGCACTGATGAGGTTAATTTGGCTGTCATGGAGAATTAGGGTGTCGGAAAGGAGAAAGAAGTTGGGGATGGTTTGACTGGTTGAAAAGGGAAGCTAGAGATAGAGAACCATTGTTGATTTTTTAAAACTAGCAAGATGTAATTTTTGTGAAAGATTATTCTGTGCAAGATGTGCAGGATGGATGGGTGCAGAAAGAGGCAGAAGGCAGAAATGTAGGGAGAAGCGTAAGGATAGGTGGGCCTGGTGATTGTCGTGGAGATGGGAAAATGCCTGGTGCAAGAAGGCACGGTAGAAATTCCTAAGGGGGTGGGTATTTAGGTAAAGGATAAGGGAGCCCAAATAACTGGCAGGCAAGTGTGGTGAACCAGGCCATTTAGGTACAGCTGGCTTTTTCGCCCAAGAAAGACACCCGACTGGGTAAACGTAGAGATGGAGAGGGTTGCGTGGACAGCCAGGAGGCATGAGCCTTCTCGCTTGTCTTCTTATGATTTGAAACAGACAGACTATTTTAGACATAGATTGTCTCTGTGCAGAAATGCAGATGAGTATTTTTTCTTTTCCGAATTGAAGGTACAGTGAGGAATTTCCCCGGTTGTTGGGCTTTCCTGAGCATGGTGCTCGGAGGTCAGAGGGAAACTCAGTAGGTTATTGTAGATGGAGTTGGTCGTCTTGGCCTCTTTTCTTTCAAGATTTTTGGCTTCTAATCCACAGTTTTACTCTACCAGATTAGGAATCTTCTAAGATAAGCAAACTTTTATTCAGGCTATCTAGATAGTGACTCATTCTTTCGTTCATTTCTTAAATGTTTGCTAATATCCTAGGTAGCGGTCCCCAACCTTTTTGGCACCAAAGATGAGTGCTCCTATGAGAATCTAATGCCCGATGATCTGAGGTGGAGCTGAGGCAGTGATGCTAGCGCTGGGGAGCGGCTGCAAATACAGATGAAGCTTAGCTCACTAGCCCGTCGCTCACCTTCTGCTCACCCAGTTCCTGACAGGCCACAGACCGGTACCGGTCCAGGGCCCAGGGGTAGGGGACCTCTATCCTACGTCATGGGCTGAGTTGAGAATGCAAAGATGAATGACATACTCCTCTCCCACTGGCCCCCTCCTCTCCCCCCAAAATTCTGGTGTAACAGCTGACAGATATGTACATAAACATGTTCTTAAGACAATTTGATATGCTATCATACAGCTGCATTCAAAATCTTACGGGGACTTAGAAAGAGTTTCTAAAGCTGTTGGCAGCTGATCAACAATGCCTCTCCAAAGATGATAATTCTATATTTTGAAGGTGATCTATATGTTTGGATGTTTCAGAGTCAATAAATAGAAAAATAAAAGAACTTAGGAATAAATGGGAAACAAATAATTATTCAGCATCTACTAAGTGCCCAACACTAGCTAGGTAAATTCATGGAAATTATGTCTTTTAATCCTTATAAACACCCTGAGTCCTAAGTTATGTTATATTCTCTTTATAAATGAAAAAGCTGAGACTTGAGACAACAGTGACTAGTTGGAGGCAGAAGCAGAATTTCAATGTGTCCACAGTCCTTCCACCACATTGTGTGGTTACAACTAAATGAGACAAATAAAGCATGGGTGAAAGAGGAAGCGGGGAAAATTGGTTTTTCTGCCTCTGTGAAAATGAGTGTATGACTCAGAGATTTCTGACAGCAGGACTAGTGGTTTGTGTACTCAAGATCTGTAAATATTTAGTTTCTGGATTCAGGAGATTTTAACTCAACAACACAGCTTGCTGTCAGCCAAAAACTGGGGTAAGCATTTCTTTGAGTTGATATATAAACATACCTATGAAAGCAATAAGGCCTCTCTGGAAGATATCCATAGAAAACCAACTATCATTGGATCTCATTTATTTGAAAATTATCTGTGCTAAAAACCCACACATTTCACACACAGCGCAGAAGCAACAAATGCATAAAATTCTGTGAACACTTAAATGGATGTCATAAACAACAAATAATAAATCTTATATGCCATACCTTTTATTCCAAAATGCCTTCAAATCCTCAATCTATACATTATTGCATATCTGGTTTCCAAATCTATTGGAAGATAAAAGAAACTCTTCATTAGAATTACTGAAAACTGTTAGAAGTGATATCTGACAAGAAGGGTTAGACAAAAAAACAGAAAAAGTAGCTGTAGGAACTCAAAGACATCAGAGGCAATTCAGATTACAGTCCAAGACCCTCGGTGGCTCCCGGGTCTTATCCTCATAATATGCCCATGCAAGAAAATGGATGTTTTCAATGTTATCAATATAAGATTAAAATCATTTCAGGCTAGTTTTCTAAGTGTGTAGGCAGTCTACGGTATATTTATAATTCATTCAGTTGTCCAAAATAACTGACATGAAAGAAATGTCATTGCTTAAAAGGATAAGAACTCAGTCATCTGAAAAACCTATCAGTTATACAAAGCGGTATACATTCGGGAGATCGTAGAAGAACTGGTGCCTTATCGTTTAACTATGAACTCCAATATCCAGCTATAGTTGTCATTGGAATAGGGGCAGGTGGCCCAGGGATCATATCCTCCCACTGGCCTGAGGAAGAGAGAGGAGAAACTCTGCCACTTAGAGACCCACCTCTCTCCCTTCTTCCTACTGCAGTTGTAGCCCGGGGTGGTGGCAGTGAGAAAATTGGTCCTTACTCTTCTCCTGGTCTTAGGTCGATGAACTTGGGAATTAGGGATACAGGCCTTTGCCCATGGCCTTCTCGGACTGGTCTCATCATAGTATACTGTTCCCCCCAACACACCCACCCACACACACTCCTTTGTACCAGGTCCTAATTGCAAATGTCACAGCACTAACTAAAAATAATTTTTAAGTGCATGTTACATAATCATACTGACAGCCTTTCGTTTTACTTCCTTATTCTTGCCCTATTCCAATTGCGCTCAAAGTGCCAAAGTGTCTGACAAAAATTTAAAAACAAAAAAAAGTCTGACACACAGGAAGCAAAGAAATAAAAGGAGGAGGCTTGGATAATTTGCAAAATAGAGAATGAATCTTTCCATGCTTGAGTCAAATGTGCTGCTTCTTCATAGACATTTTACATAATTTAGAATATTAAGTCAATTGCTTTTTTCTCTCTCAGTGATGGGTTCGCTGACCCAAAATTTCACAAAGCTGTTAAATGCCTTTTCAGAAGTTGCAAATGCAGACTTAAGAAATAGACTTGTATGCGGACTTATTGTGACCTTATATTGTCCAAGGAACCAGAAGATTCATGCAGCTTCTTATATTCCCTTTATTTAAAAGAGAATGCCAATCAAGAGAAATCACCACTCCCAAGTCATAGCATAGATCTCAGTAAGACATTTGCAAATGCTCCGTAAAATGCTACTTAGAGTTTTACCTTCTGTTGTAACCTGGTCACCCTTAGCAATCTGAAGAAGCCTACAGACCCTTTTCCAGAATAATGTTTTAAAATGTATTAAACAAAATGTAAGGGATTGCAAAGAAACCAAATATATAAACATATGATAATCAGAAAATTTGTGATATTCTAGTGTATGTGCTTCTTAATGCATTAAATGACCTTGTAGCAGCAAGTCTAGTGACATTTGAACGGTGACGATGAGTGTAAATGACATTTGGAAATAGTGGCAATAACCATAATGGGAGATGAGAACACCTGGGATTTCTATGGGAAACAAATCATAGATATGCTAATACTTCTGTGTTTTTTTGCCAATACTTACATTCGAAGGAAATGTTAAATTTTAGTTAGAGATCAGTGAATATGAAGATATATTTTTCCCATTAGAGGGTACAGACTCCTTGATCTCTGTCCATAGTCTCCTTGCTGGGTCCTTGAGCCTGAAGTTAGGAACTCCTAGAATAAGGAAATCATTTTCATAGGATTATGAGCATGAGTGAGAGAAAAACTAAGTTTCTTCAAGTAAATATTTGTATAAATTTCAAATGCAGTTATGAACATTTATATTTTTAATTTTTAAATGTTTCTATTTGAGATGGAATGTCATTCATTTATTCATTTATATTCTTACTCATTACCTGCCTTGTTTTTGCAGGGACTTGAGGCAACTTGCATTCATATATACTGCAAAAAATAATAAAATTATAAGTAAATGGATGAGAAAAAAAGGAACAAAAATTAATATGAAAAGTAAGAGGTGTTTAGGAATGAAGTTACTATACGACGTGTATGTGGGAAGATTCGAGACCTTTACTAGAATACGATGACAAATTTGATTCTAAGTTTATGATTCAGTGCAAAGAATCAGTTGTAGACTCATGATCACATTTTCCGTAAAATGAAATGAGATGCCCAGATCTCTCTCTACAGAAATGAGAGAGAATTTTCTTCCACAGGCCTTGCCTATTAGGACTGCCTTAATCAGCTCATGCTGCTATAGCAAAATACCATAGACCAGATGGCTTAAGCAACAGACATTTATTTTTTACAGCTTTGGGAAGTCCCAGATCATGGTGCCAGCACAGTTGGGTTCTGGTGAGGGCTCTCTTCCTGGCTTGCAGACAGCCGTCTTCTGGCTGTGTCCTCATAGTGACATCTCTTGTGTCTCTTCTCTGAGGTCACTAAGCCCATTGTGAGGTTTCTACTCCTGTGACCTATCACCTCTGGAAGGCCCATCTCCAAATACCTTCATGTGGTGGGGCAGGGTTTCCACATATGAATTTGGTGGTGAGGGGGAGGGGGGTGGGCAATACACTGCAATCCAGAGCAGTGATACACTGCGTAACACTTTTAAAAACTTCATTTGTTTCCTGGGGCTATCTCTTATAATTTCTCAGTGTAAATGACATAGGTTTCTGCTGGCCTAGCTTAATACAGACATAGATTTAAAAATATCTAGTGTAAATTTTTTAACCTTTAGGAAGTATAAAGTATTATCATTTATTTTTATTTATTTTTTTAGTACCACCTCCTTGGAAGTGTAAGTTATTAATTTTTACATGTCATGGACCAATTTGAAACTCTAATGAAAGCTATACATGCACTCACATTAAATTCTATCTATAGTTTCAAGGAATCAAGACTTTCTGAAGTCTCAGCACTCTGAGTAGTAAATACTTCTGGGATATAGGGTAATAGATATGCCTTTAAACATATTATATAAATATTGTTTATTGTAACTGAGCATTTGATATGAACTGAGACTCGGACTTAAAGCTCATGGCAAGCGTGGGAATACAGTTATTCTACGCTGCAGATTAAACAAATGCTTTACAAGCTTGGAGAACAGGAAGACTGAAGGAACACTTAATAAAGTACAACGCTAATATTTCAAAGTGGGAGGGGTGCCTGGATCAGACAGCTGCAACACCTGTGCCCGAGATTCTCATGCCTCTTGGAGGACGTCGCAAATCTCTGTCTACCACAATCGCATGGCCCCGGGAGACCACGGTCCAAATGCGCACATATCACTCACCCACCCCAGCCCCATCATTTGCCATAGCCCAGCTGAGGCTAAGCCGTAATGTGAGGAATCAGGAATAAGAGAGTAGATCCAGATTTTGTGGGACTCAAAGCTTATACAACTTGGAGAGTCTTTTTTAGACAAAGTTATGCAGAATTATAAAGAGCGTTGTAAGAAACTTAATATTTAAAAGACATGGTAGAAGTGACAATACACTTCAAATTTTAAAAAGCTGACAAAATACCAGAAACAGCATATTAGTCGGAAAAATAAGATAATTTTAAAATTAACTGCTTGACATAGCTTTACAATATTATTCCCTTACATTTTTAGCTGCATGATATTTGGTTACCTCTTTATATGATCATGATTTTGTAAAGTCATTTTCTCTAGAGAACATAGAAAGATAATCTAGTCTGTCCTCTAGCATAAATTGATTTAAATTGTTTTTCATTTTTATTGATTGCTTAGAAAAACTTCTTTTGGCTTCCCAGTTTACTACTGGCAATGTAAATTTTCAGGATTTCTCTCTCAGATTTCTTTTATCTATGGGCTTTAAAATTTGGAAGGATTGTCCCCAAACTTACTTCTTGTTCTGTACATTAGAAACTTTGTCTCCCTCTGCTTCCTGTAGACACAGGGAGACACAAGACCTGTTCATATTGTAATGTGACCTCTGGCCCTGAGCTGTCATATCACCCCACCAGGTGAATTGTCCAGTAGGCACAGAATGTTACTGGAACTTCTCACAATGCTTAAACAGCTAGTAATAACTTAACTACACAAAGTAGAGACTGCAAGCAACATAAATATATCCCATTAACTACAAAACAAGTATATCCATCTGTAGATATGCCTGCTCTCAGAACTCATGCCAAACTTGGTGCTTTGGTCTCTCCCAGCCTACTTCCAGGGCTGCCTCCATCACTGGCAGCTATCCCTACAGGGCCTCGATAGCGCCCCCTAGTAAGCTTCCCGGGAGTACGGGCTTGGAAGAGCAAAGCCGAGATAGGAGGAGGAAAATTTCTCTTACCAAGTATCAGAGTTCAAGTTTTTCCAAGTTTGTTAACCCTGGGAATGTACACTCTCTTCTGGAAATATCCATTTCCCACTCGCAAGCTGTGGTCTTACAACAGACCCAGATAAGACACAGAACTCAGAGTACACTAGCCTAAAATTAGCACGAGAAAAGGCTACTTGGACCAGTTTGGGATCTATTTCCATTCACAGATGAAAGAGTGTTTAAGTCCATAGACACATAGACCACACTCTGTGATCACAATAATATGAACTTGGAAAATTTAAACTCAGCACGTGGAATATTTTTACTGATTAAGATAACTTTCTGGTGAACGCCCCAAGATCTTTGGTTGCAAAATATATGCTTTGGTAAGTCGCTGAAGTAGCTTGTCAGATTTACGGATTACTAGTCAGTTAAATGTGGTGCTAAACCTAACAAAGATGCTTGCTTTGGGTTTAGAATAGTTGGTTTGTATCTGTTCTTTACAGGGGGCTGGTATCAGGCGGCTTCTCCATCAAAGCCACTTCTAGAAACAATGAAAGCTATTGTTTTTGAATACAAGAATTCTAATTTTATTACCTATGGAAAGGAAGTGTCTTTCAATTTCATCCAAGAGAAGAGTAATATGCTAACTAAGGCATATGAAATGTCTGCCTCTTCGAAGCCCATGGGAAGTTCAGTGTTTATGTGTTTGACTAATACATATATTAGTCTATATATAGGGGTATCTACTTTGTCAAAGAAAAAAAATTCACTTCTCTCAATACCTATGTTCGAATTAATTAAAAATAAATATTTTCAGAGGCTCAGTTAGGAATCGGAGGAAATGGGAATACTCTCTACATTTAACCTAAAATTTTTCTCTGCTTTGACTTTACCGGTAAAGAGTCAAATCTGCATTTTATTTTTAATGGAGACAGAAGGGAGCTGTCCTTCCTTCTGGGAGAGAACACACAACACCATACACATTAGAGGGAGAAATGCCCTCCTTCGTGCATAGAAAACGAGCTTCCGGTGGGGGACGGGAAGCGGTAATGTTTATGTTAGCTTCAATGGGTTGATAACAAATTCTAAAAATGTGTCTTCCTTTTAAAAGCAATAATCAACTGATGACTTTCCTAGATTATTCAGGCATGGCATGACTGAATTTTATAAAAATAGAATAGTATAGATTGACAATTTGCAAAATAATTATTTTTCTTCAAATTTCATAACCTTTCCTTAGATTGAACCCGCGCCCTGAGTCCAAGCTGACGCCAGTAAGTGCGCAGTTGCCCACCTGAGCCAGACTCTCCAGAAACCCTCTCCTAGTCTCTTCTCCCACCTGCATAGAACCCAGCCTGTTTTGGGACACAGAGTAGATACCCAATTTCATAATGCACTTGTGGGAGGACTGATTATTAAAGGTTTTAGGAGGCTAACCATTGAAAACAACATTTTAAGTCACGAATGATTCACAACCTTCCTGTAAAAGTAATAGTATTTCCTGAGAGCTTCTGAGACGAGTACGGTGACAAATAGAAACACTGGCGTCCTTTCTTCCCTTGACTACACACATGTCGTGTGTGTGCGTGCGTGCTGCTGATGTTGGTAAACTTAATGGAAATTACTCATTCTCTATTGAGAGGAGAAGAGATCCTTAACAGTTCTTTATTCTTTAAAGAAAGATTGCTCTCCATTTCCTTTGCTTTCTTTGGGTTTGTGTCATTTTTTTTTTTAGTTGAATTCGTTGGGCACAGTTTGTTTCTTATATGAACAAAAAATATACTTTTGATTTGAGATTATGAAACTGACTATAAAAACTCATGAAATGCTTGGGACGTTAATATTAAGCTGCTGGCTTAAATTGAGTTTAAGTTACTATTAAGAAGTTCTCTGCAACCAATTCTAAAAACAGCTTTGGGGGACAATTTGAGAAGTTCAATCACAGTGATGCATATATCAAGTATCTTTACATTGTATTTTAAATGTCTTTAAATTTTTTTCTGAGAAAATGTTTTTTACAGTTCTCCAAAATTGAGCAAGATAATCCCAAATCCTATGTTTTCCTATTAGCAGTGAATTTTGAATTAAACAATCTTTGCAATCTGCCATTTACGTAGCTCATTCTCTAAAAGAACACAAATGTTAAACAATGAAATATTAGAGGTCGCCCCAGTCATTGAGCCTCAAAAGTATTACTGGTCTTGTTCTCAAAGGCACTTCTGTGTTTTATGTGCTGGTCTTCAAACCCTGAAAATGTACATGTGAACTTTCACATTATTCTGCACCCTAGGGCCTCCTGCTCAACAACTGAGATAAGAAAAAAATGCTCTTCAGAGCATTACGGCTCATTAGAGTGCTGTCCAAAATCTCACACATGCCTGATAAAGTTAGTGGAATGTCAGGGCCTCTGCTGTGATTAAAGGATCTAAATGTGACTTGTTAAGTAGCTCAAATATTAGCTCTAATCCCCATGTGTGCAGAGCTCTAAGATCAGGCCTTGTAGACACAAAGATGCAGGTATCGAATACCCTGTTACACTACAAATTTTCCAAATGAGTAGAAGAAAACTGAGCAGGAAACACACAAAGTAAGAGTGGATATCTCTGGATTTCAGAGTTATGGGTGAATTTTTTTCTTTTGTTAATTATTTCTTTTGCAATTTACCTTTATGACAATGTAAATATGGATTTTTTAATGTCAAAAATGACTTTATTTTCTAAAAAGTAGAATAGATGCTGTAGTTATTGGCAGAGCCACCTTGGAGTAAGAACACGATGAATGAAGGTCCTGAATGTATCCTGTCCCTTCCAACATTGCTCAATAATAGGCACCATTGTTGGATACGAATATCAACCTTGGCTTTAAAGATACGCTCATGGTAGGGGTGGTAAACCAGGAGGCTGTGCTGTGCAAGAAAGAGCATAGAACTAGAAATATAGTGACTTTATACCAACGAGGAAGAGAAGGGGAAAGCTTCATTGTGTAATATACATTTAATACCAGCATCCAATTCACCCCTTCCTCCCACCACTGGGAGGTTAGGGGGAGGGGAGCTGTCAGCCTCTTTCTCTTTAATGTGCTTTGCTTTCCCAAACCACTGACATTAATATTCATGTAAATAGTATTTTATGTAGAATACACATTTTGGTCAAAGAAAGGTAGAAAAAGAGAGTTTTCCTAGGTGTAGGTGGTTGACACAAATGAATGTTCATTTGTGGTTGTTTCTAGGGTATGAAGTGGAGATTTAGGGGGTGCTAATAAGGTTAAAAGTGATATTGGCCTCTGGGAGAAACAGAGCAGGGAGTGACAAAACCGAGAAGTGAATTTTGTTCTTAATAGTCTCCTGTCTTTATGTCCTCTTCTGTGGCAGCTGCCCTCCCCCACGTCCCTCTGCCTGGCTTTATGCAGGCCTCTGGTTGGGTAAACTTCCTGCAATAACACGCCATACACCGCTTACACCAAATGCCTTCTTTTTTTCATTTTCCTTTTCTTCCCTTAGCTTTCTCCCTGTGTTTCCTTTCATCTTTATTATGTATATGTAGAGTTTGCATCATATAAAGAATCAAAATGCTGAAAAGTTTGAAAGGCATGAATTTTTGCCTCCTTCATATAGTTAATAATTTGGAACGTGGTATTTTGAACTGTGTCAGGATGAGCATCTGCTAACACAATCTGCAACACTAAGCTGCATCCAACCAACTAATTGCCAGTGTGCATGTGCGACACAAAGCAGGATCACCTCCTGTCTGCTGGAGAGAGCTCAGTGAACCCCCTAGATGCTTCAGAAAGTTCAAGGATACAGAGGCAAGGCCAGGTGACTTGCACATGGTCCAAGATCCCTGGGGAAGAGAAACTAAACTTTTCTGCAGTGTAGACATTACAGACCGACTATGGATTGGAGTCCCCCAAATGGAGCTGGACTGGAAGGAGAGCCCTGGGAAAAGCTAAGATGAGCAAAGAGGTCTGGCAAGGTGGGAGGTGGCATGGCTGTGGGTACAGAGGTTGTTGATACAGACATTCCCACCAAGTTCCTCTTCTAGAGTGTCTGTGGGTTCTGGAGGGAAAGCTATGGTCATACAGAAGCAGGTGTCCCTGTGGAGGGACCTCATTAAGGTACTGGTCAGAAACAGGTGTGTATGGGAGTGTCTAGAGGAAGTTGGGGGCAGCACAGGCAGCCTCCTATGAGCAGTGGATGGCAGTTGTCCAAAGAGCAGAGGATGCCAGCTGTAATAGCAGATTTCATGGCAGCTGTCTTCATCTGTAAAATGGGGAAAAAAGAGGACCAACTTCATAGGGTTGTTGTGAAAACTAAATGATTAGTGTGTGTATGGCATTTGGCCCATGATGGCACAAATTAAGTCATAATCAGAGGCTAATAAATGTTATCTATTGTTATTTTCATCATTGTTATTTTTGTGAGATCCTTTCTCTCTGCTCGTACTTATTTTCAAGAAGTTAGATAGTTTGATTTTATGTGATTCAATGAAATGAATTTTGGCCATGTTTTTGATTTTAAGCAGAAAAGTTGCTCCTCAAGATGTATTTGAAAAGAGTTAGATTAAACATTAAGTAGATTGAATTTGAGCAAAGTTTTAAAAATAATTGCGACATCTCAAAGTTGGATTTTTACTGAATAAAAAAAAATTGGACTCTAGTGTCATTTTTTGCTCTAGGAAGAGTGTAAGAATAACACTTGGTAGAGGTTAATATAATATTGAAAGTAGTAATTTTAACAGTTTTGAACTAATTTTCAAAGACGTAATTGAAATAATTTTCAATAGACATCAGTCTTTATTTCTTAGCAAATTACAGTGATTAAATTAACTGCAGGAAGCATCTCATTTGAAGATAATAGGAGTCTGTTGAGGATTGGTAGGGAAAAATGAATGATACATGTTCTATTCAAGACTTCACTGCTGAAACATTTTTCATCACTCTTTCTGTCTGCTATAATTTATATAGTCAAGGCATAATCATCAAATGCAGCTTCCTTTACTGTATTTGGGATAAAAAACTAATTTAAATGAAGAATGAGAATAATGCTTTTCCTAAGATTAAAGTATAGATTTTTATTTTAAGGGGGTGCGTAATATGCCAATTCAAAAGAAAATGATGTTACACTTATAGAACTCTGTGAAAGTTGAAAAGAAAGTTTTGTTCCTTCTTTGGGTATTTTCAGGATTATATCTCTGCTTCTTTATGAAATTGAACAGTGGACAAGGATGATAATGTTACACTATTTATTTCAGACATTTGAAATTACTCTTTTTTTGAAATGAGATATTCAAATTGCTGAGTGTTAGGGAAATTGTGCGTGGATGAAAAACGTAAATGGATCTTGATCTGCCATCTCAGCTTGGGGCTTTTTGGAGGTGGTAAAGTGGTTTTTATCAGAGGAAGATAGCATCGTATTTCTTCAAGATCTCTCTAAACTCAAAATGATTTAGATAGTACATCTGAGTCTGAATACTAGAAAAGCATCTGCAGTCACCTTTAGTTGGACATGGAGATATAACTTTTTAAATTTTAGTGTAACTATGAAAGTTGTCTGGTTTTTACTCCATCAGTACTCTTGATTTACAGAATGGGAAAAGCTGTTTCTGTTCTTTCTGGATGGAATGTCTACCTAGAGGTTCATGCTATTGCTTATACATCAATTACATATACTGATAACCAAACTTTTCTTGACTTGATTCTAAATTAAACAATACTGAGATTGTAAGGTTCAAGGCAAAAAGAAAAAATAATTTAAAACTAGCTAATTTAATACTCAGAAATTTTCATACAAATACTAATTATTGCATCATGAAACAATGTTGTTTTCACTGCTTCGGGAAGTAGAAAGAAGTGACATAAAATCTTGTATGGAGAGAAAGGAAGAGCTGCTGTATTACTAGATATACCAAATGCAAAGGCATAGACATGAACGAAAGCCAATGACTTGGCACTCAGTACACCTCACATTCACTTACTTTTACATTATTCCTGGTTTTACTATTATAATTTCAAATTGTTATAGTTGGAAAATGTTTAGATATGACATTACCTTGTAATTTAACATACAAAACTAGAACTGTAAGGAATAAATTTTGGACAATATGGAGTGCAGGTTGTAGAAGAGAAAAATGCCTAGATTTATTTGACATGAAAATGGAGGGCTTCTTACTCTAGTATGATATTTACAGTATTTCTATACTTAAATTTTGGCCACAGAAGTAGTCTTACTGGTTATGTAAACTTGGATAAATTTCCATTGAAAAAGAAAAGATAATTAAAAATATCTATCTCATAGGGTTGTGCAAATTGAATAAATTAATCCTTGTCAAAGCATTTTGTAAAGTGCAAACTGTAACACTAAATTTACTCTATAAGGAGGCAATCGGTTAGTGTTATTAGCTGATTGAAATAAAATATCAACCCAACTTATTTTGTGCTTTTTCAAATATGTAAAAAGAAGGAAAGCGTTCCAATTTCACATTGTGTACTTCTGCCGAAAATGTCTAACCTAGTCTAATTGTGAGGGAACAATTTGACAAATCTAATTTGAGGAACATTATGCAAAGCAACTGGCCAGGATTCTACAAAAATGTCAGTTGTCAAAGACAAAAGGAACTGTATACACATGCCAATATATGCAATGATCCTTAATTGGATCCTGAATTTAAAATAAAATATAAATCCCCTAGACTTAAATGAACATTATTGAGGTAACTGGAAGAAATTGAACTGAATATTAGATAATTATACCATTTAAAATTTTCCAAGTGTGATCATTATTGTGTAATTATAGTAGGATATTTGTTTTTAGAATGTTCATACTAAAGTATTTATGAGTGAAACATCTTTATGTCTACAAGTAACTCTCAAGTGGTTTGGCATTATCTATCATCTGTCTGTCTATCTGTCTGACTGTCTGTCTATCTATCTATCTATCTATCTATCTATCTATCATCTATCTATCTATCTATCATCTATCTATATCTTTCCATCATCCATCCTCTATCTATATTCCATCATTCATCTCTTTCAGAGAACAAAAGCAAAGAGAGTAATTCTTAATTTATTCTATCAGGCCAGCATTACCCCTAAACCAAAACCAGACAGACATTACATAAAAGAAAACTAAAGACCAATATCTCTCATGAATATAAATGCAAAAATCCTTAACAGATATTAGCAAGTCAAATCCAAAAATGTATAAAAAGAAGTATGCACTATGACCAAGTGAGATTTATCTCAGGTATGCAAGGCTGATTCGACATTTGATAATCAATTAATATAATTCATTACATCAACAGACTACAAAATAAAATCATGTGATCATATTAAAAGATAAGGAAAAAACTTTTGACAAAAATCCAATACGCATTCATGATAAAAACTCAAAAAAACTAGGAAGAGAGAGGAAGTTTCTCAAATTTATAAAGGCAACCTACAAAAAACCTACAGCTAACATCATATTTGATAAAAAACTTGAAGCTTTCCTTCTAAGATAGAGTACAAGGCAAAGATGTCTTCTCACTATACCTTTTCAACATGCTAGAAGTTCTAGTTAATTCAATAAGGCAAGAAAAGGAAATAAAAAGTACAGGTTGGGAAGAAAAACATAAAACTCTCTTTGTCTGCAGATGATATGATTATCTATGAAGAAAATCTGAATGATCAATAAAAAACTCCTGAAACTAATAAACTATTATAACATGTTTTCAAGATACAAGGTAAATATACAAAAGTCAATTGCCTTCTTCTATATCAACAATAAACAAGTGGACTTTGAAATACAAAACACAATATATTTATACTAGTGCCCCCTCAAATGAAATTCTTAGGTATAAATCTAACAAAATATATACAAGGTCTATATGAAAAAAACTACACAACTTTGATGAATAAAATCAAAGAACTAAATAAATGAAGAGATATTTTATGTTCATGGATAGGAAGCCTCAACATCGTCAAGATGTCAATTCTTCCCAACTTGACCTACAGATTCAATACAATCCCAATTAAAATCCCAGCAATTTATTATATGATATTGATAAATTGATTATAAAGTTTATATGAAGAGGCTAAAGACCCTGAAGAGCCAACATAATATTGAAGGAGAATAACAAAGTTGGAAGACTGATGTCACCCAATTTCGAGACTTACGACAGAGCTCCAGTAATCAAGACAGTGTGGTGTTGGCAAAAGAACAGACAAATAGTTAAATGAAACCGAATCAAGAGCCTGGAAATAGACCCCTATAAATACAGTCGATTGATCTTCGACAAAAGGCAAAGGCAATACAATAGGGCAAAGATAGTCTCTTCAAGAAATGATGCTGGAACAACTGGACACCCATATGCAAAAAAAAATTAATCTAGACAGACTTCACACTCTTCACAAAAATGGATGAGAGACCTAAATGTAAAACACAAAACTAAAACACTGAGAAGATAATATAGGAGAAAACCTAGATGACCTGGGTATGGTGATGCTTTTTTAGGTGCAACACCAAAGACATGATCAATGAAAGAATAATTGATAAAATTAAAATTAAAATTAAAAACTGCTCTGCAAAAGACAATACAATGACAATGAGAAGACAAACCATGGACTGGGAGAAAATATTTGCAAAAGACACATCTGATAAAGGACTGTTATCCAAAATATACAAAGAATGCTTAAAACTCAACAATAAGAAACCAAACAACCCAATTAAAAATGGGCCAAATAACACACATCACTGAAGAAGATACACAGATGGCAAATAGCATACAAAAGGATGCTCCATATTGTATGTCACCAGGGAAATGCAAATTGAAACAAAACTATATAATACCATGAAACATCTATTAGAATGGCCAAAATTTGGAACACTGACAATTCAAAATACCACTGAGGATGTGGAACAAAAGGAGCTCTCACTCATTGCTGGTGGGAAGATAAAATGGTACAGCTACTTTAGCATATAGTTAATTCATACTCTTACTTTATGGTCCCACAATCATGCTTAGTATTTATGCAGAGGAGTCGAAAACTTATGTTCACGTACAGATCTGCACATGGAGGCTTAACAGCAGCTGTATTCATAATTGCCAAAACTTGGAAGAAACCAAGATGTCCTTCAGTAGTTGAATGGATAATCTGTTGTACATCCAGACAATGGAATATTATTTAGTGCTAAAAGGAAATTAGTTATTAAGCTATGATAAAAACAAAAACAAAAACAAAAACAAAAACAAAAAAACAACAACCTATATGACGTTCTGGAAAAGACAAAACTTTGGAGGAACTAAAAAGATCAGTGACCGCCCCGGGGCAGGGGTGAGGGTAGGGAAAGATGAATAGGCAGAGCCCTGAGGATTTTTAGGATGGAGAAAATACTACATATGGTATTATAATGATGGCTATATGTCATCATGCTTTTGTCCATACATGTATTATGTACAACACCAAAAGTGAACCCAAAGGTAAACTATGGACTTTGAGTAATTATTATGTGTCTGTGTAGCTTCATCTTTGGTAAACATACCATTCGGGTGAGTAATGTTTATAACGAGGGAGGCTATGCATGTGTAGGGGAAGGGGATACATGGGAGATATCTCTAACTTCCTCTCAATTTTATTGTAATCTTAAAATTGCTTTGAAAAATAGTCTTTAAAAAAAAGAATCTGTTTTTTAAACATATGGTTTAAGTGGAGTTGTTATTGCTTATGGGAAACATTTTCCCATGGCAAAATTCCAAGAAAACAGATGGAAGTTCTAAATCCATGTGCATGTCTTTCTAGGTATAGGCACACCTCAGAGATGTTGCGTGTTCAGTCCCAGACCACCATAAAGTGACTATTGCAATAAAGCGAGTCACACAAATTTTTTTGTTTCCTGGTGCATGTGAAAGTTATGCTTACACTATCCCGTAGTTTGTTAAGTTTGCAAATAGCATTATGTCTAAAAAACAATGTACATACTTTAATTGAAAAATACTTTATTGCTAAAAAATGCTAACCTTCATCTGAGCCTGTTAGAAAAATGGTGCCAATAGATTTCCTCAGGGCAGGGGTGCCGCAGACCTTCAATTCATAAAAAAACGCAATGTCCGTGAAGCACGATAAAGCGAAACATGGTAAAGCGAAACACGGTAAAGCGAAGTATGTCTGTATTTAAAAGCAAAGTAAAAATGTATTTTGAGGCGTGTTCAAAGGGATTCTAACGTTATTTTCACGTTATCTTTTAGAAAACATTTAATTCCAGGAGATCTCAGTTTTGTGATTTCCTGCTAGTTCACTACACAGGTCTTCTTTCCTATGATAGAATTCTCTGCCTCATTCTCCAGGAGTGACACTGGATATTTATTACCCTGGCCAAGTTATTATTATTTTTTGCCTCTATTTGGGTTTGACGTGGTAGGATTCTGATTTCTCCTGTGCAGTCGAGTCCAGGTAGAAATCTCATGATCCCCTTTCCTGTCTTTTTTCTTGTACAGATCAGAAGCAACAGAACTGGAAGAAAGAAGCTCATAGCTTTTTGGTATGTAATTGAAAAATTCTTCAAAATTAATTTGTTAATGATATTTATGGTCCCAAGGGCCTGTACTCCACTTTGTTATCCTAATTTGTGAACCAAATTATAATACAATTTTGGTATATTGATCACTTTGTTAGGGTCAATGCAGAGGGAAGCTAATAGTATTGATAAATAACCAACTACATTCAGTCCTCTGGATTCTCCTTGAAAATAGATTCTTGGAAAATAGATACTTTTCAGCGGAAGAGTTGTTTAGTAAAGCGATTTATTTATGAAATTATTTTTTTTTAACCTCGTCAGTGGTTAGGAATATATCATAACTATCGAAGTATCGTAGAACTATAATTATGTGAAAAATCTATTTTGCAAGCAATTGTGTTTTTAGATGCCCAATAGTAAATTGAATGCTTTAGAAATGAGACATTTATTGATCTAAATTTACTAATAATCAAAATAAAACATTTATATTTAACATTATAGTATAAAAGTAAAATAAAGATATTTCTGCTTTTAAAATTCAAAACATGGTCTAGGAGTTCTCTATATGTGTGTAATTCTTTTCATTATTCTTTTGATTTTCTATTTATAAAATGATTTAAAAAGAATTATATGTTTTAGCTCCTGACTGGGACATACATTTCTTGTTGGGTTTAACTCCTTTTAAAGATGAAATACAACCCTAAAGTTGCTGGGGAATGCAAGGGAAACATTCTTTTCACAGCTGTCTGGGAAGGACACAACCTTTTATGACCCAATGGATATAACTGAAATTCTGGTAAAATTTCTAGAAACATTAGTGTATTAATTTAAGTACTGTTTTTCTCTATGAGCCAAATAATAATAATCATGATTTTTTCCCAGAATATACTTCTTACTACTGTTAATTTTCTTGAAACAGTCATTGAAACATTATTACTGCTGACCATTAGTCACCATCATTCTTTTTGGTGACCATTGACCTTCTGCAGTAATTAAAACCCATGGTCCTTGTCGTCCAACTCACTGACAAAAAAAAATTAGTTTTGGTGCATATCACGGCTGTTCAGAAACAAACTCCTATTGTTTCCACATGTGTGAACTAAAAGTACATGTTTATTGATGAGATAGATGTATGACTCAGTCAATAAGGCTCCCGTGTTACTTACCGTAGTAAAGAATACTTTTTTTGCCATCGCATTTGACGCTTCATCAAGGAATTTTGAGTCATATTTGTCATTGAAGATTTACAAAGCTGGTTACCCTAAGATGTTGACAAAAATGGGTGGATTTTACCATCCTGAAAAGTTGTCAAGTACTATTTCTAATAAAATATTCTGATCCTCAGACTAGGTGTGTTTTGAGGGAACCCTGCATTGGTTGAACGACTGGATTAGATAAACTCTATGTTCTCTTGTAATATAAAACTTGATACATCTTATAGAGAATGGTAATTAATTATGCCACTCAAATTAGGTAATTCGAGTCTTGTTAAGCATAGAAATTCTTGCCTCAAACAGACTCAGGGACATAGCATAGTGGTAAAGAGGGCAGGGACTGAACTCGGATGGCCTGGGTTTAAATCTTGTCTCTGACGCTAGCCGTGTGACTTTGGTCACATTACTTAACTCTTAAGTGGCTCACTTTCCTCACTTGTTAAATGGAGACCCTAATAGTACTTCATGAACCTGGTGCAAGGGTCTAATGAGTTAATATGAGTGGAGCTCTTAGAACAATAATTGGTATATAGTTAGGCACTCAATAAATGTTAGTTATGATGGCGATGAATGAATGCTACAGTCATCAGCTGAGGCATCTGTGTATCTGGGAGATTTTATGCATTTGGCACTAATCCTCCTAATTTGTGGCCTTTAAGAATGTGTTGCACCTGGAAATGATTTGTAGAAATTCCCAAGAACTTATTTCTTCAGAGATCCTTCATATTGTCTTGGTTCCACCCAAAGCCAACATGAAGGCAGAACTTGACTCTTCTGCTTTCTACCTACACTTCTACCACCCTGCTTCCCTCCATTTTCAGGGATCCGTCTCTCATCTTCCTCTCATCGCCTCATGCAGGCCTTTCTGCACACACTCAAATGCTCTGGATCTCAATAAAGGGCTTGTTATAGTATTTTTAAAGCAAAGCTAGATGGTTACCCAAGAGAAAGTCTAGAACCAGCTACTAGGACAACCAAATGTTCTCCAACTTAATGCAAAAGCATATTGATAATTTCCAACTTTACCACTGTCATTAAGCAATAGTAAAAGACTACTGCCTACATAGTCACTCTGAGATAAGCATCGTTTTCAGCCCATGTGCAGGTAGTGGGAGTCAACAGTATATATTTAGTTCTCATTCATGTGTGCCTAAATTTCTGGTTCCATGGTTATTTTGAGTTCTGCACAGAGTTATGTTTTCTTTTATATTTAAAAATTTTTTTTACAGTTTACAATCTGCACCTTTTAAAGTGTACAGCCAGTGGCATTAAGTACATTTGTGTTGTTATGCAACCATCGGCCCCATCCGTCCCATAACTTTCCATCCCGGAGAACTGAAATTTTAAACCCGTTAAACAATAAGTCTCCATCTATCCCTCCCCACTGTCCCTGGAAACCACCATTATACTTCCTGCCTTTATGATTTTGACTATTTGAGGTACTTCATATAAGTGGGATTATACAATGTTTGTCTTTTTGTGATTGATTTATTTCATTTAGCACAATGTCCTTATTTCATTTAGCACAATGTATTTCACCTAGACAAACAAATTACACAATGTTTTTTTTTGTGACTGATTTATTTCATTTAGCACATGTTACAACATATTGTAGACTTTCCTTCTTTTTTAAAGCTGTATAATATTCTGTTGTATGTATATGCCACATTTTGCCTCTCCATTCATCCATCGACTGCCAACTCGGGTTACTTTCACGTCTTAGCTATTGTGAATAATGCTGCCATGAACTTGGAGGTACAAATATCTATATGAGACTCTGCTTTCAATACTGTTGGGTTTATACCCAGAGTGAAATTGATAGATCATATGGTAATTCTACTTTTATTTTTTTGTGGAACCATTATACTGTTTATCACAGCAGCTGTACCTGATTTCATTTTCACCAATAATCTTACAGAATTCTGAAGTACAGAATGCTTGTCTAATTATTTTGACATATTCCTACCGGGCAGTGAATATTGTGAATTTTCACATGAATACATTTTGAAAACAAGGTTATATTTTTCCTATTCTTTTTTTCTTGCTGTGCCTATGGGAGTTATGTTCTAAGACCTACTTAATGTTAATTTATGTCACCAGGTGATTCAGAGTGTCACTGGACTTTTTCCAGAACGGAAACAGGTGGGGCCAAGTCTCATACCTCTGATGGAAAAACAACCTGCACTCTAAGGATTTCTTGGCTCGTTTTAAAATAAGCCCTATGTTAAAATCCTGTGTGCTGGCAGAGAAGGAATAAATGACCACATATGTTTTCTTCTTGACTCATAATTTTTTTTTTTTTTTTTTTTTTTGCCTAAAATATACCAAAGTGAACAGAAATGGGGACAACTGGATTACACAGAGAGAATTGGCTAGCTGAAGAAATACTTATTTAGACGTTCTCTGAGACAGAATCTGAAAGCTTTTCAAATTTTCAAGAGGGCAGGTTAACATTTGAGCTATTATTTTTTTCTGGTTCATAATATTTGTGTTTTCTTAAATTTTGGTTTGAAAATGTAAATATAGCTTTCTAAGGGCAGAATCTAAAGCTGATAGGTGTTAGCCGAAAATCTCGAATTATTTTGAGGTTATTTCCACAAATTTTGGGGGCACTTTTCCAGAAAAGTTTCTGCATTTGTTGTTTATAGACAGTGTGAGAAGGGAGGAGGAATAAACTTACTTTAAAAGCAAAAGTTTTGTTGTTGACAGATATCTCACTTTCTCTTAGTTTATTAAACTCAGTAGAAACAACATCTTTCCTAATAAAATTACCATCCAACTACAGAGTTCCAAAAAAGGAACTAACTACCTAGTGTATATATCAGTTTACTTTCCACAAGAAACATTTAAACATAACTTTAAAAGAATTTTTAGAAAAGACTTTTATTCATGATTAGTGAGGCACAAGGAGCTCTTGTCAGTCTAGGCCAGGCTATGCTGTGGCAGCAAATTAACCCTAACATCTCAGTGGCTTAACACAATGAGCTTTTATTTCTTATTCACACTATATGTCCAATGCTGGTTGACATGAGAAGGGGAAGTCTTGTCTGCTCCATATAATTACTCAGGGGTGCAAGCTGACTGAAGCTTCACCACCTTGTGACAACACCACGGCAAAGGGCAGCTTCTGGATCTGCCATGACAGGGGAAGAGAGTGTGGAATGCTCAAACTCTTCTCCAGACTGGAAATTTTGCACAGCCCATTGACCAAACTAATCCTGTGGCTGATCCCTGGGGGCTGAGAGAGGAGAGAAAAACTACCTGATGTCTTCTTTGATGAACTTTCCTGGAAATTCCTGCATTAGGCATCTCTATAAAACAACTTTCTTTCCTAAATCAGTCACTTTTATAATTTCTTATAATTATAAGGTTTTTCTCTGTATATAAGTTATTTTAATCTTTTAAAATTAATTTCACATTTTTTAATTGCTAACTGTAGGTAGGAATAAATAAAAGAAGGTTTACTTAGAAGGAACTCTTGAGAGTATAGATATAATCAACAATAGACGAATATCTGGAAAAATGTCTTTCATACGTCTATCTATCTATAGACTTTATTTGTATTATCAATAGCATTTTATTATTTCTTTCTCTTTTCAATAAAACCATCACTTGAAATTAATGTATCTCCAAATACAGTGAGGATGGATTGCAGAATCAATTCATGAGATATCAAACTAGAAAACAAGCTATGCTTAATCTAATTGCTTTTTGGTAGTGAGATTTATTTCAGACATATAGACTATGTTTTTATTATTAATTTCTATAATTAATGCATTATAGTCAGAAAACATAATCTTATTAAATTAATTTTATGAAATTCATCAAACTTCTCTTTGTATACTACTTTGTCAGTTTTTGACAATGTGCTATGTGTGCTGGAAATGAGCATACGCAGTCTGTTTCTCGAGTATAGACTTCTGTGTATCAGAATTTACTAATTTGTGCCATTTGGGTCATCCCCCTTTCTGTTCACTTATTGTCTGCTTAAGCTACTGATTTCCGAGAGATGTGTGCTATAATCTTCAACTATAATTGCTGAGTTATTTATTTCTCTTTCCAGTTTCGTGAGGTATCGTTGCTTGATATATTTTGAGGCAATATATTTATATGTTTATGAAGATTATATTTTCTGGCTTTATTTTTTGTTATTAATCTAGAATAGCTTTATTATTTTATATATATAATATATATATTTAACATGAATTTTATATTTTCAGATATTAAAATTGTTACCACAGCCTTAGCAGATATTGCCAGATTTCCAAAATGGCTGCCCTAATTTACACTCTCACCAGCAGAGTTTGAGAGTTTTCCTTGGTATCGTCAGCCTTTTAAAATTTGACAATTTTGGTGGGTGTTTAATGGTATTTATTTGCAATTGCCTTGCATGTCCCTCATGGTTAACGAGGTCAAGCACTTTTTCATATGTATGTTGGCTAATTGATATTCTCCTTTGTGAAATGGCTCTTTAGTCTTTTCTCATTTTTCTCTTGGATTTTTTGCCTGTTTCTTATCGATTTATAGTTCTTTAAACATTCTGGTATGTAGCCTTACATAGGTTATATGTATTGCACATATCTTTTCTCATTCGTTTGCTTGCTTTTACAATCCCTATTATTGTCTTTTAGTGAATAGAAATTCTTACTTTTAGTGTGTTCTAACTAATCGAGCTTTCCATTTATGGTTAGAGCTAATGAGAAATGACTATTTCCTATAAATGGGACTGAGACAATTGGTTATTAATTTAAAAACTGAAACTTGACTCTTATTTGAAATCATAGTAAAAAATTAATTACAAGTAGATTATAGATGTAATATGAAAGGCTAAAAAACCCCCTGAAAGTTCTAGAAGAAAAGGTAGGATAATATCCTTATGATCATAGGATGATAAAATTAACAGCAAAGAAAAAGCACTTGCCAGTCATCTTTACAATCTGGAGTCTTTCTATTAGTGAACACTACATCCTTCCATTTATTTAGATCTTTTAATTTCTTTCAATAATATTTTATAGATTTCTTCATAGAAATATTACACATATTTTGTTGGATTCATTCCAATGTATTTGGAATTTTATGATGTTGCTAATATGTATCTTCCTAAAAATTTTATTTTCATGCTATTTGTTGCTAGTATATAGAAACATTGATTTTTACCTATTGACCTGGCATCTAGCAACCTTTCTATGTCCAGTTTTTAGTTTTAATAATTCATGTATAGATTATTTTCTACATGTAAAATCATATCATCTGAAAATATTGACAGTCTTTATCTTTTAATCATTATAATTCTTACTAGTTTTTAATAAGCACTTCTGATATAATGTCATTATAATAAGCATTATTAGTTTATAATAAGTACCTTTGGTTTATCAAAAGAAAATTTTCAACATTTCACCAACAAATGTGTGATAGAAGTAAGAACCACCTTACTTCCTGAAAATGGAGGAGTAAGGACTTCTTTGTTTGGCTCCCAAGAGGAATTTGAGAAGGGCTTGACTTGGCAATTCATCTCTGATGCACGTGATTTCAGCTGGAATGGTTGAAACAGGAGCATTTACTTCCAGGATCACTTGTACATCCTCAAGTCTGGAGCCTTGGTGCTCCTTGGCTTCTTCGCACGACACTTCATTCCCCTGGGGCTGTCCACATGGCTTGGCTTTTACAGTGTGGCAGCCTCAGAGTAAATGGACTTTGTAAGTGTCATCTGACTTCTCTTGGCACGAGCGTTCCTCTTTCTGAGCTAAAATTTCATGAGGTCATAGAAATTGCAATTAAACATATCCATTTAATTAAAAAACAATTTGTAATATAAACATAACCAAATTCCACGAGTATGAAGTATAACAAAATAGATGATTTCTTATTTTTGTGAAGATCAACTTTTGAGGTTAGATGAAGTTATCTAGGGCAGTGGGAGGGGAGCAGGTGCGTGTATGAGCTGAATGTGAAAAGGTAGGCATAACACAGTGTGTAGGTGAAGTGTGAGTAGGAAAGGATGAAATGAAGAGAGTGGGTTGGCCGCAGGAAGTTGGGCAGACCACAGGAAGCTGGCTGGAAAAAAAAAGGTCTTTGCCTCCACTTAATTAAAAGCAAGAATAAAATAACCCAAAGACAAATGGAAAATCTCACACACAAAGTCTATAATGGGATGGAAACAACAACAGAAAAAATAAGCACACATGTGTTCAGAGAAAGGTGAACCAAAGTGGCTGGCCAATTGCGATCTACTCAGTAATTTTTGTATTACTTCTCAGGACTTTATGCAGTAAGAGAGTCTAATTAAAAAAGAGCAAAAAATTGTTTTAGAAATAAATACAAAGTATTGTTTTAAAACTTAGATTTCTGAGTTTATCATTCTAGTAGTTAAAAATATGCTCTATTGAAATCAAACGAGTGCTAAACTAGAGAGTCAAAAGGATATTTGTCTTCAGCCTCAAGCTAAATAGTGTATTTACATTTTTGTCCACCAGGTGTCTCTTTGCTTACGTGTTATGATTCCAGAGAGCTATTCCTGAAGACAGTAGTTTACATGGATTGTGTCAACAAATGTCTCAATTTTGGAGTACTTAAGAATGGCTTTAACTTATGTGTTCCTCCTAAAGAATGAATAGATAAGTTTTGGATACATTTCTCACTTTGACTTTAGAAATTTTGGAGACTTTAACCCAGAATTGTCAGTAGACACAAAATTTAGGTACTTGCGTGAGGATTGTTAGCGGGCTGATACTGATAGAAGCTTTAGATTTAACCACCTGCCCATTGAGGGTTCCAACCAGGAAGTCAGCCCCACATTATTTCTGGATGAAGCCTCAACAAGGATGCTCAATTCCAAAATAAGCTGCGTTTGGCTCTCCAGTGTCTCTTCTAGGAGCTCTATACCTTGGTGCTCAGACTCTTCAAAATCATCCTATGGCTTCTGGTCTGCAGTACAAGGTATCAATTACTGTCAGTCACAGACGGCCCCTCTGAATTGTCGACATTTGGTAATAGTTTACTCACTTTAGCTTGTGTTAAAGCGGAGGCTGTTTCAATACAAGTCGACATATCTATTAGGTGCCTACTATACACCTGGCCTGGAGCATCTATCACAATTATTGGATTCTTTCATTTCATAAGAATGTAATGGGATTTACTGAGAAACTAAGCGTGCTGCTCAGGAGAAGTTGAAAAGGCAAAAGTTATTATAAGAGACAACTTATAATAGGTAATGTTACTTTAGAGTTGATGTGAAGACTGAAAACAGTTTGCAAAAATTCAAAAATTCTGCCAAATATCATTATAAGAGCCTCCAGAGAAGTCACCCTATTCTTGATAAAGGCAGCTCTTCCCCTTTATGCACAGCAGGTTAGCTCCTTTTGGTCTCTACCTCTCTTGTCTGAATAGGCCTGAGGCACTTACTACCTTTGCAAAATTATAAGGCCCATTAAAGTGTTATGTCTCAAGGAAGGAGCTAACCAGACATAAGAGGAATTTTAGCTCCAACTCCAGAGCAATGGGTGCAAACAGGAGTCAGCTTTTATGATAGATTTTTTTTTTTTTCTGGCTTCCTTCCCGTGGCAGAGGCCACTTCTACCTGAGGAATGCCTGTTCACTTTGGCGGAAAGTGTGTTTGGTGGGAGATTGTTTCGCAAAGCTGAGTTAAAGTGATTGGCTGCCTCAGAACGACACATACACAGTCTGGCTTTCCTAAGCAGAAAATACGATTATTATTCATGTGGTGAAATTTGGGGATGTGAATTTAAGAACGGTAAGGGCCATCTGAATTTGCTGTTCTTGTCTGGATTAGTTTGGAGCACTGCATCTGCTCTCACCCCCACAGGCTAGAGTGAAGACAACTAGGCAATCAGGTGTCACATAGGGGCTGCCAGTGTAGGGAGCCAGGGTGTATTCCTGAGACAGACTGTGGTGAACTTTATAATGGATGCTTTGCCAGGGGCTACCAATACTCCCTGTGACCTCATCACTGGCCAAGATGTGTAGCTTCTTGGGGCTAGTACTAACCTTCGAGAAGGCTCTTTGTGTTCTGATCACAAATCCCTTAAATCATCCCTAAGCGTGCAGCTAGTTTGGATCATAGCATGACTGGCTCCTAGAAGTTTCTTGGGTCTTTTACTGAGCTTGGAGAGGAGACAGGTGAACAAGGCATGCAGGTTTTACCTGCGCTGGTGCACAAGGCTGCTGCTAGTGTGCGTGTGTGTGTGTGTGTGCATGCGAGCACGCTTCAGGTATGTGCAAGTATGTTTTGCAGGATCCCGGTCTATGTAATAATTTGAATACCCCAAAGCCAGATTATTAGCCTGATTCTGGAGGGATGGTGGAACCAATCACTCACGGGGCTGGCATAGTGGAATTTAAGACAACCATGGGAACAGAATCAACTGTGTAGAGAGGCTGGTGCTCCTCGAGCAGCTGGTCGACTCCAAGCTCTGGTGAAGAGAGAATGCCTCGGTCGGGAGCAACCACACAGAGTGCACATATACGGGGCCACGCTGTGGCCCGGGAGAGGAATCCGCGAGGCTTGTTTGCCTGAGCTCAAGGGAGTGCTGTGCATGTAGGCATGTGAACCATAATTTCGAATTTCCGGTTCTGGAAGTCTGCAGAAGGGCGGGAGATCTCTCCAGTCCCGAGATGCAAGGGAGCTTCATGCCTCTCAGACGGGCATGGCCAACAGCCATTTGTGTTTGGTACACAGGAGGGAAAAACGGGAAATTGTGTGAGATCTCTTGCAGTTTGCCACCTGCTTGTTACTCTGGTAAAATGTTTTGGGAGCAGAGATTGGGATTATTGGCTGAAAGAGGGTTCCCCCAGCCCCTACATTGTTTGGAGTTTTATGTCTGAGCTTTGCATGTCAGGACTGACAGCTTACGTGGAATTGCAAGAAAGAAAAGTAAGGAGGAGGCCTGCCATCTCCTCAGCTGATGTATCACAGTGTTTAGAAGTGTTGAAAATAATTTTAATCACCATAGTTTCCGTTTTTTAAAAAGCTATGGCTCTTAGAGCCATCTGTCAGTTCATCAACGTGGAGAAACAGCAGAAAAGAATGCAGCGAAATGAGTGGAAAACTTGATAAAAGAAGGGAATATAAATGAAAAAGAAAGAATGAGCATATTTTAAAGCAATAGGGAATGAACTTGAATCAACGTGACAGTAGAGCTCAAATTAAAAAGAAAAAAATTTGAAATAATTTGCATAAAGTCATTTTTCCTTTCATAAATTTTCTGGACAAGATAACAACCATGGACTGTTCCGCTCCTTATGTCACTGTAGGTATGGTCACCAGGTCACCTCGCATTTTACTTGCTTCTCTCCTGCTCTGCCTTGACAAGAGAAATCTTCTGATTGGCAAAACTAATGGATTATTTCATGTCCTTTGTTTTTCTTTATGAGCAAAGATGAATTTTCTCTCCCGCTTCCCATGGCATTACATGGTAGACTATCATTTAACAGAAGATGCTTGCTTACAGTTATCATTGCTAGTTAAGTGTACAGTTTGTTGCCACATGTATTATGTGCTTTTTGGTGACTGAAACTTCTGCCTCAAGAATGACCAGCGTTTTCTGTTTCCTCTTTAGCTCTAGTTTCTGCATTAAGGATAATTCACATTGTTTGTCTGTGATCATGGACTTTCTAGAAATCCATTTGTTGCTCTAAGGATGTCTTGTCAAATGCTAGCATTATAATTTTAAAGGATAAGTGTGTTATGAATTAACCTGTAGGTTTTAAAATTTTTAGTTCAGAGTTATGTTTTTCATATAAAGCTCTGTGAGAAAGAGAATAAATCTAGCCTATAGTTTATTTCAATTGGAAAAATTATCTTGAAATCACAATAAATTGTCTTCTTTAAAAAAAAAAAAAAACCCATTAAAGCGTTGAAGCATTGATACTTTATTTTGCTACATCAGCCCAAAGGTTATAATGTCTATTGGAGAATAATCAAGGCAGGTACTTTTGCATCAGTTGAACCTATAACTCTGTTTAGTGAGTTTGTTTTTGTTCATAAAAGATAATTGTACTAGCATTTACCTTCTTAATCAATAGAGCATTTGTTTCATATTGATATTCTTGGTTTATTTTCTGGTTTTAAAATGATACGAGATCATATTTCTGACTTAACTAACTTACCAAACAGATACTAAAATAATTTCGAGAATAAATTTGCATTTTGTTTGTGCCTAGAACAAAACAGAATGATTCTCCGCCAGCGTCTTAGTTCGGGATGCTAACAAAATTCCATAAAGTAGGTGGCTCATCAACAACAAGAATTTATTTCTCACAGTTCTGGAGGCTGGAAGTCCAAGGTCAAGGTGTCAGCATTGTCAGGTTGTGGTGAGGACCCTCTTTTGGGTTGTGGACTGTTGATTTTTCCTTATATCCTCACATGGAGGAAAGAGTTCTCTGGCATCGTCTTAGGAGGGCTCCCATTTATGAGGGCTCCAACCTTGACCTAATTGCTTTCCCAAAGCCCAGCCACCTAACAGCATCACACTGGGGATTAGATTCAACATATAAATTTTGTGAAGGACACACACATTTAGTCTGTGACAACCAGTATATGTTAAGGAAATTATCTTTATGTTAAAGAAAATCTCTTTTTTGCAATTAACTTTATTATTCATTTGATAATGAAATGTGTTTTCTACTTCTCAATGACAGAGTTTATCAGGAATATATTTGATATCATTTCACAACTTAAAATTAATGACCTCATTGTTTTGGCTAAGTCTCATGGTGCATCATGTTAAGAAACTGTTCTTTAAAGATAACTGTGTCCAATTTGACTGAGAAAGTGATTTCCTTAAACTCTGAAACAAGGCACCAAAACTGTCGCTGGGAGAATAGATTGGGGAGCTTAATCAACCTCAAAGTGTGAAAGCGATTTTATTTGATGAAACCTGTTGTTGCATTTGCTCAAACCCTCCAGTTACGTGCTAATTCCATTAGGAAGAAGAGTTTTCTATAAAAAAGCTATTTCTAAGTAATTGTTCCCATTCTAGGTAATTGTTACCACTCATCGTGCACAGTGCCCTGCATATTCTCCGTATGATAGTTCATTTAATTCTCACAAAAACCCTATGAGTTGGTTGTTATTATTTCTGCTTAACAGAGGAGGCATCTGCTATTCAGAGAAATGAAGTGATTTTTATAAGTTTCCACATTTAACAAGTGACAAAATGAAATCTGTTTGACAGATCTGTGCATGCAGTAGCTTAAAAATATTTCTTTTTGGTCGTGTGGGGTTTGGAAACCCTCCTTATACTTTAAATTGTCACCTAAGGTTTTTATCATATGTTTAAATCATTGTGAAAGATGTAATTTCTGGCATGTTATAAATCTTGACGGTAAAAATGGTTATACTTCTCTTGAAATATATACAATAAAACATCGTATTAATAATGTGTCCCATTATTTTTTTTAAAAAGTAATATTTGGAGTTTTTTTAAATGGAGAATTTCCATTTTACTGTCCCATTGGTTTTTATCCAATTAGATATTTTTATGCTTAAAAATATTTTATGGATTATAATGCATTTCACAAAAAATACATATTTAAATTGAAATTAATTTTTAAAATTTGGGGTGACATAATTATTTATGCCATAAAATATTTTATTTTGAAGAAGTTATCATTACAATTATTATTGATACATAATTTAAAAAACAACATGAATAAGTTACATATTTTGACAATGATGATTATACAATATTTCATTACTTAATGAGATAGATGAGACTTTCTTATTATGTAACATGTACATGGATATTATTTATTGCTAGAATGAGAGTTCAGAAATAATTTTAATCTTATTCTTGATTTTTATGTACGTAATCACTTAAGACTATTTTTCACATAAATAAATGGGAATGTAACACTTTTTAAACTCCTTCCAAATATATACCAAATACCACGTTGTGATCAACCACAACAACTACTTTTAATGATTAACAGACGATTAAAATAGAGTTTTCTTTAATTTTGTTAAAATCAAAGAATTGGAAACCTCTTGATTAATAAAACTTCTTTTTGTTACCCTATCATTAGGCTCTTATATATTTTAATTCCTGAGAATTATGCAAAAATTTTTATCAAGACATATCAAATAACTACTACTTCTTCTTTGAACTCTTTCACTTAAAGTCACCTGGCTTACACTGATATTCTCAGAATAGCTTGAAACTATGGAAAAATTATTACTTTCAAAACATCTTTTCCAGCATCATTATTATTTTTCATAAACTGCTTTTATTGTATGCTTTATAAATATTTGAATCAACATCTTGGAGTATATATTTAATTTATCAATATATAGATACCATCTGCCCTGTAACATGATTAGCTAAGTTGGTTCTCATTGCCCAAATAATAAGAAAATGTATTTACCTGAGTCCCCAGGACCACTATTTCACTTTCTAATCCTTCTGAATTATGGGTACATGCTTTGTATGGAAGAGGATAAACAAGAATTGAGCTTAAGTTATTTTGATGTTTCTTATGCCCCAAATTATCTTTGAATGATTTTGGTGACACTGTAGATTTCATATATGTCAACTACTTCAAGAAATAAGTACTGAAACTCCAAAATCATCAAGTAAACACTCACAGACAGCTCCCATGAAGATACATCTGTCCCCAGGTCCCCTCACTTATTCCTCCCTTCCCTGAACCACTGATTGCATGGTATTTTTTTCCCGCTTTGCTCTTTGACTGAGGGAAATATGACATCAACACAATTTTATTTCCATATCCTGTATATTGAGAAGGAGATTTCTAATGGGATATTCATGACAACACTTCCTACTGAACAAAAATAATTGGAATTCATTGGTTTTCTTTATGAAAATTCATCTATGGTTTAGTGCTTTTGTTGTTTGTATTATTAGTTCGATTACTAAACATATATTTATTGAGTCACCCTGTATACAAAGACTGGGGATACAGCAATAAACAAGTGAACAACATATGACGATAAATGCCTGCTCTCGGGTAACTCATGCTATAGCGAGGAGCCAGATGTTAAAGGATCAATAGTAAAATTAATAATTTGATAAAATTATGGAAATTTCTATGAAGAAAAGATAAAGTGCTATCAGAACACATAAAATGAGATTGATCTCACATAGATCAGAGAAAGCTTTCTTTACTAAATGACATTTGGTCTAAGGGCTAAAAGATTAGACGATCTAAGCCATCTTGGGTGAGGGCTGTTGAAGAAGTGCATTCACAGAAGTTCTGAAATTGGTAGAAACATGTTTAAGAAATTTGAAAAAGCCAGTGAGTCAGGGAGATCAAAGAAAGAGACATGGAAATGATCCAAGATGGGGCTGGAGAGGAGACTGAGGCCAGATAGTACAAAGCCTTCCTTGTAGGAGATGTTCATGATTTTGGTCTTTATCTCAAGGCTCGATGGTCATTGTAGAGATTTAAGAAGAGATGAGTAGTCACATGTGCATTGAACAAACTTCACTCTGGGCAAAACTGAAAGCTGGGACATCAGCTGGATGTTCTTGCAGTGATCTAAGAGGGAGGTACTACTGGTGCCTTGGACCAATGGGCATAGACAGTGTGAACACACTGAAGAGATAGGAAGTAAAGAGGCACAATATATACAAAAGAAATATTCTTCAAGATCCAAAGAAGGCTTAATATCAATGACCAGAGCAGTGTATTGTCAATAAATATAATGCCTAGGGGAAGAATTAAAGATAATTTTTTCCCTTTGTCTTTTGTGAATTCTATGCTTGTTTTACTAGTAAAAAGCTGACTAAGTAAAGGGATTCAGAATTCTACTGAAATAACGTTGTCGGAAGCTGTAATCTATTAGTTTAAAATATCATTTTACCAACTCTTGCCTAAGCTGCGACCTTTATGGGCTCAGCCCTGGGGCAAGAAGAAGACTAGATCTTGGTCTTTACCTTTGGCATTTTCATTATCTAACCACAGAGATCTGTCCACAGCATCATGGTACAATACCACAGACATTAAGGAGTTAGTTATGAACAACATCCTATTGGGGAGCCAGGATGGTACTATGACGGTTAAGAGAGCAGGCTCTGGAGTTTGTGTTTGAATTCAGAAAAATCCATTTACTAACTTCCTTCTCTAAATTGCCTAATTTGTCTCATCTAAGACATGGGACTAGTAATAGATCATTCATAAGGTGGTTCCAACAATGATATGGTATGATACATGAAAATCAATTCTCCAGGCACATAGTAACTGCTTAATAAATGCAATAAACTTAGCTGTCATATTGTTATAGGGGAGGGGCCAATTAGCCATCTGGGTAGAGTCAGGAAAGATTACACAGCAATGCTTTATATCATATTTAAAGGGTATGTATAGTTGACCTTTAATAAATGCTTGATTAAGGAATAAATATATTTTTGTGTGTATGCCAATCTTAAAAAGTTAAAAATAGAATCATGTTGTTGTTTTATTTTGTACTTTTTGTATTACTACTGAAGTTAAACATTAGCCATGTGTATTTTTACTTTTGGAATTTTTCTTTACTCAGTCTATTAGTTTGCTTATTATTTTCTATTGGTGTGTAAGAACTCTTTATAGAATGAATCATATGTATTAAAGGTATATGTAGATATTTTTACCAGCTTGTGATTTGATTTTTTAATTTAAGTTTTAGTGTATTTTTTAAATAAATAAGTTAGTAATTAAGTAAATTATCAATCTTTTTAAGTGTGTTTTTCTTTTTGCCATTTTACAATTGAATGTTTTATTCATATCTATGTAATATAAATATGACATCTTTGACATTAAAAAGGGGTATCCATTCTTCAAAAGTTGGGAACCACTGGTATATGAAATAAAGTCACATGGGGTATGGATCTGCATTTGTGGTGTCACTGGGAAGAGATTGAAAGGCTCTGTGCTTTGAGGACAGTTTCAGTGGCTGGTGGATGTCTAACAAGTTTCTTGCCTGTTAAAGTCTGAAAATATGACATTCTTTTCTTTTTGTTTTCATCTGCTTTTCTTGAAACCACAAAGTGTCTTGTTTTTCAGGTAATCCACTACAAAGTGTAATACATCAAAAGAGATTCATTTTCATCTTAAAGTTGGGACTTCTGAGGCAGAGGAATTAGTTACATTTTTGAAATTGTTTAGTTAATATTGTCAGAATAATAGCAATGGATCCAATAGTTCCACACATTACATTGCATCATTCATCATGAAGAGAAAAATATTTTTACTTTTCAAAGATTATGTTTATGTATAATACAATAATACATACATAAGTAATATACATGTCTTGTAGACTCGAAAGAATACTGACTAATGCATCAATGAAATTCTGGCTTATTTTATGAAATCAATTTTAAACAGTTGGCTCATTGAGTTCTGCATTAAAAGGTCATTTAATGCATTGTTTTTATTGTGAAATTCATTAATTGAAATAGAAATTCTCTCCCCGACATTCGGGTCAAGGAGATGTATGCTTTTATGAACATTTGAATCCCACGTTTAACTGAAGTCTTTTTTTCTCTTCTAGCTTTCATTTCTACCAATTTGATAACATACATGGCTACAGATAGCAATGTTCTCGTAAGTACCCTCTGGAACGCTCTGAACTTTATATATTGATTGTTAGTTTGATGAATGCGTGAGAAGCTAGACAAATTGATCTTATGTTTGGCTAGCTATTTATTGTCCTCCATTTGATTAGCTACAACGGAATTAGATGATCCTTTGTTAATTTTTAAGGTTTTCTTATGGTCACTAAGCATTTTTTAAGACTCCTAGCTATTTGCTTTTAAATATCAAGAAACATAATCGTGATTTTAATATACTGTACATAAATTATTTGTGTATCTTAAGTTAACTACGGTACTAGTAAAGCCTCTCATGCAATCTCTGTGGTAACAAATTCTGTTAATTATTACACTGAAATTGTAGGTTCTTTTTAAAATAATTTTATAATCATAAATTTTCCTACATTAGGTTAAGTCAAGTGTATTATCTCAATTAGAGGAGGAAACTTATACAGGGAAAATTGAGAAGTTGATATGAGCAACATGACATTTTTAATAGAAAGGGTTGTAGGGTAGTGTGAGATTATATGGTGTTCATCTTCTGGCAAAGCCCATGACCACATGATGGATACATAGGTTAGAGTTTTGGAGTAGAGCCCAAAGCAGAATCAGAAGTAAGGTGTTGAGAGGATATAGTATAGATTTCCTGTCATACAGGGAACGTGGACAATGCTTTCCTGACGCAAATTAGAACACGAATGTCAAGGAAGATTGTAGTAATAGTGATGGGGAGATTGAGTGAACTAGACAGCTCCCGGAAAGGACACCTTACTAAAAAGCAGGGCAGATGGTAAATTCTCTGCTTACTTTAACAATTTAGTATTCCAGAAATAGAGAAGGCAACGGGAACACTTGAATTCTGATGCTAATTTTAAATGAGGAGGGATAGCTTGCTAGCGATGAAAAATCATGGAAACTTTGGGAGACAGGACTGCAGAAAACTAAAAATGAAAACGCAAATTATAGTTAGTTATGTACCCTAGGAAATTTGTCATCTAAAACTTGCAGAAAAGGAAGTGTGATCTCTTGGACACAAATAGGTGGGGGTTGTTTGATAATAGAAATGTGAATAATCACAGTGAAGATAAAGAACAACTAAGATAATAAATGTGGCTGTAACGGGAGACCTTTTTTGCTAAAATTAGATATAAAAACATACGTACAGGATGTTAAAGGAAGCTCCTACAGTCAAGGGCAAAAGCAAATGGATATCACAGATCTATAAAAACAGAGTCAGGAGGACTAAAGTTCAGAGCATCCAAAGTTTTAGAAAAAATTTTAAGAAGAAAAATCCTTGTGATTATAAGTACATGTGTTTGTGTTATATAGAAAAAAGAAATGAAAAGGAAGAGTTAAGATTATTGGATCCTTGAGAAATGTAATGCAGTGTTTAATTCTTACATTGCTTCTTTTTTTTCCACTTAAAAGATGTAGTCTTCCAACTGGAAGGAGTTCATCTGATATGCTTAAGAAGAAATGGAGATTAAAATAATAAGAGAGTACCTGAGCACTTTAAATTAATAAATTCATTCACTCATTCACTCATTCACTCATTCATTCATTCATTCAGACATTCATTTAGTGTTTACTGATTAACTCTCCTGATCTTAACATGTATCAGTCACTATACTAGGTAAGAACTGGAGATATAATTGTGACTTGAAACAAGTTAAAATCTCTACATCTGAAAAAAAAAGCATAATGCTGGGTATGGAAACAAAGATTGCAGGTGTGATTACCTAAGGACGAACATATCATCCATGTAAACCCAGCCCAGAGCCATTACCACTGTAACACGTAACCTGCTTCCCCTCAGACCTGGGCACAAGTGGATTCTGTTCTTGTTGGTGGGAACTCTGGCTACTTATGGGTCATTCTCGCTTACTGTTATTTTTTCTCACAGACGTGAGTCTGGGCAGTATTGCTTAATGTCTCTTAAGCATTTCTTCCAGCTGCTTTTCAGTGGTTACCCTACTTTATTTTTCCATTCAGAAAATTAGTTCAATTTTCTGCTGTCATTTGTTCTCTAAGTAAAATGTAGCACAAGAGACCTATTTTTATGCTAGGTAGTTTCAGTAGGCTTGACACATTTGACCTAATCACATCCCGAAGTATTCTTCATTTCCACTAAAGTAACATTTATTGAGCTATATGTGCTGAGAACTGCTTGGTGCTGGGGTTTGAAGATGAGGTGCTTATCATCTGGTGGGGGAAGGGCAATACTTTTAAGGCTCTTTTGTTGATTCTGATCTGATAGTTATCGTTGAGGTTGGTATGGCAAATGGTGCCAATAAAATTGCTCAAGAAACTAGATTCTAAGCATTTGAAATTTTCTTATGTGTGTGGTAGACGAGTGTTGTTCTTTTTTCTTAAGCTGAGTTGTTTGCTATTTGATACTATTCTCTCCTCTGAAGGCAAACAGAATTTTCAAAGCTAGAACTTCACATGGAATCGAAGGTATTAACTCACCAAGTTCTCTTGATTTTACCTCCTAACTGTTTCTCAGTCTTCACAGACACAATACTCACCCTTTCTTATGCCCCCTGGGCTTTTAGTCTCTGCTCCCGCCCCCTTCCAATCCACTTACCACACAGCAGCCAGAGTGAATTTTTCTAAATACAGACCTGATTATGCCACTCACCTGCTGACATCTGTTCAATGGCCTCTGATTGGCTTTCAGATAAACTTTACACTTTCAAACATAACTTACAAGGCCCTGAATGAATGCTATTCGGTATGCTGGACATCATTATCTCCTTAAAGGCCGTGGTTGATCCCTACCTGCTGGGTCACACCTGCATGCTATATCAGAGTCTCTTATGTTCAGGTCTTTATCTTTCAGGTCTTTGTTTTTATCAACTCATGGGGTGCCTTCCCTGGCTCCCCCATTCTGTAACAGGCTACATTACACTACTTATGTGCAGAGAACTTCATTATCTTTAATTTTCTGTCTTCTGTGTTTGACTTGAAGCTGTGTGGGAGCTTGCTTGCCATTGAATCTCTAATCCTTGACATCAAGTAATTGTGGTTGAATACCCATAATTTAACACATTTTTTGGCCTGAAAGAAAGAATTAGCCTAATCACCTTTAGAATCTGAATCATAGCTTGTTGGGAGATTGTCAACATAATAATTAGATTGGTATAATCCCTGAACATCTCTAAGAATCCATTTGTGTAGTTCTTGATATTTATAAGGCTTTCTGTACATCACACTGTGGTGATAACAAAGTATTAAGTGCTAAATCAGTTTTGCTTAGTTTTGTTTTATGATTAGTTTTTCACATAAATAAAACACGTTAATTAATAAAGAGAATAAATAAATGGCAGCTAGCATGTATGAATCTAAAGGCTTGATTAAGAAAGTTCTCTGGCCTCAGAATTTAGCAATGATGTTTTAGCTAAGAAAGGAAAACAATCTTAATTTAGAGATGACAAGGCTCAGAGGGAATGTGACGTATTCTCTCTTTTACATTGTACATAATTTTTTACCTAAAGCTTCTGAGGTTTCTTACTTTTAGCGATGGCTCTTGTGAAGAAGAAATGTCAAAATTATGTTCAATCAAGACTTCATGAGAGTGTTTTCTCAAGAACTCTTTTAAATAAAATTCCTTCGTTAAATATTGCCTGAAAATAAAATGTCAAGTGAACACTTTTTCCGGAAATGAAAGTCTCTGCATATAAATCATGGTTACTTTGCCCAGTTTTCAGGCTGAGGAGGACAAGCTCACTGAATGTGAATGGACATTTATTTTTGGCACTGTGGTTATCTGCTCTTTCCTGGGCTGTCTGTCATCTTGGGAATAATTGGTCTAAGTGCAAACTAGTACGTGTGATTTCTTCACAAGAAAGTTCTGCATTCATTACTCGCAGAATATGTATTGCCTAGTCTTGATGGGTACTGTGTACAATGAACAGCCCAGATATGAATCTGAACCCCATGAGAACCTGTCCCCCCTCCCCTCCCCCCGACTCCATCTCTGTTCCCAAGATGTGTGTCTCAGTGATGCGGCGATATTCAGTATTGAAGGGAGGAATATATTTTTCACATTCTTGATCTCCTAAAAAGAGCTGAAATTTTGGCAGCTTGTGTTTTAGGCTATATCAACATAATTCCATTTTGAAATATTTGTGTTGATGCTGCTGTGCATGAGCCTGACACATGGATCCAACTCAGGATGGTGTTTAACAATCCATTGTTCAAAGTAGGGCTTAAATTGGAGAAGTACATGACAGCTGTCTGGGGACTAGATTACTGAGAAGTTTGTTAGCTGCCACCAGAAAACTTCTGTCCCTTCTCTCAGCCCTCTGCCTGGACCCTGTGCATTCCTAGTTTTGGGTTCTAGGTTTTTAGTATTCAGAGGATAAGGTTAAAACAGGATACTAGAGAAAGCTCCTTGGTGTTTGAGGAAATAGTATTTTAGACAGAAGCAGAGATTCGTTCAGCACAAGTCCATTTTTTCTTCAAGGAAATACCAAGGGTTTACTTTCCAGGTGGGTTCAAATTTAGTGTCAGTCAATCTCAGGGGCTTTCCTCTATATATGTGTTGCTTTAGAACTGAGAAAGGTGTTGGGTCAACTTTTATGTTGCTTAACTCTGTCAATGTTATTTACTACTGAATACTAGTTATTTACTAGTTATTTTCAGCTCTAAGTAATCAAGCGGTAGATGGCTTTCAAGATATGGTTAAATCTCTTGTGCCAGGCACAACTAGTAAGTCATCACAGGAAGTAAGAATTGATATGAGACACAATTAATCTTTTGGTAATATTCACTGAGCTCCCTCTGTGTTAGGCATTGGGCTACCTGCTAGATTTTGAAGTAATGACATGTTTATGGATATCAATTCTGTCCTGACATCTGGGCCAATCATTGAATCTAAACAGAGTTATCGTTATTCAACTACATAGCTGATAAAAGAAATCTGATAAACTTAAAGAAGCAATATGAACGAGATAGTGATTGAGTAAAAGCATGGGACGGGGGGTGGGGCAGGGAGAGGGCCTCTCTGGGATTACAGGTTCTGGGTTGGACCGTTGGATGAATAGTGTTATCACCATGTATGTACCACACAGATGTATAAACAAATAAATGACAACATCCATTTCAGAGGTATTGGCAAAGCATTGTGGGATGACAGAGGACAAAAGAAATAGAGTAACATAAGGGTTAAACAATAGGCTGAAGAGTCTGACTGGCCTGGGTCCCAGGCTTGGCTTTGCTACTAGTTATGTGTCATCTGAACGGAAGTTACTTAACCACACCAAGATGAAGTTCCTCATTTGTGAAAAGGAAGATAGAAATGGTGACTACTATGAGGATCTTCATTCAGGTGATAATATGAATCAATTATTACAGTGACTATAAATAAATCAGCACTGAGTGAATATAGGATTATTATAAGAGCTAATTGCTTCCTTAAGCCAGAGAAGGCTTCATGGTGGAGGTGGCACTTGACTTTGGGTCTAAAAGGGTGAGTAACCACTAACAAGATGAAAAACGAGGGAAGAGAATAATGTATTCAAAAGTATGGAGTTGTTCAAATGCCGGACATTTCTGCAGAATAGAAAAAAGCTGACGATTCTAGAAGAGGAAATGAACAGATGTCTTATTGGCATATTGAGGCTACTATGGGAAGATACTCACTTGTCATCTGGATTGTGATTTCAAGATGGAATCTTATAATTGAAATGACTGACTTCCATTCAATAATGGTCCTGTGAGTTCACACTTTGATATCCTACTTTGCGGCAAAAATAGAACAATAATAGACAAAGAGAAACGTAGAAAACCAAAACAGCCTAGTTAGGCTCAAAAATATAGTTATAATCTCTGTGGATCAGAAATGAATCGAGCATGGACAAAGCAATGAGCCCAATGAGCACCTCTCTGATGGCAGGAAGCAGTTTGCCTCTTGTCCCAGGTTAAGTAATGCTCCACTAATGTAAAGAGAGCTACTTCTTGAAGATACTGGTAAATGAGCTCCCCCGTCCCCCTGCCATGTGTGAAATGGCTAAAGCTGAAAGGAGAAAACAGTCATCAAACCACAGCCTGAAGTGACATAATTAGCTGCCTAAGGGCTTAGAGGGGAGAAGATAGGACACAGCCTCAAAATCAGGAACAGAACCTAGTGGCCAGCTAGATCAGTGACTGAACATGCGAGGTTCTCCATGATCACCTCAGGACATAACCGTAGGACTGATAACACATCCAGTGGAGGCGGCCTCCAGATTGATAAAGAGGGAGCCATAGGCACAATAGGTGAAAGGGAAGTGGGGAAAAGGAGGCTGGGAGGGAGGGGGACAGAGAGAGAGAGAGAGAGAGAGAGAGAGAGAACACAAAGTCCTTCTACTCACAATTCTGCAAACTTTAATTCCAACACAGATTTTAAAAATTCTAAGCAAGATAGAATATAGAATAAAAAATTCAAAGATAACTTTATTTTGCACAAAATTAATTTTTAAACCCTGAACATGAAGATTATTGAAAGAGTAGTCTTCAATGCTGTATTTATCTCTTCAATTCCAATTCATTCCCAACCCACCAGAATTTGTCTTCTAGCTCAACTCGATAATGAAACTGTTTTTGCCAGGATTTCTAATGAACGTTTTCTTTCTCTTTTATATTGGCAGCATTTGATGGTTTAGACCCACCTTTCTCTTAAATCACTCCCTTACATCCATGACAGCCCCTTTCTGGATTTTCTTTATTTTTCCATTGCTGTTCTGCCCAGTCTCTTCTTTTACTGCTTCTGGGTGACATACTGCTCTTCCTTTGGATTCTGTCTTCAGTCCTTTGCCATTCTACACATCCGGGCATCTTGTCCGGTTTCAGTATATGTGCTGCCGAAGCAAGCACGAGGGCAGTTTTATACAAACTCAAGACTTTTATTTTCTATACACTGATGATTCCCCATTTTATATTTTTAGTCCAGATTATCTCCCAATTCCTAGATCCTTAAATACTATATATACTGAATATTTCCACTTGTATGCATATGTACGTGTGTACATCAAATTCAATATGTTTACTACTGAATTTAAATATATTTAAAACCGTGCTCTTTCTAGTGCTGTCATTTATCAACTGTTTAAGCTAGAAAACTAGATTTTCCCTGGCACTTCGCTGCTCTTCGCTGTCTATGTTCTAACCTCCTCCTCCTCCCTTCTTCCTCTCCCTGTCTCTCCTCCCTTCTTTTGCTCCTCTCCTGCAACTCCTTCTCTCCTCTTTCTTCTTCCCCTTCTTCCTAGTCTTCCTTCTTTTATTTCTTCTAATTCTCTTCCGTGTAGAACGTGCCATTACATGCACCTTCCCCTCAAACTCTAGTTCTTGCTTCTCTGTCCGACTCTTTATACAACATCAACAATAAAAGCAAATACCTTAGCAGACTACTACTTTGTGGGTTTTATTCTTGAAAGAAGGATTTGCATTTTACCATTTACGTTTGTGACTTTGGGAAAAATACTAAACCTCCATTTGCTTCAATTTTCTCTTCTGTAAAATGGGAATAAAAATAGCACCTAAGCCATAATAGATTGTGACTTCAGTCCCGATATTTGTGAAAAGACTCCAAGTAGTGCCTGGCACATGGTAAACATTACGTAAATATACATATTTCTTAGCCATCGTTGTTTTCTATTATAGTCTATTATTACTAGAATGTCTATCTTCTGTCTCCATTTTCCACTGCTGGAGATTATTAAAAATGTTAATTTATTAAATAATATTTAAGGTAGGTAGTCTTTGAAAAAAAATTAAGCAGTTTTTATGTATTTCCACAGGTAACATTTTAATAATTAAAAACTTTTAAATTCTTTTTAAAAACTTGAGTTTAATTTTCCAGGATGGAAAAAAGATGTCTGTGGGGGAAAGGCATTTATGAGGAAACATTTCCAACAGTTCAATCAACTGGAATTGGCTCGGCTCTAAAGTATTTAGAAATTTTTATGGCTTGGTTAAAGTATTGAAATTGATAACATTGGGTAGGATGCTACAAATCAGGAACATTTATTAGCATATCACAATATAATTTCACTAAGGACAGGATCACTGTAAAGTTTGATATAATGACAAACTATCTTATCGTACATTTTAATATATCATAAGGGTAAATTGTTCCTGTAAGATTTAACAATTATTATATAGATCAGAAATCAACATAATAATTACTCTGTAACCTAGGTGTTAGTGCCATCATTCAACATGAAAGGAAGTCCCTTTGTATATTTTGTACTGGTTCCTTTGTATGTCTACATGTATTTTTGAGTGATTAGTGACCAAACAAATATTTTTCAACAATTTAAAAATTTCTTTTTCAATCTAAATAAAATATATAATTAAAAGAAAAATTTCCCCCAATTTTAGAACTGAGGGCAAATTCAGAATTAAGAGTAATTCTTCAGTTTTACCTACAATATCCCCAAAGGAAGAAAACAGTTGGAGAAAAATATCTCACAAGGCTCTGGATATTTGTTATGAGAACGAGTTATAATTTCCTTATTGAAAAACTGTCTCAAAATGCTCAACTAGGCACTTGGCTTTTTTTTTTTTTTTTTCACTCACCTAGTGAAAAAAACCACATGTAAGCTCTTTTTTGAAACGGACTAGTTGGCGGGTTCCACTTCCTGTTGTGAGGAGTAAGATGTATCTTAAACTCGCTAAAGTTCTCAAGATTGTTTTCATTCTCTCGTGTAAACCAATGTAGGTTTCAAATCATATATATCAAGTGAAACTGAAACTTCCTATACTTTGTTATTTCTATAATATGTAGTCTGTTCCTGGTTTGGGGAAACAGTTTGAACAGCTATATAGATTTTAAAATAATTTGCTTTGGGAGAAGTGCTATCAGAGGAGAGCTGGCTAAACTCCCTAAGGGCTGGTCTCGGGTGACATTGAGACAGAGGCTGCAGCTTGATTCCGGGCTGTCTCTAGGACCAGCCCAAAGGTTGGATAGTGGAGCTGGAGAGCCCCCAGTTCCACTGGGAGTTCATAAGAGATGAATGAGTGCAGGAGATTCACTGGTTCCCAGTCAGGAGAGATGGTGTGAGTGCTGCTTCCCTGTAGATCCACAGCCTTCTGTCCTCTCTTGACTTCCCTCTCTCTTGTTCTTTTTAAAGCTGTTCTCAGCTCTTTTTGTAATGTGATTTTACCTCGTTCATTTGGGGCCGGAATCCTCTAGGAATGCTTCTGAACAATTTCCTTTTCTCCCTGTTGCTCTGGTTCTTAGTTTGTCTTGAGTGCTCCTTGGGGGTCTCCTGGACCCCGATTTTCTCAAATCGTTCCCACTATTTAAATTTACTTACTCTCTTCATTGCTTTTAGTCCTGGCTCTCAGGTAAGTTTTAGCTGTTCGAATAATATACATATTTGGGCTAAAATAGGTACCTATTTATAGGTACTGATTAATTTTACTGATCTCAGATCTCAATTGCATATAAAAAAAAGACCCCAGGAGACCATTAGAGGGAATGGTGGGGATTTTAGATCAAGATGCAAGTCAGCGTAGGAGATATTTGTGAAGCAGAGCTGAGACTAGGACCCTGCTGTGATAACGTGCCTAAATTTTAGCTATGTGTCATATCTATCGAATGTGATATGTCTATACTTGCCAAAAACTTAGGGAAATTATTGATTTTGTTATGACCTTTTTCACAAGGATGATTAATTTCTTCAGGGATAAATAGAATTCTATTTTCACAAGGACGATTAATTTCTTCAGGGATAAATAGAATTCTATTTTCTCAGAAAATAGAATTTAAGCATTTTAATTCCATCTTTGCTGCTGAAGAAAATACAAGTCCTACTTATCCTAAACAAATTACTATGAAATTTTTTGTTTATTAGATATAAAGTATTTGTTTATATCTAACTATAGAATGTTATGTTACATTTAATCATATAAGTAATGTTTTTTAGTTTTCACAGTTTTCATGTACAATCTTGTTAAATATGTCTGATTCCAACCTATAGGATTGGAATTATTATAAATATCTTGATTTTACAAATGAAGAAGTGGTAAATTGACTTTTTCCTGGGTAACACAGCTACTAATTGTGACAGCTATAAGTTGATTTCAGGCCTCTGGATTTAAAAATTCCATCTTATTTCCACTATAACTCTTTAAACATTTGTAGGACCGTATACAATAGCTATTAGATCAATAATTAGATATGTAGAATAGTAGCCAGGTGCAATTAGATATGTAGAATACTAGCTGGCTGCATCTGTGATAACACTGCAAAATATTGTAATAAGATTGCATACCAACTTTTAGAACTGCTTTTCAATTATGTACAGTGTTTTCACATTCTCTACTTGTATAGAATTTTTATAGGATAAAAAATTGTCATTTAAACCTAAGTAGATTCAGCTTAAATATTGTGGAGAAAAAAGTGAAACTACTTTAATCTAAAATGTCTTTACACACATACACACACACACTCACAGAGGGCTATATGAAAACTTTTTTAACTTTTCTATTTTTGCTGATTGTCTGATTTTATATGAATTGTTTAAAATGTATTGTGAAAAACGTTTATTTCATCTATATTGTCTTATACCTGATTTGAGTATTTGAAGAACTATAATAAAATAGAAGATGATAATTAATTTATCTTTCATAAGACGTCAGAAATGTTCACAGATACTTAAGACAAAGAAATCATTTTCAATTTGGCTGTAAATAAAAATTTCCTGATAAGGAGGCTTGATAGTTATACTTCAAGAGACTGCGGAATTCCTGTTTCTGGGATATTTAATTCATGTGGTTGAGGTGTAATTCTATGTGGTTTAGGAGCATGAATCGAGTAGTCCAGGGTGAACCTGTAATAGTGTGAGACTACAACAGTCATCTTCCAGGTTTATTTAAACAATGTCATTTAGAGATTGCAAGAGCAGGGTCTATTTCTTTTCTTCTCTCTCAAAAAATGAAAGGGAAATATTTTATTTTTTAAAGAACTTCAGCGAACGGTGTGCTGCCCTAAGCGATAGTGGGAAAGCTGCCTGTGGGTGGAAACAGGAAGCATTAGTGATAAATGTTGTTACGTTGTTTTTTTTTTTTTTTCAAGTTCAGCTCAATGTCTATTGATTCTAATTAGTACATTTTGTGCCTCAGCCATAGCTTCCCTCTGCTCTGCTTGGAGAGTTTTTTTTAGCTTCCATCCTGCTCATAAACACTGCCACCTCCTCCCTCCTTCTCTCTTTACAAATGTTACAACACAATCAGAAATTCCTCTTTTCTTTCCTTCCTGCATTTCCAGCAGGTTCCCTTGCGTCAGAAGCCGAGAAAGAAAACTCAAGGTAATTAGATCTCTTTTGTTTCTTTATCCCTTTTGGTGTGCGTGTGTGCGTGTGATTTTTCTCCTGGATGCCTTCTTTGGGATCAGCTTTTTTTGCCTGTCTTAATGCTAATTTGAGGAGGTGGACGGCAGATTAACTTTTGGTTATTTTTGGATTGATTTTGAGAAATGATGGCATGCCGTTCATTTGGATTAATCCCTCGTGGTGTGTCAATAGAGCTTAGAAAACCTGGCACTGAGTCGGAAAGTGGCTGATTTTGGTGGGCATTAACCCTTCTCCACCTATTGCATAACTCGTGCTGTTATTATTGCTGAAAGAAGCTATGTTGGTGCGATGGTGTGCCTGCCAGCCTCGGGATTTTAATTTTTTTTAACTTACTCTTGTCAAATATTATTCTTTGACTAACACTTGCATATTAGTCTCACTGTTTCCGGGGTCCTATCTTGTGCCTTCTGAGCACCAAATGAGTATTTAAAAATAAAATAAATTGCTCTTTTTTTTTTTTGCATACATCTTGGTAAAAAAAAATCCAACTCCCAGGAGATAAACAATTAGCAGTTACCTTCCACCCTTTCACATAAATTAGGGTCATCTGTGACCTACCTTCTCTTGTAATTGTTGTAGGTTTTTTCACAATGAGTCGGAGGAGGATATCATGTAAAGACCTGGGGCATGCTGACTGCCAAGGGTGGCTGTATAAGAAGAAGGAAAAAGGAACTTTCCTAAGCAACAAATGGAAGAAGTTCTGGGTGGTTCTGAAGGGGTCATCGCTATATTGGTACAGCAATCAGATGGTGAGTCCACTTTCCTCCTCCCATCCTCAGCTTCTTTAACCAAGGGTGGATTAAAGATCCTTGTGGAACAGGTGATCTCTAGGGGAAAGTTAGTTTTTATTTCTGGGACTTGGAACGAAGCAAATAAATAAGTTCTAGACACTGTTTCTGGTCCGATCGATATGTTGGCTAGTCCACTGTATTTTTACAAAAGAGAAAACCATCCTGCTTGACTGTGGCTGGAGAGGGGAGTCCAAATAGATCTTCTTACTAAAGGAGGCTTCCAGGGTCTATTAGTGTTACTGTTCCATAAGCAATCTAATCCTTCCAGGATTTATGTGCACAGCACTGGATATGGGAACTTTACATTGATTGTGAAGGTCTCTACATAAAAAGAGACTCGCTTTAAGACCTATTCGGGGTGTAAATTAATTCAGCCCACAGCAGCCATTTCCATGTCTCCTGCTTTGCTATCTTCTTTTCCTCTCGCCTTCTTCATCAGGTGGGGGTTGGTTTCGGAGCCGCTGTGAGCCACTGTCGTCTCTCGTTCCTTGGCGTGTGCCGTGATGGCATTGAACGACTGATGCTTGGCCAACACTCAATAAGAGAGTTGTCTGATTTACCCTTTACGGGCACTACACCCTGTGCTCTGCTGCACAGGCTAGTTTTCTCTTGAAAGGACTGGAAATAAAGTTACTGTTAGCAGGTGCGCTAATCTTCCCTGATTTGAAACACTGGGAAAACGACGATGTTGTCGAATATTGAATGAGTGAAAACTTTTCACCTACGAACGCTCTCCACTAAACTGCAAGTAGCCAACTGCTGATCTCAGCTGAGCTTGAGTTTCTCTTTGGGGTGAAGTGAAGATCAGCAACAGATGTCCTTTGATCGATTAAGGGAAAGTTACTCAGGAATAACCTATAAGCCAGAAGAATTTTTTTTTTCACATGACACCATTCTTTTGAAATGACTTGTGTGTGCCCATTATTCAAGCAACAGAGTTTTAGTGCATGTAACTTTATAAATGTAAAATAAGTGCTGTGTATAGTTTGTGGATTAAGTTTTTAATTGATAAATTTACATTCACCAGTTACTAATTCACTAGCACTCATCCTGTAAGGATCTGGTTAAATTGGACCCAAGTCCAACTCCAGGGCATTGTTCCCTGTGCTCCTCTGTACACTCTCTGTCCCCCACCTGTGCTTCTCTGTACATTCTGTCCTCCACCTCTGTCCCCCACCTCTGTCCCCAAGCTTATTGCTTTGGTTTCACCTCGTGCAGGACATGGCACAAAATTCTTCATCAAATGCCACAAAAATATATTCTCTCAAGCCTTTCTTGATTTTTAACAACTTATCAAAAATTTGGGATGTTCACAAAAAAGAATCACCTGGAAGAGTGTGCAGTCTTCCAGCATCTCCTTTCTCTTTTCTTCTGCCCTCCTGGATAGATTCATCTGTCTGGAGTCATCTTTAATTTAGGGATAGTTTTACCTAAATTAAAGCAAATGGGCTGAGGTCTCACCTTCTATCTTAAGAGATTTTTTTCTAAACAAATACAGCTTTCTTCTTAAGAAGAATTAAGGTTAATACAGATTTCAATCTCTTGTTTCCTATTATTTTAGGCTGTTGCTTTTAGGTAGTTGTGGCAAGTGATAGTCTGTATCTTTTATAAAATGAGAGGACTTACTGATATATCTTTTAATAGCTCCTCAGGAATTTTCTGAGCAGCGCTGTTGGAAGGATTGGGTGCTGGTGGAGTATGGCACATTTGTGGGAAGTGACAAAGCTCAGGTATAAACACGACACTAATTTTCTTATGCAATCGAATTATTCAGCAGGTATGTCCTGGGTACTGTCCTTATCTTCATAGAATTTAAAGGAAGACCACTCTGAACCACAGATAGTCACAGATTGGCTTTATTTGGCTTCATCCGCTCATTTGCCTTAAGCTTCTTTTAGAGGAGCAATGAATTACTCTTTGGAGCATTAGGGATCCCATGCTCCCACGGGCAGCAGCAGCGCTGATTGTGACTAGATCAGAAGGAGGAAAAGGAGAGGATGTCAGACACACAGAAGCACCCCTGCTGTCACTTGTAAATGCATAAAGCAATATTCAGTTAGCAAATTGTGTACTTACATAAATTTAGATTAGCAACATTGAATGGAGAATGAATTTACTGTTATCTGGCCACAGAATTATCCTGTTAAATAGGTGTGACCGAAAGACCCTTCCAGCTGCCTAATTCTATGACTCTGTGTTGTGGAGGAATTCTTTCTCCTCCCCCCTCCCCCTCCCCTAACCCCCCCCACCACACATACAACATACATCCTGACGTGTTAATTATATGTTTGTTATGGGGAAAAAAGGCTACTCAATGAATACGTAATTAAAAGTCATATTCTTGCTTTCTGTGTGAATTTCAGCTGTGATCTAAAAGCCAAACACATACCCTCAAGTTAAGAACATTTATTATTTTCTGCCACTCAAGGAATCAGATTCAACAGAGTAGTTCCCAAGGCACCGAAGTGTAATGAGGAAACCTCTTTCCTCTGCACCATTCCCTGTTCTTTCTTATGTGGCCTGATGCTGAGAGATAATGGGCCCTTAACATCACAGCAAGAGCCGCTTCTTACTGTATACCTACTATGTGCCAAGGGATATTCTAGGTACCTTTCAGACATGTTCTCTTTTACTCCTCAAAAACGCCCTCTAAGGTAGTAATTGTCACCATGTTTGCAAGTTGGGAAGAATGAGACTCAGAGAGATTGTATGCATTGCCCCAGGTGACACAAGTCGTAAGTGGGAGAAAACAGATCACCTTCAGCCTTTAGACGCAGCCCAGGATTGTTGCCATATACCACATGACCGCATGCGGGACTGGAATAAATGATGTGATTAGATCACCCTGTTTTCTACCTTCAGGATTCTGAGGGAACGACTCTAGACATGAAATCTAGGGCAATTCTCATGAGAAGATATAAGTGATCTCATGGGATTCCTTTGCCTGTCTCCACTGTTCCCTGACATTGCCCAAGGAGACCACCTCTCAGTGGTTTTTGTAACTGACTCTAGGTGTACTCTTCCTTCATGATGCTTTGCTGCTTCAAATAGCACTACCCAGATTTCCTTGAGAAAAGTCAAGTCCAGACACTCATCTGTCATTTTTCACACCTTATATTATGTGTTTAGAATGTGATACGGTACACAGGAATGCACGCCACGTCTTACAAAAGCAGATTCAAGTTTAACATCCAGAAAAAATTACGCTGTTTAAAATCTTGGCTTTGAAATCCACACAATTGTTTCCCTTTACCCCTAGGACAAGGTACCAATTCATTTCCTGGCTCATGAGTCTCTGACCTGTGTCTCATACTTCCCCAACCTTCAACTGTAGAACTTCTTTTAATTTCTTGTTAACATTGTATACGATGGCTCTTTCTTTAAGCCTGTTCTACATGCTGTTTCTCTGCTCAGAAAATGCTTTGTCTCCACATCCTAAAGTCTTTTTTCCCACCCAATTCCATCAAGCTTATTCCTCCTCAAAACTCAAATTCGAGTTCAAATAGCCCTTCTTCTAGGTGGTCTTACTTTATCCTCTAAATTAAATTAGGCTGCCTCTGTCTGCTCCCATAGTAGTCTATAATTTTCTTATCATTATGCTCATCTTTCTCCTGTGTGCATGTTTGTTAGACTGTCTCTTTTTCATAATTGATAATAATCTCTGTAGGGCAGGACCACGAGTATGTCTTTAGCACCTTGCACTATGTCTGATACTTACTAGGCACCTGATTAATATTTGTCAATTTTACAAATAAACGAGATTCAGAAATCATCACATTTAAATTACCCGTGGGAATTTTGAGAAACGAGACGGCGAGTAAGGGCTGCTTTTGATAGAAAATAATTTTCCAATCAAGAGATTTCCGCTTCTGTTCATAAAAACAGATACAGGAAAAGCTGTAATTTGAGATTTACTAGAAGGACTCTGTGGTCCCAAGTAGGTCCCCTACAACTGCTCCCATTTTGCTAACATCTTCTTAGGGACTATATTATTAAATTCTCTCTAACCATGGCCCCTGGCTGGAAACAGGGTCTATTGGTCAAGTTCACCAGACTTGGGCAGAAATGTTGAAAGAGATGTGGAAAATTTTCTTGGGAAATTCCCTCCACTCCAGCATTTCACCTGGATCCCACGCACAGCTGGGGATGGAAATTTTAGGATCAATATATTTTTTTCCCTGGTGAAGAAGAAGTGATGTTCTGAATTATTGTCTTCCTTCAGACATGTCACTGTGAAAAAGTGACGAGGTAAGTCCTCAGGGTGTTATTTACTCAATAAAACTGTCTTATAGTTTTAGATTTCCCCTTTTGCTATAACTTCTTATTTCTCTTTTCTAAGAATTCCTTATTCAAATCGTGCTCAGTTCCTTGGGAAATCTATTGTGGATTTTATTTATACCCAAGACAGATCATAAAGTAAATATATATTATACAACCTACTTAAAATTAGTGAGGTTCTTAAATGTTTCTATTCAGAGAGCATTTACTCATCTTACTGATAGGTTTTCTTGCATTATCCAGGAGAGTATGTGGACTCTAGAAATACATCAAGGAAACATACATTATGCTGGTATACAACTTGGAGGCACTGTCTAAACAATTCAGATTTTAATTACAGAGCACAGTTTAATATTAGTTACAGATAAAAGAGTTTTAAAAATCTCTTTTTCAGTGAGCCCAACATGAGAAGTTTATCATCCATCCCTTTATTCATCCACCTACCACCCACCTACATGTCCTTCTATTAGTATTTATTGAGGAATTAAAACTAATTTGGGCTAACTATTGTCATTACTATTATAGGTTTAAAAATGTAAGAGCCTACTTTTTCTACTATTTCTTCTATTAAGAACTTATAGACTGGCAGAGGAGAAAATACATTAATGACATTAATGATGTTAATCAAAGAAAAATGAGTGAAAAAAAGGCTCTGAGTCTGAGCAATACAGATGAATTCTGTAAATTGTGGGGATAAGGAACATGTATTGGGGTGAATGTAAGGAAGTTCTGCCACAGTGACTTTTATCCCTTGACGTTTCTCTTTTCTTTCTACCTAGGAAGCTGTGTTTTTCCCTTTTATCATTTTCAAAGCTGCATGATTTCCTTCAAAGAGGCAAGCTTTTTTTACTAGATAAATATAGTTTTCACCAATCAAAAAACATTTTTTATGTGGTTTGAAGTGAATTTAGAAAGGGGTCAGGAAGCAGATTCTCTTAAGATCAGCCTTGGGAGGCAGTTTTTTTGGGGGGATGGAGTGGGCTGGGATAAACTTTAGAGTGGGGTGGGGCATGGGCATTCCAGTCTGGGGATGAATGTGAATTAAGGAATGACAGTATAAATGAGCCAAAGTCAATCCATTGTGCTAGGAGTTATATTCAATTCTCATTAGAATCTAGCAAGATAGATTTTATTATTCTCATTTTTCAAGGGAGCTTGCTGAAGCTCAGGGAATTTAAGCAACTTGCTCAAAGTCTCATAAGGAAGAAATGGCAGAGCTGGGATTAAAAACATGACCCACCGGTGCCAAAGCCATGTTCCATCCCCTGGGCCGCATGGTGTCCCTATTTAGAGATGAGCCAGGACCAGTATATGAGGGCTGTGAACGCACAGTGCATGGATGTGGACTCGATCTGGTGGGGAGTCAGGAGCCACTGCATAGTCTCGATCAGAATATGATCTATTGAAATGGGCGTGTGAAGGTATTAACCCAGCAAGTAATTCACGGGATGGACTGGAGAATAAAGGCACTTTCAGGAGGCCAGTTAAGAGAGGATGACACGATACGGGCATCAAGTCCTGAACTCCTGGACTAGATTGGAAACAGTGAAAATTTGGGACACACTACACAAAAGGAAAAGGTCAAATATAGTGAGCGCTTGGACATAGGACACAAAACGTTTGAGGCTAAAACAGGAATGAGTCCCAGTTCTGGAGCCTGGGGAAACTGGTTAAATGATATGAGAACTGAAGGAGGAAAAGTTTGTGGCTAAAATGTGGAATTTTATTCAGACTCATTGTTATTGACTTTTTTGGTTTATTTTATGTATAAAATTACGAGAAACTGGTATTGCTTAGCGGTTAGGTAATTAATTGATGCTCTTTGTGCTATTGCATTAACAGTACAAGTGAGCTTTGGGGCCCCCTGGGCGTCCTGTAAAAAGATGAATCACTTAACTCTTTATTTCATAAAAACTTCCAGTAAACTGGTGAGGTTTGTAGATTAAAACTGGGTGTAATATATGTGATGCAGGCTTTTCATTTCTCTGCGAATCCAACCTGACTGCCCCAATGCGCTCGTGTTTCTTCCTCACGGTCTGAGTTGTGCCATGTGTTCATGGATTCGAGTAATCATGTGTTGGTCTTTAGCTGCCTATGTACTTCACGTGAACTTCAGAAGATCGTGGATTTGGAAAGGATTTTTTCTGGGAATCAGTTTTATGAGAATCTCTGCAGCAAATATCTTATCAGTTTTTAGATAAGGAAGAATTTATCTTCACAGAAAATGATACTCAAAAGCCAAAATTTCTCTTTTCATGAGACGACCGTTCTGAAAGTTTCAGTAAATATAGAATGCCTTTTTTCCAGTATAAGAAAAGTAAAAAATGAGTTAACTCTCCCTTGGAAAAAGATATTTAAGTCTTCAGTACCATTCATTAGTGACCACCTATTAGAATATATTTTGAAAAATATCTGAGTGAGTTTACCCTATATTGAAAAAAATAACTATAGAAATTTATGAATACTTCAATCAGAGGTTATTGTATTCCTTTTTTTTTTTTTAACTCACTACACTGTAAATACCTGAGGGAATATTTTTTACTTCTCTGGTTTAAATTTTATCTCTAGAGCTTAGAACTAGTAGGCACAGAGTAGGCACCACTATTTTTTTTTAGCTAATTACTTATTACATTACTTATCAATTAAGTATATAAATCAATTAATCAAAACATTATTGAGAACCTGACATGTTCCCAGAGTTCTACCCAAATGCTTTATGAATTATGGGCTTTTAATTTATTTGAACTTCATATTCATTGTTTTAGTCAACAATCAACTTCTGAGTGTATCCCAAACAAAAATCTCAATATTTTAAAATGTTTCTTCAGAGAAGATGATTCAAACCAATTATGTAAAATTGATGAATTCTTTGCAATAGGTGTCCCTAGAGTTTGTATTGGAAAAGAGAATGAGAAGCTGCAATATTGACAGGATGACATAGGGCAAAATATGATGTTTCGGTAGCTGTCAGTGAGCAGTTCACCTGAAGATAATGACTAATGGATGAAAGGGGTAAACACGATTGTTTAGGGACCTCCTGACTGAGGCCTTTTTGAATTCAACTACTTCCTTCATTATGATTTCTTATAGGAGATCTTTAAAATGAACATTTGGTTTCATCTATTTATTGTCTATGATGCTCTATCTCCGTGTCCTAACATTTATTGTCCTTGTTAGGTCCCAGAATGTATTTCGAACATAGTGGTTTCCCACCATAGCTTTATGATCCGGTAACTCTGTAGTTGGGAACAGGCAGTTTTTAATAACTTCTCATTGCTAAATTCCTCTAATGTGGCAACAATTGCTTATGTTGCCAATAGTGTTTTCCTTTCAATTCTTTCCAAACTTTTCAAGGTCAGTTGTGGCACGACTATGAAATCCCTCATGTCTTTTGTCTTGTTCTCAGGAGGCAGTGATATGCCTCAGCACTGCTGCTGTGGACGAGGATGCCGGAGTTAATGACGTAGGTTGGGCTACTATGTCACAGGACAGTCCTCTGAGCACACGCAGTGACGAAACACCCATTCAGGGAGAGTAGCACTGTCCTCTTTTCTCACGTGGGCAGAGGCACAGTGCTTTAGCTGGTGTTTCTGCAACCTCTGCTTTATCTTTTCTTGATAGCATCCATCTTCTTGCTACTTGAAATTTTAAATTAATTTTAAAATGCTTTAAAATATTATACGACACTGTGTTCATTTAGAAAAACTAGAAAATACACCTGAATAAAATTTTAAAAAAGGCCAATGGGGAGGCAAGCGGACAGAAAGAAAGAAAGATCATTTATTTATTTAAATGAATCATGATCTTATCACCTTGATGTGATCATGGTAAACATTTTGTTGTGTGTTTCCAAACATTTTTCTGCGTTTTCCAAAAATAAAACAATACTATGCATAATATTGTAACTCGATTTTCATGCTAAGTAGTCATTATCAATATATTTCCATGTCAATACAAATATATCCATAGCATCATTTCTAGTGGCTGTATTACATATGGATATATCATAGTTTATATATCGGTCCATAGAATTTAAATCAGAAGTGCCTTTTATTCAAAAATCTTTTAAAATAGCTAACAGGAGATAGAATACATAAGTACACATATACTAACAAATATAAAGTGATGCATATTCAACTTATGTGTATGTATAAATATGTGTGTTTGTATAACTATTACTATATGTGTATAAATATTAATATATGTGATTAAATATATTGTTCTGTGTGTATACATATGTCTATGTATATATATGAGTATATAACAGTTATTCTTTTAAGTAAGTGGACAAGAAGGTGGATTTCGTCGGCATGGTATTAGGGAGAAACGTCACCTTATGAAATTTTATGAAATCATATGCCCCTAGGTCAGTGATGTAACTCTCTATGCATCCATTTTCTTACAAGTACACTCTGACTGAGAACATTATCTCTACAAAATTCAGAGTGACTTTGAGAAAATCACATACATCTTAAACCAATATAAAAACATCGAATGACTACATACAAAGAAAGGCAATTTTGTATATGCTTTAGATGAAATATGCTTAAATGATATTGTGATTTTAGGGTGCAGAAGAATTGTGCTAAAGAATCTCATTGGCAACAGCGGCCTATCCTGGGCTGGAGACTCTAAAAGTATGTGCAAAGGATGATTTTTAAGGCATAAAACAGAGGAGTGAACTAAAAGGCCCTGGAGGATTCTTCAGCACAGTAGCTGCCATCCTGGAGGAAGAATTCAGGCAATTCATGATTTAGTGATGAAGCTGTGTGCACATTTCCCAAGCAATAGCATTGAGAAGTGGCCCATGGGATCGGCTGAACTTTTGGCTAGATTTGAGGATTTTCCTGAGAAGTCATTATTCGAAGATTTATCATCCCTCTAGAACAAGCTCTTTTAAGGGCCAAAGGCCCAGCTGCTTCTACAGACAAGCTAACTGATAAACTCATCTGTCATCATGCTGCTGTGTTTAGTCTCCCATAGAGCATGTTTCCAGAATATTTCGAAAGGGAGCTATGCAGTAGAAAGTTTGAAAAATAGATATTGGATTTTTTTTTAAAGGAGTCAGAATTTCACAGAATCTGTTTGAAATGATGTCTTCAAAAAAGACACAAGGAAATGACATGCTATTGTCAAAGATACCCCTCGGTTCCGAATTAGGACAGGTTCTCCCCTGATGCTGCAGCCACGTAATGCCTTAGACAACTGCCCTCTATGTGTTAAACAGAACTGTGAAGTGGTAGCTGTAGATGACGCTCATTAACAGCACGTTAACCACTATTTTCATACCTCGAAGCTGATGAAACTCACTATGGCAAATGCAGTTTCATCCTTTACTGGCAAATAATGGTTTTTGGAGTAGTGTCTTTAAAACTTTTTTAAATTTATTTTTTATATTTAGAAAAGTCGTCGTGAAAAACACATAACATGAAATTTCCTATGTTAACCATTTTTAAGGGCACAGTTCAGTGGCATTAAGTACATTCACATTATTGTGCAACCTTCTCTAGAATTCTTCATTTTATAAAAGTGAAACTCTGCACTCAAATAATAACTCTCCATTCCCCCTTCCCTTAGCCCCTGGCAATGTCCATTCTACTTTCTGTGTCATGAACTTGGCTACTAAGTTCCTCATATAAATGGAATCACATTTATTCATCTTTTTGTGATGAACTTAGCATGAGGTCTGCTAGGTTCATTCATGTTGCAGCAAGTGTCAGAATTTCCTTTCTTTTTAAGGCTGATTGATAAATTCATTGTATATACATATAAACCACATCTTGTTTATTCGTATCTGTTGGGTCGTGTCTGTCTGCCTTTTGGTTGTTGTGAATAATATGGCTCTGAACATGGGTGTACAAAAATGTTTTTGGTGCCCAGTGCTCAATTTTTTTGGTTTTGTATTTAGAAGTAGAATTACTGGATAGTCTGATAATTCAATTTTTAATTTTACCCCTTTTCATCATTGCTGTACCATTTTACCTTCCCACCAACTGTACACAGGGGTTCCAATTTTTCTACATCCTCAACGACACCTGTTCTTTTCTTTTCTTTTCTTTTTTTTTTTTTGATAGTGTCTATTCTAATGGGTGTGAGGTGGTACTTAATTGTGGTTTTGATTTGCATTTCCGTGTTGATTATTGCCCTTGAGCATCTTTTCAAGTGTGTTTTGATCATTTATATGTCTTATTTGGAGAAACGTCTTTTTCTGTTTTTGAATCAAGTTGTTTGGTTGTGGTTGAATGGTATCTTATTAGCACACATGACACTCATGAAAATATTTTGAAGAGATTTGAAGATTCCTGAAGTATGGGAAGATTTAAGTACAGGAAGTATACTTAAGTAAGTATAGGAAGATTTAATATATAAACTGTGAAGGCAAGATTATATGCTTTACTGACTAACTATGGTTTTAAAAGAACGAACCTTATTCTTTATTTCTCTTAAATTTCTAATATTGAAATTGAATGTACCAGATTTTTACTTTTCTTAAATGGGGTTCCTTTATTTACTCTTCACCTGCTTGTGCTCTAACCATGAATGGTAGATGAAATTTATTAGATAGAAAGACATGTATTCTATTCTGAAATAGCGAGATTTAATTAACTTTCTTCTTATTGATTGAAAACTTTCCAACCCTTCCTATTTAGTGCTTTCTTCCTCTTTTTTTTTTTTTTTTTTTGACACATTGCTGAAGAGACCAACGCTATGTAGGTGAAAATTACTTCTAGGGTTTTAAAGCTTCTAAAAGAACAGGTGAGAGGTAAAGTTGGACAGGGTCATATCACGAATGGCTTTTATGTGCTAAGAGAACAATAACACAAGATGCTTTTATGTTGTGAAGTTTCAATCTTAATTTTTTTTTGAGAATATTTCGGAAGGCAATGACTATCTTTGCAGCACACTACCAGAAGGTTCCCTTGTAGCTTAATTTCATTTAAAATATGAATCCATCGAGAGAGAATGGCAGAATGTAAGTAAGAATGGCTTGCTGGGAGAGCTGATTTTCAAACCATAGAATAGGATGCCAGTCCCTTCTTAGTCACTACTTAAATATGACCTAATGCGATAGTAAGGTAGTCATCTTTGGGTGATTTTTAGGAGGAAATGGAGAAGACTTATGGTGTCAAGCAGCTAGGATGTTCATGAATAGGAACCATGAGAAGAAACATCTTCTTTGAATGGAATGGTGTCTTGGTTTAGGTTTCCCAGAAGAGGATTTGAGTGCCAGTAGATTATTTGGGAAGTGACACTGGAAATACTTGGAAAGGGAATGAGGAAATGAAAAGAGGTAGAGAGTTTGCTAAGAAAGCTCTCCTCAGCAAGAGAATTATGACTGTGGGTAACAAGTTTCATTCTGCTGGGGGAACTCTGAGAGCCTGTGAAATGCATGCACCTCAGAGATTTCCTCCCAAGGGTCAAGGAATCTGGGGTGTATAGTCACCAAGTCCCACTGGTCATTGCTTGAGGGCAGATCCTGGTGACAATAATTCTTTAGCACCTCGGCACAGGTGGGGAAGTAGAATCTGGCGGCCAGGGAAGCCCTCCAGAGAGAGATGGAGGTGTTGTCAGTGGGAAGTCTGGCTAGTGTTCCCTGGGTGGTCAGGCTGAAGGGGACCTGTCTGGGTCACGGGCAGCATCTGCCACAAGTGGTCTGCTTCCCTCAGGGTCCATTTCCTCTCCTCCTTATTGGAGTCTCAACATCTTTAGAACTGTCATAATCATCGCAAATCAACACTTTCTGTCCATTTTTATGATTAATGTCAGGAATCTATAGGTTCTGTAGGAAATAATTGGGCCTTTCTGTTTATTAGTCAAAAATATTTACCAAGTGTTTTTGATGTAGAATATCTATTTCTAGACATTTGTGAGAAGAAGGTATCTTTCAGTCAAAATCTCATTATATTCATAGGGTAATCTTAGCTAAACCCAAATGTAACAATACTTTAATAAATAATATAATTTAGATAATGTAAGAAGGACATAGTAATCTCGTGAGCATTGTTGTTCTCCAAAAAATTTAAAGTATTTTCTCCAGTGATTAATCCGATACAAAAAAGATAAGGAAGGCTGAGACACCCAAAAAGCTATTCAGAGGACTCGGCTGGCAATGAACAGAGTAAAAAAGCTTATGTTACTTTACCTTTGTCTTTCTGGGTTATTCCTTCTCTTTTGTTTCTTTTTTATTCCTTTTCCCAGTTCCTATCAGATAACGACATGACAAAATCTTAATTTTTTTTATAGCTTTAACAATTTTATAGTATTACGTACATCTATGTAAACTCTAATTAGCCTCGAGATGCTGGTTATACCTGGTTTGCCACTGTGTGGACACTGACCCGTTATGTGTTTTGCTTAAGGTCACACAGTAGGTGACTTGCATCACGCTATTCTCACAGCAAACCCAGGGTTCTTTCTTCTGTGCCATCCACTGACTGCAGATTCTCTTCTATTAGTTCCTGGTTGAGACTAAAGAAGTTCGTCAGTCCCATGTTTAGAATGATTGAACTGATTTCTGGGTTCTGGTCTGAGTTTTCCATTTCATAATGACAATCTAGTTTGGTGTCTAGGTTGGAAACTGATCCATTTCATAAATTCTGGCACTTGGATATGATTAGTTTTCCTCTAAAGGCTAAAATGGTGGTTCCTTGATGACCTGTACTTGGTGCTCAATAAATGCTACCTGTTATTAGATGTTACTCAAGATTATTATATTCCTTAAAAGGACTTCAGGCATTCTCACACCAGGTCAGCTCCTGATGTCTAGAAGAAAAAAAAAATCATTTTTTCTTGCTTCCCTTGCATGGCTTGTACAGCCCAGTGCTAAATAGGCTCAGCGTTCTGCCTACAGACCCAGGTGACACTTAGAAGGTAATCTTCATATTTCCTTTCCCAAAAGGAAGAGGGAGATGAATGGCTCATCAGAGCAAAGCAGTATTGTGGAGTCTAGTGTATAGGGAGGAGGGAGAAGTTGGAGTTCATGCAATATTTTGGGGGGGAGGGAAGAGTGGGGAAAAACTACCAAGTTTTCTTAGAGTCAAAGAAATATGTTTCCACTGAGAATAGAGAGGTAATTATACTTTTTATTTTTAACCATGAAATACATAATAATTTCCTCTGTTATACTTCATTTGTGGTACTTCATTAATAATAACAATTTCACCATTGGACTGTATTCCACTAACTATTTATAGTCCAAATTCTGTGCTCTAAGGTCTCTTGGAGTCATTATTATTTGTGTGGGGTCTCATCACCATGCTTTTATTCAGTTAGGCTCATTTGTTTCTATTAGTCTTTTAATTTTAGGAATTGCTTCTTCTTTTTTTTTTTTTTTTGGTTCGTTTTAGTGTGTGTGAGTGTTTTAAAATATAAATCATTTATCCAATCCCAAAGTCAACACTTTATAACAAGTTACATCCAGCTAGGTCTTACTTTCATCCTTATTCTTCTTCCCTCTTTCCTTCCTCCATTTATGTTTATGTTTATTTTATTTTTTCATTTTTTTTTTTTTACAGATACTGGAAAGTATGTACACTGAAGCATGTCCTATTTCTCTTACACAAAATTAGCATTCTATACCTATTATACAGGACCTTACCTTCTCTCTTATTGTCTCAATGACTCTATATGTATATACGTATAAATGTCATTTTTTTGTGGTTATTCAGTGCATGTGGATGCCATAGTTTATTCAACAGTCCCCAGATAATAGGCATTTGGATTCCTTATAGTCTTTTCTTGTTACAAATAATTTTGCAAAGCACATGTTATTACACCTAATTATATTTAAGACAAGTCCTAGGAGTGGGATTTCTGGGTTGAAGGGTCCATTCGTTTTGTAGGTTCTGCTGGGTTTCTTTCCATTGGGTTCCATTTTGCTTTCCCACCAGCAGTGTCTGAGAGTGACTTTCCCTGTAGAACTTGAACTTTAACAGTTTATTTTACATTTTCTTCTCTTTTATTTCAGTTTATTTTAGGCTGGTATTTTAGAGACTATAATTCAGATTCTCTAGTGGTCACAAGTCTGTGCGTAGCAGTAGAATTTAGTGACAACTTTTCCAAGGTGACATAAGAATGAGCAGCTGTGCTTAGAGTTTACGCTTGCCTGTTACTGATGTGATGAGGGTTTCGGGGTAGAACTGAGCAAACCACAGATTTATTTGGAGAAATGAAGTTTGCAGCTACTCCTGACTTATTCATTGGGTCACATCAATTAAATTTTTTATAAGTAATTTTAAAAATGTTAATTTATATTCACACATAAATACAAAAGCGTATTATAAAAAATATTTTTTTAAACTATTTTTTTCCTCTCAAATTTAAGATGCTATTCATTTAAGGCCCTGTAATTTGTTCAATAATAAGTTTTTTGTGGAAATGCTACAGTGAAAATCCACGTAGATTTTAAGGTACATTTTGATTTCAGAATTATTAAAGTGTAAAAAAAGCAGTTTTCTTAGAATCAAGGAAATATGGTTCCCCTGAGAATAGAGAGATAATTATACTTTTTATTTTTAACCATGAAATATATAATAATTTCCCGTTTTCTTCATTTGTTGCTGGTTTGGTCTTCTTTGACCTAGTTAGCCTCTGGAACACATATGTCAGTGTTATCTTTCTTTGTCTGCCCCTCTACCTTTCTGACATATGTAGATACTGAAGAAGTAATTTTGTCTCTTTTGCAAAGTATTTGTAGTGTGAGGAAGCCAAACTAATCAACAGCAATGGACACTTAGTTTTGTACTTAAATATTAAAATTTGATGTCCTATTTTAATTAATTTAAAAAATACGCGTGCACTGTGGCAAATTCCATATAAAATATATTTGTCTCTAAAATTCCTGTAGTTTAAAATTGAAGCCATAGTTAAGCTGAAACCAAAGACTATAAGAAATATTAAACTAATTTTGTGTCTAAAGTTTGAATAAGTCATATCGAGTTATAAGTGGAATTATTGGAGATTTTGATATTTTACCTTCTTTCAAGTCTCACTGATAGCCAAATGAGAGGGATTTCATTCACGGTTCTTTATTCCCCAAACTTTCCATGCATCATAAAAACAGTTTTATTTATTTTACATGTCATACAATTCACCCTATTCAAATTTACAATTCAATACTTTTTTGTAAATTTACTGAGTGATGAAACCATTAAAACAAATCAGTTTTAAATAATTTTTATCCTATTAATAAAATCCTTTGTGCACATATACAGTTACATTCCATTCCTACGCCCAGCTCCAGGCAAGCACCTTTTTACTATTTGTCTGCATAGATTTGCCTTTTCTCTGCGTGTCATATAAAGGAACCATACAGTAATATGTGGTTTCTTGTATCTGACTTTCACTTAGCATGATGTTTTCAAGGTTATCCATGTCCATAGTTCACGAAATGGTGTGCCTTTGTATGAATATACCACTCTCTTTGCCGGCTGGTGGATATGTGGCTTGTTTCCAGTTTTTGGCTATTGTGAATAATGCTGCTATACAAAGCCACTCCTAGCATGGATGTATGCCTTCATTTCTCTTGTGGAGATACCTGGGAATGGAACTGACGGGTTGTATGGTAATTATATGTTTATATTTTTCAGAGACTGTCAAACTCTATTTTCCAAAGTGGTTTCTGCATCTGTTTTAGCGCTCATTGTCATTTAGCACTTTATTGTCAGAAGAAAAAGACAATGTTTCTTATCATTCATTCATTCATAAAACTCATTCCTTTATTTCGCATGTATTGAACATTTACCTTGTCCCAAGTATTGATGATATAACTTTAAATGACAAAAGTGTTTTCTCCAAGGGGCTCACAGTCTGTTAGAGAAACAGACAAATAACCAGATAACCAAGTGCATTAAGAGAATTATGGAAGTGAGGCCCATCCCGGGTGCTAGGTGCCAAGAGGAGGGTCCCTATCCCAGGATCAGGGTGATGGGGGAAGTTTTAAAGATGGTCGTGCCTAAGTTGGTGTCTGGAGCGGTATCTAGGGGAGTGAGGTAGGAAGTGCATTATACGTCTAGGAGCAGAAGGCAGGCTGCCCTGTTTGTAGTCAGAATCCCCTACCCTGATCAACTTTACTTTTTTCTATAGCAGTTCCCGCCTATGTATTGACATGCTGAACTATTGTCTCTTTCCCCCTTGAGAGTAAAAATCTGTTTCGTTCACTGATATATCCCCAATCTCTCACACACTGCCTGACACAAAGAAGCTACTCAAATGAATGTGTAACACTAACAGTTTTGATAAAAATGAGTGTTTAGTGCTGCCTAATGACAGTGATTGCAGGTGAGACTCCAGTGAGACAAATGAAATCAGAGTTGCTGGGAAAATTGGATGCACTGATTGGTGAGGAGGAACACCTCTGAGATTGTAGAACATCATAGCACAAAATCAATAGCATTATCTCACTTCAGGATTTAAGGCTAGGTAAAACGAGTTTGCCTGATGGCCAAAGGATGGTTTGATATCTCTGGCAAGAGAACATATTTCTTTATGACATTAGGATGCAAAGGGAAGTTTGCAGGTACCAACACAGAACTTTCAAGTAACTTTTCAGAAAGTTAGAAATCCTCGAAGTGGAAGGATACCATTCGAGAAAGTTATTTTGGTTAATGAAGCCAGGAATAAGGGATCTGAGAGGAGTAGGAGGAAGGAAGGAGGGGGAAGAGGCAAAAAATGTCATTCTATCTTTTTTGAGAGATTTTGGCAAGTCAAACAAGGACAATTTTTGGCACAATTCTCTGTGATTGTCTTCAGAACAGTGGAAAAATGCCTTTGCTCATAAAAGAAAGATTTACCGGGAAAATACTAAGGTGTCTTCTACTCAAACTTATTTAGGCTCTTAGTTGAGGGAATTTCAGCCATTTCTGATATACAGAAAAGGAATTCACCCAAATGGAGATTTATGCCTTATCTTTTATATTGATTTTAAAAAATATATATTAACAAAGGCATACATTTGTGGTTCATTTTTATTTATTGATTTTTGTATTGTTATCACTTGAGATGGGCTTTTTGCTATTGAAAATAAATTTCCTAGAGACTGATAATGCTACAAATTAGGTGTCATTTCTGGTTTAGCTCAATGGGAGTATGTTCATCATTTTAATTTTTTGTTCGTGTGTTTTGGTTCAGTTAGGAGCAGGGACACCAGAGTAGATGAGATTGTGAAATCAGCAGGACTTGATTATGAAGAGTCTCTTTTTATATTCTGCGAAGGCGTGTGGACTTCATCCAAGGGTAGCTGGGAACCACGCAGGATTTTACTGAAAGAAATGATGTGAAGAATGTTCATGGAGTAAAGATTTGCCATTACTACAATTTGGACACTAACTTAGAGGAAAGGATGAAATTAGAGGGAGGGAGGATGGTTTAGGAGACTTTTTCAGTAATTCGGGAGAGAGTTAATGGTGATTTGAAGGAAGTGGTAGGTAATGGATGGATTGAAGAGCTGCAGTAGAGGCAGTGATGACACAGCTTCGTGATTACTGGCACGGATGCTGAGAAGGAAATGTAAGAGGCAAAAATGTCTTCTATGTTTTCTTTTTTTCTGACAACTAGATAGAAAGTAATATCATTTATTGAAGTAGAGAACACAAGAGTAAGAGGAATAGACATTTTATGGAGTAAGATAATGAGTTTTGTGTTGGAAATGCCATTCTTAGGGAGTGTCTGGTGTAACAAAATACCAAGGATTGGATGGCTTAACCAACAAACAGTGCTCACTGTTCTGGAGGCAGAGAAGTCCAAGTTCAAAGTGCTGGCAGATTCTGTGTCTGATGAGGGCTCTCTTTCTGGTTTGCAAACAGCTGTCTTTTTGCTGTATCCTCACCTGGAGGTGAGAGGGGGCTCTGGTCTCTTCTTCTTATAAAGGCACTCATGATAGCGGCTTCACCCTCATGAACTTTTCTAAACTCAGTTACTTCCCAAAGGTTGTGCCTCCAAATACCATCGCATTAGGGATTAGGGCTTCAGCATATGAATTTGGAGTGGTGGAGGAGGGACACAAACAATCAGTTTCCAACAGGGAGCCCATGGGATACCCATGTGAATACCTTTACTAGGCAGTCGGGTTCCTGAGACAGGATCTCTGGGGTTGAATCCTAGTTTGAGGTATGGATTTTAGATATATGTACAAAGGTGAAACATGCAGCCATGGGAGTGTGTCTGCTCTCCCACAGAGAGTACCGAAATGAGGAGAAACAAGTCTATGGTCAGAAATCTGGGGAACACTGACATTTAAGAAACATACAGGAGAAGAAGATCTCATGGAAGAGAGTGAGGAGTGGTCAGAGGAGAAGGGGAGCAGCAGGAATGTGTCGTCAGAAAAATAAGACATGAGGCATTTCAGGATGGAGGGAGTGGACTATAGCATCATTTACCAGAGTTCGATTAATTGAGGGCTCAGAAGAGTAGATGGGATTTAGCAGCGTTGTTGTCACTGGGGTTCATGGTAACTATAGCTTCTGTGGACCAGTGGGTGTACACATGAATGGATGAAGTAGAAACAAGTGGTGAATATAATGATTTTTTATTCTAATACAATTACAGAAATTTATATAAAAATACTTTAGCCGGACATAATCTTTTCCCTGCTGAGGTCAAATGAACAATAGATTAACCATTTTAAAGTGAGAAATTCAGTGACATTTAGTACACCCATAACGTTGTACAACTACTATATCTAGTACCAAAACATTTTCATTACACCAAAAGGAAAACCCATATGCTTTAAGCGGTTGCTCCCCATTCCCCACTCCACTAAGCCCCTGGCAACCACAAATCTGTGTTCTGTCTCTATAGATTTACCTATTCCGGATTTTTCATTTAAATGGAATCATACAATATGTGATGTTTTGTGTCTGGCTTCTTTCATTTTGCGTATCGTTCTCGAGGTTTATCCACACTGTAGCATATATCAGTGCTTCATTCGTGTTTATGGCTGATGATAATCCATTACATGGATAGGTCATAATTTATGTATCTACTCCTTTGTTGATGAACTATTTCTACCTTTTGGCTTTTGCAAATAATGATGCTGCGAGCATGCAAGTACACGTATTTATTTATGACCTGTTTTCAGTTATTTCGGGCATATATCTAGGAGTGGAATTGCTGGGGCCTAACATAGTTTTAGAAAACTATACTTTTATATAATGCTAACTGAGAATCCACAGGACACATTGTACATTGTAGAAAATGTTGGCCTATATAGTCTATATGTTCTTTAAGTACTTCACATTCTCTTTGAGATAGGATTGGTGAAACCACCATCCAGCAAACAGTCCAGCAAGAGATGGTTAAGTTTAATGGAAAAAAAATACATATCTATTATAAAAATACATATATAGAAATAATTTTTAAGAAGGAAGTACCCTTTATATTCATTTATTTAAAATTTAATTTTCGATTACAACTACAGTTGACATACAGTATTATATTAGTTTCAGGTTGCAACATAGCGATTAGACATTTATGTAACTTTTGATGTGATCACCCTGATAAGTCTAGCACCCATCTAGAAAGTGCCCTACAGAACTGAGTTTTGGATCTGACAAGAAGAAAGAATTTCAAGTGAAGAGTTTGAATAAATTAACTCGTGTAGCAGAGAAAAGGGGAAACAGGCACAAAGTTGTGTGTTTTGGTTTAATTTTTCTGAAGAAAAGAGTGCAGGTTGAACTCTAGTTGGCAACAAGGCGAAGAGATGCAGAACCCCGTGGTGCTACTTTAATAGCTAGCTGACTTTTGAGATTGTATTTTCAAAATCAATTTTTACTCCTCTGCCAATAACCACTGACTCATTTTTTGAATGTTTAATCTTGTGGTCTGTGTTTCTCCACTCAGACACCAGTGTGTCTAGGAGAAGATTGAGTTCTATACGTGACAAGCAATCTAGCCTCCTTGTGGCTTAGTTAAATTTTCCTTCTGCAGTCTTTCCTTTGTAGAAAGAACTCTTAGGAATCAATTATGGGACTGAGATTTTCTCAAATATGACTCTGATTTAATTCCCAAAGAACTACCTACAGACTTGGGAGAAGTAATAACTTTGGTTGAGTGTCCATTAAGTGTTTTATGTACCTGAGCAAATTTAAGTCTTATAACAACCCAGTACATGGGATATACACCTGGAATGACTAACGCCAAAGTCAAGCCTCTGTCCAGCATATATTAGAGTGCCTATTACGTGCCATCTTATGTGTTTGTGGCTTACTCGTGTAGTAGGATGAGAATGATGCTGGGGATGCTTGCAAGCCCAGCAGGAAGCAAAGCTCTGATGGGTTAGCTCTGATGTTTCCCAGGAAGACAGAAAGAGGTGGGGGAGGTCCTTTACATGCCACACCTAAGCTGTGTCATATACTTCTCAAGGAAAGATTCTGGATGACTTATCAGGAGAATATTAGTTTCTCTTATAGAATGTATATCTGGGATAAGTCCATTGTTGATTCAGGGAGGTATCTTTTAATTCTCCATTTCATCTATACTATCTCTATTCAATATTTGTGATCTCAATAAACTAACCGCTAGGGTTAACATATTTATTCACATAAGTGGTATGTATGTGTTTCAGGCCGAAAAAGCTGATGGATTTGTCAACTTGCCCGATTTCACTGTGGAGAGAGCATCTGAATGCAAAAAAAAGCAGTAAGTTGTCTATCATTTTCCAAGAAACTCTGAGCCAGGATAATTATCCCTTCATAATGTTCCTTGAGTGATGTGGCAATTTGGAAGTTAATGAAGGTGACACTCAAATGTCCTAGAACTTTGAGCTTTATGGGTTGACACCCTAAACAGTAATAGGAGCTTTTAACTTCTTGTTTTTTGGAATTTCATTTTGTGGAGCAGATGGATTTTAAAACCCCATGGAGCCTTGGCATGGCATGTTGTTGACAACTGTGTCTGTGATGTAATTAAAAATAAACTCTCTTCCAGGATTGGCAGAGAGATCAGATGTCAAGGTTTTGTCCTTGTAAAGAGAATGGCTGGTTAAATAGGATTCTTCGGAGCTGTAGATTATGATGGCAAGACTAGTTTCTTTATCTTAGTTTATGGAATTGTCAGTAACACCCTTGAAATTGAATTCTCTTGAGATGTCTTAGACTTGGGGATTATTCATCAGTGTAATTTAAGTCCAAAAAATTGGAGAACTGACAAGAACCAAAAAAGTCACCAGCCCATTATCCATGTTTAACTGAGAAGGGAACGATGCAGAGAGTCTGGACTTGGCTTTGAATCATGGGAGGGCTAGCTCTGGACCAGGTATCCACGTGTTCTCCTAGTGATAGTATCCGACTGCATTTTGTATATGTCTCTTCTTCACCTTTTTTTTTTTACTCTTTTTTTTTCTACTGTTGACATCTTTTTTTCCTGTTATACCGGAAAAGGGCATTTTTTTCTATTGAGTTATGTTGCTAGTAGCAGCAATTGATTCGTTTATTTCTAAGAAAATTAACTGATACTAGCTTTAAATCTTTGCCACTCTGGTGTGGTTGTGCATACCTAGTGATGCATGAGGTTAGGTGATTTTTGTGGTTTTGACCAAACTAGTTATTTGTAAAATTCTTGCCCAGACTGTAGGACTTTCAGACTAAATGGTAAAGGGGAAACACTTTATTTGTTGTCTTTAATGTTTTATACTTTTACTTGAAACTAAAAATCTGCCTTATATTTTTCTTTCCTAGAGGGTTGTCACAGTGCGGACAACCTATATTTTTCTGTAAATAAGTTATTGTACATAGTTGACTGAATTAATACTTTTCTTAATGTTGCTGATCTGAGTATTTTGAAGTGACATCTCTATCACTCTAAATTTTAATTTATTGTCTCTTTATAGCAAAACAGTAAGCAAATGAAAATAAAATAATATTCCTGTATGTCTTAAACAGAAACTATTGATCGATTGAGACTCAATTCTGTTCTGGATATCCTAACATGATAAATTAAACTTCTGCTCTTTACGTAAAATAGAGATTAGACAGTAGGAATTTAATGTAACTAAATTATTTTTGTAAATTTACAAAGAAAGCAGATGAATTCATTATGCTTATGTTTGACTGATTTATTTTCAAACCCATCGATAATTATAAATACTAATTCCTTATGTGTCTATGCTTTTTCCCCTTCAAGCGCTTTTAAGATCAGCCACCCACAGATCAAGACCTTTTATTTTGCAGCTGAGAATATGCAGGAAATGAATGTGTAAGTAGAGGAAATCGCTAAATCCAATCTTTATGGGAATAAACTTACTTTGGTCTGGTATTTGAATTTTAAGCATATGTTCATATTTATTGTTTTATTTATTTCTACTGCTTTAAAGATTAATCTCTTTAGTACCTATAATGTCTTCTTGGCTTCTTCTCTAGTATTTAGAAGCATTTTAGAGAACTACCCATATCAAAATGGCTATTTTAGGAAGAAGTAATGAGACTCTTCCAAGGAAACCACTAAATTGAGAAATGAATAGACAAAAGTCATTATAAAAAATGTTAAAATGAGAATCTGCATCCCTGGGAGCAAAGCTTGAAAGTATTATGAAACCAATCAAACAGCTTTCAGAATCCTACATGAAAAATATCTCTACATGTAGCATTTCATATGTGCTGTATGATTGTTCTGTTGATTTCCGTGTTTATCACCTCTCCATTTTCAATGCCAAACATTTTGCAAAATATCCTTGCTCAAAGTATATCTAACACAAATTTTATATCCCCAAATTTCTGTTTCTTCTTTGCTCTGTTTAAATAAGTGGAATATATGCATAGAGTACTACCTGTCCCACTCCATCCCCTACTGGTTTAGATCATGGTGTGATATGTGTGATATACACATACACATACGTATATATATATACATATGTATACACACATATAATATATATACATATATACACATATAATATATGTATATTATATTAAATTACACTGATGAATATAATATATGTATATTGTGTGTGTGTGTGTGTGTGTGTGTGCGCGCGCGTGTGTGTGTATGGTACTTGAAGCATCAGGGGCATTCTATTTAATTTAAGCTCTATTTTCAGAATTCATAATGTCTCTTATTACCTTACATAACTGATTAAAAATATGTCTATGGAACACCTACTATGTGTCCCATTGTGGCAGATCTTGGGCAATAGAAACAAAGAATACAGACATAATCCTCCATAGAGTTTATGACTTTATTTTATTTATTTATATGTAAGGATTTTCTTATCCATTTTCCCTATATAATATCTCTTTGTCCTCCTGCTTTAGATACCTAAAGAAAAAAGAAGCTGCTTTTCGTCAAACACATGTGCGCTCCTGAGTACATGTGTACGCACACACACACAAATAGCCTCTTATAAAATATCCCGTCAGCAGACCCGTCGAGCTAAAAGCATTTTCATCAGTTCCCTGCACGTATCTCCCCACCACAATCCTTCACGTGAGGGCAGATGGCTCTCTACCACAGAAGGTTGGGAAACTCAGTGTTAGGAATAACAAGGCAAAGAATCCAGACTGTCTTTCAAACAAGTGTTTTATTTACTCGGACAAAGAAAGAAGTGGTTTCCCTTTCTGATTTTAATCCCCACCCCGCTTGGCTTTCTAAAGCATCTGAGAAAAATTAGAGCAGACACATAAAAGGAGAGGATTTAAACAACTTCACATTCAGAGCTCTTTATTTCTTTTTTTTTTTATTTGCATTGGAAACTACATCCTATCGATTAGCAAGCCTTAGGTGTGTGAGAGGTGCGTGGAGGGCCCAGCAGTACTTGGAGCCCTTAAGATAGTGAGGGCCAGTCTGGAGCTGAGCCATCAATTAATCTCAAATGGTCTTTCCTGTTCTTTAATGGTCATGAAAAAGTGCGGCCCCACCACCCCCTCCACCAACTCCCCGAGAGCCTCTTGCTGTCTCTGGCTTTTCTCAGTGTCTTGTATCTCTGGCTTCCTTCCTGTCTACATCCTCCCGACCCATCCTGCAGCTGGTTCTTTCAAAGAAGTTTTGTTCTTTCCCACAAGAGAAGAGTGAGACCTGGTTTACCAGAGGATCAGTTACTGCTAAGTGCTTTGCTACCTGGCGAATTCTCCTCCTACACAGTAAAATATATTTGTAAACCAGTAAAAGTGGTTTCAACCAGATTTGCTCTCTAAATTACACATCAGAATTATTTTGTTCCCTGCTCACTCTCTTCTACAGTTTTTGTTTATGTCTTCATTCCTTTTCTCTTCAGTTCTCACGTTCTCTCTTTGTAAGGATCTATCTAATGGCAAGTAGAATTGCATGAGTATAAACTACAGATAGGACATATACACGCTACCTGGTTGACTGTTAAATCAGAGCCTTTTGTAGTTATCAAAGCTAATGTTTTATTGTCTATGCTGTGAAGATCTGTTAATTTTACTTGAAATTATGTTAGTATTTATCTTTCCAGCTTACGAACAAGATGTAAATTGATATTCGAATGTCAGATGTCTTGACCCCAGTGTTTTGAATGACTTTTATCTTGAAAATTGTCCATCTGGCCACTCATAGATAAATGGCTCATTTTGTCTGTGCCCGAATATATCATTATTTCTTTTATATATAATATTGTTAGTAAGTTTTATTATTCTGAACATAATTTTTTGAATGGCTAACAGTGCAGAATCTCTTTGGGCCTCCAGGTTCACTTCTTCCTTCTCCCACGAGATTATGCATGTGATATTTAAAGATTTGTTCTGCAATATCATCTGAAGAGCTTTCTTTCATACTGATGTGGCTGGTTTAAGCCAGGAAATCATGTATCTGGGTGTTTCTTAGTGAGATGCAAAGATGCCGGGGAAGGAGGGAGTGAGTGGCGTTTGGCAAGACTGGTCCTGGATGGTGACGTTTCTCTTAGGGATGATGAAGGGAAAGGTAATTAAGTTTAATAGAAATGCCATGTGTTCTGCAGGGACCCTCAAGTAACTAAGGGTTATGAAAGAACTAGTCTCTAAGTGAAGGCTGGTGGTGGCTACGTTTCTCAGATGGTGTTGATATGTTCTTGAAACTGTACATCGATTTCTTCACACTTGTGCGTCTCCAACACACGTTCACATCAAGTCAATATACAACAAACTCCCAGGAAACATCTGTCATCTTCTTCTATGTAAATATGTCTTTTCGTGCATTCATTTATTTAGTCACAGACATATTTTTTATTGCCTTGATGTTAAAAAATAAAAACATTCTTAGCAAAGGAGGTAGTTTAAGCCAGTGAGTTTAGAAGGAAAACAGTTAAACGAGATTCAAATCGATTGCCACTTTTTCACAGGTAGTGACTAATGGCAGCATTCAAAAGGACATGGGTTTTGGGTAAGGAAGGGCTAAGAAGAATCTTATTTTTAGTCTCTGCTCTTCCATTTTGCTGTGTTTCCATATTTTCATGTTCTTGAAAAGAACTTAGAAATGCCTCTTCTTGTTTCAGGTACTCTTGATTGAAAAGGTTTTATCTTGGTATATTAAATTTTTTTTTTGTCTATTTCATTTTAGATGTTTTTTTGGGGGAGGGAAGGTCAGTTTATACAATTATGAAATCAGGTATAAATTAAAGATTAATTTATATTGGTCTTTTAAAAATGAATCATTGAATTCATTGTGCTTTGCCTCATAAGTGTTTAAAAATGTACTTTTAAATGTTTTAATTAAGTAATATATAACATATTCTTGTAAAAAATTATATAATACAGAAGTATGCAAAGTGAAAACCTTCCCATACCTTCAATTTGACCTTCTAATTCAACTTCTCTCTGTAAGATTAACCACTTTTAACAGTATCCTGTACATCCTTCCTGATGCTTCCTTTGTATACCAATTCATGCACATACGTAAATATAAAGTTTTTGAAGTACATTGAATCAGGCTAACCATGTTGTTTTTACTTGCTTTTTTTCACTTAACAGTATGTTAGGATATTTCCAGGTCATTACAAGGCACCCATATCTCAGTCTTTTCATTAGCTTCATTACAACATGGTGATGATGGATTCAGTACCATACTTTATATTTTTCTATTGATTGACAATTATATTGTATTAAAGTTTTTTTTTTTCCCATGCCATGGCAAGACCTGTTGAATTAACATTCTTCCACATTTATTGGTTTACATGAATGTGTTTTTGTAGGAAAGATACTTAGAACTGTTGGGTGAAAGGGATGGATATTTAAATTTTTAATAGTATCATCGAATTGCCTGCTTAAAATTGGCTGTATTGGTTTTCATTTTCAGCTCAACAAAGGATAGAGAATGATTTTTCCTAAATTCTAGAAATCATGGATATTTAAGATTTTTGCCAATCTAATGGAATAAAATATTTTTCTGTGTTTGAATATGCATTTCTAAAATATGATTGAAGCTGAGAATTTTGTTCCATATATTTATCAGTCATTTGTATTTTTTTGTAATTTCCAGGGGTTTTTTGTTTGTTTGTTTGTTTGTTTATTATTCTATTGTATCTTGGTGAACATTTTCTAGTTCCTATGGAAAGATCTGGACCCAAATATTGATCTAGAAATCTCGTTTTTATCAAGGCGTTGATGGGAATTTCTTGAAAGAGGCTACAGCTCATCTTTTTATTGTAGGAAGTCCATTTATTTATTTTTAAAGATCTAATTTATTGCATATTTTCTGTTAAAAAATACAGCAAGACCATGGCAGGTTGAGAGTTAGATAAAAATTATGATTACTAATTTGTTGGCAACTGTAGACTTGGGAATATGCAATATTTATTTCGTGGTGGGAGTGCAGCATGCTGAATAATTCATGAAGCATTATGAGCCTAGAAGAAATGAAAAGTGTAAGTGAATCAATAAGTGCATAGCATTATTATTATTATTATTATTATTATTATTATTATTATTATTATTATTTTGTTGATATTGGTAGATTTAGGCCACTACTAAATGCTCTGGTTTCTCAAAAAATATATATAATATGGAATTCTTTTTAAATAAGAAGACTGCAAAGAAGTGAAAAATAAATCACATAGATTACCACCCCCCCCAAATAATATTTTCCCTTTCAATAGAAGGTTATATAGCTAGGAATATATGAAATAGACATATTTTGTATCTTTTAAAAATTTGTGTTATAAAATATGTTCTTAACTAAACCCTTGAGAAAAAACTACAGTAGCCTGAACTCATACGCCAAGTTTGACTTCCTAATGGTTTGTCTAGTTCTGTTTTTGTTATTAATGTTTAGTTGGCATTCATTGCCAATGAAATGGTAAATCAATAGAAGACATGACATTGTCAATTTTTAATTTACATAAAATTCTTCAAGGAATTAAAAATGTCTCCAGCTTGGGAATACCCATCAAGCACTAGCTAAATATTTTACTGATTAATATAAAAATCCTGGCTTAAAAATGTGTCATCTCTATTTTTTTGTGTGTGTGTGAAATAAACTCACATTTTAAAAATTAAAAGGATAAACTTGAATGGTCAAGTTGTGAAATTCAACGATAGCTTGATTGTTGCTATAAATTTCAAATGAATAACAACATAAGATATATTTATTCATATATTTAGAATATCCAAAGTAGTTGCCTCTATTAGCCAACTGGATAACAGTACACATTTCTTATCTTACAAAGAATGCCTTAAGTAAGAAAAATACTGTGAAACCAAATACTGTCAATGTTATTGACACCTCTCTTAGGTGTCAATAACATAAACTTACTCCGTTTCTGGAAATGTTTAGACCGACTGCAGAATTATGAATTAATTGCATTATAAAGTCTGGCAGAAGACCTCTCTCAGCGCCTAGAGGACAGGTAAATAGGTAGGGGATAGATCTCGTTGGTTAAACGTTTATTTTCTATTTAAACTTTAGGTGGTTAAACAAGCTTGGATTAGCTGTCATCCACCGTGAATCCACTACAAAGGATGAAGGTATGTTCTCTTTTAAATTTCCAGCAAGAATGTTAGAATAGGATGAGAAAATGATGTCAAGTTCTGTGCATAGTCTTGTCCTAATGAAACATACTTTGGCATTTAAAATTATCTGAAAATATGTAGAGACATACTCATACAGACTCACTAGCATGGAATAGAGCTTCTGGTGCTGGCTATGAATGCTTTTTGCACTTCGCCCACACCACACGTTAGCAGCTGTGGGCTTTGCTGACGTCTCAAACAATTGCCAATGCAAATGTTTTATTGCCCCACTTACTGGATTCTTACTCAGAGGTATCATCTCATCATGATCTAGACAGATAACTTTCATCCCACTATTTCCTCTCTGATATTTTAGTATTTCCACCAGCTGTGTGCTAAGAATAATTACCCTAAGTAGTATTAGGAACCTAAAGGTCAGATTGGGACACAGGCCATACTTTTAGCGTTCAGGGCTCAACAGCTATCGGAGTCTGATTCTTAATGATGCAAGTCATTAATATTGAGAAGGAAGCTTTAGGTTCCAGGGTTACAGAGCTGATACCATTTCTGAAATGCTCACACCCGGGACTTGGAACTAGGAAGTCATATCTTTGGATAACAAAATCATCATACTTAAATTTAGAAAAGGAAAAGTGGCAATTTCATTTTAAGCCACGAAGAACTATAGCACAGTGCTGTGAAATCAGTGTCCTAACCATCTCCATGCTCTTCTTTTCCATAAAATTAGTACCTATTGTATATTTGAGATACATTTATAGATTGTGAAGAAAAAAAGAAAACTACACAAAACCCTTCTCCTTCCCCTGGTAAGTAAGGGCTTCCATGACATGGCCTCAAGGAACCTTCCAGCTTCATATTTTTTTTTTTTACCATATCTCTTAGAGAACCCCATATACTTAGCTCATTCTGTGCTCTTGGCTTGGTACCCACATCGCTCTGTGTGCACCAGTGTTTACTTATCCTACCAACTTCAGCTCATTATGATTTCCTTTATCCAAATGAATCATTACTGATTTTATACTCCCTTAGTGTATGACTCACACTCCCTGAGGAATTATTTTATTTTGCCTGAGCTATGGTTAGTTCCCTTCTTGCGTGTTAGGCTCTCCTTGAGGGCAGAAGCCCTGATATGGCCATTTGTTTTCCCTTCTTATGTAAACCCTTTGCACCAGGTATCTCACTAGATAAGTATTTTCTGAATTGGATTGGAATAGCAGCAGCCAGGTGGGAAAAACCTCTGCTCACGTGTTATGGAATAAGTGTTGATGGCGTTGAGACATTAAGCATTTTCATTTTTGTTATAGAATGCTACAGCGAGAGTGAACAGGAAGATCCTGACGTAGCTGTGGAGACGGCACACCCTCCTCACTCTGCAGGGACTCTGTCTCCTTTGGTATGTGCTGACATAAATAGCCTGTTGTTCATCGATCAAATATGTGGACGTCATTCCTTCCAAATGGGTTGAAGCTACTTTGACTGATCAATTTTTAGAACAGGCTAACTTAGGGTACTTGCCAAAGAGCAAGTGCAACTCAGAGTGCTGATTTTGAGCCTTCTTCGTAGCAACTCACTGGTATGAAATACTCAGAGTATTTGTGCATGACCCACAGAAGTATCTTGCTCAGAGGATTCATGGTTATGCAATGGGCTGCTAGGTGATAGGTCAGTGCTTGCATTTGACTCATCTTATAATGTTTATTTATACTCTACTTGTTCTCAGAAAGAATTGAAAGTGCCTTGTCTAGGTGCACATGCTACAACAATGTAAAATAAATGTAAAGGGGATAAAGGTAATAGCGTAAAGAGAAAATTAGAGTCAGAAAGAGCAGGAAGCCAGGAATGGGGTTAGTGCATTAAATCTGCACGTGGAATGATTCTGCATATTCACTAGAGAAAAGTCCAAGTTTATTTCTTAGCTTTGGAAACATCCAGAGTAAGTTCAGATTATTAATGGATGTTAAGACTATGTAGAGTTGCTTTATATTTGGATGCTCATTATAGCATTGGCCCCTGGAAGGAGTCAAGCAGAGGACTTTGGGGAAGTTGGTTTTTGTGGTTTGTATACCTACCATGTATGTACCAAGACTTATGTAGGTGCTTTAATGACATAATCATTTACTCCCCCGAACAACCCTGAGAAGTAGTATCTCTGCATCTCACTGATTGCTAACGAGGCCGAACATCTTTTCATGTTCATCGGCCATTTGGATATTCTGTCTTGTGAAGTCTTGTGAAGTCTGTGAAGCCTTCTGTACATTTTTAGTTGTCATTATTATTGTTTTGGATTTATAGGATTTCTTTATTTATTAATCTATACATTATTCTTTGGCAGTTAAAAGTGAGGAAAATCTTCTTTCCCACTCTACGGCTTTTATTTTTTTAAAACTTTATTTCATGGTTTCTTCCTGTAAATATTTATTTATTTATTTATTTATTTATTTATTTATTTATTTATTTATTTTTAGGTAAGGCAACCCTTAATTGACCTCAGATTGCAAGGTCCTTGTCAGCTTATAATCCCTTATTTTTTTTTTATCTTTTATGCCTACAGCACCTGGTCTTTCTAGGTGGTCTCCAATCCAAGTACTAACCAGGCTCGACTCTGCTTACCTTCCAAGATCAGATGGGATCGGGCTTGTTCAGGGTAGCATGGCCGTAGACAAAAATAGATATTCTTGATGTCGATGTGTCAGATTTATCCTTCACTTCCACTGTGGTTAGTGCCTTTGCTTTTTGTTTATTTCGAATTGTTTCCTAACCCCAGGTCACAAGGAAGTAGATATTACTATCCTCATTTCATGGATAAAGAAACTGAGGTTCGGAGAGGTGAAATGTTCTGGTCACATACCCAGTTCTTATTGGATTCCCCTTTATAGCTCCTAAAGAAGTCAAGTAGATTTTCGATAGATGTTCCTTCTTGATTTAATAGAGAAGCATATGTTTTTGTTTAATTTCTCTCTGTGTCTCTCTGTCTCTCTGTCTCTCTGTCTCTCTGTCTCTCTGTCTCTCTCTCCCTCTCTGTCTTTCTCTCTCTCCCCCTCTGTCTGTCTGTGTCTGTCTGTCTGTCTTTTCTTTCTTTCTGTTTTTGTCTTTCCTATTTTAACCTGTAACATACAAAGATTTGAATTGTTCTCCCTCCTTTCTTCCCTCCCTCGTCCATTGTGCCCCAAAATATGACTTTTTAAAAAATTTATTTTAGTTCTAAAATACTGTGATTTTCTGTTTTGTAATGGCAAACTAGTGTCACAGGTTACTAATAGCATTGCCAGATACCTGGGACTACACTTGATGAAAGTAAAAGCAACTGAATTGTCTTCTTAGACAAAGGATCATGGCTCAGTAGTACAATGACAGTCTTACCTGATGTTACAGTAGAAGCTCAGTGAATGCTCTTTCAAAACAAATAACTAAAGAGTGCTTATGAGACCAGAAGTTATGTCAAAGAAGTGGGAGGATTCTTTAGAATTCAAATGTTATTTCTTAGAGTTCTATGTTGAGCATTTTTTTGGAAGGCCACAAGGCTAACATTTTTTTCTGAAGAAATACTTTAGAAATAGATAAATATTGAACAATTAGATTTTATTTTTCTTAGAAACAGAATATGTTCCTTGTACTTGCATATTTCCCAGGCAGATTTTGTTTTTGTTTCCTCTTGTTTTTGAAAAACAGACATGCAAGACACTTGCTTAAAATGACATTTAAGCTTTTTATTTAAACAGACAAAATTCAAAAAAGTCATGGTAACTTTTATGCAGAGTGTGAATCAAGTTGTTGCTTTGGCTCAATCTGGCATAGGTTAGCCATGGCTGAGTGACATAAAACTATGTGAAAAAAAAATTTATCCCCCCCACCCCCCACAAAGTTCTTACTTAAAAAAACATCTTGTGGGCAATGAACTTTCATTTTGGAATGATGACCTCAAAAGTATAAAATCACACTATTCAGGAAAATTATCTCAAAAAATTTTAAATCTTGACCTAGAAATTTAATTTAATATCTAATCATTCTAGTGGCTGTAGAGTAAAGATAGGCAGTAAGATTTGAGCATCAGACCAATTTGGATCTCTACTTCTGATGGCTGAAACCCTGAGTGAACAAGACGTTTTTGTTTACATTCCTTCTTCTTGAGAAAGCTTTGCAGGATTGATAGTGGACAGGACATCCATTTATTCACAGAGAAATTAGAAATGGGAGATTTTTGAGAGGCTTAGTAAAAAAAACTCAAAATAGATAGGAGTCTGTAGGTCTTACTTTGGAAGATCATTTGTAGAAATCACTATCCATGATTCTTTAAAACTCGCAAAAGAGCAAAAAAGGAACCAATGTCATTCACATTTAAAACCTGATATTATAAGTTACAAAGTGATTTAAGAGCTATAAAGATCGTTAAAAATCTGTTCTACATATTTTTTCTCTAAATTTAATGTTTAAAAATTATTGTCCGAAAACTTGATTTATGCTTATATACTTATTAATTTATTTAATAAAAATTTTTGAGAGCCATTGTTCTAAATACTTGGGATACATCAGTGAACAAAAAAGACAATAATTCATTTCTTTGTGGAACCAAACTTCTAGTTGAGAGAGACTTATAATGAACAAACAACATAAGTAAAATATCTGCTATGTAAGTAGAATAAGTAGAATATGTCAGGGTGAGTGAGGGGATGGGGAGTGCTGGAGGTCAAGTTGCAGCCATAAATAAGGGAAGCAGGGCAGGCCTGAGGGAGAGCTGAGGTCTGAGAAAAACTTGAGAACAGTTAGAGTCAAATCTCCTTGGTGCATTCAGGATGATGCAAGGAAGCCAGTGTGGCTGCAGCAGCATGAATAAAGCTGAGAGTAGCAGGAAATGAAATTACAAGGTAGTGGTGGTCATGCCATACTGTGAGCCAGGTAAGGACTTTGATGTTTTGAGTTATTTAGAGTACGTCGGGCAAGTTTGAGGACAGGAGCGATGGGATGTGATCAATTTCCATTTTGAAAGGACCATTTGAGCTGCTGTGTTGGGGAGACCTTGGGAGGTGGGGCTAAGTATAGAAGCAAAGAAATCTAAGAGAGGGTGTGCTATGATCTAGTGTGAGAGATGGTGGTGATTTAGGGCAGGGCATAGTTGGGAAATGGAATGATCATATTTTTAATAGAATTGGAAGGTAGAGCACCCATAGATGGATCAGATATGAGAGAAACTGAGAAGATAAATATTTGTAATCCTAGTTTCAAGACACTCATGCAGACCATTTTCACATGACAGTCCTCAAATTTTGATACATTTCAGAAGTACAATTCCTTTATATCCAAATGATGGGAAAAAAATCAGCTAAAGCAAACCGAAAGAAGCGATAAATAAAAAGAAAAAACCCCTGCAAACTGTGGCCCATTGGCCAGTGGCAAGGGAGGAAGTCTCTTAAACACGAGAAGTGGTAAAATCAATTTTAGAAGTTAAAATTTAATCCTAGTAAGGATGAATCTTGCACAGCTGTTTACTGAAGGCCACTTGATCTTCTGATACATGTACTGTGTAAAATAATAGAAGTGCTTGCAAGTGAGATAGTTGTATTGGAGATGATCAGTGACGACCCATTTAAGGAAAAGGTAGAGAGAAAAATTCATGCCCCCTCTTCAAGATGCAAAAAAGTATCATAAACTCCGTGGTTGAACACCGAGCTGATTTTAAGATTATGCTAAAATTAGCCTTTGTGTTCTTGCCTCTTACTTTACCAGTTCATCCCCTCACCCCACTCTTCTAGCAGTTGGTCACTAGATGTGGTGACTGTCCCACAACCTTTCATTCTCACTGCCACTGTCCTAGTTGGTGCCCGCATTAACTTTGGCCTGGGTTATTGAAATAGCAGGCTTTTTTTTTTTTTTCCTTTCTGTGTCTCTAATTTCTCTCCTCTTAAAAACCACTTCCAAATTAGTCTTCCTAAAGTATAGTTCTGATAATTTTGGTTCACCTGAGCAAGACCTTTCAGTGAACTCTCGTTGTTTATCGAATTAATTCTGGACTCACTGGCTTGGTATTCAAGGCCCTTGGGCTCACTTTAGACTGCCATTGTGGTTGTTACTGATTCTACCTTTGTCATCAGCCCGACAAACTGCCTGTCATTTCCTCGAAGCTCTTCAGACTTTCCTTCTTTTGGGCCTAGAATTATTAAGTTTTTCCACTTGTAGGAACCACTCGCCACCCTCCTCCCTTCAATTCTGCTTTCTTAATATCTTTCGAGACTGGTTCAAATGTTACGTCCTTCATTCAAGGTCCCCTAGGCCTGTAAGGCAGGATAATCCTGCCCTCTCCCGAAGTCTTCGCGTTCTTATAGTACGTCGTTTTTTTGACACCTTTTTCATGTTGTTGTCATTTGCCTTGTATTACAGATTTTGTTTATCTGATTTATTTCTCTAATTATTAAATTCTTAAAGTCAGAGGCAGTGTCTAATATCTTTTTCTTTACCCATAACATTTATGGCTGTGTCTAACACATATTTGGAACACAATAAATATTTATAATGGACTGATAAATGGGAGAGTGGGTGATTATTGTGACTTTATCCCCAACTTCTACAGATTTATTACTCTGCAAATATTTCCCCAGGTGAATTAGGAGTTACTACTTTACATTTGTCTGGTACTTTCATGTCTCTATGAGAAGGATGGTCCCATTTGACTCTCCCAAAAATTCTACATGAGTTTTACAAGTGAGGAAGCCAGGTTCTAGAGAAGTAAATTTAACTGTCCTAAGTATCATTTGCAAGCTTAAGCTTACATTTTATTAAGATATTCTTTTATGTTATTTCATTTGCTCCTCTCAGTAAATCTGAGTCAGTCAGTCAGGTAGCTAATGAGTATTTTTGTGCATGGACCACGTACCAGGTAATGCTGTGGATAAGTGATGCTGGACTGAAATAGACAATGTCTCTTCCCGTGCGCATCTTAAGTTCTAAAGTGAGGAAGAAGCACAATAAATCTGTGATTCCAAGAAAATAATCTCTAGCACTGATAAGTGGTGTGAAGAAAAAAAAAATAGGGCATTGATTCTAGGGAGAGGCCAGCGTTGAGAATGGGAAGATATTGTTTTGCCTACCACTGCCAGGGAAGAATCTGCTGAGGAAGGGATATTTGAATTGAGACCAAAATGATGGGAAGAAGGCGGCCAACAAACAATCCAGGGAAAGAGCCTTTCAGGCAGAAGGAATGAGAGATTTGCTCAATGAACAGAAAGAAGACTAATGTGACGAGAAAAAAGAGAAGGTAGGCAGAAGGAGATGCTTCTGGAGGGGTAGCTAGGGGTCCATGTAGGCCTTCTCAGCTATTAAAGGCTATGGCTTTTTTTTTTTTTTTCATATGATGTAAGGGAAATTATTAGAGGATTTTCAGGAAGGGAATATTGTCATCTGTTTCATGTTTTAGAAATACTGTAACTGTTGTTTGGAAGGGAGAATGGACTGGGGTGGGGAGCAGGGTGGGAAATCAGTAGAATAAGACTTGGAGGTAGAGTGACTTCTCCAAGGTCAGGGTTGGAGTGAGGAGTGAGTCTTTTGATAGTTTATTGCCCAAGGTCATGCTGAAGGTCAGGCAGAGAGTAGGGAGTATACTATACAAGGTCATCGAATTTTTAGGGCAATTCTTCTACTAGCATGTGGTAGAAATACAAACAATACTTTCTAGGGCTTACCAGCAATGGGCTGGTTTGTTTTTATTAATATAGCTAATAAAAGGAAAGAAAAGCTGTGCATGTTCCTTTTTTTAAAATTAGTTTTATTATGTTTGGTCTTAAATTATTCTTTTATCTTCCATTTTTATATGCTTTGACTAATATAGCTTAAGATTTATATACTGACTCATTTCTTCCCAATTACAGGCTTTTGGTGGCCATTTAAAATTATTTTTCTCCATGTCAAACTTCTGTTTTTAAAACAATAAAGAAATAGGGTTTGTAGCTAATTAGCATTTGAACTATGCTTCTTCAACGAATAGAAGTGTTTCATACAGAAAATGGGAGAAAGTCATATTGAATTTTTAATGTAGTCATATACATAGTTTCTTCATTAACACTAAGATCTTTAAAATGCCTCTAATTTTCTCATTAAAAAATAAAATATTTAAATCCCAAATGTTCTGAAATGCATGAAACCATCTACAATTATCAATCTCTAATAAATAAAACAATAATTTTGTTTGAGATCATGAGAACAGTTTATGAGAATCTTTGCAGCCAGTACCAGCCACTTTTAGATCCAAGGATTAGGATAAATCATCCATAGCAACGTACAGGGAATTTCAGGGTGCTCTTCAGTAAGAGGTTGAACTACTCGGGGCTGTTTTTCTTCACACCACTGGCTCTCTAGTTTGCTCTTTCTTGGCCTTAATTTGTGACCAACTGTGTGTCAGGCACAGATACAACAAACGGAAATGCAAAAAATGATTAAAAACAGCCTGTTCTCAACTTTCCAACAAAAATAAACAAATCAATCAGCAATTACAGTATCAGTTGACGATTAAAATAATAGTCCACTTGGTATGCTAGAAGTAAACTCAGGAGCACCAGTCAAAGGTCCCTGTCTCACCCTGAAGCCCCCAGAGAAGATTTCTGGGAGGAGTGGTCCCTGAACCGACACTGGAAGAATGGACTTGTGTTGACCACACAGGGGTGAGACTGTCACACCTTTCTACCTTCATTTGACTTGCAATGGGGAGTTTTATGAGTATCTTACATGGATGGTTCACAGAAGGCAATGAGCTAAAAGTTCTTTGTTTAACATGTAGCTGTTCATAGCTACAGAATGGTAACAGCGAACCATGATTTGGCACCACACTACCCATTAAACACGTTCCCATATTGAATAATCGTGCTCCAGTTCCATTTGGTTTGTATTTTGTCAATCTCTCTTCTAATGAAAACTCTCTCTGACCTGATACACATAGTCTTTTTCTCATTTCTTTTTTCCTTCTCTACAGTTTTTCTCCTCATTCCTCCTCTTCCTTCTCTTTCCCCTTCCACCTACCCTTCTCCTCCACCTTCTTATTCTTCTCCTTTTTTCTGGCTCACTTTTCTTTTCTTTATTTAAAAATCAAATTTATACATATTCTATGATGCTAGGAAAAAATGGATTGAAATGATTTGCACTGTTTTTGAGTATTACCACAAACAGGAATCCAAAAAATGGATTGAAATGATTTGCACTGTTTTTGAGTATTACCACAAACAGGAATCCAATTCTGATGTGCATGTAACCTGTCTTTCCTTAGGTGTTTAAACAGAATTTTCAGGTTCAGAGGCTTATGGAATGTGCTGCAGCAACTGTGTGTAGTTTTCTGCTCAAACAGCCCATTTGTTAATTTGCTGTAATCAAATTAGAGAGTATCAGCAGGGGCAACAGGAAATGCTTGTGCTTGGTCTCTTTTCAGAAAAGGAAGCTAGCTGATCACATGGAAGCCAAGCGATTTACCAAAATAGCTCACTATAGAAGAATGTGTCAGGACTGGGTCTGAATGGGTATTTTTGTTAATATTTCTTTTGTAGGTTCTGTATTGTGTAAACTGTTCCTGGCATTTGTTTGGACAGTTTGGGGAGGGGGTGTGCATTTTTTCCTTTAGATAACTGGGGTTTTATTTAGTGAATTATAGGTCTTTCTTTGATCTCTTAGTTATTAAATGGTTGGAGTGTTTTAAGGCAACTGGTTCCCAAGCTCAATGACACATTCCTGAATGGAAAGCTTTCATGTCTTTGCAAATATACTATTATTTAGAAGATTTGTGTGATGAGTTAGTATTTTAACTGGATATTTCAAAGTCATGCTACTAAAAAGTGGATTTATTTATTATTGAACAATTCATGTCTAGTATGCAGCAACTGGGCATGCATTGGTTACATACTGGCTTTTTCCAACAGAACTCAGAGCTTAGAACTTACAAAATTCTTGGGAATAATTGGTTTGAAACAAAGTCAGCCATTCTGAGTTAGTTGTAATGATCTTGAGGTTTTTCAGGAGAAAACCCTAGTTTACCCTTTGGCTTCTTCCTTCTGGCAGTTCCCTCCCTCCCACATCCTTGGAGTTTTGGAAGCTTGAAAGTAACAGGAGTATTCCGTAGGATGATATAATGAAACTGAACCATAAAATGCCTTCTCTGTCTCATCTGCCCTTGGAGACATTGGGCAACTCAGAAAGCACAGGTTTCTAGATTTTTGGATTTTACTCACCAATAAAATGAAAAATGGAGGACAACATATTATTGCCAAGTCATTATTTTGCTATATAGGATATTAAAAACAAAACAACTCCAAAAAGACAAAAGCAAGTATCTACCATCACCATTTTCCAAATATATTTTCACATCAAAATGTAACAAAGATAAAATCTCAGAAGTCTGCGATTTCAAGACAAATGAAGTCTTTCCCAAGAGAAGACTATTGGTACCGCGTTGATGTCTTCTCCATCAATGCATCAGGATTGGTGAAACTTTTGCCAAGGATTGCCATTTATCCTTAAACTGTATGTTACAATCTGCTTTAGGAAGCTCCTAGATTATCAACCTACTTTTCATAGTCCGTGGCGCAGTTTTTGATTTCTTTTTCATTAATCAGGAGCCTGAGAATGTATCCTTGTCTTCTCTGGTGAAAGTTTCTTAAAGTTTTTAAAATATCAAAGAGAAATGACAACATTATTTAACCTATGTAGTTATGAGCGATATTGGTGACGTACGAAGAAATATGTGAAACATATTTGAGGATTGAAATAGATGCGCTTTGCCCCACATCACTGGTCTCCACTCACTTAATATGATTTTGCTTCCTATCTGGCTCTAGCTTTTGCTTTTTCTCTTAATTACCTTTCTTAAGAGTTTTTGCTCAATCAGTGAGAATTCAGTGATAGATTGCAATCTACTTTTTGTTCAAACAATCTTTCAGTTTTCCAAAGAACTCTCCCAAGAGGACTTTTAAATTTCTGGAGAACACTGAAGAATAGGGTAAATCATGCTATGGAGATCTTTCAGATCCTAGAACAGTGAATTCAGAGTGACACAGATTGGTTTTTAGAAAATGGTATCATAATGTCTGTCATACAGATACCTAATATGTTTTTCTTTTGACTCTCTTATTACTGGCCACTTTTTGAAACACTGGGGTACCTTTATTGAATACGAAAAGTGGAGAATGCTGGTTTAATCATGATTTATTTTATTCTTTTTGGATTTTATCTATGCAAAATAGGCACAGCAGGCGTCTTCATCTTCCCTGAAATCGAGTGAAACGTCGTGTTCTTTCTCTTCCCTGGAAAGTACAATAAAGACATCCAGCAGTTTGACCTCCTTATCTAAAGAAAGACAGTCTTGGATCAACATGGTTAACAGTTCATCCACTGCTGAAGATGTGGGACAATCAATAGCAATCGCTGTGCAGCTTCACTCACCTGCACCCTCGGAGGCAAACAGTTGCAAGGCCCTGGAAAACAGCTTTGCCATGTCGGAAAGTGGATTTTTGAACTCTTTATCGAGCGATGACACGTCCTCACTGAGTAGCAACCTAGACCATCTTAGTGTCCCAGACAAGCCTACTGGATCAAAGACGATGGACAGAGGTAAACCAAGAAATTGTTTACTCTTCTTTAGAGAATGACTATTTGGTGTGGTTGTGGAACTCTAATGTTAACTTGTGAAAAGAGTGTTAAAAGTCATGAATGATGATGCAGTAATTGGACGGTCAGGTGCACCTAAGCCCAGGGGCTACCTCTATAGAGGAGTTTGCATGTGGGAAGCCAGCTTCGAGGCCAATCATGACCTCTTATAAGCGTCACTAACCAAATGCTTATGACTATGAGAAAGTATCATACGCTGATATTTTTTCACCAATCTGAGGAAGGGCTTGTCTCTTTTTGGCTCCATGTGCTATGCTCTGGAGCTTGTGGGGATATTTATGATGTAACCTCCATGGTTCCAAACAAATTTAGAGCAACCATCTTTCCTGGGCCATGACCACGGATGAAGTTTGGTTGGCCCAGCTAGCGGGTTCCTGAAGGTGCCTGTGAGGTTAACAGGGAGACAGACAATTGACATACACTTTGGAGAAAGCACAGAGCTTTTAAACACAAAATAGAGCACAGTGTATGTTTCTGAAAAACAAAAAGAAAAACAAAAACACCCACATTTTAAGTCTTAGCAAAGGAAAGAGTTAATAGAGTCTAAAAATTAATTAATAACGTGAGCTTTCTTAGTACTCTGTGATAGTTGGTCCTTATCTTCTATTCAGACTAACTTTTCTTTTATTATTAGTTTCAATCATGATGTCTCTTTTCTGATGGTCTGTGCCTTATTCATTCTAGTGTAGAACAAGCTCACCTGATATGAGATACTGAGCAATGAGAAGATGATGAGTTTGGTTTGTGTCTTTTCAGGGTGCTGTTGAGAGAAAGCTGACTAGCTATATTCCCATGATCCTTAGTCAGAGTGGTAAAGTTTTTTTAAGTTCTCAAATCTTCAGATGTACCTTATTAATTTAGTATTTGATATCAGAGTAATTTAGGCAAAGGATTACAATTGCGAATCCAGTTGTGTGTGGTGTGTGTGTGTGTGTGTGTGTGAGAATGTGTGTACAGTATTTTAAAGAATCTGAATACCGAGGCTGAGAACTCATTCTCCAAGTCACCGCAGTTGTCACCACTCCCTGTGGCCTTACCTGAAGAAGTTTCACGCAGTCGAGTTATCTGCCTGGCTTCTGATGGCATTTTTTGCTTGACACCCCTAACTCGGGCCAACAATTTACTTTACATTTTAAAAAAGTAGAGTGAATGAAGTTATTGGCAAACCAATCTATTTCTATTGGTGAATGATATATAATACGGAGGGCAATGGAAGTAATGCCACTGAGGGATATGGAGGCGTCAAGTTCTGAGTGAGGAATGGAAAATGGTAGACGCATGCTGGCCTCCGGTGTGTGAAGTGCTGTTATGGAGAAGAATGGCCTTCATTTGCATCTGCTCGGAAGTACGAAATTGAGGCCAGTGGTACAACTAAAAAGAAGGTAGTTTTAGGTTCAGCATAGAAAACTTCCTTTGAACATTGAAAACATTCAGAAAGGAAGGAATGCACTCCTTGTCATTGGAGATGTTTACTCACTCTGAGACAATCATTTTCATTGGCTATTAATCGCATATTGCATATTGATCATAACCTTTGTTCTCACAAAGACACACTGAAGAGAGAGTTTAAATATCTCAAACTCGATGGCCTCTAACTTCATCCTTAGAAAATCTTTCCAGATATAGGACTGGTAACATTAGAGAAAGTAATCGAAAGTACCACATCTCTTCTTTCCCCGCTAAAAACTCATAGTCATTGGGCCGTAAGGTAGAACAGTTTCATACATATACCCATACTCACACCCACACCCGCAGCACACCAGGATGAAGATGGCTTTGAAAGCAAAATAGAGAATAAGATTCCATTTGCATTTCTTTCCCAAGGGATAACTCTGCAGATTGAAAGTTTCGTCTAGGATGACTAATTTGAGAGTCATAGGAAGTTGTGTGCAGTTCTTACCCTTGTCTAAATGTCACTCTTGGGATGCATGCATTGCAGAGCCTGGCTGGGTACTTGCAGTGCTTTCAACCTAAGAAGGAAGACACCTTGTATTTTCAAATTTTGAGTTAACTGCAGAGTGCCCAATAGAATCTGTATGCTTCTTTGAACAGCTTGATGTGAAGCTATTTCTCTCAGTAGAAATAAAGAGAAAATAAAAGCATTCTTCTCTCACTGATTTGTTGGCAGTTACCATATGATACAAATTTTTTGCTGGTGATTTTCTTCTGCTGCTGAGGATTTGGTTAAATTCCCAGAGGAGCTAAAACTACATAAAGTCATTGCTATGGAAACAGCTACCCAGTCTTTGCTTGTATTTCTGATGACTTGCTATGGAGAATCAGATTGTGTATTTTGCTTTTTTAACCTATTTGTATTGGAGAAGAAAGTAGCTTTTTATTTTTCTGACGTTTAAAATTTACTTTTTTCTGCCAATTAGAAAAAGAAATAAAAGCCTTGAATTTCCTGTGACCGAAATATCATTCAGGATGTTTTCATGACAGGGACTGATAGAAGTTTCAATATGGCCCAAATCAGGAGTTAAGATTTTAAATTAAGCCCCAGGCTCAAGATTTGTTTGCTAGAGAAAGAAACTATTTCAGAAAAGATGCTTAAAGATTAATAACTGAGCCCTGACACAAGCAAATAGCATGAAATATAGCCTGCTTTTTATTTCGACAATGAGAGACATATTTTGGAGTTTGTATACAATTAAAATGTGGTTGCTAGAATTCTATGCTGAATCTAAATATCCTTTTAGGCGTTTCTACTCTGCTGTGTAAACTATTAAAAAATTCAGAATGTTAATTGCCTTTCCACATTGGTGGTTTCAGAGTTCCAGAGCCCCAGAGCTCCCTGGATTCTTCAGTCTCTCTATAAGGCATTGGGGAAAAGGGGTGATTGGGGTTAATGAAATGTTCATCTCAGTTTTTCTCTATGCTATACCTTTTTTTTTTTAAAGAGATTATTTGGCCCATGACTTATGCTTTTGTGATGATCACTCACATTATATGTCTCTACTTAAATATGATAACAACATGGAGAAAATTTCACTATACTTACTCCCTAAATGGAGCGACTATACCCTGGATGGTGAATAGCTAATAAGCACTAATAAGATGAAACCCAATTTATTCAAATATATTTTTCAAGTACAGGTATAGACAATTAATCTGGGAATCATGTTGAATAAAAAGCGTTTTTAGTGAAGAGACAAGCACACTAGAGCATGCATGACATCTCAGGCAGTGGCATAAAGGAGCCAGATTTGGGGATTTAACAAATATTACAAAAATTTTTATACAATCTGAGTGCAAAAAGTACAGATGCTGTATTATTTTAGCTAGCTACTTCAGAGATTGCTATAGGAATTGCGTGGCATGTCTCTTTAGGAAGAAAATAATAAAAAGAAAAAGTTGAATACTGAATTCCATTCAATTTAGCATTATTTTTATTTTTGAGTACCTAATATCTATTCAAGTACATTGTGGTAATAGGGATACAGAGATGAGCAAGATACAATTTCTAGTCTAAAACATTTTAACATCTAATAGGGAGAGTGGGAGGAATAAGATGCACTTAACCAAAGAAAGCAGAGTAAAATAAATGCTACCAGGAGATATAAAGTACTGGAGGCATTTAAAAGTGTGCAGGGACTCAAAATGTGGACGATTGCAGCAAAGTGATCTAAGATGTGATCTAAGTGAGTGGTTCTGTGTGTAGAGAGAGGAGACGTGGGGAAGATAGAAGTTTGGATGATGTTGAAAACTGAGCTAGTCGTTAATTTATTTCAATAGATGATGGATGACCATTTCCAACCAGAGTAATCATAAATTGAGCTATACTTCAGAAAAATTATGTTAACTTTCGAATGTAGAGTAGAAGAGAATAAGAGGAGATTTATTCTCTTAAAAATAAGGAATTAGAAGAGTTTGGAAGCTTTTATAATAGCTGCGGTGGCAGTGGAAATAGAAATTAAAGGAGAGACTTGGAGAGTTCTTTAGTATGCTTATCAAGGTGAAGACTGATCTTGACCTTTGTATCTCTATCACTTAATTTAGTCCCTAGAAAATTTCCTATTGATTTATGTTTTTGAGCTATAATTTGAAAAGTGATCTGAAAATGAGACTATTTACTCCTAGGAAAACCTCGGATCTATAATTAATAATCTCAGTCACTGATGACCCAAACATCTACTTCCTCTGCTCCAGGTGAGGTGGCTAAAGATCTCTAGAAGATGGCATGAAGTAATACTGATTATCTGTAAATTTGTACAATATAATTAGTTCATTTTTAGTTGTCAGACCTTTCTCTCATCTTTTTCATCCTTACTTCATATTACTTTTCCTGAAGCTAAGGGTTATGAATGGGAGATGGAGGGAAGTCACTAAGGCAAGGGTTTTGAAGATGATGACAAGCATAATCTAGATTTTGGAGGTATGTAATCTCAGAGGGACATCAACAGATTGGAAGATATAAGGGGTTTAAGGAATTGGAGGTCACAACTAAAGATATGTAGATTCAGAAGAGAGAGAATAGGAAAAAGAAGATCCTTGTACTCAGAGAGAAGTAAATTTACAGGTGAAGGTTTTAGATGTTTAACAATCTGAAGAGTTGGGGCGAAGGTATTTAAAATGGTCTGCTCTGGGTGTCAGATAAACTAGGCATACCTCTGCTCGTGGGCACAGGAGTTCTGTCAGAACACTGAGTTCATTCCAGACCGAACCCGCAACTGTCATGAAAAAAGCAAGGCTTTGCAATCAGTCATATTTGACATTCCTTTAAATGCTATGCTACAAGAACAGTGTTTTATCAAAATTTTTGACCAAATTTTTTTTTGTTTATGTAGAATATAGAAAACAACATTGGGAGACAAAATAAAGACTATTTTCATATTTGATAGTAAAGCCATTTCTAGATCAGTGGAACCTGAGCCAAAGGGAGGGGCCATAGGTTTATCCCCTTGTTGGTCTGGCAGCAATGCAGAAGTTCCTACTGTGTATATGTGGCCAAGTGGACATGGGTGGTTTTAAACGTTACCAAATGGTCTTCAATTTTTTTTTCATTTTTATAGCTTCCTGCTTTTGAGTCAATGCTTGGCTTTCTAGTTTTGTATGTGTGTGTGTGACTCTTTTCATATTTATACACTTCAGCATTTTTTTGTTTCATGGGGAGCAGAGTGGGCAGGGGATGCATAAGAAGAACTGATCAGATAACTCAATAGCAGATGGTTTATGTGGCAACTAGTGAGTCCTGTAAGGGGTTTGGATTTTGTTCCAAGTGCAATGGGGTGTTTTCAGAGAAATCGAAGTTGAGGAGTGTTATGGTGTGTTTTACATTTCTAAAAGATTATGTCACTATGTAGAGAATGGATATTAGGAAGTTGAAGTAGAACAGTTGTGTAGCTATTGAATGAGCCAACAGTGACATGATGATGGTCTGGACTAAATTCGTAGCGATGGGAAGGGGTGTGGGAAAATATACAAATTTGGGGCACAGTTAAGGATAAAATATAAGAATGTAAGATTCATAAATGTTCTTGTCTGTTTTAGTCTATTTCTAGGCTCTCAGATATACTGCCTAAACACACAGTGGACGGTCAAAAAATATTAGATGGATAAGTCGAATAAATGGATGGATCAAATGTGAAAGAAAGAGAGAAATCAAAGATAAGCCAAAAGTTTTTTAGCACATTCGGTCCTCTATAGCATTAAATATAATTGCAACTCTATAGGATTATTATCATTTCCTGGGAAAAGATTTCCTAGTAGAGATTTAATGGCCATATTTAAATACATAACTCTAAATATATACCTCAGGTCCTTGCATAATGTCATTTTATTCAATGTCATGTGAATAAAATGACATTATTATGTTATGTTGACGAGATGCCATAGGAACTTAACTCTTGTTTATATCAATTAGCCTATGGTAAAATTGGTCTCATTATATGTTGTTTACTAGCAGTTTCATGAACCTATCAATAATGTTGAGTGAGGACTTACTGTACATTGAGGATTTTCTGTAAGGCAAAAATAACGATGTTATGCAAATGATTATAGATCACAGTAGACTATAATAGAAATAAGGAAAAGAGAGCTCCATCTTAAAAAGGCAAGGGCATTAATCTGTTCCAAACCTTCGTTTTCTGCTTAGTGAAATCGAGATAGGGTCACTTCTTCCTTCCTCTTGCCTGACTGCTCTTGTCCTGTAGTGTCCTCCCTTCCCTAACCCACCCTTCTTCTGAATCTTCCATGTCTATATGTTGTTCTGACTTGTCTCCATTGTGGAGTCACATGGTTGATGAAGCCAAGGTTGACTATTTATCTATAGTGCATGGTATTTTTATTCTTGATTTTAGGCAATTTTCCAGTTTTTTTCCTATTTATTTCCCATTCAGCTTTCATCTCATAAATATATTTTTAGAAGAAAAAAATCCTGACCATATGCTTGTGTGTGTGTGTTTGTGTGTCTGTGTGTGTACATGCCAGTGTTTTTTGTTTTCCTAGGATGTGGGCAGATATAGAAACTTTATGTCTATATTATATATTTCAGCAAATCCTGGGTGCTCATATGATTAGAAGAATACATTTTAAAAACAAATGGAACATTTGTTTTGAGAATGTAAAGCTATGTATCAGATGCTTGGGCAATGGACTCAACCTAAGATTATTTCAAAAAATGACTGCCACCGAGGCAATGATAATAAAATAAAAGAACAACAATAAAGATCATCCAATAGAGAGTAGGTTTGTTATCAATAAAAGCAATAATATAGTAGAAGAGTATTGAGTTGCCTTACTTAATAGAAACATCAAACACCCAAGAGAAAATAGATAGATGACTCAGTAGAGAATGTAAAGCAAATATGGAAAAATAAGGAAAATTAAAGTGAATCTATTGTTTTCTCAGACTTACAAGAGTATGGGTAAAAATACCAGCTTTATACTTGGATGTTCTCTCTGACTTTCAATCTGTTTTTTTCTCTTATAGAATTTTTTTACTTGCTATATATTTTTCAATCACATCTTTCCCAGCTAGCATTCTTCCAACATTGCATTCTCTGTTTTTAAGCACTTATACCTTTGTTATATATAGGGCCACAGCCTCTCAACCTTGACTCTCACCTTCTGCTCCCGATTTGAACTAGTTATTATCCTCAGGTGCCCAGTTCAAACATCCAAGCAGAGAATCTGATCATCTGAACTGTGCCCTAGGCTGCTGGCCAGCTCATGAATTTCCTGTCCAAGAGTCTGGTGCCCTGTGGCCCTGTGAGAAGAGAGTTTGACATATTAAACATGGGCACCTCAAAAGCAGATGCTCTGGGTGGAGATTTTTCTCTTGGAAGACAAGAGGAGTGGGAACAGGCATCTGAGCACTGGCCTGGCCAGTCCAACCAGCTGCCATCTCAGTGGCTATAGATCGTCTGATTTGAAACCTTTTTCATTGAACTTCATTCAAAATGTTTAAAGCGGTGAGCTTTGGTCAGAACCTAGTTTGTCTCTTTGTGACTTTGGTCGACATTTTTAATCTATGTCTTGACATTCTTTCCTTCACATCAAGGTTAATAACACTTTCCTCATAGGGTTGTTACCAAGATAATGACCTAAGGTTGATACAGTAGTTAACATGGCGCATGTCACATAGTCAAAACTCAATAATGTCCACCAGCAGCAAGGGCAGCAGACACAGGCAGTCTCTCTCAAAATTATACTGTGCTAATGTTCTTGTGTCGGTTATATCCTTACCCTTAAGATGAGTTATCCAGATTTATCTTAGTTGTATCAATTAAATTTGTCTGTCATTATGATACAAGTTTTTTGCTGTGTAGTAGAGTTGTCAGAGTCACTATTTAGAGAAAGCCTGTACAACGCTTTTGATCAGTTGACATCAGGTGCTGTATTAAATAACATTTGTCAAGACTGAAAGGCCGCACTGAACGTCCAAATAACTATGTAGTTATTTCTTCTCTTTGTAACAAGCGCCTTCCCTGGTCTTTCCTTTCTCAAGCACTTAGAACATTGCTCAGAAAACAGGGAATTCTGTTTCTACCTAAACCTTTCCAAGTGTTTCATGTTTGGGAACTAACATTATTTCCTTTGAACATCATTTAGACTTTTCCAATCTCTAAAAGTTTTGCTTTTAAATTCGAATATGAAATATGGTGTACGAACTCTCTTGTCTCCCGAAGCCAGCATTTATGTTCTAAAGAGAAAATAAGAACCGCTTTCTAGAAAGCACAAGGAAACACCAAAAATAAGATAGTGGGGGAGGCAAAGTTAAAAATACAACATTTAAAGAGAGAATCTGCATACAATGTTCTTGACAGCCAAATTCTGGGCCTACTGGAACATGCCTGTTCCGTCAGAAGCAAACAATAGGCTGGAATACGTAGGAGGATGAGAAAGGAATAGCACAGCCATTTGGCATAATCTTGGAAAGGAGCGAACTTCTAACCATTAGTTCAAAACATTGTTTTGTCTCATTTGCTAATGTCACCAAAAAAGATCTTGTTAAAAAAAAAAAAAATACCGTGTCTTTCTTGTGTAGGAAATGTTAGATTGCTGACCTGAATTTCGAGAAAGTTTACTAATCCCACCCCTTAAGATGGCCTAACAGATGTAAATAGTCATCAGCATTTACTTCAAAATCATGTCAAGTCCACATAGGAGATAGCGATGCTATAGAGCAGGGATCCTGGAATACTCCTTTGAGCAAAGCCATAAGTACATTTTTTTTTTTTAAATCAAATGTGGCACAGAGAAAATAGATGCTGCTTTTTGGACAAGTCCCAACTTTTTTATTGTGACTCCTGTCCCTTTTTTTCCCCAATGAGCTGAGGCTGGTGTTTCATGACAAATTGATGGCAAACAGTCTAGCCTTGCTACTCAAAGTGTGGGCCATGGACCAGCAGTTCTGGCATCACCTAGCAGCTTATTAAAAATTTAGAATCTCAGCACCATCCTAGACTTTCTGAGGTAGAATCTGCATTTTAACAAGATCTCTAGGTGATTTTCGCCTAGAGTTTGAGAAGACTGGTTTAGAAGCCCATGGACAGTACAGTGTGGAAATAAACTTTTATTCTTAAGTCCATCACCAATTTACATTTGGGAAAGATTACCTACTGTTTTCCAAGAATCTCTATTTTTTTCTCATCCATAAAATAAAAGCAGTTTTCATCTTTTTTGACAAAGCACTTAGGCTTGATGAGATAGTCTATAAAGTGCCTTCTGTAGGGAAAGGAATTAGAGTCTTGATATTTTATGTAAGACTAAAATACACTCCTGAGAGAAAGGATAACAATTGCATTAGAAATAGTTGACTGTCTGACAAAATTCATTTATTTTGTATCAGAAGACAAAAGAGGTGGAAATAATTAACTTGGCTTCTGTTTCCAATGAGAGAGAAACCAATGATTTTTTTCTACCAGTTTTTTTTTTTCTCTTTTGACAATCTGGTAAGAGAAATAATCTTGTGTTTTCTAAAATGAAATTATAATTTAGATAAATATTTACATAAAAATATGAAAGAGAATTTTACAATATTTATGGAGAAGCTCCTTAAAGGTACAGGGATAGCCCTATAGGGTTAACAAGCCAGCATTAGTCTCTGTGCAGCAATCCGGAGGGACTCTCTCTTTGCCTTGGGCTCAGATTCAAGTTGTGTTTCTTGTATGTTTACATCCTTCGGGTCTCCCTGCCCCTCCGCCCCCCCCCACCACCCCGTGAAGACCTAAGCACCAGCCATTAGCATCAGTAAAAACAATATAAAGCCCTTGCCTAAGTGTGGACATGGTTGGATCACAGGAATGTCTCCCAAGTATCTAACAATAGGTTATAAAACAAAAGAGCCAATAAAGGTATTTTTCTTGACTCCTCGCATTATTATTTTATTGTCCTTATGTTTGTGGGTGATTCTGGAATCAGGTTCTTAGAGGTCAGGCATAGAGGCTTTCAGTTTCCTGTTTCCTCTAAGGAGAAATGATGATGGAGAGGCAAGGACGTAGTGGCGATTTGCCTTTTATTTCCCCATATTTTCCCAACTGTTTTAACTTTATCTGAACATACTATTATCTCCACATTCTAAAAGAATCCAAATAGAGAGTGTTTGATATTTGAACATTATTTGGTCATATTTTAGGCAAATTCTGTATTAACTTTCAGTAATCTTAATAGGTCCACTTTACTTGGTGTCAGTTTTAAAGTTACACATACAAACGCACATGCACACACAAAAAACTACATTCTCATTGTTAATAGCCCAAAGTTTAAGTCAGGGGAAGGAATATGTGTGAGGGAGGGAGATAACCTCTGATATTTTTAACAAAAGATAATATATAGCTATATAAATATATTAAACAATTATGAAATTATCCTAAAGGCAGTCCTAGTTATTTTTCATTTAAGGAATGTACTTTAAGACACATTATTTCAAGATTCTAAAGTTTATTTCACCTTTACCAATTTAACATCTATTGACTTAAATACACATTCTTAGTATAATCATTTTACTCTGACATAATTACAAACTAATGTATTAGTCAAAAGTAATTTTATTTTTGATCATAATCTTTAGTAGTGCAATTAAGCACAGAGAAATTTAAAAAATCATTCTGTTTATCTTCTTTGTTATATATTTGTTTGATTTCCATTTTGAAATTTGTTAAATATGTATTATTTAACTTTAAAAATACTGTGGTATTGGAAAATCTCAAAAAAAAATACTGTGGTGTTGAAAGCTGTGTAGTTAGGCTTTATTCGAAGTAGAGCTCCACCTGCTTAGCTATTAAAAAAGGACAAAAATTACTGTATCCTTGTGTGTCTGAAAACTCTCAAAGTCCTTAATCATAATGTTCCCTCTAAGACTCAAATGTATTTTCATAAGACATTCTAATGTCTCCAGCTTAACTCCAGGACTTTTACCATGCTTAATATTTCTGCTGTGTATGATAATCAGTTACCTTGATAATCTCTTAAAAAACTGTTTTTTTGTTTGTTTGTTTGTTCGGTTGTTTTTTTTTACAGCTTGAGATAGAATTCATATACCATAAAACTCAATTATAAAAATGTACGTACAGTTCGGTGGTCTCAGTATCTTCATGGAGTTGTTCAGCTATTGCCACAATCTAATTTGAGAACATTTAAGAATTAATAGTGCAAGCATACAAGACACACACACACACACACACACACACACACACACACAAAACAAAATTCATATGCTTTAGCTGTCATTCCCCATTCTTCTTCTAAGTCAACCAGTAATCTATTCTTCGTCTCTATAGATTTTCCTGTTCTGGACATTTCATATAAATGGGCTCATATATGTGGTCTTCTGTGATTGGCTTCTTTTACTTAGCACAATGTTTTCAAGGTTAATGAATGTTGTAGTATGTCCAGTACTTGATTTCTTTAAATTAATGAATAATATTTCATTGTGTGCATATGCTACATCTTGTTTATCAATTCATCAGTTGATGAACATTTAGACTGCTCCAGACTTTTGTCTATGTGAATAATGCTGCTATGAACATTCGCATACAAGTTTTTAATTCTCTTGAATATATACTTAGGAGTAGGATTGCTGGGTAGTAAAATAGCTTTATGTTTAGCATTTTGAGCAATTGCCAAACTGTTTTCTAAAGTGGCAGCTCCATTTTACATTGCCACCAACAATGTATAAAGGTTCCAGTTTCTTCATATCTTCATCCACACTTATTATTTTCTGTCTTTTTGATTTTAGCCAACTTGATAGGTGTGAAGTAGTATCTCATTGTGGTTTTGGTTTGCATTTCTCTGATGACTAGTGATGTTGAACATTTTTTAATGTGCTTATTGACAAAACCCCACTATTGATATCTGCACACAGCCTGAGTGAAAAAGTCTAATTGTTTTTCAAATGTAGTTTGGAATATTTTCACTCTTTTTTTTGATATTTTTGGTAGAGAGAAAAGTTTACTGACCAATACTTCAAGTCAGTTGCAAAGTTAGTCTGACATCTTTGCTTTCCATTTAATGAAAGAGTATTGGGCATACCTATTGTGACTTCTTGGCAGTAAATGAAGGAAAACTAATCATTACTTAAAGATTTCTAATCTTACAAAAGTAAACTGTAAAGTAAGTGAAATTTGCTTGATTTTGATGCTCCTAGCCTACTAGTGCATGCTTTTCTCTACTGTTTGGAGAGGCCCATTTTTAGTGCATCCTAATGCCATATTTTTGTATGGTCCTCTATCAAGCTTGTTTTCAGGACAGAAAGTGAAATGCACAGACACTAAGGAGTATGTGGTGGAAAAAGAAATCTCAGTGTGTATCTTTTCCAAGATTATCTTCACGGAATGAAGGAATAAAGGGCTGCAGTTCTTAGTGAGAAATTAAAGCAATCAAGAGATGAAGATTTTCTTTGGGTAACCTTCTGTGTCATCTGAGGCCCTTCCAATTGCATGTGACTTAAACCACCCCAGAGCATCTTACCAAAGGCAATATTTTGGATCCCATAAGCTGAGAGAACTCCAGTGCTATCAGCAAGATGCATGTCTCAGCTCTGTCCGATGTATTGGCTCCATTCTCACTATTCTTAGGATGATTCCTGGCATCTTCCAGCTCACATCATGATACCACTCAGTTTAGGAAAGAAGAGAGATTGCTTCTCTGTTATCCTAAAGTCTTGGAACTGAAGTCCTTGGCCCAAATTAGCCTGATCTGAAACCCATGCTCATTCCTAAATAAGTGACTGTGGCCTGTATGATGGAACTGCTATTGGATCAGCCTAGCATATGCGGTCTCCTGGATCTTGGGTAGAGTCGCTTCAGTGAAAGTACTTGGGCCGAGGCTGGCGAGGCACGGTCAGGAAGGGGAATAGAAGTAGTGTGAGGAATGATCATGATCCACTCAAAGCCACAGACCACAGGCAGTTTCTATCTCCCAAAGAACAGCTCTATGAAGGACATTAGAAAGTCAGGGGCAGTGGTTCTCAAGCTTGAGGGTGTGTATTAATTTGTTTGGGTTTGCCTGTCCATCACTGTATTTTAGAAGCAGATAACTTATTTGTTTTCACAGATTTACAGATGGAGAGGAATTTTGCCATAAGATGAATCATTCCCTGAGTCTCACCAATACCAGATTTAGATGATATTTGGATTAGATTTTGGACTTAGAGCTGATATTGGAATGGATTAAGACTTTTGGAGATGTTGGGATGGTGTGAATGTATTTTGCATGTGAGAAAGACATGAATTTTGGCAGGCTGGATGGTGGACTATTGTGGTTCAGTTGCGTTCTTCAAAAATTCCTATGCTGAAGTCCTAACTCCCAGTACCTCAGAATATAACCTTATTAGAAATTGAATAGTTGCAGGTATAATTAGTTAAGATGAGGTCAGTAGAGTGAGCCCTAAACTGGTATGACTGGTATTCTTTTATAAAAGGGGGATATTTGGACAGAGACATGCGCACAGGAAAAACAACATCTGACGATTGGAGTTACGCTACCATAAACCAAGGAGCTACCAGAAGCTAGGAGAGAGGCCTGGAACAGATCATTTTTTAGTGCTTTCAGAAGGAACATGGCTCTGTTGTAACAAAGTGCCAAACACTGAGTGGCTTAGTCAACAAAAATTCATTGTCTCACAGTTCTGGAAGTCTGAGATCAAAGTGTCAGCAGGGCCTTGTTTTAGGACTACAGTGTCTAATGCTCTCACCTGGACTTTAAGTGGGTTTATTGTTATTGCTTTTTTTTTTTATTTTAATAGAAGAAACAAAAGCGCCTGAAGATGATGAAATGGAGAAGCTCTACAAATCATTAGAGCAAGCTAGCCTATCTCCTCTTGGGGACCGACGACCTTCAACCAAAAAGGAGTTGAGAAAGTCCTTCGTGAAACGGTGCAAAAATCCGTCCATAAATGAGAAACTCCACAAAATCCGAACCTTGAATAGCACATTAAAGGTAAAAAAAAAAAAAAAAAAAATTCAAACTGTGGATAAACTCTGTGGATGTGGGGCAAGGAGTAGCTAGTTCTGCAGAGAGATTCCTGCCAACCACGAATTCATGGAGGGGAAGGCAGTAAAAGCAAATCCAGTCTCTGTGGGGGTGAAATGAATCTTGATGTTCTTAAAGCCCTAGAACATTCTCGCAGTAGCACCAATGCACTTGTCTACAATAGGCCTTGCTCTCGTGTCAAATTTCAAATGTTAGTCTCCTAGAAGGGAAGGCCCATGTATAATTTGTTTTTTGTACACTTTTACCTGATATGGTCGATGTTGGTGAGAGCTTAAGATTGTCACCTCATGAGAATGAACAGTAATATTAATAAGATCTTGAGATTTCACCTGATTTATCAGAGGGTGTTGTTCTGTACTATATTCAGAAGAAATTCTTTAGATTTCAAATACAGCAAAACCTCAGTGACGCCCAGCTGTAGGCCCTGTGGCCAAGATGCACCATGAGAGCCAGGCAGTGGAAAATACATACTTTGTGGTAATAGATCAGCAGATATTTTCACAATAGGAACTGAAGGGCAGTGGACAGGATGTACTGAAGCTACTTTCGGGGCCTCCTCTAACTAAAATGTTTCTTTATAACAAAAGCATCCTGCTTTCACATTTAGATTGTAGCATGAACAGGAGGAGGTCACAATACTTTACAAAATAGTCCTGAATTAGCAGAAGATTTATAGATTCTGAAAAGCCTTGATAGATCCTGCGATTTAATTCTGGTTTGTACATTGTCCTTTTGCATCAAGAATTTGAGTCTCTTTCCAGGAATAAATATCAGCAAGGCTACAAAGCCATGGCTAAGTGACTCTTAGATGTCCCGGTTAGTCAATGGAAGACCTAAGCACCCTACAAGGCTGCAAAAATGAGGCTGAAAAATGAAAGGCAAAGGGGTTTTTTAATTATACAAAGAAAATCCAAATGCGGAGAAATTTCCTTACATTTAATGATGGAAAAACAGCACTAGCACTTGTTTCAAAGGCAATATACTACATTTCACAGTATGTACAGAATTCATAAATATTTCTGGTCTTTCCTTTTTATGTTTATTTATTTTATTAAATCCATTGGGGTGACATTAGTTAATAAAATCAAATAAGTTGCAAGTGTACAATTCAACAATACATCATATGTATGTCGCATTGTGTGTTCACCATCTAAAGTTAAATTTCCTTCCATCACCAAATATTTGACCCTCTTTACCCTTATTTGGTCTTTCAATGAAATATGCCACAGTATCTTGGGATGTTACTCTTATTCGTGATGACTGATATAAGTGAGTATCTTTTTTATTGAACAAATATTTCCTGAATCTTACTATGTACCAGGCCCTATTCTAGGGTGCTGGAACCATTGAGTGGACCCCCATCGACAATGGGAACCTAGAGGAAAACAGAATGCACTGTGATGGGTGTGGTAGTCGGTACAGGCTCGGGGTCGCTTTGGTAGTTTCATGGAGGAAAGCGGCTGCTCACCTGAGGCCATTAGGGCCAGTGCCATGGAGGTGCTGACAACTGGCGGATGAGTAAGAGGAGAGGAATCTCTGGGTAAGAAGGAAGGGCATTCGAGGAAGCAGACCTGGCCCGGGTACACGTGCATCAGTGGACAGTGTGCTGTAGTCCGCGTTGGGAGAAACAGGAAATGGAGGCTTATCAGGGGGTAGGCAGGGCAGGCCATTTCTAGATAGAGAATAATTGTGTTCTAGGCTTTCCACAGAACAGTCTCAGGGTTCTAGGCCATCAGAGGACCGTGCCCTGGCCTGGCCGCTGGGAGGCCAGGTTGGCACAAAGAATTCAAAGTTTCTACCAGCTCATGTTGTTTGTTCTCTGGACCTCTTCCTTTCCATGCACTGTGACCGTGGAATTGAATTCAGCTCTTTCTTTTCTCACCGGGTATTAATTATCTATTGCCAGGTAACAAAATATCCCAAACTTAGCAACTACAAACAATAAACACTGACTATTCCGCAGTGTCTGCCGGTCAGGAACCTGGGCGCAGTTTGGTTAGGTGCTTCCCGCCCCCAGGTCTCCCGCAGGGCTGTAATGCAGGCGTCAGCCCGAGCTGCGCATCCCTCCCCTGGCTGAAGATGTACTTCCAGGCGCTCTCACGCAGGCGTTGTCAGGATTCAGTTCCTTGCAGGTTGCTGGACTGAGGGTCTCCGTTGTTTGCTTCTGTTGGTGCAAGTCCAGTTCCTGTGAGCCTCTTCCTGGGGCAGCTCCGAGAATGGAAGCCGGCTTCCCTGAGAGTGAGTAAGACAAAGCGAGCGAGCGAGCAAGACGGATTCCACCCCAGTCGCGGTTGCGACATCACGTTACATTTACAGTATCCTATTCATTAGAAGCAAGTCGCTAGGTCGACTTGTATTCGCAGAGAAGGATTTCCCAAGGGCAGGAGTACCAGGGAGCAAGGGACACAGGGGGCCACACCCTGGGGAAGAGCTGCTGTCTCTCTTCGTTCCTGAAAGAAGCCCCTTCCACAGATCCCCTAGGTCTCACAAAGGTGTGATGCTGGGGCTGCTGGACCGTCAGCGATGTCATGTGGGCCCGTGAACCTCATCAGAAGGAAGGAAAACATGGTGATGTGGAAATGGGCTTTACTGGAAAAAAAAAAAGCACATTAACCTATATGTTGCAGGGAGGTTATTTGGTACATGTCTGTTTATTCATGTCGAAAGACTATAAGAATTATTTTAACTACCTTTAATTTAATAATTTAATTTTAATAGTTTTTAAAATTCAAAGCAGTCAGGATGGTGATTGCCTTTGTGGAGGACAGGAGGATATGGCTGTCCCCAGGGACAGCTTCTGAGAGGCTGGGTAAGGGTCCTTTTTTGTCCTTGGTGGTGGTTACAGAGAGGTGTTTACTTTGTGATGATTTATCAAGCACAAATCTTATTATATATGCTTAAAGCGTGTTACATTGCGATATCAATATTTATTTAAAAAATACTTCAAAGCTGGAGTGTGGGCCCGCAAAGACAACAGAGTTTAATGCAGAAACAAGGAAACCGTTTTAACAATAATGTTTATATTAGCGAAGAACACAGTCCATCAATAAAGAACTATTCCCACACTGGGACTGTATTGAGACAAATGCTCTTTGTGGAAATTCTTCTAGGAAGTCGAGCAAACTGTCATGTCATCCTCAAAGTGTAGATCTTTAGGAATTTCTGATAGTGCAGCATCCATTAACTTTTGGCTAAGTCTGCCTTTATTTTAGAATGAATGATTCATGGGTCCGCCTAAAACTTTCAGGGCTTCCCTGGCCTTTGTCGAGGAACAAACCCTCTTTCTCCCAGTTGCTTTGGTAGAGCACATTTCCGGTGCTGAGGTCTTGGGTCAAGCCACGTACTGCATATTTGGAGTGAAAATATAAAAGGATAGCATTCTCTCTTTCATGGTATTTTTTGGAAGCCCTACTAAGCTCTGTCTGCCCGCCGGAAAGTCAGGAGGACTTTGTAAAAGTGATTCCAAGCATTCGGCGAGCCTCCTGCACCACAGGGAGAGCAGGGCTGGCGGGTGATGCTGCTGACCCCAGGGTGCTGGGTCTAGGGGGAGCTGAGAGGTTCTGTTCTCTTATGAATTTCCTTTCTCTTGATTCACGCTTACAGTTCTTTTCTTTTAATCATGAAAGAATTAACACAGACTTGTGCCAAATGGTAAGAAATTTGAATTGTTTAGAGCTCAAACCATGTGTGAAGTGTTAGCCTAAAGTGGAACAGACCCTTTTCTAAGATCTTTTATTAGATTTAGAGGGGTAGTTAGTTCAATTTTGCCTTAAAAAAATCGATTTTCCAAATTTTGTTAATCCGCAAACATCTTAGTTATTTCAATAAAATATTAGAATCTTGCTCTGAGCAGATGCCAGAATTTCTTAAGAACAAAGTAAAAATTCTTAAATAATTTCATATGAATAGCACTATGGTGATAAAGCATGAAAGCTTTATTATTATTATTATTATTATTATTATTACTATGATTTTGAAAATACTAGTTTTTGAAAGGTAGATGTTGAGAACTCAGAGAGAAGAAAGAAAATTCTCTGGGCCCAGCTTGACTTTCTACCAACAATCCTTCCTGGTTACCTGTCTAACCTCCTTTCCTCTGCTTCTAGGTCCTGGTCAGCCTACCTGTTATCCTTTTTTAAGTTATTTTCCTACTTGTTTTCTTACTTGGGTTTCTTGAGATCCAAATGTATCCTTTGCTCTCCATCTATAACACATTCTTGCTCTCTCGATTCAAAATTATAAATCTCATCATTCAGACTACTGTATATGGATATATTTCCTTCGAAATACATATTATTCTGACCAATTTAGAAATAAGAAAAGAAGAAAAAAAGAAAACGTAACAAAACACCCCAAACAAAATGTAAGTTAAAGCTAACTATAGAGTACAAACAATACGTTTGTGTGCCATTAATATTTGTGATCACTTATGACCAGATACCTGATTTGGATGAGATACATGTTGCCAATTCTAGAATCCCTAAAGTTATATGCAAATGTCTGTACCTAAATAGATGGATAGATAGATATCTAGATATATATTACATATATATATATAACATTTTTATTTGTTTATGAAGAGGATTTCCTCAGACTCTAAATAGGGTTCATGATGCAAAAGAAATTAAAAAGCAAATAGATAATTCGTTCATTCATTCATTTCTTATTTCATGTTCTTATTTTCTTCAACGAGTAGACCCGCGTCTACCATGCGTCAGTCATTTTTTCAGGTACTTGGGTATGTGGCAGTGGGTATATCAGATGAAATTACCTGCCCTCGTGAAGCTTACATTTAGGTAAAGGAAAAAATAAACAAAATATTTAGTATACTTAGTATGCTAAGTAATGATAGATTTGCTAGATGATAGAAGAGAAGGGGGAAAAAGAATGCTGAGGGATTGAGTTTTAATTAGGGTAGAGATGAAATCCTCTTTGAAAGATGTAATTTGAGTAAAATCTGCAAAAGGAAAGAGAATGAGCCTTGAGGCAGGCTATCTGAAGTAGAATGTTCCAGGTGTGCGAACATACAACCTCCTCGGGGAGGATTGGGGGGTTACTCCAACAAGTTTGCTGCAAGCAGAGGTCAGTATGGCTGAGGCAACAGCAATGGGGGTGGGGGTGGGGTGAGCAGAGGGGCAAAGGGGGATCATTTCATATGGTGCCTCATTTCATATGGGGGCTGGGGAGGGCATGTAGAGAACAACAGAAACTTAGTTTTGGACATTTTAGACATGGTATATTTGAGATGCCTGTTAGGTGTCCAGATGGAGCTGCTGAAGAGGAAGTTTAGATAAACAAGTTCATTTGTGACCCTCTCAGTATACAGGGAGAGTGGCAGAGATTCCATGAGATTACCAAGAGCATGAATGTAGCCAGAACAGAGAGGAGGCTAAAGGCTGGAGCTCTGGGGTGTCCCAGTGTTACAGAGACTGGGCCACATGGAGGAGCCTGTGAAGAAGACTGAGAATAAGTGGCCGTCGTGGGATGAGGAAACTCAGGAGAATGCGTCACAGAAGCCACATGATGAACGTGTTCAAAAAAGAGTCATCGACAATTTTAGATGCTGTTGAAGACGAATAATTGATTATTGAATTTAACAACATGGAGGTCATCGACGGCCTTCACAAGAGCAGTTTTGGTAGAATGTGGGGGGCACAAGACTAGTGGGAATGGGTCTGTGAAAGAATAGGGACAGGGACCTTGGAGACAATGAGGAAAGGGAGAATCAAGGGGAGATGGGAAATGGATGAGTTGCACAAAAGGGAAGAAATGCTGGAATGAATTTCTTGAGTGTGAGGGGGTGATAGTACACAAGTGGAGAGACTGGTCTTTGCTAGGAGCGCAGACATTTTCTCCAAATGAACAGGAAGGAAAGCAGCAATATATTCATGCAGATATAAGTAGTGGACAACAGGAACTTAGGAGAAGTATTCTGATTGTTGCAATTTCCTCAAAACAAAAAAATACATCAGCTACGAGGGAGGATGGGAGCAAGATATGGATAAAGACAAGAAGTTCTGAAATAGTCCTTTGGAAGAGTGAGAGAGGAAAGGGATGAGGAAATATGCTTACTGGATAGTCGTGAAAGCCCACTTACTGGCAGCGCTCATGAATTGGAACTGTGGCCAGTGAGCATGGTTGTGAATTTTTAGCTACACACATGCCTTCCATGGGGTAGGCAGAGAGATTAGCTCAATAATAGATATGTGTTGAATGCCTACCTGGCACTCAGCACTGTGTGAGGGGTGAAGAATACAGGGATGAATACAATATGTTCAGTCGCCTTCCTTAAGGAGCTTTAGAATTGCTGGTATAACAAGTCCATGAATATTTAAGCATAGCCCAGTAAATTCTAAGAGGGCAGGAGAGTACTGAAAAAGCTTCTAAGTTCAACTTGGAGGTTCAGAGAAGATTTTCTGTACAACACAATGCCTGAAGTGAGTATAGATTTATGAGTTCCAGTAAAACCTGTTAAAGAAAGATTAGAAAGTGTTCCATGTGAAAGCAACCTTAGGAATTAGAGTTCATCTGGTGAAGACACATGAGGAAGATTCTTCATGTGACACAGCATCGTGGAGGTGTGAACTAGCATTGTGGGTGGGTGGGGGGAGTGAATTAGCATCAACGCTATTAGAGTGGAAAGAAAGAAGAAAGTGGAGAATCAACAATATGGAGTTCAAGTCCACGGAACCTTGGACAGGAAGGGGAATGACTGAAGGGACCTCCATTTTTGGTGGACCCCTGCACTGCCATGTGCGGGATGGGTTTAAAGCAGGGACTGGAGGCAGGGACTCACTTAGGAGGCTCTGGCAGCAGGTCAAGTTGGCATATTGGACCTTATATTCCTAAATCGGGATTAAGGTCATAGGGATTGAGGGAACAAGAAAGATCTGAGGTAAAATTGTCAGGACAAAATGATCCTTTTCTTTTTTTTTTTTTTTAAATGAGGAAGCTGTTGCATTTTATTTTTATTCTGTTTCTTGACTACAGAAAACTCCCCTAACTTGAGCCCAACATTTCAGAAATGTGCGTCATTGTTTACAGAGGAGGCGAGGTGAAATAATATGAATAGATTGTTTACTCCATTAGTATCATTGTAGTACATGCTGTTTTCATGGAAAGTTAGTAGTCTTTGAATGAAAAGATGGTCTATATATTTATTAAATGTGTGTGATTTATTAAAATTTAAGATAATAAAAAATACACGAAATATTTTGTATTATCTTATTTCTTAGGGGAAATAATAAGTCTCAATTTTACTTCGTGAAGCTTGGATGAGCAATGAGATGATTATACAATTGTGAGTTCTAGGAGGAATAATATTCGCACCGAGATAGATGTATTAGTGGTGTGGGATAACAGATTGATCAGGGAAGAGCAACGCAGAAGACCTTGGCTATAGGTCTAGTTCTTTCGCTGGGTAAGATACTTAACTTCTTTGTGGCTAGCGTATTTAAATGGATGTCCTGCCATATTATTCAGGGTTGTTGTAGGGATTTCATTATTAACGTGTAAAAACAGTTTGATAATTTTATGATGACTGACTATGTGCATTTACTTGTAAAAGGGCTGAAGGTGGTTTATTAAAACTAAGAGACTCACAACACACCCCGACTTTTTTGTTTCTACTTGGACAGTGTAAAGAACATGACCTAGCCATGATTAACCAGTTGCTGGATGATCCGAAGCTGACAGCCACAAAGTACAGGGAGTGGAAGGTCATGAACACTCTGCTGATTCAGGACATCTATCACCAGCAGCAGGACCCCATGGCTGCCCCGGAAGGGCCCCCGCAGGGCCGTGAGAGCCCGCCTTCCTCCACCTCCGTCGAAAATTCTATTTGAGAACAAGCCAGAGTTCTCTCCCCTCCTGACCCCTAGCAACACTTCAAGATGCTGCAAGAGCTTACATTTTTCCTTAAAAGGAAAACTGAGACCGGTTCCTCAAGCATCAGATCCCTCTCTAAAGAGGCAGCTCGGGCGAGAACCAGAACCGATCACAGCAGGACTCCTGCTTCTGGTCATAGGGCTTCGTCAAGACTGGAGTGATTGAGTCTAGCCGAAGGGTTCTCAGTGTTCCTGCCGGGAGCTCACGGGTATGCCAGGCTCTAGATGCCATGTGAGAACTCTATCTTCTATTCCTTGCTCTCAAGAGAATTACGATGTTTTGTGGACAAAAGATCACTTTTTTTTTTTTTTAACCAGGGATACTTATTCATAGAACTATTTAGTTTTCCAAAAGAAGAATGTACATATTCTACCTGGTTGAGTAGCTGAGTTATCCAAATTATTATTATTATTTTTTTTGAGTGGAGAAATGTTTTCTACAGCAGCAACTGGAGCAGGACAAACGTGTTTGTGGCACCGAGATCTCCTGCTAACGGTCCAGAATGGTGGCGCTTTTTCCACGAGTTGAGAAGTTATTTCCTAGCGAGTGACGTGTGGGAGAGCGCAGGGAGGAGTCATTCTATCTTGCACTCGCTCAAAGGACAGCTTGATAGTTTCACACTTTACCCAGGTGGGGGTGGGATCTGATTAATTCTTCCTTTCCACTGAACAGCTAACAGAAGACTATTCTCATTACACTTGGAGGCTTCTACTTCCTCTAGGCTTTTCGGAACCATCATATGAGATGTAAGATGTCCAGGAAGGAATGTTCGCTGCTTTTGTCCTTTGGGGGCGGTGCCTATGCACAGTATACACATATCTGGGTTCCCCAGGATATTTAATGACAAGGTGATTCTGTTATTTGAATTGTTTTAATATCTCTACTCCCCCCAAAAAACAAATCCAACAAAAAACAACAAAAGAGTTAAAACACGATTTCTTTATTTTTGTACATTTATGTATCATTTTGTGTTCTATGTGAATAGCTATCTATAATATGTTTGTTATTTAAATATATTTATAGGTCAAATTACTAGTGTCTTAAAAGATGATATACTATTACATGTTTTGCTCAGTATATATTCTCAAAGGATATATGTTTTGCTTGAGAGAAATAGAAATATTATTGATTATTGATTAATTGGAGTTATTATGTTGCACTATAATGTTTGAGGAATGCTCAGGAAATCTCAGATAAATATGGGGCATGCAATAATAAGCTTTCATTTTCTGGTGTCTCCCTCGACCCCGCCCCAGAGGGCTTGGATTTCTCTGTTTTAAGTCACTCTTTTAACTAGAAAAGGACTTTCATCTCACAGTATCTCTTCTAGTAAATAAACTTTAAGCTTTACACTATTTATGCCCACAAATTCTAAACCAGATGAAACACAATCAATGTCGTCTTTTGTGTACAGACTAATAGAAATTTTGGGATCTGTTAAAAGAACTAATTTTACTAGGCAAGCAATATGAAAGTCTTCACTTACTAAACATCATGAATATTTCTCACCATAAGAATAATCACAACTCACCAAAAACCTATTTTGGCCCTACCCTTAGCAAATTGTCAACATAACTCAGTTTTCTTTTAGAGTCTAAGTGTGGCTTGACATTCAAATAGAAATAACCCTCTGAATTTCGTATGCAAACTAAGTGGAAATAGTTGTTGAATATTTCCTCAAGCTTTACTAAGAAATTTTAATGCTTTGCAAACGAAAAACAACCTTAACTTAGGAAAGAAAAAAAAAGAAAAAGGAAGAAAGTTGTCGTACTATAAGCTTCTGTGAGATAAGAGGCCATGTAAGTCAGTTTGGCCCAGCAAACACAGATAGAAAGTACTGGATGAGGCCATTGGCCACATGGAAGAGGGCACCTCACCAGTGGGAGTGGACTGTTGGCACAGGAGAGAAATAAAGATTCAGGTCCTCAGATTGGACCTGCAAGCTTCTGTATCAGAGGCCAGTGCTTTTGTCTCTGCATTCTAGAAATGATCGTTGATTCTTGCTGTATTTAGCAGCTGTTATAAGGTTGATTGTACAGAATTCATAATGTAAAAAAAAAAAAAATGTTGAGGGAAGGAGAAAGAATAATGGGGGAAATAATAATGGAGTAGGATGTAATGTTCTTTTACTTTTTTTTCTGGTTTGCGACACCAACCTATAAATTTCAAAATGATTTTTCCTAAATTGAAGTATTCCGAAAGCTTTTGACTAGGGCTTATAAATAACATTTCAATGCTTTCCTTCGGCTTTTTATTAATGCATATTTAACTGACTTTTTAGTGTAAATTCCTTTAGAACCACTCAAAGGCAAAATCTGTCCAGAGATTACTTAAGCCTTCCAGTTATTTTTCAAAGTCAAGTGAATCTAGAAGTGTTTGCTTTGTTAAAGTAGTTTCCTTGTAGAATCTCTCCAAATGAAGAGTACACCGAACCGCACAACTTTGCGCTCTGCTCTCCTAGACGCAAACCTCCCTCTCGTCAGCTCTTTCCCCTCTGCAGATGCTTTTGCTTTGTGTTATGTTGTGTTGAGCAGGAGAGGGTGCTTCTGTGAGTTCCCAGCTTCAGCTGTGGCCTCTTCCTTGCAGTTTATTCCTGGGGTTTGAGTTATCTCAAAGGGATTTAGGGTCGGGTCGTTTTATCAGGTGATCTACCCACTCCTGTAGACATGGGGTCTGAGGGCTGTGGAATGACCTAGAGCCACGGCCCCTCAGAAGGGAAGTAGACAATCTCTGAGCCTAACCAGGTCCAAACCTGTGGCACCGGCTGTGGACTGCGACTTGTACTGGATTCCTCTTCGGGCTTGTGGGGAGGATCACTTCTCTCTATCCGTTGGTCTGGAGACCCAGTCTGGTGTCTGGTGTGATGCCCTTACTGGTTGGTCCATTGCAGCACATGCTGAATTGGATGGCCCCACGTTTGAAGGGCATATTTTGGTTTTAATAATTCTTATTTCTGCTTTAACCTCAGCATAGTATCAAAGGCATAGAAAGAATCATGAAACATATTATTACAAAGACTCCGGGAAGCCTAGGAAAGAGTTTGTGTTCGGAGTCAGATTTCAATGTGAAACCAATGCCTTATATTTACATAGCACTTTGTAGCTTGCAAGTTGGTGTTTCAGGCTCTCCCTTCTACCTCCCCAGTGGTCTTTGTGGGGTGATTGTGGATTATCGCTACTCTTTTTAATGGAAGAAGAAAACAAACTCTGAAAAGTGAGGCACATGGTGGTACAGCCAGGACTTGAACTTGTACCTCCCTCTCAACTTACCTTGAGCAGTTGCTGTTAGGACCCAGCCGTTTGACTTGGAGTGTGCGTGCCATTCTGCTGAAATGGGCACAAGGGGTGGCTTTTGCAAAGTCATCCATTTGAAATCTGAGGAGGCCTCTTTTCCTTGAGCACAGTCCCTCCGTCATGGCCTAATAGGTTTCTGTCCCTCCTGCAGTGACCTGCTGACTGTGAGTATGGGTTTAACCTAATTATTCTGCTTCCTTTCCTTCCTCCTGAAAAGTATGATGTTTGTTAGGTGATGCAAGATCCATAGATGAAAGAGATATGTTTAAAGAAATAGAGTGCATTTATTTTGTTTTTCTTTCCAAAAGTATCAGAGATGTCATAGACCCAGCTTAGTGACTTAGGGGTCAGGCTCTTAATTTCCTCTCTCAATTTCTTCTCATGTAATCATGATAATTTCCTCAGATAGCCTTTAAATCACAAACACTGAGGTGTAAAAGGAAAATACCCTTTTAAGTCTTTTAAAGAAAGGTGACATTAAAAGGTAATATTTTGATAAAGCCACACAGAAGATTTAGTGAGTAATTTAAGTACAGAGAATGACATTTCAAAAGTCACTATATATTGAAAAGCTGCCATATCCAAGTGAAGTTTCAGGTTGAATCTCTTCTTCAGTCTAATAGAATATGATATTCGATTGGGTTGTTTTTCTCCATTTATTTCCTTTCCAATTTTTTACATTATTATTTCATAAGAGAAATCAAGTCCTAGAAATGTGAGGTGACTGCCCCCCTAGGCTTTTGTAATAGATAACTGAAAAAAAAGAAGATTTGGAACAGCTACATGTTTTTCTATACTGTGAGTCGGGAAGCAATTTCCTAGTCTCTTCTGCACGTTTTTTCTGCATACTACCACAGACCACAGAGAAAACGTTAGACATGGATTCTACATTAAAAAAAAAAAAAAATAGTTCTTCCATTTTTTTACAATAGGGAGACTTAACTGTTCTGTACTGATATTTCTTTACCTTAAGTCCAAAGGGGAAGCATGCCGCATGGAGACACTTAGTATCCCATAATAAAAGCCAGAATTTTAAATCACCGTATATTTTAATGTGCTTGCATGCTGGAGATGTGACTTTTAGCACTGCATGGCGTTTGGGGGGCAAGATGTTAATGCGGAAATGATACCTTCACTTTCATTGTGCTTTTATTCTCTGTCACCTACTCTCTTGAACTAAACTGAACAAAAAAACGTGTCATGGCTCATTTCTCCTGCTTTATGTTTTTTGAGGTTGACTTGTAAGATAAAAATAAAAACAAGGTAAAATATATCTAGTAAAATGACATGGAAAAAATGGAAATATACTGTTGGTGTTCATTTTCTGCCCTATAATACGTGTCCTCAAAGAAAAAAATCCAGAGTGTCTGATGGCCAGGCTTTTATCTTCTTTCTGCAAGGGATATAGTGCCCTCTGGTGGCACTCACAAAATAATTTATTCTAGATTACTGATGTTTTTATTTCTAAATAAAAGATCTAATTCTGTTGAGAAATCCATTTCAACAATAATTGATGTGGTCTTCTCTAATGGTCCTCAGCTTACAAGTTTGTTAGTGTAGAGATATTTCTATTTTTCAATGTTTTTATTGGTCTATAAAATTTGACTTGCATATTCCCACATTTTGTTTAGAGATTTAAAAAAATTCACAGGTGATAAAAGTTACAACCTGTGGCTCATAAGTTCCTTGAAATGCATAAAATTTTTCTGTGAAAACTGAACAAAGAAAATATTGAAATAGCATAATAAATTGCCTTTATTTTGGATTCACTGGTTAGAGGAAGTTAGCCTGGATTTGAACTTGATTCATACCTCCTCCATTAATGTCTACACAAACAACGTATTATTTTTTTCCTCTCTCTCCCCCAGTTTTCACTTTACATGCTGAGCTTCATCCTCTTTTCTCCATCCTGCAGCCACCAAGTATGTCAAGACTCCTACACGGACGCAGTAAAAATTATCCTAGACCACAGGGATTAGCAAAAGGCATAGGTATTGTGTATTCCTGATTTCTAGAACAATCTTGTATTAGTTTCCTATTGCTGCTGTAACAAATGACCACGAATTTAGTAGTTTAAAAAAATATGCTTTCTGATAAGTGTGGCGGTCATAAGTCTGATGCAGGTTTGCTTGGGCTAAAATCAAGGCGACAGCAGGATGGTGCTCCTTCTGGTGGCTCCAGGGGAGAACATATTTCCTTGCCCGCTCTAGGTCACCTCTTGGCCCCTTTCCTCCATCTTTAAAGTCAACAATGTCGTAATTCTCTACACCTTTCTTCTCTAGTCACGCCTTCCTCAGACTCTTAAAGACCCTTATGATTATATTGGGCCCACCTGGATAATCCAGGAAACTCTATTTTAAGGTCAACTGACTGGCAATATGAGTTCAACCTGTGACCTGAATTCCCCTTGCCCTTCATCCCCGTCTGTGACATATGCACAGTTTCCAAGGCGTAGAACATGGCCATTATTCTGCCTATCACAAAAGTCCGTTTCAAATATCCTGCTTAGTCCCCCTGAACCATCAATATCTCCCAGAAATTTCAAGATTTCCAAGTTTTAACTACATGCATGAAAGTCCTTCGTCATACCATGTGACTTGAATTTGATTTCCTCAAAATATGAATCACCATAAGAGAGGTAATTCCACCTTTATGAGGAAAAAATGCAAAAAAACAAACAAAAACCAACCCCCTCCAAAAAAATTTTTCTAGCTTTTAAAATCATACTTACACAAGTATAACAGGTCCACGATTTTAATAATCAGATCAGGTTTTACAATATCTGCATTTAAAGGCAAAGCACTAGAAAGTCACTTTTGAGAATCAAGTACCGTAAGCAAAGGATAATTTAGGCCTAAACTCTGTGCCATGTCAAATTGATTGAGGGATTTGGCCGAGTCACAGCCTCCTCTCCCATGAAAGAGGGAGGGTAAAATTTCCGTAGGTCCCAGCTCTTGTAAATCACAATCTGGGCATTACTTTTGTCTTTTCTCTTTAAAAAACCAACACACCTGTATTTCTAGGTAATTCCTTCATATGGTCTGTTAATGTTTCCAGTCACATATTTTAGGAAGTCATAAATACTCTGCCGAGAGTGAAGTTTCTGCTGAGCACGTCTTGGCAGTTCTGCCCAGAGGGAAGGGACAAAATTGCCAGGCGAGCAGGGTGCCCAGATATCTAGCCAGTTATGATCTTAGTGACAAAGTTGCTGTTGCGGATGCTGTGGAAGCCTGCCCAGATATGTTCACCTGGCCAGAGCTTTTATTCTCCATTTACAATGAGCTCATGCAGCTAACAGCATCACCCCCCCCCTTTTTTTTTTTCATAAAATTGTACTCAGCTAAATAAGAGTCACTTAGCCAGGAGGTTATGCTCTCCATCCCCAACCAGGGTGGCCTTGTTGAATGACTGGCTGAGACCAGATGGCAGCACTTAACAGTCACAAACAAAATAGTGGGCGGTGAGCAGAATGGCGTCCTGGGGCTTGTGCTGGCCATGAATCTTTGGAGACTGCTAATAGAAAATGATGTTCCCAGAGATGGGATCCATGAGAAGCCAACAATAAATACATTTTTTTTTCCCAAGGGAAATTGGATACAGGGTCAAATTGTTACTGATTTCCAGGAACCACCCCCAAATCTTATGAACTACCCTGTGTTCGGATAGGGTAGGGGCATATACATGTCAAGAGATAAATGGTCCATGTCCTCTGGTTTTTAAGTATATAATTGGAATGGCCATACTTAGCAGCTGGAAGTATGTTCATGTTGGTTCTTTAACCAGTAATAACTATTATAATAAGAGAGGCCACATAGAAGTGCTGCCTCCTTCAGGAAAGATAGTAAATACAAGCCAATATTATACCCAAGGGGAATGGTAGAGAGCATTGTCACCCTGAAAGACTTTCAGGTACGAGGGTAATGGTCCCCACTTGTGCCCATGAAATTTGCCAGTTTGGCTCCTGAACTAGATTCTTGCAAATGTAACCAAGTTATAAGCCCAATTATACATGCCGTGTTCGACGTATTTTTACCAGAACAGATCACAGCCTCAAGTATGTAGACTTCAGCTAGATAACTGCATTATTTTCCAATGTCTATTGTGAAAGAGGATCAGAGGCAGTTTATATTTATATGCAATAGATGATAATAACATTTATAATCTTGCCCCAGGTCTCTGCTATGTGACACAGTATAGTCAGAAGTGATCCAGACCATTTGAACATTCCATAGAATATCATATTGGTCCATTATATCAATGTTATCATATAACAAGCAATAGGAGCTTGATAAATGAGAAGTGACAAGTGCTCTGGGGGCTACAATTAGATATAGGAACTCCAGAAAATGAAAGATAAATTCTACAAAGTTTCCTGCCAAATATGTGAAATATTTGGGGTCCAATTTCCTGGAGAAAGCTAGAATATCTCATTCAAAGGACAACGTATTATGTGTTGCACTTCTATCAGTAAGGAAGACGCATCTTGCGTGGTGGGCATGTTCAAGTTTTCAAGGCAACATATTCTATACTGGGGAAGATTGTTCTGACTTCATTGATTGAATGACAAGGAAAGCTCCCAGTGTTGAGCGGGGCCCATAAAAAGAATGAGTTCTGCAGCAAGAATGGACTGTGGTACAAGCAGTTCTGTTGCTTGGGCCATATGACTTAGATCCCATGGTAGTAGAGATATATACAATATAGAAAGAAACAATATAGAGTCTATGACAATCTCCTGTATGAGAGTCATAGCATTGATCTCTAGGGTTCTGGACCAAGACCATCCTATCTGTAGCAGAGAAAGAAATCATCATTAAAAAATAGCTCCAGGTATGCAGATACGAACTATCGTAGAGCGTTTACCTGTGGGGTATCAGCTTACTTTGCAGCCAGAGCTAACCATCAGGAAGTGGGTAGTGTTAGACATAAGTTTATGGTGGTCCAGAAGCAATTCACTGTAAAATGGAAGTGGTACATCCAAGATTGAGCTCATGCAGCTCGAGTAGGCACAAGAAAATTGCACAAACACATGACTCAGACACCTATGCTGCTTTCCTGCATTATTACCTTGACTTCAGGGGGGTCTTCTCATTGTCAGAGGAAGAAAATGCCTGAACTTAATTCATTAATGGCTGGACTGTTATATGATTTTAAACCCAAATTAGACTGCTACTGACAGTCTCACCTATGTGTGAGGATGTCAGCCTCTGTCACTGACCACCCCAGGGCTTGCACAATGAGTGCACAGAGAAATCGTGGTGGCAGAGATGGAGGCTAACCATGGGCCCACAACCTGTGCTTCCTTACCAAGGTCGAAAGCTACTGCTGCTGCTGGACGTCTTGTCCACTGGTAACAAAAACCAGTGCAGAGTCCCAAGCAGGCATCATGCTTTCAAGAGACCAAGCGGCCACTTGCTGGCCAGTTGACTGGGTTGAACACCTGCCATCTGCGAAAAGGCAATGTTTCATCCTGACAAAGATTGACAAGGACGCACATATGGATTTGCCTTTCTTGCCTATAGTAGCTCAGCCAGCACTACCATTCAAGGGCTCACAGAATGCCTAGTCTATGCATGGACTCCCACACAATGCTTGTTATGGACTAAACATTTGTGTCCACCAAAAGTCGTATGTTGAAGTCTAATTCAAAAGGTGATGGTATTTGGGAGTGGGGCCTTCGGTAATTATGTCATGAAGGTGGGGTCCTCACAAATGTGATTAGTGACATTATAAGAGGCCGGAGAGCCAGCTTACTCTCCTTCCTTCATGTGAAGATACAACAAGAAGTCAGGAGTCTGCAATCCAAAAGAGGACTCTCTCCAGAACCCCAGCATGCCGGCAGCCTGATCTCAATTGCCAGCCTCCAGAACTGTGAGATATAAATTTCTGTTGTTCATAAGCCACCCAGTTTATGGTATTTTGTTATAGCAGCCTGAGTTAAGACATTCATTTTAGACAAGCAGCCCACTGTATGGCCTAGGAAGTGAGGCAGTGGGCATGTGTGGTTCCATTGTGTTCTGTAGATTCAGAAGCCACTGGCATGAAAGAACTTTGGAGAGATCCTTTTAAGGTGCAGTTGAGGCACCTGCTGGTAGAAGGTGCCCTGTAAGGTTAGAGTGCCATCCTTCAGAATATAATGTACTTTTAAAAACACAGTGGTCATTATATGGTGCCCTGTCACAGCCTAAATTACATAGATCGTGGAACCGAGGGGTGAACATAAGGCTAGCCCAGCTCACCATCACTCCGAGTGATCCACTTGGGAATTCGTGTTTCCTATCTCTATAACTTCAGGCTCTGTGGGTCTGGGGGTCCTGCTTTTACCTGGGACAGGGTAAGAATCCCAATAAACCTAAAACTATAGCTGCCACCTAGTTATTTTGGGTTTCTCATGCTTGGAGACCAGCAGTCATTGAAAGGATCTACCACACTGGAAGGGATTACTGACCATGATAATTACTAGGGGATAGGATCGCTGCTACATGATGGGAGAGGGAAAAATATGTTTGGCAAGAAACAATCCACTGGAGTATCTGTTGATATTCTCATGCCCTGTTTTAACTTGCTCTGTAAAAGCGCCATGTGGCAACTGGCTTGATAAGTGTATGCTAACCAGGTGCTCGGAGAGCTCAGAGATGTCTGTCTGGGGCATCAGAGAGCAGAAGTGTGAGTGAGGCAGAAAGAATCTAGACTATGTGGTGGAGGAGGGAGATGATGTGTCATGAGGCCATAGAACCAATTACAGAGTGGGACTAGAGTCCATCACCCTAACTTGCCTCTTGGAAGCTTGCTCAGAAATTGTGACTGTTCCTCTATATAGTAAACTTAATATGAAAATGAAGAGGATCTGATAGCACAAGACAGGGACTCTGTTTGATGTCAATAGTACACTGATCAAATCCTATTCCAGGCAGATGGACAGAAACCCTGGCAAATGTTGGCTTCTAACCACAACTGTCTCCTTCTCCAAGACTGGCCTTTGCCTGAATGACAGCTGTCTCTCTGGAGAAGCTGTCCTCCTGCTCCACCCCTCCCACAGCAACCAGTGATCAATAACACATTTACACAGGGTACAAAAGTTCATTTCACTTGTCTTAAGATAGGAACAACTTTGTGATGCAATGTGTACTCTAGGGTGGCCCTTGAGGTCAGATCGGAGCTAGTTTCTATCCAGATCACTTCGCTAGTTAGCCTTCTCCTCCAACCCTTTGCTGCTCGCCCATGCCCCTCCTCCGAGGGCACTCCTCAACACATCACTCCCACGAAAATCCCCACATTGGGCAGTTTCCGTGACCCACCTCTCTGCATGGCTCTTGCACTTGGAAAACTCTTTTGTTCCATGCTGCATAACAGCATCCTGGGAAGCATAGCACACTGAGGATGATTTTATATTTCTCCTTGCTCAATAGTTTGTCAGTCCTGAGAATGAGCCCAGAATGAAAAGGCTCTTTTCTTCACATTCCTAATCCATTACCTGAATGTATCATCCAATCCATAAGTGAAGTCAAATTTATTCATTAGTAATCACATAACGCATCTCGATTTTACACATTATGCACAAAATTCTCCATTTCACACCTCCAAAACTTTGGCTGGAATTTAAGTGTCTACTCTTATATTCACCCACCATTACAAACTATTGATCAGAGTAGATCGTGTGAGATTTTCTTTACCTACACATCCACACTAAAGAAATATCACTCTAGAAATGCACTGTCTTGGAGAGATGCCTCATCCTAATATTGCCAGTATTAACCCCTTATCAGGAGTAAGGTTTGCAAAAAACGTTCTCTCATTTCATATGTTTTTGTCTTCACTCAATTATTTCTTTTGCTGTGCAGAACTTATAATTTTTATATAATCCTATTTGTCTTTTTTTGCTTTAATTGCTTTACTTTTGGGATCTTAGCCAAGAATCAGCACTTAGACTAATAATGTCAAGAGGCTTTTTCCCTATGTTTTTTTTTGTTGTTGGTTTTGCAGTTACAAGTCTTATGTGAGGTCTTTAATCCATTTCGAGTTGATTTGTGTTTGTGGTGTGAGGTAAGGGGCCAGTTTCATTCTTCTTCATGCATATATCCAGTTCTCCAAACACCCTTTATTGAAAAGACTACCCTTTCCCCATTGTGTGTTTTTGGCACCTTTGTTGAAGATCAACTGACACTAAATGCATAGATTTATTTCTGGGGTCTTTACTGTGTTCCCTTGGTCTATATGTCTATTCTTACGCCCAATACATATCAGGTAGTGTGATGTCCCCAGCTTTGTTCTTTTTCGCTCAAGATTGCTTTGACTCGTCAGGATCTTTTGTAATTGCATATAACATTTAGTATTGTTTTTTATGTTTCTGTGGAAAATGTCATTGGAATCTCGAAAGGGATTGCATTGAATCTGTAGTTAGCTTTAGGTAGTCTGGACATATTAACGATACTAATTTTTCTAATCCATGAACACGGGATATATTCTATTTATTTGTGCCTTTAATTTCTTTCATTAATATTTTATAGTTTTAAGTCTACAGCCATCCTACCGTGAATAAGCTCGATCCCGTCTGATCTTGGAAGCTAAGCAGGGTGAGGTCTGTTTAGTACTTGGATGGGAGACCACCTAGGAAGACCAGGTGCTGTAGGCATAAAAAAATAATAATAAAAAAATAAGGGATTGTAAACTGGCAAGATCCTTGCAATCTGTGAGGTCAACCATGGGTTGCCTCGCCTAAAAAAAAGAAAAAAAATATATTTTAGAGTTTTAAGTACAGATCTTTTACCTTCTGGGTTAGATTTATTCCTAAGTATTTTATTGTTCTGATATTATTGTAAATGGGATTATTTTCTTAATTTCTTTTACAGATAATTTATTGTTAGCATATGCTGTGAATGCTACTGATTTTTCAATGTCATATCCTGCAATTTTAGTGATTTCATTCATTAGTTCTAATAGTTTTTTGGTGGAGTCTTTAGAATTTTTTGCCTATAAAATCATGTCATCTGCAAACAGAGGCTATTTCACTTTTGTTCTTTCCAATTTGAATGCCTTTTATTTCTTTTTCTTACCCAGGGCTAACTGGTAGAAGCCACAAAGCTATCTGTGGTTGGTCCCTGCCTGTGCTGGACCTGAAGGCATGTGGGAGAGTCCATATGGCAAACCAAGGCTGGCTGCCAGGAACACCTGGCCTGGGGCAGCTCAGCAAAAGTCCCAGGGCACCTCCAGGCCTGAGGCTGCCTGCTGACTGCTGGGAAGTGTCAGCAGCTGAAAGAACCTTGGGGTGTGTGAGTTGGATGGGGTGGATTTCCAGGAAGTCAAGGGACAAGTGGTATTTCCCAGGTTAGTGCAAACTCAGATTTGTTGCCAGTGCTGAGCCTATGGCCACTTGCAAAAGTCTCAGATCATACTGAGGCCAGCTGCTGTCTGTCTGGGGCCTGCAGACCTCTGAGATTTGTTCAGGAAATACTGCATCTTGGGCCAGGGCTGGTTGCCCACCACCGAAAGTGTCTCCTAGGTGCTGGAGCTGAGGCCTGTTAATTACTGTCAAAAAGAACCTCTTGCTGGGAGTGTGGGATGGGGCTGGTTGTCCCGCAATGAAATTGCCACAGGTGATTTGCCATTTGGGTGGGGCGGTGTCTCAGGGAGTCACGGGGTGGAACGTGGATCTCACTGGCCAATGTGGATTCAGATTTGGCCGTGTAGGGGGAGGGCTCAATACAAGGAAGATGGCGCCCACCTGCAGGCTGCACAGGAGGAGGGCTCAACAAAATGGCAGTGGCCACTGTTCCTCCAGCCCTCGTCTTGAAGCTACATAACTCAATCTTTTCCTGTATGTCTCTGGAACTTCCCGAGGTGCTGTCCCTTCACCTTCGCTGGAGCCCAAGGTGAGTGCCTGAGAGCCAGTGCGTCTGTGTGCCGGTCCTTTAAGGGGTCATCTGTGTTTTCAGCTGTCTTCCATCTTACTGGGTTAGTTGGAATCCCCACTGATTTTTACAGCCAGATTTTGTGGAGACTCCTCTTTCAGGCACTGGAATTCTGGGCTTGGAGCGCTGGTGCGGGGTTGGAGCCCTCACTTTTTCAGGGAGACCTTCAGTGCTGATGCACACAGGTGTAGAACCAACCTGCTTTGTGTCTCCACCTCTCCTATAAGTCTCAATGTGGCATCTACTTTATATCTTTAGTTATAGGAGTTCTGGTCAACTAGTCTTCAGATGGTTCTCCAAGTTGACTGTTCCATAATTTAGTTGCAATGTTAATGCTGTCATGGGAGGAGGCATGCTCAGTGTTTCCCTACTCTGCCATCTTGACCGGAACTCTCCTCTCTTAATTTTCTGTCTGAATGATCTATCCATTGTTGAAAGTTGAGTATTGAAGTCCCCATACTATTATTGTATTGCTGTCTATTTCTCCCTTCAATTCTGTTAATATTTGCTTTATATATTAAGGTGTTCTAGGATTGGGTACATTTATTTATAGTTTTTATGTCTTCTTGATGAATTGACTCTTTTGTTATTATATAATGCCTCGTCCATGAGGGTGAGCCTGGAGCCTGGGTCCATGAGGGCTAACCTAATGCTTGGGCAAGTGATAAGGGGCTGGCACAGCACAAAAGTCCATTTGGGTGGCTCTGGACTCTAATTCCACTGGATCCTGGGACTACAAGTTTGGATTGGAGGCCATCAGTGCTGGCCTAGCACTATGGAGATCATTTTAGCTCAAGGGTAGTCCTGGAGCCTGGACTGCAGGCACCAGCTTGGAGCCTGGAGCTGTGGGGCTGTCCTGGAACCAGGGTTCACTGGGATGGGCCTGGTACTTGGGTCCATGGTCAGGATTGTTGTTTACTTTACTCTCCTTCCTCCATGTGTAGGGTATCTCTGTGCGGCATTGCTCATGTTTGGGAAAAGAGTGAAGTGGATAATGTAAAACTATCCTTCCTACCATTTGAAAACATCTTTTCTTATTTCTATGTTTCACCCATGTCGGTAATTTCTCATCTGAATTCATTATCTCTCATGAAGGTATTTCCAAGAGTGAATAATTGTTTAAATTAATGTTTTTTTTCACGAGGATGATTACTGAGTACTAGAAATATCTGATATCACTCTCGTTGCTGAGATTTTGATAGGAATTTCATTAAACCTGTGTATTGATTTGGTGAGAATTGACACCTTTACTATGTTGAGACTTCTAACCTATGAAAAGGTATGTCTCCCCAGTTAGTTTTCTTTGATCAATGTTTCGTAATTTTTTAGCATAAAATTCTTGTACATTTTTCTTAGATCGACACCTGAGTATTTTATTGTTTGAGTGATTACAGATGGTATTTTATTTTTAATTTTAGTGTCCATCATAAGTATATAAAAATATAATTGATTTCTTTGGTATGTATGTTTATTCTAAATCCTGTGATTTTGTTGAAATCCTTTGTTTCAGATTTTTTAAAAAAAATTTCCTTGGAAGTTTTTACACAGATAATCATGTCATTTGTAAACAGGAAATTTCATTTTTTTCTTTCTGATCTGTAAGACTTTTATTTCTCTCTCTTGTTTTATTGCACTGGCTATTATGTTGAAAAAGGGTGGTTAGAGTGGTCATATTTGCCTTGCTCCCAATCTTAGAGGGAAAGCATCCCACCTTTCACTATTAAGCATGGTGTTGACTATAGGTTTTGTATAGATATTCCTTATCAAGTTGAGCAAGTTCCTATCTATTTTTATTTTTCTGAGAGTTTTATCATGAGTGGGTATTGAATTTTGTCAAGTGTATTTTCTGTATCAGTTGATATAACCATGTGACTTTTCTTTAGCTTGTTCATATGGTGGATTTCTTGATCGATTTTTGAATATTGAATTAACCTTTATCCCTGGAATAAATTGAACTTGGTCTTGGTGCATACTTCCTTTTGTGTATTGCTGAACTTTATTTGCTAATATTTTAAGAATTTTCACATCAATGTTTATGAAGAATATTGTTTTTTTTTTTTCCTTTTCTGTCCTTATCTGGTTTTTGTGTCAGTGTAATAGCAGTTTCAGAAAGCAAATTGCAAAGTGTTCTTTCTTCTTCTGTTTCTGGAAGAGATTGTATAGAATTGGTGTTAATTCTTTAAAAGTTTGGTATAATTCTCCGGTGAAACTATCCGAGCTTGGATATATCTCTTTTGGGAATTTTAAAATAGCAAATTTTGTTTACTTAATACTTATAAGATATACAAATTAGCTACTTCATACTGGGTAAGTTGTGGTTCTTTGTGATTTTTGAGGAATTGGTTCATTTCATCTAAGTTGCCAAATTTATTTCCGTGGAGTTGTTTGTAATGTCTCCTTATTATTCTTTTGATGTCTGCAGTGTCTGTACTGATAACATCTGTTTCATTTCTGATATTGGTAATTTATGTCGTCTCTCTCTTTTTTGTCAGTCTTGCTAGACGTTTGTCAATTTTATTTATCTTTTCAGAGAACCACCTTTTTATTTTGTTAACTTGCTCTATTGTTTTTCTGTTTTCCATTTTTAGTTGTGTTTTGTGAAAGGAATAGGGAAAAGTACGTCTATTTCATTTTCATGAAAACAGCTGATGAGCGCTTACTAGTAGGATGTCAGGCCCTCCCAGACTCAAGTGCAATTCATTTGCCTCTTCAAAGGAAGCTCCCAGTGGTTTATTCAAAATCCTCTTCCCAGTGGGTTATGCAAGAGAAGGCAATTTAAAATCTTAAAAATCACTATTTTCTTATTAATATTTACCTTCTGTCCTGAAGAAGATAAATTCATCATCAAGTGTGTACCGCAGACAATAACTATAATAAATGTAGATGAAGAAGAGAAGACTGGGTGCTGGAATATTCAAGGAGGGCTTCATGGAGGAGGTAAGGTTTGAGCTGGATTTTGAGGTATTGATATAGATAGTCCTATAGCAAGGACTAATCTCTCAAAGGACTAGGTGTGCTAGTCTGAGATACAAAGGGACAGCATGAAGTCAGAAAAATTAATGTAACATAAGCAGTTTGGCTTTCTGTAGAAAAGGAATCAACATAATATTGACTCTTTTTATTGACTATGTATCATACCTGTGCATTTATGTGAATATGTATATGTACATATTAGTGACCAAGTCTTTTGCTATATTGGAGATAAGACTGTCTTTCTGTCTGGAGGTCTTCTGGGCAGAGAATGTATTGGGAATTCAAAACCACATCCTGATTGGTAAAGAACCTAGGAGACTTATGACAAAGAACTGGTCCACAATTAGGGTTGAAATAAGGTCACGTCTATTTGATGGATTTGGGGACCTCAGATGAGGCTTGAGTATGGAGAAGAATCACAGAGCCCATGGACTGTAAGACAGAGAAGGCCAAAGGTTTGAGGGGACACATCCCAGGGTCAGAATGAGTTTGGTGGGGCTGCCGTTCCAGCTCCCAAGCACCCTGGGAAGGAGAAATCCATGGTGCTGTAGGTGCCATGGGTCCGGGTGGGAACTTCTTGTGTAAAATTTGGTCAGGAGAGGCACCAGGCAAAGCAGCAACGGTGTCCGTAGACTGGGAAGTTTGCAGCGCTGTAGCTCTGGTGCAGGAACTTCAGATAAGGGACTGCCAGGAATTCACCATCCTGCCCTGTTCAAGGGAATAACAAGAGAGGGGATTAAATGGAAATGACCTGGGGGCCATAGCACTGAGACTTAGAGGGAAGGGGCTGACCATTTAGCATATTCAGGCTTACTAGCTGGTAAAGACTATGACTTATGACGATACGTATTTCCCATGTATTGTGTGTAAGGCAGTGTGCTTTATATGCATTATTTTTTTATGTGAAGTAGGTTTTATTCATTTTGGTAGATGCTTTGTCCAAAATTGTACATCCAGTAAGGGCTAGAGGTGGAATAAATTTGATTCCAGTTTGGCTTTGACTCCATTACTGAATCTCTGACCAAACTGTAGGTCTAGTACTCAAAACCTGGGGCCATCCAAGGGTCACCTGTTCATTCTGGCTTCTACAGTATCTACCATTGTCCTATAATTGGGATTTGACAAGTCACGATTGATTTGACCACATTGGAGCAGCCGCTGAACCGCTAGAGTGTGGCAAAGGGGAAACAATCCACAGAAAGTTTGCAGAAAGGGTGCCCTCTCCCAGAAGGCAGTCCAAAGGGTGATGGGTGTAGAGGTGGCACCCATTGTGGGCTGAGCTATTAAATCTATGTTGAATAGTTTCTAGGAGCTTTCTGTGTGATTCTTGGGAGGACCACTTGTAAGCAGCTCCTCATAAATAAATGGCTGAACTTTATATTATTTTAAAGGCTGATGATAAAATAAATCATAGGTCTGGGAAAAGAGTGAGCCTGAATGTTGAGTTCTTAAAATCTCACTTCCTCTGGGGAAGATCAAAGCTGCGGTTCTTTTGTTGTGATAATGATGGACTGTCAGTGTCTGTCTGCTAAGTTCTGCTCACTGAATAAATGCTGGTAATTGCTAATTGCTTTCAGAAGAAAACTGACTCATAGCCTGTGAGTGACTTGCATATCAATGTTTCAGGCCTTTTGTGCTGGTTTTCTGTTGAGAGCGGGAACATGTTACTGGAGCCTGCACTGTCGCTTCTTTATCCTCTTGAGGGGTTGGCCAGTTCAAGCGACTTTTGATAAGAATGATCATCCCTGGAAAATTTCAAATGTGGGGCGTGGGATCATGCTCCCTGTTTCTGGCCATTTTGGTCTGCAGATCTCTTCTTTCGTTTCATATACAGTGGAGAAGATGAAAAGCATTTGGTACATTTCTACAAGCAAGGTGTTACAGGCTGATATTAGTGACTACCTCCACTTGCCAGGATCTTTAAGTGTCTTTCACTCTGATTACTTCTCTGAAAATATATTCATCTACCACAGATTTATGGCCATGTGAGACCCAACTGCAGCCATAGAGACACCCTTTCTTTCCAGAAAGACAGTTCTGAATTAAAAGGAGCCCAGTGTCTCCTATGTTAAAGGTTCTTTCTGACTTGCCAGTGACCAGATCACATTGAGTCAACATGACCAGAGTGATTATAGACAGCACCACCAAAGGGCCATTGCTATTGACTGCTGTCTTTCTTCAATGCAGTCATTTAGGTCTTTGCATATTTTCTGGTTTTTAGTTTGAAAGAAACTTTAAAGGCAAGAGATGGTAAGGGGAGAACTCAATGAGTTCGAGATGCACCTTAAAGGGCAACTATTTTTAAGTTCCCAAAGGGAGAAATAGACCCTGCCCTTGACCTCTCCGATGTGATTCAAGGTACACATTTGATTCTCTTCCCATCTTTTGTGCTGGTTTCCAATACTTGCTACACAAGTCAGAAATGTTCAATTCCAGGACACTGATCTTGGCTGTCTCCCCTTCATCCAAACACATAGGCAGAGTACCTTCGCATTCGGTGTGTTTGACCCAGAAGGCATGCGTGTGAAGCTTACCTGAGGATCTTTAAAAAAGTCCTGATGACCAGGTCCCACCTCCAGACACTTAACTGACTTAACTATCTGAAGCGGGGCCTAGGCATTGGTATTTTTTATTTTAAAACAATCAGATGATTTAAATGAATAACTGGGGTGAGAATCACTTCTATACAAAGGCTTTTTAAAATGTTAATTTGAGGGTAAAGGGGGTCAAATATATGGTGACAGAAGGAAATTTAACTGGATGGTAAACACAGTGCGATATACATATGATGTATTATTGAATTGTACACTTAAAACATATATAATTTCATTAATCAATGTCTTCCCAATAAATTTAATTAAAAATGTTAACGTGTTTTTTTTTTTACTGAAAGTTTTCTGTATATTGTCTAATTTAATCCTCTTGTCAGTTATTAGTGATTTTGCAGATACAGAAATGGGCTCAGAGAGGTTTAAGGTTTATCCCTTTAACCATAAAATAGTTAATCTTACACAAGGCATGCCATAGAAAATAAGCATATTCAGAGATAACTCTTATTTTTTGAAATAGTAAATATACTTCTTTCTTATTCTTTCTTTTTGGCCAGTGTACATAGCTGTAATCTTATTTTTACCAGAAGCCCACCTCTAAGCTTTATTTTTCTAATCCTGGACTTTTATTATATTTCTTTGCATGTCATCTATATGCTTGGGAAGTAGTTTTGTAAGGAAGTACTATAATGTGGAAGTTAAGAGCATAGCTTTGAAATAACTTACTACCTGGGTTACTTGGAAAACGTAATCTCTCCATGTTGATGTCCTCATCTGTAAAAAAGGATGCTAGTAGTACAAGCTTGATAAATTTGCTGTGAAGCATAAATGAGATAATTGTAAATCACTTAGTAAAACAACTGTAAATAGTTTGCACTTGATGAGTGCTCATAATATCCTTATTATCATTAAAAGGGTTATAAAGTGAGTGTTTTTCAAAGGCACTTCATATTCCCAACTAGTAGTGGGGATTTTTTTTTTTGGCAGGTAGGTGTGGGCAGCTACCTACTATTCTGCTTGCCTCACTCTTTCTCCTTTTCATTGTAGGTGAATAGGTTGAAATCCCTTCAATGTCCAGTTGCATCCACATGGGTAGACTATGGAAAGCAGCTACCAGTTTCCACTGCACTCTCCATGCATTCGAATTTAAGGGGCTATAAATTTTTGTTGCGTTGGCATTTCAGAATGTGGTTTGGCCACTGTTTGTGGAGTTGCTGGATCATTGAGGAAAGAGGGCTCAGGACGGGGGCTGAGGTGCTGAAGGCTTAGATGGGATATGAGGTTCCCCCAGCCATTCCAGGGAAGGAGTATAAGGGGAGGCATGAGACTTTTAGATGAGCTCAGCCTGCAGAATCGCTTGGCTGTATCAAACATCAGTGTCTACATTATTCAACTGAAATTCGATACCACTGTTTTACTAGAAGAGCCAAGGATAGCTGAATATCAGAAGTTCCCATAGGGGTTTCTCGCATTCCTACTTCTCTCCTTCTACCTTAGGCAGAGTATTCTTCATATTAAATATTTAGCCTTGGAATGGAGCACTGGTGAAGTCAAGAGTGGGACAAGAGGGAAAATGGTGACACCGAGATGAAAAGGTGGCAGGCCAGGACAATAGCACTAGTGACAGTTGGGACACAGACGGGATTCTGTACATGATCCCTACGATATGGCTTCTCACTCTTTTATGACAGCCAAGACCCAGAGATTCATTCAGTCATTTCCAGATGACCAGCCAGGACATTCTGGATTACTGTCTCAGGCTTTCTGGATGGGCGGAGCTAAATTATGTCTTTATAGGCCCTAAATACTTGAAAGATAATGGTTCTCCTACCCTCCCTGTGCAAATCAAAATAGTGAAAATACTCAACACTGAAAATAGAAAGTCCAGTGCGGATTTGAGTTTTTCTATTATGATTATGTGAATGCTTCTTTAGGGAATATTAATATCAAAATTCTTTCAATTTTCCCTGTCTTGGTGTTTTTAGTGTGCCTGCTTTGATTTTCCTCTAAGAAAGTGCATGCCTAGTTTTGATGGGAAAGCTCGAGCACTGCTGTCAATATCAGGCTGCACCAGGAAAATTCTGAATGAAGCTGGCACTACCACCTTCATTCCTCAGAGCCTCTGTGTCTCCCCGCCAAGGCTGAGAGGGACTAGAGGCCAGGATATGAGGCCCAGGTGGCTCAGAGAGGCTGCACACTGCCTTTTGCATGCTGGCCATGAAGCCTGTCACCAGGGAGAAGATAGAATTTAAAAAAGAACTGAAGTTCCCCCTGGATCTGGACAGAGATTAAATCGATCAATATTCCCCAGGATGAGTGCACCAACCTAGTAAGGAAAGATATCTATTCTCATAGACTTCTAGTTATTCTGGTCTATTTTGCTTTTGCAAAAGACATCGGCAATTAATTCCAAGATACACACAATGAACAAAGCCTTCTTGGGATGTAGATAGTAGACTTGACCCACAGACATGGTCAAAAGCTCAGGTGGCCACCAGACAGCCCTCATAAGCCCCATGGGTGAAAAATAAAAAAAGGGGGGGCTCTTAGATCTATCTCTTCTCAGTATGAAATCTAATTTAAATAGTTTCTGTCACCTATTTTTGATAAGTGGGTTAAATGTTATTCTCATTTCTTCTTCTCAAAGAGGTTTTGACTCTTATCCTAAAAATGCACATGAATTTTTAATAAGCCACTCAGCCAGACCGTTTCTGGAAGAGAACTGACTGTACTTTTGCAGGACTGCCTGACTGCTCCTACTATCTGGGTCAGAAGTTGGAGGGGATAAAGTGTGAGTCATGGCTGAATATATCTTATCAAGTTGCTGTTTTGTGTGTTTCATTGTACATAGTGTGGTTCTGGATGTATTGTGTCTCCAGCACTTTCAGTGCTGAGTGTTCCCTGTCTCGGTCTGGGGTTAGAGGGGAAGGGAGGGATGATACAGGGTAGTGGGTGGGTAAATCAGGCTCAACTCTAGTACCAGAGTCACTGTATCTGCTCTCCTCATCTCGACATCCCAGAGAACTACGTGTCTTCCAGGCAGACATACACTGATTCAGAGAGGATGGCACTTTTCTGCCTCTCAACCCAAGGCTTAGACTTAATGTTGGTACATCAGAAAGGAGAAATGGCCGCCGTGTTTACTCTAACACATGAGGAGTCCTTCTTCTACTACCCTTAGGCTTAAAATAAGTTTCTTCTCTGCTTTGGGGTCCCAGAAGGAATAACTCATTTCCCTGCACCTGAGTATGAACATAACCCTACCACAAAGTAGGTATCTGGGAATTTAGGTGGATAGGTTTGGGATGGATGCTGCTTCCTGGTGAGCATTCAAAAATACAGAGCTAATCATCTGACATTTTTGCTTAAAGATCTCCGATAGTTCCCCACTGTTCACTGAATAAAGCACATGGACCTTAAATAACATTCAAGCCCTTTAGAATTTGGCTTCAGCCAAACTTAAAGTTTCTTCCATTACTCAGCTCTCAAACTCTGTTACCCAGTCACGGGCTATTCCCAGCAGACCAACTTTTTTTTTTATTAAACGTTAAACACAATCCCTTTGGCATTTTTTTGTGGAAATCAACAAGTTGATTCTAAAATTTGTATGGAAATGTGAAAGGCCAAGAATAGCAGTCAATCTTGAGGACAAAGAACAAAGCCTTCTGCTGCTAGATACTCAAAGCACTGCAAAGTTAGGATATTTAAAACAGTGTTGATGAACCAGTGGAACAGATTAAACAGAATCAGACCCACACATATAAGGTTGCTTGAATTATAGCGTAGGTGTAATGCAATGCAGAGGAGAAGATTCTTTTGTTGGATATAAAAGACATTTTCAGTGAATGGTGCTGGGTCAATTGAACGTCCATATGGAAAGAACAATGAATATTGTTCCTACTTCATATCGTATGTGTAAATAATTTTCAGGTGGATATAGAATGTGAAAAGTAAAAGCTTCTAGAATAAAACACAGGCTAAAATTTTCTTTGATTTATAGTAGGCAAAGATGTCTTAAACAAGACTATAAACCACTATCATTGATAAATTAGATTATATTAAGGTTAGAACTTTCATTCATTCAGGTATGCCTGTAAAAGAGTAAAAGATCTAGCCATAGAGCTAGAAAGATACTTTTAAAATATGTATTAAAAGTTTATATTAAAGTATATATTTAATATACAAATAGATCTACATTTATCCAATAAAAGACATATTCATAGAATGTAAAGAACTATAAGTCAATAGAAGGTGACTTACAATCCAATAAAGAATAGGTGAAACTTATATAGTCATTTCACAAGAGAATTTCCAAATGCCAAAGAGGATATCATCAACATAAGAAATGTTCAAACCTGTAGAGAATATTTGTAACAATTCACTTGAGCCAAACTGATGACATTGCTGAGAAGCAAGATCTCAAGTGCTCCAGAGTGACAGGTTTTCAGTTTCTTTTATACATTTAGAATTAAGGAGGGAAGGTAAGGAAGATGACATGAAGGTGGGAGAAAGCAAGCCAGGGATTGGATTTAGGACAATTAACAAATTATGAGGGCGGTTATGCTTCCAAGGGGTCTGAAAAAGAGGCTTTTCGAAGATGTGTCAACCTAGGTGCACAGAGACATGCCCAGGGCCTCCTTAAGGCAAAGATAAGCCTTTTACTAAAATTATATGCCTGACATGGCATGACTACCCACCATGACCTGCCCAGTTAGGAATTTATGATCAGATTACCTTATGAGGTTACTTTTGGTCACTGGACTCGTCAAATTTAGAATAGAGCTCCTTTCTTATCCACAATATGATAAGATGCTCAACATATTTACTACCAGAGAAATACAAAATAACTCAGAGTAAGATATTAGTATATACCACCAAAATGTCTAAAATGGTTAAAAACTGAAAATATCAGCTGTTGTCAAGGACGCATAGAACTAGAACTTGCTCTCACACCACTGGAAGAAGGGTAAACTTGTGAAGCCACCTTAGACAACCATTTAGTATTATTTACTAAGTACTTCCCTTCCCAGCTATGTACCCAAGAGAGACGCATGTGTATGTGGATCAGAAGATAAGAACAGGTTAGCATTGTTTGTGATAATCTAAGACAAGAAACAACTTAACTGTCTGTGAATAGCAGAATGAATGAACACATCATGGTATATTCACACAAAGTATGAAGGCTTTTGGATGTCATGTGAAGTGATGGGACTTTAATTGTTAGGTAGGAGAGCACCATATAGAGGTCTTGAGCAGAACAAAGCTGTGCAGCAGGAAGTTGCATCTGGTAGTGCTAGGCAGAGAAGATATTTGTGTGTATTGGGATTCGGACATAGTTTTTCTTTCCAAAGGTTTCATGTTTATAACTCTTTTCAATATGTAATCTGGAGTTATCCAGTGTTATCTTGAAATAGCTGTTTTCTTAACCAAAGTGATTTTGCATCAGTCAAGAAATCATACCTAACAATTTACACTATGCTCTAAATTTTACTCTATTGAACTTCTTGTTGCTTGCAAAGAACTCAACTGCTTAAGGTATCAAATTTATTTTTTAAAAGTAGACTGGAAGTGAATGTAGCTACATTTATTTTCAACTATAGACTTTACAGCAGAGGATTTTTTCCCTCTGTATGGTTTGATTGGCCGTTCTAGCTGAAGGAGTCATGGTTGTCAAGTTTCAGGGACAAAAAATGGAAATAACTTATGAAATGAAAAGCCAACTCCATTCACTTTGAAGTGCTTATTCAGTATGGAAGTCACCTGTTAGCCCAATTCTTAGGCTCCTTACCTACATTGCAACATTTACCTGGAGAATATTCTTTTAAAACAGGTCAGTGGTCATGTGTGAATGAGAAAGACAAGAGAAAAATCTAGATTTATATCACTATCAGGTATTCTTTATTATGTATATCACTGTATATTACATGCAAGAAAATCACAATACAACCTAAAGTGTTTATGTATTCTGGCACGACAAGAGTAATACAATTCAAAGTTTATATTTTTACATACAATTATCTTGAACAGTTAAATAAGAATAATGTAAAAATAATTCAGTGATATGCTCATTATTGGATGTACGAGTCAACGTTTTGATCTGCGCATGAGACCATTGTGATTTGGCAGGTTATTCTTTTGGAAGCTACCGCTGATTATCCTGTTCTACCTGGATATGTGCACAACGTATGAAATGATAGCTTAGTCTTTACTGTGCATGAAAATGTTTTTCAACAGTAAAAAAAAATAATTATGATGGGGCTAACACACGAATTAAAACCAAAAGTAAAAATCCAAAGGAAAAAACCTAAGGCAAAATTACTAGATCATGAAAATGAAAAGAAAGTTGTATTTTTAAATGTCCCTTTTTGCGTGTTACCACAGCCAACAATATATTCATTTGTTTCTATTTTTCTAGCAGTGGCACATAGGTGAAATACTGTACAGATATTTAGGCGAATATTTTTGACTTATAGTTGTAAAGGCAGATGTGGGAGAATATCTGAAAATAAACACAGGCCGCATGTTGTGCTCATTGTTAAATCTATTGATTTCATACTGTTTCGAAAGATGTACTTATTATGCTTTCATTGATTTAGATACAAAATCTGTAAAACATAAACTATTCTAGACCTTTTTTTAGGTTACTGGTGATGGGCATTTCTACATGCTTTTTAGATATCTGACCTCTGCAGAGAAGCTGAATCCATATGCAGAGCAGCAGATCTGTATTTTTCCTTCCATCCACAACACTTTCAAAGAAAATGATGGATTCAGCTATTCTCTTGGACCCCTAATGGGAGCCATTAGAATGACATCGATAGGTAGAGTTGATTGCTTATGTTAGGTTTGACTTTAAGTTATAGAAAAAGAAAGTAACAATTCTGCTGCCATTTCTGTTGCTGGGGAAAATGTAGTTTGTGGGCAAGAATCTGTTTAAAAATATTTGAACTAAGTCAACCACAGAGAATCTCAATGAAACATATTCTTTATAATATTTTCAAAAATCATGAAAACCTTATGGATATTTTTTTAAACTAAGTATTTTAGTTACCTGAATTTCAAATGTAATTAAAAATATAAAACACAACTCTATTTTAATGGAAATTATCTTTGGAAAGCAAAAATGTGTCATTATTGTTACAAAAATTTAACGACAAATGACAGAGCACCTAATGTTTAGATTCACACTTTTTAAAACTTGTCTCTTTGCTACATTTTAATAGAGTAGATTTTTCTATTTCTTTTTTTTAAAGCTCCACTTGCAAAATGGTTTCTTTTTTTTCATTTAACATAATAAAATGTAAATGACAAGATCACATGTCATTTTAAGTTTCCATAATTATTAAGTAGATTAAAAGGTCAGAAAATAAATTGCCAAAGGAAGGATGAGTTAGTGAAAACTGGCATTTCTTCTTTAATTCCCCCCAAATTAATGGGAATTTATATGCCTATATAAATATGTACATAAGTTTATATAAACTTGTATAAAGGGAAGATATATAAACTGCTATTTCTAATTCTTATTAAGTTAATAGGAATTTATATTCTGTTAGTAATAGAGCAGAATTTTTTTGATAGGAATATTAAATTATAAATCATAGCATTAAATTTTATGAATTTAGGATTTATGATCATTCAGACTTTTCAGTGAAATTTATGTTTTGAGTATAGATAATAATATAATTTGAAGTTCAAATTAAGATTTAAAAGAGAAGGTACAGTTGAAAGCATTTTCTAATTTTCATTTTATTTCCAGAGTATAAATGTAAATAATGAGTTTGCAAGTAATTTATTGATTATGAATTTTCAAATAAGGAGCTAAGACCTTGATAAATTTTATTGATTATTTTCTATTTTGATCACAATTACCATATAATTTCCAAGGCTCCATTTTGCTATGGTGTGTGTGTGTGTGTGTGTGTGTGTGTGTGTGTGTGTGTGTGTGTGTGTGTGTGTGTGTTGGTGACAGTTATTTTTAACTATGTAATGCAAACACCTGAATGATAACAGAAACTTCAACCAAACCGGCCATTTAAAAAATCACAGGGTCCCCTGATTCTTGAGAGACTATTTCCAACAATCTGGGAAGTCACATGTTCATCAGGCTATGAACTAAGTAAATATGTTTGAGAACATGTACAGTACTATTCTTCAAATGAATGTAGATGCTCTTATGAGAAAACGCACATCTGAAAGTGTTATTGACTTTTTAGGTTTTCCATTATGGATTTTCTCAAATAGTGGGCACTCAAACTCATATTTGAATGTAAAAGTCTCTAATATTAAATAATGTTGATGTGAACTTCTTAGACTTTAAAATATTATAAAATACAGATACAGGTAAAAACTATTCTCTTTTAATATAATAGAGTCAAATTGACTTATGTTTGTAGATCCAACTAACATTAATTTCCTATTTTTACAATGATATCTGTGCATTATGCAAATACAGAGTTAGAGGAAACATTGAGTTTTTTCCACTTATGTCACAGAGAGCATGGCTCTTACCAGACAGGTGACATTTATCGGGTTCTCCTCTTCTCTCCTGCAGCTCTGTATGGACTATAAGGTAGTCTTTTCCTCCACAGTGTCTTTAATTGCTCAGTTTCCAGCTGTCTCTAAGTGAGAAGCTAGCCAATTAGAGAACAATCAGCATGATCACTTTAGTGATCTTCAAGATCAATAAGAAACTAACTGAATTGATTTCCCAACTTCTTTCTGGAAGCTTACTTTAAAAGAGATATATTTTTTTATGTGCCTATCCATGCATATGGACCGAGCTACATCCTGGTGCATTTACCTTCAGTAGACTGGCCCAATTCTTAGATTTCACTGGAATTTTATTGCAGTGAACATTACTTAAAATGAATGGCACATCAATCATTATTAGGAATTATATTATGTCGTTTGGTTTATGAATTTGGTTATGATAAGATTCAGTTCCTCTTAGAGGAGAAAGGATTTCATAACAAACGTGAAAAAAGGAATCATGTAATCAGGATTATTTCCACCTCCCTCCCCCCACAATGGATGAAGTTTATTATCAATAAACAAACAAGTAAACAAATGAAAGTCATTGGGCAGTTGTTCACATAAACGCACTTTTCTTATTGTTGTTATTTTCTCCCAATTCACGTAGAAGGTATGTGATTGATTCACAGGCAGCAAGGGGATCCTAAGAACACTTGCCAGATTCTACAACTTATAATATTGATATTATAAATCCTGAAAATAGTCTAATGTTATTTGAACCTAATTTATATAGATGGTATAACTTACATGAAAAATACCCAGTTGGGTAAGAGACCTATTGGTTTTCTCCATTCCCTTGAGAAATAAGAGCCATGAATTTCCATAAAGCAAATGAGTTTCAAGTTAAGACAGCAGTGATCAGTAGCAGCTTCCCACTGAGCCAGAGCACTGGGTGAGCCTGGGGGCAGATGGGAACAAATCATTTCGCAGCCAAAGAGAGTAACAGGAAGGCCTTGTTATTTTTCTGTTTTCTGAACAGACCCCTGCAGAGGCAGGCAAAGGCAATAGGAATCAAGCTTACCACCTGCAGAGATGCAGGAGAACAAGAATAGGCTGGGTTTCTTGTACTAGTCAGGATATTGTGCATGGAATTCTGACTGATTCTAAAGTCAAAATGATGTAGAGAAGGAGGCCATTATTTGGTGAAATAGAGAGTGTAGGTTGCCCACCATGATGTCAAGCCATGAGCAAAACTTCGTATGTCTCCATTTTTTACTGTATTCAGGTGATGATGACCCCATACATGGTCATTTCAAAGGGAAGTATATTCCGCAGAGAACATAGAGGAGCATGTGTCTGTGATGACAAACATTCCAGGGAGAAGTGAAAAATCTTGACCAGCGACAACAAAAACCCCCACACAACCAACTAACTAACCAACCAATCAACAAAAAAACTTCAAAGAGTAAACAAATAGTGGATAGACATTCTGAAATTCACAACTGACTGCTTTATCCAATTGCTTTATAAATGGGAACTCTTCTCTTTTGGAAGTCTCTAGTAAGTGGACTCCTTAGACTGATGTCCACTGATTTCAAAGCATGTCTTGACCATGGCAAGAAAAGAGTCATACACACTGCTAGGAAGACGATAGAATTTAATCCTGCATCTCAATGTTATGCCATATAATGGAAACCATGCAAAGTGCATTTTATTATTTCGAGAAGGTAAGAACTCTAATATGTCACTCAAAAAGCAGTGGGATTGTCACAGGTTTACCTCTGGTCGACGATCCTTTGAGGGCTTTATCAAAACTGTGACTGGGAATATCAGTGGAAGTCAAATCTACTCAGGCCCTTGCATGCTAGAAGAGGCAGCAGCTGATCTGTAGGCTTGATTATTTTGGTGTCACAGCAGTGTGGGCGGTGACATTGCAGCCGTAACTGAATACGGAATGTGAAAAGTATCTCTGCAACCCAGAAGCTCATCTCCGAAGGAAGCAGAGATAGGAGAGCCTATGAGACCTATGAATTTGCAGATATCATGTACTGTGCAGGCACTTCTGCCTCCTCAGAACAAGGGAAAACGATTGCTGTTCTCCTCAGAGGTTCGTCAGCTTCGTACTCCACTGTGGATGGTGAAATCACAGTCATCGGGTCAGACAAATGTCCTCTCCTTTCCCTTTTCTCTAGTATTTGTTGATTAAAATAGTTCTACTGTGCTCGAATTTATGAAGCTCACTCATGTTGTTCATCGTGTGTGACTGTTCAATTTTACCCAGGCTCGTAGGAGAATAGTTGTCCCTCTCTTCCTTTTTATATCTCCCTTGGTTTTTACAACTTCTCCTCTCATTTCCATTTGGTATTTTGTAATCCTGTGTAGTCACTGAGAATTTTCTAACGTTAGTGGGTAATGCTAATTAAATCAAACATTTATGTATTTGAAGCAAAACAACAGAAATTTCTTTTAAGAGACTTGAAAGCAAATATGATAACCTGTTCTGAAGATTTAGATTCTTTCAAAAGTCACATTTCCAGGTAAGAAGAATAAAGATATAGGCAATGCTCAAAACCCCTTTTCCTGGAAGATTTTTGTTGCTAAATATTTCTATTCTAGTGCATGTGACAAAACTAAGATGAATTTTCCTCATTGCCTCTAAAAGGACTTCTGTGTTCCTTCTCTGAAATCATAAAACAAACACATACTTTTCTTTGTAAACAATGTATGTATTACTAAGAATGGGATACTAAAATTGGAATTTAAATAATAAAGCTTTTTCTCAATTGCACTGGTTTAGATTTATGCACATGATTGTGGGCCGAGAAGCAAATTATATTTGATTCATGAAGTAGCTTTTAAGGACAAGAAATCATTGGGATGTGTAATCATTGAGATGCACAGGCAGAGGCAAATTCAGTTATTGCAAAATGGTGAGCATTCCTCTTCATGAGATATACTTAATATTACTATTCTCTCAAAACCTAAACTGAAGACACACCATCTGAAAAATGTAAACATATCTATGCTTACGCTGAAAACTTGCTTACATAAAATATGATTCATATCAGACAATTTTTATACTAACATGAGATTGTTTTGCATTGTTTCCATGACTACAGAAGTTTTCTTGAAACAGCTGTAACTCTACTTCAACATGGCTGCTTGCACTCAAATATGGTTTCAGTAGGTCTTGTTTCTGAACGAATAGATGCTATAGAATCTTTGTAACTTTGAATGGATTGCATATATTTGAATACCTGCTCTATAAGACAGGAGAGCACTTTTTAGATCTAATCATTCTGTATAAAGAGTAATACTGCCAACTAAGTTCTCTGAGTGGCAGTGAAGTGTGATGCCAAGTAACTCAAATAATAGAATCATAAAAAAGAGTGGGCTCTCTCTTTCCTTCCTTACACTATGTTGGTTCTACTTGAGTTTTAACTCATTTTTTCCCCCCAAAGAAATAATAAAACTTTCGTATCATCTCAGACCCAGTAGTACATTCTGGGAACATCTTAATATATTGCCATAGAATTTTGTTCTGTCTTCAAGAATATGGGGGTCTCTTTTGGATGTGAACAGAACAAATACCTCTAAGTTTCTGGAGGTTGGGAGAGAAGAGCTCACTCCTCCTGTACCATATGAGATCACAGGGCTGTCCTTTCTCAGTATGGGGTCTGGGGCATTGCTAAACATTAGTTCCCAAGTTGGTTGGCTATGAAATGCTAACTTGAAGCTCTCTCAAAATTCAGAGGCAGCAGCAACTCTCTCAATTTCTTCTGTAGCTTCATATAGTTTAATTCCAAGTGCAGATTTTCATGGAGTTACCATTTACTACACGTAACGCAAAGTGAGTTGAAAAAGTATATTATTAAATTTTTATGAAATGTGTGATGGGAAGAACGCCAGAAAATTGATTTTTCTCTGAATACGTGCCCAGGGTCTAGAATCATCTTTTCATATATTTAAGTCAAGAGATGCTTTCAAAGGTTGATATATTTAATTTAATGATTTTCGAGCTCTTAAAATTTCTTTTAATTGCATATGCAGCTATTCAATGTTATGTGAAAAGTACTTTGTTATTATAGGATGCACTTTCAATTCTCCCTTAGCCCACTTTTCATGTTCCTAACATCTCAATGACAATAGTCCTTATGTTTGTAACCTGAGTGCCTAGAATACAGTAATATTGGTTAAATTAAATTGAACTTTTCCCATATGCTGCTCTCTTTAATAAATATTATGGCATTACATGACAAGAACGTGAATATTTGCCACACACTATAGTACACTAAGTATGTGGGTTTGCTTAATTCTTCAACAGTAATGTATATAATTCTTTGAAGTTTTAGTATTTCGATTTCAGTAGAAAACAATGACTGTGGGTTGTAATTATTTCTAGTTAAATTTAACTGTCTCTCCGATGGATGTCTCAAAGTTAGACCCTTTAATTGACTTGTCAATTTAGGCCCTAAAGTCCTAATGACAGGGGTCTTAAATAAAATCTGGATGCCACATTCTGTGACTATGAATCCTATAGCACCTCACATAGAGAAAATACAATGGTTAGGCCAAGGCACCGATGAAGGTCCACGTTTGTGCCCATCCCTTCTCCTAGCCCGAGCAATATGGCCTGTGAGAAAAAATTATGTTGAGGATCTAGGCAAGAATCCTGATGCTTCGACAATGGCCGTAAGGATTCTTTAAGACACCTATTTTCTGTTGGCGGATATTTCCATGAAGGGGATAGCGTTTCTGGCTGTATAGCCACAGCAGGGGCATGGGTGGGCAGTGGAGGAGCCGAGAGGCTGAGGCTATCATGTCCTCTCAGTTTGCTTTGGCTAAGACTCTCTGAAGTTTGAGAAAACCCAAGAGGTAATAATAGCAGCTTCTGCAGTACTGTTAGCTGAAGCTGGAAGAATCGCTCATGGGCCACCTCATCTTGGTAATTGCCAGCATTACCAAAAGAACCTTGTTTTAGCTTTTGAACGTATAAATATATTTGATTTCAGTAAGAACTTTGAATGCTTTGGGGGCTTTGTGATAAATGTGGTCAGGGAGAATCTTTTCTTTGCATCTCAGTTTTATTTCTCTAGGCTTTGTATCTGTGCTTCTGAATTTCAACTTTTGCTTAGATCCTGAAAGTACATTCTGAGAAAAGGCTGGAAGTAGAATTTTGTTAGCATCTTTTAGGTAATATTAAATAAGCTAAGTGTGCCATTTCAATAATGAAATTTGCAAGTGAATGAATGTCAGTTTTAGCAACACATGTCATATTATCTAAGGAAGTGACTATCCTCTTACCAACTCAAAGCTATTTTATTAAAGGGTTTATTTTTAAACTGCCAACTGACTATTTCAATGTTGAAAAGTATTTTCAATGGCTAAATTAAGAGTCCTGCTTCTTTTGATGGCACCGTTGGAATGCCATTCTATCATAGAAGATTCTGGTTGAAGAGCTTTCCGCCTTCCCAAGGAGATTACTCTCAGGCTTTTGTGCCAAGGGCTATCTGAGAGAGGTGGTTCCCAGTGAGAACTAACACACACACACACACACACACACACTCACAAACTCTCTCTCTCTCTCTCTCTCTCTTCTCTCTCTCTCTCTCTCCAATGTTGATAGTTTTCATTTATCACTACAAATATGGGGCATTTGCTACATGGTAGGCCAAGCTTTTTATGTACATTATTTCACTGGGTCCTGACCACAGCCCAATAAGATTACTATTACTGGCCCTACTTTTAATGCTAAGTAGCATCCTACTTTTGATGCTAAGAGAGCTTGAATATGTTACTCAAAGCCACAAAGCCAAAAAATACTAAAATGTGTGCTCAGATGTGGATCCAGATGACCTTGAAGCTCAAACTTTTAGCCTCTTCACTAAACCCTTTTATTTGACATCATCAAATTGTTAATGAGGATCCAGAATATTACAGCAAAAGGTTTAAAATGAAAGTGCGAGCAAATACCCAATGGGGGTATTGGCAATAAATTGACTCACTTTTGGCCCAGCTGTCTCATCTCCCCTCTTCTTTCCTTTCTAGTGATTGGCAAAGAAAGAAAAATGTAGGAGCAAAGTAACAGTGAAGGTCAAGACTAAAAGAGAAAGCACTGCCTACTTGGGATTAGAATCTCTACAGCACGTAATTAGATGAAGAAGTGAAACTTTCACTTCACATGTATAGTCTACATTACTGGGCCACCAGACTAGGAAGAGAGCCCATTCATATGGACAAGGGTGAAATAGGAAGGAAGAACAAAGCAGACCATTACATTTTCTTTATCTTTAGATTTTATAAGAAACTTGAGCTCATCTGGCCTACTCAAGGCTGCTACTTCTCATTTGCCAAGGAATTGCAAGGTTGTTCTAGCAAATTTATGACAAAAAATGGTTTTGAATGGAAAATATTGAAAACACATTTATTATTTACTTTAGAATGTCTTAATAGAGAGCTGCCATTAGGCTGAAATAACAATTGTTGAAAAATGGCCTTATGAACAGCAAACAGCACTACCATGTCCCTTGAGAGAAATCATGTTATTATAGCCCACGAAAAACAAAATTTTCCTCCCCAGTAACTTGTATGCAAATATTTCATTTTCCCCTAGTGTGTATCATTTGAATTATCCCTTTTACTTGTGTGCGTGTATGTGTGTCTGTGTGTACACACACACACAAATGTATTTATTTAACATTCTAAATCTTTTTAAGGCCCTGGTGTTAATTATTTTGATCAGAAAATGCAAAAAAAAAATAATGCATATCAATTCTGGAATATAATATTTGAGAAATGGAGATTATTAGAGGCAAATACAAGACTTCACAGAAGAAAATATTAAACTACTTATCTTGGATTTTTTTTCTCATCCAATGGATACATGGGTTGGGTCTGTATAACTACAGCCAGTCAGATCTGAGACAGTAAATTCAGTTATTCTGATCCACAGCGTTTGCTTTCCTGAAATACTACCTTTGGATGTCTGATGTGTATTTGTGCCTTGTTAGGTTGAAGAACAAATACTAATTTGAGACTACTGAGAGCCTGTAGACTCAAGAATACTCTTATAAGGAAAGCTGGCACCAGTTTTATACTTATGTCTTCATGGATAACTGCAATGTACTTTATTCATTTAATCAATGCAGACAAAAGTTCAAAATGGGGAGCTTTTTGTCATTGGCCAGCTGACTTGACTGCCTGCCTTTATAGATCAAACAAAATGGGTGATTGCCAAACCTCTACTGTATTTTATACCGAAGAAAACCAGTCAAAGAGGAGAATTGTCTGAGAAACTACTTAGAAGACTGACATTTTACAAAAAAAAACTTGACATTTAGAAAAGATAAAATAGACCAACTTATTGGTGAAGATATTGTATAAACACAGTCTTCTGGAAAATATGCTTGAGTCATTGTTAATATTTCATGTCCAAGTAACTACACAGAATTGAAAAGCAGATCACTTATTTTTTTTCTTATGGTCATTTGAATCTTTCTGTTTTGAGATTAAGCTTATTAAATCCATATTTTTAAATAGTTTAAACTGTTCTGAAGGTAAACAAAATCATCCGTCTATTTATCAGTCTGATTCAAAAAGCATAAGTATTCTGAGCAGAGTTAACAAAGGAAAATAACATGTAAAGGGAGCATGCAGTATGAAAAAAATCTATTGAGAAATGAAGGGTATATTTTAATGCTTGACTTCCTGCATGAAAAAATGACGAGTTCATTGACCCACTGTTACCTTTTGTGAACGCTTAGATGGCAGCGAGAGAACTGCAGTTAAAACGGGGAGAAAAACGAAAGCCTAAGAAGGGAAAAATCTCCCATCATGACTCTCAGGAAGCACTTGCTATGCACAAGAATCAACCTTTCTACAGCTGACGTATGACTGTGTTTCAGATTACCTTCCATGTTAATCTCTTCCCTCACAATAATGGAGCTAGGTAAGAAATGTCATTCTTTTAAAAAATACAAAACCAAGAAATAAAGGTGGAAATGAAGTCTTAAGCAGGAGATAATTTTAAGGTTAACATTAAGGGTGAAAAGAAGAGCAAAATATTCCCTTACAGAAGACTAGAAAGTCTTGGATGTCCACACAAGGTGCTTTTATCAGAGGTAGCATTTACTTTACATGTACTGTGGTCAATTTAACAATCTATGGTTTTTCTTTGATGAGGCCATAAATATTTGCTTGAAATAAAGATTACATACAGTAGGTTTATCTCCCATGATGACCTCAGTTTACATACCATAGCCTGTTGCAGTCCCATTGGGCGTCTTCCTTGTGATTATGTGCACAAGCTGAACTAATTAGTGTGGTATAGTTATTCCCTTCCAAGGCTTAATTTAGTCTGGATGTCCCTCTATTATGCAGAGTGAAGTGGCCAGAGAGGAAAGAGTTTTGATGACTCAGAGCAGGCACTTTCCATACATCCTTGCAGTGACCTGCTTCCACATAAGATGGTGGCTTCTAAGTTCAGTTGAGGGTCTGAATGGCATGAGACCCAGTTAGGGCAATGGAGCAGTTTCTGCTTCTAGATTTTCTAGCTGAAAGAAAAAAAGAAAGAACAAGGACAGTGAGTGTTTCAGATTGGGTTACAGCACACATTTATTGGGCATCTTCTGTGTGTCAGAACTATATTGAGAGCCTTTGCGTATACCTTCTTCTGCAAGCTTCAGAGTTTTCCCTAAATGTGAATATGCCTCTTAAAAGAGGGATTTCCCAACATAGAGACCGATGTGATGATCAACAAAGACATGCATTCCGGACATCAGGCTACAGTGGGCCCCAAGGGGGCAGGTGGTTGTGCAGGCACAGGTAGCTCCATGTGCTTCATTAGAACTGGATGCCTTCATGGAGATGAGTCTCCCTCCAACAAAGGAACTAGGAAGCCACGTGGTGGCCTGAGAGCAAATAGCTGCCTCAGAACCTCTACTGTCTGACCCTGCACTTCTGGATCCTGATTTGAAAGCCTTTAACAATAACGTGAAGAGTCTTCTTTTCCAGGAGACTTCAGAAGCCTTGTCCCGTAAGGAGGGTGCAGTGGGGATAGGGGAGAAAGGTAAGGGTGGGAAAAACATAAACTATTATGTCTCCTTTTGATATCCATGCTCAAATGTACCAGGCTCTCTTGAGGAATGAGGCTCACTCATTCAATTAGTCAGATTTAAAACAGTAAAATGGGGAAGGAAGTAACTTTGACCTTTGGGTGGAGCTGCTTGGACCCCCGTTATGTGCCCCTTCTGCTGTTCTTGGGGCTGAACGTGTAATTGGAATCGATAGTTTACATGCTTGTCCTGTGAATGCTCATATTGCCCAAGGGAGATGTTCTGATCTGGAAGAGCCACCTGAAGAGAGGTGACGGTGGGACGTGCGTATACCCGATCACAGCTCAGCTTCTGGTTCCCTTCCGATATGATAGCCCTGTGTGGCCAGTGAAAAATGCTGAAGGAATCTGGAGTCTCATGGAGGATAATTGTCAACTGAATTCAGTTTTTGCCCCTGCAGTTCGAGCTCTTCCAGACATTGTGACTAGCACTGAATCAGTTGCCCATGATGGCACCCAGGACGCCATCTTAGACTTTGGTCATGCCTTTTCTCCATCCCTTTGGCACTCGAAGATTAAGATCCTTCACCTGGCTTAGCTTCCAAAAACATGGTTACTGTGCAGCCATGGTAATGTTGGATTCTTCTGCTTTTTGCCACCAGTAGGTGGGCCAAACCACAGAACAAGCCTCTCTTTTTTTTTTGCAAGTAACTTGTTTCTACTACATTAATGATATTACGTCAACCAGCCCCAATAAAGTTAGCAGATGCTAACTCAGCATGAAGACCCAGGAGTGCTCATTAATTCTGATAAGATTCAGAGACCAGCCACCCAAGTCAAAATTTGGGGAGCACGTGAGCTACTGCTTAATAGTGGGTTCTAGAAACAGTAAAAAAAAAAAAAAAAAAAAATGTTCTTTGTGTTACGACTCTCCAAGGCTGGAAAGACCGAAACTTAATTGCATAGTTGGGTTTTGGAGACAATACGTGCCTTATCTATGTACCTGTTTTGTTGAGGCTACAGGTTAATCAGAAAATCTGCCAAATTTCGCAAGAGACCTAAGCGACAGGCGACCCTGGAGGCAGTGCAACAGGCCGTCCCAACAGCCCAGCCCTAGGGCCCTTCAAACTACAGATTTCTGTTAGAAAAGGCAGCCTCCATTAGGGGTGGCCTTTGGCGCTTCCCTGACACCAATCCCTTCTTCAGCTGGGGAAGGGATACCTTCAACCTTGGAGGTGCGGGGACGGGACATTGATTAACACGATCCTTATCTCTAAACGCCAACCCTGTAACAGGCAAAACAATCACATGGTCCACTGAGACAAGCAGTCGCTCTGGCTGCCAGGCCAGTCTTCTGGGAGCATCACTTCGATCTGTACACCGTGGGATCAGAGACTCGCATGGGCTTGGCTGGCCCTTAGTTCCTCTATGTGCCTACTGTTATCAAAGGCAGCAGCTCCTAAATGTGAAGCCCTTGTCCATGTGAAAATGCAAAGATAGGTGCAGTCTTGTTTCAGGTAAGCTCACACCAATTCCTATGACACCTGAGTGCCCTTGGGTTATGCCATGCATGGCTATCAAGGCTACAACTACTCGGTGACCATGCCCATATGGATTATCCAAATTAATGTAACAGTGATCAAAATTAAGTTTGTCAACAAACTCCAGATGGAGCCTGTCCCCTTCAAATGTATGTTTGCAAGTGGGACAGCGTGGGACACAGGATTTGTCTCCACTGGGCATGGGGTCTGCAATTTGGCTCATCTTTGGCTCCTGCAATTGTTGGCTATAATACTGCTCCTTGGATCGCATCCCCTTTGTTAGGCCCCCAGGTAAGTAAGGAGGGCTGTCCTACCTGAGGGATACATGGATTCCTGTTTCCATACAGCAGTGTGAGTACTGTTTCCTGGCATCAGAGTCCACCTTCTAGAGGCAGGTCAGCACATTTTTGCTGACCGAGCTGAACTGCGAGTAACTATCTTTGACTATGAGTTGTTTCTGTAGTCACACAGTCAGTTAAGAACCTTCACTGCTGACTGCATGAGGCCCATGGCGTGACCATTTTGTGATTGCTCGCTCCCTCTCCCAAGGGAGAAGGCTCGGTCTGCTTACTACAAAACATGCTGAACCCTTAGGTCTGGGCTCCTGAACTGCAGGGCCATCCATGATGTACATGGCAACAGTCTGAGCCCATTGTGTCACACCATGGGACATGTGGGCAAGGAAGCCAGCACTCCCCATGGCGATGCCCCTACTGTTTGCCGAGCCGTCAGTAGTAAACTGCTTTCTCTGGTCCATTGAGTCACATTGTTTATTCTTGGCACCCATGGAGTCCTGGACAGCTGCCCTGCTTCCTTGCTGAGACCTCTTCTTTAGAAGCTTGTAACTTCCTGCCTCTTTTTAAGGCTAGTTTTTTGCCTATTTTGAAGAATAAAGTTTTGAAAATCTCTTAGATTCCAATCGAAGTTTATTTAAAGCACTTTTAATCTCTATGCAACAATCGAGAGGGAATTTAAGAGATTGTCTTTTCCAACTTCATCCATCTACAGAAGGAGGCAGAGGTCTTTGGAAGTGAAGGGACATGCCACACGGAATTGGTGAGGAAAGCTGGCTTAATATTTTTATTTTTGCTTTTTGCAGCCACTCTCTCTCATTTCCATTTTCTCTTTCCCATTTGTGATGCCATTTAAGTTGCAATTGAAGTCAATAACAGCCTTGGGTACTTTTGAAGCTGATCATAGTTTCTGTCAGTAATAGGCTTCGAAATCTCATTTGTTACAAAAAACATAAAAGCAGAGCCACACAAAATACATTTGGGCTTGGGGACTCAGAGGCAAAGTTCTCCATTTACCTAAATCATAGGAACTTGTCCCTTCTTCCATGCTCATTGCCAGAATCGGACAAATTGGGGTGTATGTATAACAAGGGGTCAAATTTCAGTAAAGGAGAATTCAAGGAGAGGTGAAATAATCTGATAGTTCAAAGAATCCAGACTCAATATGCCATATGCTTCCTCTTGCTTTTAATATGGGTTTATTTTTACAATACATTTTTTATTTCATAAAAGGAAGCTTTGGTGGTTACTTTTGATGTCCACTAGAAGATGCCTGCCCCCAGAGTCTGCATGGGGTAATCAGTCAGACCCAGAAATGAGTCTTAATTCGTTGTCAGTCGAAAAAGGCTGGGAACATCCTGCTTATGACGAGATCCCCTAAGTGTCTGGTGGCCTGGGATAACAAGCTCACCCAGTCGGTGGTCAGGTGACACCGGAATCTCTGTCCCCTAACTTCTGGACTTGTGTTCTTTTACAAGAAAGTTTGCAATTATTCAGCCTTTGGTACGCTTCTCACAGTTGAGTATAGATGACTTTTAAAAGAAAGCTATTTTTCTCAAGGATGATTCATTCAAAACAAAAGGATGTGTCAATTATAAGGCTTATTCTTAGCAATGTGTAGTTTAAGTCAGTGAAAACATATCTGAAAGCTACAGAGACTTTTTCCCCTTTAGGATTGTAACTAGAAAGTGGCAAGCTTCAAAACAAAGCAAAACAAGAGTGAAAACCCAAACAAAACACAGCCTGCTCTGTTTTCAGATATGAAGTTGCAGATCTTGTTTGTATTTAGACTACATATTTTAAATGAGTGAGAATAAGAGATCAACAATTTTAGAACACTGGTGACTGCCTGGAATTATGGGATGTTGCCATTTATTGCAGTAAAACACTGAATCGTGAATAGATTTGTGACTGAGACTAATGGTCTCCAGCGGGCTTTTTGAAGCTACTTAGTGAAACCTTCATTTTGTGAGATGTTACAAGGTATCCCTTGAAAACTTGGGCCTGTTCCCAGATAAGTTTGAGAACTTCAGCTTAAAAAACAAAATGAAAATATATAGTGATAGATATATGCAGTACACGCACACACAGTAGGACTTTTCAAAGCCTTAAAATGCTAACATACAGTATGAGTCCTCATGGCCAAAAATAAGATAGGCACTATTTCCTAACGGTTGTCTAAAGTGCTATTTTTTTTATTGATCCACATTAACACTTCACTATAGGAACTATATGAACCTGGTAGAATTTATGAAAACTAAAAACATCATTCGGAGAGTCATCGTCTTTGATTCCCTACATATCAAATCTCGACACCTGAGTCGAGCAACATCCCTGCCATGCAGGCAAAATGCCGATGCTTAAACATTTAAGGCTACTTTGACAAGGAAATTCTTGAATTTCAAAGCTTAGAAAGTTCTTTCTTTGGTTGTATTGAAATCCCTTTTCCTGTAGCTTCCACTCTTTGGCTTTAATGAGTAGAGTTGTATTAGATAAGTCGAATTCCTTACTCACTTCTCTTTAAGTATGTGAAGATAACTACCTTGTCTTGAGTTTTCTATTTCCTAGGGTAATCATGTGTTCTTATTTCAAACACTTGTCATATTGAAGAATTTTAATTCACCTTCTTGGTTGCTCATCTCTGAATACTACCTAATTTGCTTATTTCATTTTTGAAGTCTATCGTCTGTTAAAATGGAGCTAACATTTTTTTGGTTCTAGACACTAGATTTCTGTTGATGTAGTCGAGCTATAATTGCTTAAGTTTTTGCCTACTCTTCTAGTATGTTTGGTTCATTTTCTTATTAGATTATTTGGCATTCCTCCATTGATCGAAAGCTTAAGATGGGAATCAAAGTTTATAAATCTACCCGGTATACTATTATATCCAAAGCATAATTCAACATAGTATAGCATTACAGAAATTAACAAGAGCTTGTCAAATCTCTTGTTAAAAACACTATTGATAGGGGGTTTACTTGATTCCCTGTCCCACAATCCTCTAAGGAAAAAAAAACTTTTTTAGTTTTGTCATAATTAATTCTTGGAGAATTTATCTTGCCTCCTAGAGATTACTGCTTCCTTTCTAAGTACTCTCAAAATACATTTTAATAATCTGATCTGGGTTCTAAAAACAATCAGTGCAAAGGTAAATATTCTGTGTGGTTTTTAGTTGCTACAAAGTTCCCATTAAAATTAAAACTCTTTCTTTCCCCTAGTTTTTTTAGGACTACTCCCATTCCTCTTTGCTTCCGAAGTTATGATTTGTTTCATTAACTATGTTTCATTTAAAAGTTCTCTTAATGTTTTAAGATCACCAGGCGATTTGGCCTCATTCAGAGCTTCCCACCGATGAAGATCATTTTCTCTGAAAGAGAAGCTTAAAATAAAATTATTTGAAGAACTGTACTTTCCTTGTCTTTTATTAATACTGTCTTATACTTTGCATCTGGCTAGCAGTACAGAAGAAAGCTTTCTTTTAAGAAATCAGTGTGATGTTTCCAAGGAGATTTAGACTAAAGTCAGGACACCTGGGTATAGCTCCAGATCTCAGGCATGACTTTAAAGACATCACAACTAATTTGGATCTCGATGTTTCTTCATCTGTTAAACATGGTTCGTCAGGTTAGGTTAGTGAGTCTCAGCTGAATTTTTTTTTTGGGGGGTGCAAAATCTAGAGACATTTTGACTGTCACAGCTAGGAGTGGATGGACCCTACTGACATCTAACAGGTAGAGGCCAGGGGTCTGCTCAACATCCTACAATTCACATCCCCCACAACATACATTATCTGGCCCAAAATGTCACTAGTGCCAAAGTTGAGAAGCCCTGAGTTAAATCAATCTTATGATGATTCCTTTGGCACCGTTATTTTATTCCTTTTCATTTTTCTTTACAAGAACTATAATTCAGTTTCTTGGGGAAAATGGGTGGGGAGAGGAGGTAAGAATAGTAAGTCCTCACTAAGTGGCTTGGACTAGCAATATTAGCCAGTTGCCTGATGCTGTGCTGTGTGCTTTGCATGAACACTCATCCATCACATTCACATGAAAACCGTTAGCGACTGTAGTTATCACCGTTCTGATAGATGAGGAAATTAAAATATGGAGAATTTCAGAAACTTGCCCAGGACATTTTAGCTGGTCAGTGGTAGAATCTGGATAAATAAATGAGCCACCTAAGTTTTTAGAATTTTATATTATACCTGCTATTCTAATCTAAATATAAACTTTCCTTTTATCAGATGCATTTTTTTAATTTAAATTACATATACTAGAGTTTATATCAAATATAATTATGACTTTTTCTTTAGTCACAAACATTGTCTTAAACTCCACTTGAAAACTAAGTATTTGAAAATACTTTGCTGTCATCTTTTATATTTAGAAAAAAAGCAGAGACAGATGGGTGCTAATCAGGGAGACTACGTCATAAATTATATAAATGTATAACCATTGTGCTGTATACATGAAACTAACACAAAAATCATAAAAAACGTTTCTGGTCCACAGTTTCCCTATTTATGGAATCAGGAGGTTTGAATTAGATGGCAGTGGCATTCCATTTCAGATCCAATATTCTAAGAACTGAGTATTTTGCATCTGCTCGATAAATCCAATTGCATTGTTGGGATTTAAATATTGATATTTACTTAATTATAGTCTAATCATTTGGAAGTTTATTTGTCCCATTGAATTTCTGAAATAACTATAAAAATTCTCAGTTACAGTGTGTGTTAACCAAACTGCAAACGTCCATTTGTAGCATTTTAGGGTTTTATGAATGACATGTATATATCTCTTCTATTTCCAAAGAGTAGCTCAAAGAAAACATTTTTTTAAAGTTGATGTTTTGAATTTGAATGAGCCCACATAAAACTATATTTGGGGTCTTATGAACATAAAGATGTTTAACTGGCCGAGAAGAAGAAAGAACAGCAAAAGTGAGATATTCTTGCTATGTTGGTTAAATAGGTGATTGCCTTGTCAAATATGTAGTGAACATGTTCCATTTTATATCTGATGGTCACTGCATTTTTTTATTGCCAAGGATTGCTTTGGTGTTATTAAAATTTTGAAGTTTAAGATATTTTTATTTCTTAATGTCATTTTCCATAGGCTTTGCTTTGTTGCTTTTCGATTTGATGTGCTAGAGGTACCTATTTCATCACACACACAAAAATTATTAATTTCTTATACTTTAAGGCACTTAGATGTACTATTTAGAAATTCTGGATCATATATATATTTATATATTATGTATTACATATTACACATTACATATTCTATATTATACATTACATTTTTATATATTAAATATTTATAATATAATATATAAATATATAGATAAATTATATTTTATATATAAATATGATTACATGTATATTTTCTGGATCATTTATATATGTATATGTGTATTTTTCTCTTAATCATAAAGATTTGATAATATAGGTAAAAAACAGACAGGGCTTGATAGATTTTATAGATTTCTATTATCCCCAGAATTTCTGGTGTCTATATGGTAAACAGAATAGTAAAAAGAATGAAGCTGATTTTGGACAAAAAATGTGCTCTGTGGATCAGTTCTTATTCCTTTCTTCCTTTTTCCTTCCTTCTTTCCTTCCTAATAGACACTATTTTACATATACAAATGGCCTGAATAACTTTAATATATATTCATTCTTATCCTGAAAGTGCCATTATTTTAAATTGTTATGAAACTTCTGATGTTATTTGATACTTGATGATTATTTTATATAAGATAAATAAAGATTGACACCTTCCCAAACACTAACTCAGTAAGTGAGATGTTTTTCATGATAAATCAATACAAAATGGCAATTCACCTCTTAAGTTTAGCCAAATAGAAGGACATCTCATTTTAAATTTGTTTTTTAAAGAAAAATATGTTGCTATATTTTATCAGTTAGTTACACTCATTAAGACAACAATCCCAAGAAAATGCTATAATAATGATATTAGTTCATCCAATCATTAAAACTCAGAGTCCCTAAAAGATCAGAAAATTCAGTCAGAAACAACTCAAGCTAATTCACGTATCAACACCCACTGTACATTTTTGTTATACAGAATAACTTTCTGGTTGAACCCATTTATGGGTGAGTTGAAAAAACTGAGTTTTTGCAAGATGAAGAGGTGTGCTCCTTCATATATTGGTCAGGCACAGAGTGACAGCTAGAACATTTACCTTACTCCCTGTCCCCTCTGGCACTACCACCCCACTAAGCTGCCTTCTCTAGTAGGACAAATGTGACTGCAGTTAAGATCATAAAGGTCAACTTATGGAAATATCAAATGAACCTCTCTGGCATGAATAAAAAATTTAACTTGTAAAAAAGCAAATGCTTTCCTTTAGTGAGAGTCAATATGACTTTAATGATGGCAAAAGATTTTTAGTTCAAATAATTTGAGCTAGATAATGGTAATCAAAATCCTCATTATTAAATTTTTAATTCCTCATGTTATTCGTTAATCCATTCAAATGCTCTTCTTTACAACAGACACACAAATACTCTATGAATACATCTAAACAAACTTGCATAGAGACCTTACAATATTCAAACTATCAGTATACAAAGGCTAAAATTTAGTTTTAAGAGCCACCACCGAGAATAGTGTACACTAGCCTGGAGGAACAGTAGGGCACATTGATTATGAGCCTACATTATAAGAGTGAATTCAACATGTTCATTTCTCAGCCATTATTTTTTAATTATGAACTTGAGCTAGCTAATTCCTTAAACATTGGTTTCCTCAACTGTAGAGTAGACATAATGACTCATACTTCCTGGGATTAAATAAGATCCTGGACATAAACTGGTTACTAAATGTTATTACTAGTAATCTTAAAGCCAATTTTTTTCTGAGAATAAACTTATTTCCGATTAAAAAATAGTTTTTTTTCTCCCAGCTACTTTATAGAAACATACCATATCCTGATATTTATAAAAGACTTTTTTTTTTAATTTTAAGCCAAGATATACTCTAGAATCACACATGCATAAAGAGGCACATCTATACTCTGCATGTGTGTGTGTACATGCACACACACACTTATAACTGGAACTATTTCCTTTTTAAACCATAGAATTGAAAGAATAGCCATTTTGGTTTTCTTTACAAAATGTGGTCAAGCTCTGTAATTTTGGGAGATATTCTCGCTTGGGGCTTTTGTCATGGAATTGAAATGCTTTCCTTCTCAAATTAGCTCTCCACAGATGTCTTGTTAAAAAAAAAAATCAAGATCCAGTTTTTGAGGGTGATATTGTTGATTTTAAAAATCAGGCTTCTGCTTTTTAGTTTAGCTGATGATAGTATAGTTTTGTAGTTAGTACAAATGCAAAGTATCTCCTAATTTCTTGACCTGTTACTTTGATTAATACGTAAAGAAAGTGCTTTAAAAATCGTAACCAAAGGGTTTGGAAATGGACTTGCCATATTAATGCGAAGGAGTTAGCAGGTGGTGCTGTGTTAGCTTTATCATTATTGTATTACTTTCTCCTATGAATCTCACTGATAGGCATATTAAAAGTTAAGGCCTTCTCCAAGAATAACTACATTATTTTGCTAAACACAAGGTTCATTCAGTAAAAAAACTTTATATCAATCAGCTTCACAGAAATGATTACCCACGTTAGACAATACAATAACTTCAGTAGTGTTTGGATAAAATTATAGTTTAAATCAGAGTTTTCAGTTTAGTGTTTTATTCAAAATGCAGATTCTTGGACCATACTGTGACCCAGTGAACCAGAATTTCTTAGAAAAGTTCTTCAGAACTTACATTTTTCTGGAGCTCATTATAAAGCTTGAGAAACTCTGGCTGAGACCATACAATTATAGTTGGGTACAAGATGGCATTATGTGGGAATGCAGAGGAAAGCTTTGGATTAATATTAGAAGCCTGGATGTTTTTATCTGAGTTCTGCCTCTTACTGGTGGTTTGATCTTGTTAATCATTTAACCTCTTTGCACATTATAAAATTATATTTACCCATCAGGGTTGTTATAGGAAGCCGATGTGGTCGTGCACATGAACATACTTTTTAATCTGTATGCTGTGATGCAAATGTAAGATAGCATTATTATAGTTATAGTTAACACAGATCTTAAATAATCATCCAACTATTCTAATGAAGTTGTTTCTTTCCTATATAATGTTAAACATTTGAAAAATAATCTAGGTGTCAAAGCAGAAAATGCATTATGAAATGCGATCAGGGTGGAAACCAAACAGTAAAGATCAGCATCTCCAGTCTGAGTTGGACTGAGTAGATCTGAACATGTGGGGAGTGTTTTCAGGCAAAGTGGAGTCCAATAATGCAATAGTGGAGTACTATGTGCATAGAGGAATTAAACTGCCTTGAGAACACATGGAAAATGAATGCCTATGCCTGAGTCTACATCACAAAAATCTAGTAGCCATAAAGATGATTGGTTGAAAAATCAGGCATGAAGTGCTACAGCTGGAGCAGCAGCTGAGTCCTGGAATGCACAAAAGAACATGGGACCCTTTTTTCCCCCATACTTAGGGCACTGAGTCCAGTTCTTGGCTTCCTCATCAATAGTCTTTGTTAAAACCAAATGATAAGACAGTACGAGTGTAAGAAGTTGTTTGAAAAGTATAACTTCTGATCAGAGGACTAAAGGCTAGAGAAGAGAAAATAAAGAACCCCTCTCGTGAGTATTTTCTAGTTTCTGAAATGACATCAGTGTTATTCAGTCATTTAGGTTGCCAATCAAAAAAGGGGTTATTGCCACTACCCTTCGTAACTCTTGAAATATCATGAGCCTTCTGATCATTTGGTCAGTCGACAGATATTTCCAGACTACTTTGTATTGTGCCAGACACTGCATTAGGTAGATACTGGAGGCATCCCTTGGGAAGCTATGGCTTGCCTGTCTCATGCATCGTATGCCTCTGGTACGGTGAGCAAAAGTGGCCATAGTTCCTTCCCTCCCTGTATCCACACCCCCTTTACAATGTGACAGCAGCTACTATCATCAATAGATTGGAGTCTATTTTCCACCCCTTGAATATAGAACCTGGCCCACCATTCAAACATGCCTGGCTAACGAACAAACTGGAAGATGAGGATCCATGTGGAGCTGGCCTTTCTTGCTGTGGTTATCCTAGATCAGTCAGTTAAAAGCTGATCTGGAAGCTGCTGCTGACCACAGAGTGAGCTCAGCTCAAACGAGAAGAACTTTGCAGTCCAAATTACTAAACTATAGAATCACAAACTAAAAAGTGGTTGCTTTAAGCTACTAAATTTTGGAATGACTTGTTACACAGCAATGACTGACGGAGTAGGCTTTAACTATATAAGCATGATCCAAAGTTAATTTTGGGCACCACATTTTCTCAGAGGGCTTATCAAATTACCTTGATAACTGCCAAATCTCCACTCCACTTTGCGCTGTATGGACATGGTCTCAGTGTACAGCTGTCAGAATACAGACACCCTGGGAAGGTTTGATATTGGATCTCTGATCTGCAGAATATGAAGTTGACTAATGTGCTTGAGGTGTGACATATATAGTATACTATATTTCTTGGAGAAAACACAAATACATAGGCAGGACATAAACACCTACAACAATACAACTTCAAACAAACAGTTAAAAACTTAATGCCAATCCAATTAGCTTTGTTTCCTAGCATGATGGCTCATGATGTTCAACAACAACAACCAAACTGTTCATCATATTCTGAATTTGCACAACTCATCAACTATGTCCTATAGACACAGCTGTAAAGCCTCTGATTGTTCCTTCAGATAATTTTCTTACTTTGATATATTTTTGAAACTATGAGCAAAGGCTGATGTATTGTTCCAGGTGTGTGTGTGTGTAACTGCCTTGATTCTAACGATCACATTAGTGGAAATTAGCAAAAGGATCTTTGATTTATCTTAATTTTCAAATATGTCAGAGTGTCTTTTCCTCTCTTCCTGGCAGCCACGCTTCTTTGTCCAGCTCTCCCAGCTGGGCATTTTGGGAAAGCAGCCAATGCCGGGGCTAATGTGTTTCTGCTGTTATCTGACACCGATGCTGCTTCACAGAGGCAGCAATGAAGATAAGCCCTAATTGGATGTATTTTTAAAGCAAACCTTTTAGTTACTTAGAACAGAGATTCCCTGATTAGCTTCCTTTCTTCCCTCTCTGGCTGTGCAAGAACCACACTAATGTGAAAATGCTGGATTTGGAAGGAAGTCAAGGACACTGTCGGGGACAACTGAAGGACAATCATGCTGAACTCAGAAACGCTCCAGCAGACAGGCTGGAAGCTGTATTTCTAGGAGAGAGCAAGGTGAATTAAGGATGCTCAGAGAATGTGACAAGAGACCAGGATACACTACCAACTGCCACACCCTAAAGTGCCTGGAAGGAAAGGGAAGATATGGGTGGGCACTGAAGGAGAAGGAACCAGGGCTTTATAATGGAGCCACCACATGCTCCAGCCGAAGTATTTTGCTTCAATGCAAAGTATTTTAACCTTAGTTCAGAAGCGGGGTTTTTAAATTGCATTTTTTTTTTTTACTATATTATCCTCAGATTGGACTAAATCTATTTAAATCCCCACCCTCTTAAAGTTATGAGCTTTTGATAGTTGCTGAGAAGAGCTGCTTAGTAAAAGGAGCAGGTTTAGAGGACTTGATGTGGAAAAAAATAAAGTAGGATAGAAAAACATGTCTTTCTGGCTTTTATTTCTGAAATGGGTTTTGGACTGAGACATAATAAGTGAATTTCCCTTTGCTTGGAAGTGGGTCGGCCACCATGACCTCATGTTCTCTAGGGGGTGCGAGTTCCCGTGTTCATTTTAGCATTATTATCAGGGCTATGAGGGTTAATGCCCGCTATGGGCCACATTAGTTGTGTGGTCAATTAGAAAGGGTGAGTCTGGGCTGGGCTGAGTGGCGGTAATGGGGTAACAGGGGGCAGGGAGGTGGGGCATGATGGAGAGACAACAGAGAGGAAGCAGCTGCACTCTGTCGTAGCTAATTCTCTCTCTGGCTCCTTGACTTCATTTCCTAGTCATTTTTATGGGACCATTTGTCCCCATAAGACTACCCTCTGTCCTAGGAAATTTATCTAAGGTTATGACTCAAGAATTTACTGCACAAGTAGTTTGAATTTGAGTTCTGTGTTTTAAATTACAAAGGCTACAATTTTTGGATACTGGCACCATTATTTGAAAGTTTACTTAAGGTAATATTAATAATTAAGTGATATATTTGCTATACTTTACAGATCATACTCCAAATTTTGCAAACCAATGACTTAACAAGGCAATAGGAACTTAGAGAAAGTTTTTCCTCTTTCTTCCTTTTTGATGTCTTGTGCAATTATAATAGTGTGTGTAAATCTTGAATCTTTCACACAAGCCCTCATCTATACTCTTCTGCACATAGGAATGCATCTTCTATCAAATTGTCACTCCTCACGGTATTAGCCCCAACTGCTATGATAACTGTTATAACACTAATTTAGTTCTAGTAAGTAATATATTTGACGTTTACTCTTGAATTCATGTATAAAAATTTACAAGCCAATGGTTTTAATCAAATTTGGATTGGCCATTTTTTGTCTTTTCTCTTTTGCTATCACACTGATTTGCTGAGAATATCTTGTATCCTTCACCACAGTCAGCAAAGTGCTGACCCTTTCTCTTTAACCACAGAACCAGAGCAAGACTGGCTTTTGACAAGTGACAGGGATGTTGGAGTGGTATGCATAAAATACATAACATTGCTGGGAAAAACGAGAAGAATTCTAGATCAGGACCACTCCCAAAATGTGCTAAGCCATTAATTTTGCGAAGAAGAAAAGTCTGTGAAGATAGTGATTTTCAGAAGCTTTACAGATTTCTAGTTGGCGTATCTCTAAATCTAAATGAATACATACAAATATGTAGAGCTCAGTTTACGTAATAAACACCTCTCTGGCACTATGTTCACAATTTGCTCTCTTCCTCTTTTATCTGATCTCCTAATGGATTAAAATCTGGGATTGGTGCAAAGCTCTATAATCTTTATGACATCCTCAACAGGTATACCCAGTTCTAGAAGCTGCCTACCTGGTGGTTAGTCCTATCCACTGTATGGGCCGTGGAGGGGTGGTCTCTAGTGTTCTGACGAATTCGAGTGGAGTTTTGCTGCTCAATGGCGGAGGAAGTTGGGATACAGAACTCTCTGAAGCATCGTTTGAAGTTTTCGTCCAGAAATGCATAAAGGACTGGGTTCAGGCAGCTGTTTGTGTAACCAAGAGCAATGCAGAAATGCCAGGATACAGTCTGAAAGGTAGTTTCTGGGATTGTTATCAAGGCTTTAATGATGACGTAAATGTGAATGGGAGTCCAGCAGACAATGAACACAGCTACAACCACCAGCACCATCCTGGTGATTCTCCGCAGGTTCCTGTCCTTTTCTTTGGAGCCAGAGAGCATACGGACACTCTTGAGACGTAAGATCATCAGTCCATAGCACACTGTAATGATGAGGACAGGCATGATGAAGGCAAAGATGAAAACACAGATTTTCAGCAGGTTTTCCCAATACCAGGTTGGGTGAGAGAATGTTAGTGTGCAATCTATGGAACCTAGATGAAAAGAATTATAAGGAAGAATTAGCAGCAACATTAATTATGTCATTAGGGATTAACACTGCTGTTTTGCTTACTAATTTATAGCCTTGACCTAAGTACATAGGCCAGCAAAGAAAGATTTAAAGAAACTGTAGGAGAAACTCAGCTCTCTGTTGATATTCAGGGAGAGCTAGTTTTATTTTATTTTTTTAAATATCTCATTTTGCTGTCCACTTTGATTGTATTAGGCTTTCATGCAGTCAACAATTATGAACCTCTCACTATGAGCTACTTCCCCTATGGGGTCTATGTTGATATAAAAAAATATAATCATGGTCCAAAGTCTACAAGACGTTTCAGCTAATGGATGTTTTCACTTCACTTTTTGATGGGTAAGGTTCATCATTCTGATATGAGGTCTGGAAATATAAATTTGCCACATAGGCAGCCACATTAAATTGTGAAACAAGCCTCCACTTAATGTTTTTGGGTTTAAGCTCTAATTATTCTTGGGAGAGCTATGTTCTTATTTTCCCATCATTTTGATGAACAGCAGAGAAATCAGGAACTAACAGATTATATTCTCTTTAAAATGTTTAGCAAGATTAAAATTATAGGGAAAAAAATTCCTATTTCAAAATATTCAAAGACATTTTGCTATGAAGAATCATTAAAATTACAGTTCAACTAAGACATCGGAGCACACCATAAATTCTGCTTGGCTCCTGACTTCACCAACACATTGATCCATAAACTCTCCACCCTCAGGGCTGCAGCATTGCTCACCATGCCTGTATTTGGTCGTTGCCATGAACATTACAGGTAGACCAATGGCCGAGGAGAGGATCCAGTTGCAGACGTTGATGATTTTGGCATTGCGGGGAGTACGGAAATCCAGGGCCTTGACCGGATGACAGACTGCGATGTAGCGATCGACACTCATGGTACAGAGGGTGAATATGCTGGTGAACATATTATAGTAATCTATGGAGATCACTATCTTGCAGAGGATGGTTCCAAACGGCCATGTTCCCATTAGATAATTGACACTCTGGAACGGCAGGGTACTGGTTGCTAAGGCATCTGCCAGAGCAAGGTTGAAGATATAGATGTTGGTGGCAGTCTTCATTTTGGTGTATCTAAGAGATGAAGGAGGAGCAGCAGAAAAGTCAGGAAGAGACAGCAGTGTGAAATATTGATGAGCTTTCAATAATAAAATAAATGCAAGGATTAGTGGAAAGCATTTAAGATTAGATGTGGAAGAACTCTTTCTAGTACTAGAGTGGCTATTTATAATCATGTGCCTATGGGCTGAATATGTAATTTCTCTACCTATCAGTTTTCTTATCCATAAAATAGTTATAACGATAGCTGCCATACTGAGTTTTTATTTATTTGTTTGTGCCAGGCACGGTGATAGGTGTAATAAGCACAGGGAAAGCTCAGTCAAGTATCCAGACGCTGGATAATAAGTTATATTAATTCCAAATACATTAAAAATCAGATATGTAGTTAAAATTGCGGAGCAATTTTACATATGAAAGGGTACATATGTATATGTATGTATACATATACATGCACATATACATGCACACACACACACACACACACACACACACGTCGTTAAGGGGGCATAGAGATGAAGAAAGGGGACTAGAAGGGGTAGCATAAGGAAAGAAGGAAGGCATCCTGGGAGCGTAGATGCACAAGTTGGTAGGAGAAGGTCACTCCAGGAAGAGAGAATCCAAACACGGGCAGAGAATTGAAATGGCATGAGGTGTGTTTGGTCCTGCTAAAGGGTGAAATCTCACCTGGGAGTGACAATAAATCTGATGGAGGAAGAATACAGAGGCCAGTTCATAGAGGCACTTGTATGCCATGGTCAGAAGATTAGACTTTATCCAAACAGTGATGGGGAAGCTATGGTTGTTTGTTTTGTTTTTATTGTTTAATAGCTTTACTGAGGTGTATAATTAAAGTGCATGATTTAATAAGTTTTGACATATGTACACATTTATGAGACCATCATCATACTCAAGATCAGAGATTAGTAAACTACGGCCTTCAGACTCAATTGGGTTGCTGCCTGTTTTTGTAGATACTTGTATTGGGACACATTCACACCCATTTAATTACTTCTTGTCTATCGGCAGTTTTGATGATATAATGGCAGTGTTGAGTAGTTGTGACTAAGACCTTACTGTCTGCAATGCCTGAAATATTTACTACCTTGCTCTTTACAGGAAAAAAAAAAAGCCAGCTCTTGATCAGGATAACAAATATGTCAATCACCCTAAAAGTTTCCTCATGCAGCTCCACCTTGTCCCCACCCCCACTGTTCCCTGGGCAGTCACTAATCTTGATTTGTTCTCTGTAATTATAGATCAGTTTGCATTTTCTAAAATTTTATATAAATAGATTTATTCAGTATGTCCTCTATTTTACATAGCTTCTTTCACTCGGCATAATTATTTTGAGATTTTGAGACTCATCCACATTGTTGCATGTTTCAATAATTCATTTTTTTTTATTGCTGAGTGGTATTCCATTGTATGAATATGCTGTAACTTGTTTACCTATTCATCCATTAATAAAAATTAGGTCACATCCTGTTTTTAGATATTATAAATTAGGTGTAATGAATATTCATATACAAGGCTTTGCATGGACATATATTTTTCTTTCTCCTTGGTAAGTGTCTAGAAGTGTTCTATGTCTTTAAAGCTGTAGGAATCAGGACTACCCAGTGGAATAGACAAGCAGGTACTGACAACACTAATAAATTTTATCTCATGGTAGAAGAACATATTGTAAATGTATCATCAAATTGTCAAACACGTTTGACATTCTGCATCTACTTATGCTAATTCTAGTAATGGTGCCTCAGTTTCCCTCTGGGAACCACTCATTTCCCACTCCCAGTCCATCTGCTTTGCAGTGGGCTCCATTACCAGTTCAGGGCATAAAGATGTAAAGCAACTGGGACCATGGAGAATGGTTAGCAATGTTTCAATGTCTCACGTTTCACCTAGAGTCAATGGGATTATTTGGGGACTTCTGGGGAAAGAGTACATTATTTTTCCCATAGGACTCAAACCTGAGAGGATGTAAAGAATGTAGTTGCTGGAAGAGCCTGTCTGAAAATGGATCCAACCCAAAGAGTGTAGATTTGACCGAGCGAGAGAGAAACCTGTACTTGATGCCAGGTCTTTCCTGGATTTTTATTACATGGCACAATACATTCTTTTTAATCTACGGTTATATTCCCTGTTTTTCAGTCACATGATGTTAAGAGTCTAACAACCAAGATGGCTGTTGGTTGGAGGAGATAGTATTACAGACTCATTTGCTTAGGGCCTTAAACCAGTGCTGCAGGAGAGTTTATTTGGTTTCAATAAGCCAAGAAGCTGAGTTATAAAGGAGGATTTCATAAACCCCCTCAGGTCTAATATGCTTGATCTGTTTCTTAACTTCAAATATTCTGGTGCCTGATTTAGTCTAATTGTAGAAGTTACATAACTGCTAGAAAGGCTCCTCCTTTTCAGATTTGGACTTTTTTTGACTTGCTTTAGACGTTTCACTTAAAGGAGTTTAAAGGGAAAAGGTAGAGCCATTTAACTTAATGAGATAAACCAATTTGCTTTTTGTAAGGACTCTAAATGGGGCAAACAGAAAAAGATAATTTAGACAAGATCCTCCAAAGTACAAAAACAAAATGAAAAATGTGATTTTTAAAATTTTAGAGTAACTGACCTTGAGGCTCAAGAAGTTTAAAAAATTTTGATGTTGTTTATAAGCAGAAATTTCTTCCTCCATGCAGAATAAAAGCACTTTTTCTAGGTACGCCACTGATTATAGACTGGTGTGATGTAAAGGCCCACTCAACTGCATTTGTCACTTTCCCACCCCAGGGAACTTCCGTTTCACATCTTATCTCTAATAGAGTGTTTTATGTTAAATAATCAGGTTCTTTACTGTCAGGTTTATGACTCATCATACTTCTAACCTTTTCATCAGGCTCATCCTAACAGTAGATACTTACTGATGTATGTTTATTTCAGTTAAAAAACAAAATCATTTCTTCTCCCAGAATGAGATGTTTGTGAAACAAAATTAGGTTAAGATTCTACATCAGAAAAGGAAGAGTGAATATTTATCTATAAAAGCTGTTTCAATTTTATTTATCTATAAAAGCTATTCCTGTAAAACAGCATTTTACAGGAACAATGCTGTTTAATTATTCTCAGTTTATACAAAGAGTCTTCTTCTAAAGAGAACCAGTATTCTTATCCCAATTACTCACACTTTGAATCACAGCAACAGTAGAGGGTTCAGCAATCTCCTAAATATGTAAAAGAGGATTATACAAAAGTAGAGGTTTGAGAATTCAAATTGCTTCTAGCGTATCTCCTAACACTATAATCTAAAGGGACAGTCGAATCAGAGAAGAAGCCAGGCAGTCCAGCAAACGTGAGCTTTTCATTCTGTTCTGTTCTGGTGCAATGGTATGTAAGTTGCTCCAGAAAACTTCCATGAACCACCGGAGTTGTAGGAGTTGTAGGAATATGCAAAGCAGAGCTAGCAAACGTGCCAAAGAGGGAGCTGAAGAAAGCATTATTTTTGTTATTCAGTTTACCCGAGTTGGTATGAGCAGAACATTTAGATATTAACACAGAATCCTTTTTCCATCCTTTATACCTATTACTTATTTCTTGCTGTGCCATGAATGAGGTTAGTAGCAAAGTGGGCCTAGGGAAATGGGAAGGATGTTTAGTACATCCTTGGAATATCTCCCTTAGACTCACAGAGTGGTCTTGACATTGACTGGTCCTGCTTTGTCCACTGAGTTGGGGTTTTTCCTATAGTCAGTGGCCCAAGATATTATTTTCTTTCTAATGACTCCATTGAAATTTTCTTAATATGTATTTATTTAAGTTCATTCTGGGTGATTGAGGAGTTTATTTGATGTATGAATCCAAATGAATCACTATGCAATTATTATTATTATTTTAAAATTTATTCTGAGAACCTTGAATGCTTGGCTCATTAGAGTGATTACACGGAGCTTCCAAATGCTGTGTTGGGGAATTCCAAATTCTGGGTTCCATACACAACTTTTATTTATAAATGTCCTTCCTTTTTTGAGGTTATAAAATAATTCCTATCCATCTTCACACCGATTCATCATGCCATTTTTCCAACTATTACTACTTACCAAAACATCATTAATTTTAACCAACTTGCCCTAAATGAAGCCATACCAAATACTCATGCATACTGATGGGCTTTGAAAACATTTTTTTTGTTATTTTGTTTTTAAGTTAATTCTTGAAGTGATGACTCTATCTCTGTCCAGAAATAAAACTGACCAAGGGAGCTGGAAAAGAGGAAGAGCACATTCCAGAACACAGCTTGTCAGTTCTCTACCTCGTCTCGCCCTTCACGTTTCTCAACCACCTTTTCTAGGAGTTCACAATAGAGCCTTGGGGTGTACAGAAGACTTTGCCTCTTTTCGGGCTGATTTCTGTGTCTGCACGTTTTTATCAAACGAAGTTTTTCTTCTTTTTTCTCTCTTTTGCTCATATCAGTGAAGAAAAAAAAGCCAGCTAATTTAGTAAGGATTCAATGAGCATCTTTTATATATGTTGTGGGTCCCAGGTCTGGCTGTGATCCAGGCTCGCGGCTAGGGATAGGACTCTGGATTTAAAATGTTACATTAATGTAGAAGGGTGCCTGTGCCTAGCTTATGTAAGTGTGACTCAGCTTATTGTTTATTACGCATATGTGGCAGAATGCCACTATTGTTCTCTGACGTGTATAAAGCCCATGCGATCCCCTAGCACAGAAGCTTGTGCTCCCCTCAATAAAGCTGGCACATGCCATTTCGTTCTCATGTCAGCTCCTCGTGTGTTCTTTCAACTGGGCATCTCACCACCGAAACCTTCCCTTCTTGATCAGCTCAGCACTGACATATGTTCAGCACTGTGCTTGGAAAGATAGCTTTTTTTTTGCATCTGCCATGACTTTTATGTCCACTTGCCCCCATGTAAAGAAATCTACATTTTTAATGGAGAGAAAAATGCCCCAGAGTGTCATCTTTTAATATCCATGATTAATTGGATAAATCCAACAACATAAAGGTACTTGTCCTACATTTCAGATTGTTATTTAGATTAAGAAAGTTATAAGTACTTACTTGAATTTTGCCTTTATTATCCACTCCATCCTGATATCCTAGGCAAGCATGTGTGTGTGTGTACATGTTTGTGCATGTGTGTATGTATGAGAGGGAGGGAGGGAAGGAGGGAGGAAGTGAGAGAGAGAGAGAGAGAAAGAGCGCGCGAGAGCGAGAGCGCGCGAGAGCGAGAGCGCGCGCACGCGAGAGCGCACAACAAAAATCAAAATAAAATCCAGGGATAATTCATTAGGTATTAACACAGAAAGAGACCACATATCAGTTGGTTATTTTCTGTCGTGTTTGCCATTTGCTTAGTAAATGAGGGAACAAAGGATTTCTCACTTTGCTATAAAATGTTCTAAAACATTTCATTTATATTTTTTTCAAAGTGGTTTCATGTGGTCAGTGATAAAATTTCCAGTGAACTTATACTAGCAAAGGAAAGAGTAGTAACCTCAGACCTGAGTGCGATGGGCAGGAAAGTAACTATTCCTTGCCAGTTTGCCTCAAAAGAGAAGACAGAGAGAGGCTTATAGGAAATTAAACCAAGATGCACCTCCGTCCAGTGGTCAGCCGGCTCTTTCTGTCTCTGTGTAGCCAGAGTTTAATGACATCAGAGTCTTTTGGGTTAAGTGTTGCTCTCTCTTCATCCACACTCATTTCATTTTTTTTTTTGTTGTTCTCTCTTTATATTCTCCTAATTTCTTTCACCTCCATGTCCCTTTAATAGCAATTCATGAGAAGAGCATCTTTCAGACAGAACAAGGAAAAATTCTGCTCTCCTGAAGAAACAGATGAACTTTGTAAAAAGAAAATGTGAAATGAATAAATGATCGTACTTTCATGTTTTTACTTGCTGCCAGGGAAGCTCAGAGTAAATTTATGTCTCCTCTTAAGAATCGTGTAGAATTCTAATGGCATTAGTATCGAACATATGTCTATAGTACTAATTTCCCTGCTAATCTCATTATTTTCTTCTCTTTTGGTTACCTATTTCCCTATTTTCTTCTTTACCTCTTGCATTTTATTTTATGCATTTTCGTAAGGCTCTTTAAATCCTCTTTTTGGAATTGTAAACTGAGGTGGAGGATAGAGTGAGAATACGTCCATGCCCCACTCCTCTGGGTGAAGGATTGGAAATGAAAGGCGGGGTGCTTTAATTATGGACAAGAGACTTCGCTTAACCATTTTCAGATTACGCTTTTTGGAAGTGTTTACTTCTTGCTTTATTTTGATCATTTTACTTCAGGAAAAGAATAGAATGTGTCTTATCAGAAGTTTATATTTAAAAAATCATGTTTTGCTTCCTTGATTCCTGTATTCTGTAATAATACATATGTAGTATAGAAATATAGAAATATATGACTCTGCTGAATCCTCTGATGTATTTAAACCATTACAGTAGGATGAAAAATTCTTATTTGTGAGTTTAGACTTTTGATTGTAGGTATATAGATTATTCATCTCTTTAGACCAGATGATTTCAAAAACAGCATCAGAACATCTAAGGAGCTAGAGCTTTTTGGTTCATAGATAACTACATTTTGCTTTTATTATAAAGACTTATTTTTTAGAACTTAGAAGTATCTTTGCTTTCAAATTTGAAAGTTCTAAGAGAAAAGGAAATTTCTTCTGTTTAGGATCTGGGAATTTTGTATATAAAAAAATAATCAAGTATGCATTACCATTAACTTCAAATAATGGTGCATCCCTAAGTATTTCTTTACTACTGAAAGAACAAAAGAGAAGAATGACTTCAAAATATGTTAAAGTAATTTTACCAATATTCATATTAGAAAATTGCATATGTTGTAATTAAAACATTTAGAGGGCATAGTCAGTAAAATTATTACCTATAGTACTTAGTACAAGAAATATAAGGCTTCATCTATACTTTTGATGCTGTGCATATAATCAATCAATATAAGTAAAACATGAGAGAAAGCATGAACAGAAATTTAAAAGAAATAAAAATAGAATTAAATGATCCATTCAGCACAGAACCCCACACAAGATGGGCACCAGTAAATACTTATCGAATGGAATTGTATATAGGAAGAAGGGTTTGGGTTATTTTATTTTTTTGTGGTAGATGAAACAAACTTTTAAAAATGAAATCATAAGCTTTTAAAGTAAAAGCTTATTTTACTGAAAGAACAAAAGAGAAGAATGGTACATTATGGTACATTTGCCTTGTCAATGTACCATTAAATTAAAGAGAACTTTGGACACAGAAGGTCATGATATGATGAGAAGTAAGATCTGAAAGGGACTTTCAAGACTACATTGTCTGATCACCTTGCTTTATGATGGAAAAAACCTGGGCACAGAGAGGTATATAAATGTTTGATATATTTCCCGCCCCTCTTTTTCTAGGCTCCATGTAAAACTAATATGTGTCTCCTATACTATATGCTGGGCCGCGTGTATTTCTGAAAGTGTATTTCTGATAATGTAGTTTGTCCTAGAAATATCTGGCTTGCTATCTAGCTAAAATAAGGCAAGGATGTAAACTCTTTCATCTTCTTTTTAAAGATGACCATGCTGGGAGCATATTGGAAATTCTGAGACATATTTTCAGTATATTAATGTTGTAACAGAATCATGTTTTTAAATTAAATTTATTGGTTAATAAAATTATATAGGTTTCAAGTGTACAATTCTATAATACATCATCTGTATAGGTCTTAAATTACCATCAGTATAGATTGTGATTTCCATCCTGCAAGTGGATGAGAGTGTCTGTGGTGTGATACAAAATGTGACAGTCATTGAAGGCAGGGAAGAAAGTTCCAGAAAAGGAGGGAAGAATAGAGGGAGAGAAAAAGCAAGAGAAGAGAGAGGACATGACTGTGTTATACAGTACACACCACAATGTGAGTGTGAGAGAAATGAGGTTTAAAATGTCAGAGGCAAAAGCAAGTCTGTGGAAAAGTCTTATAATCACCAGACATGCAGTTTTATCAATATCTAATCAAAGCAGTTCTTTTCTATCATGACTATATTTGATTATATAGTGTAAAATGCAATTACTCATGGACTCTAACTCTTTTATGGCAATTGTTTAAAATAGAACTTACAAGAATTCTTATTTTTAAAAGCATCAATTTGTACCAGTATTATAGCCATGAGTATGTCTATATGTGACATCACATATTTTATGCATCCTAACCTGTTGGACCACATCTTACTTACATGATACATATTTTCCTGATAAATCTTAAAGCTCTTGTGAAAAAGAAACTTGATGGAAATATCCCCAAATTTGATAATCTTCAAAATTTACATGACAATTCCAGTATCAATTTGCAAAACTGAAATAAAATTTTCTGAAGTCTCGATAAAAATAAATGAATTCTGATCATCTATGCTGGAGGAAAAATTAAATTATTTTCTATGTTTCCATAGAAAATAATAATGCAAATTTTTTTTTTATCAAAGATGAGGCATTCAGGAAACATAGAGCCTAAAATTTGGAAAAGCATTACAGAAGTATGGCAGGGAGTTGACTAATAAATTATTTTTCTGGATTTTGTGATGTTTGTAGTATTATTCATCAGCTTTCAGAAATCTGTATTTTCAATGATTTTTAACCTGATTATTTGCTTTAATTTCTAATTTTTATTTGTAATTTTATATCATTTTCTTAAAGCACCAAGTGTATGAGCTTTGAGCCCCAGCCCCACATATTGTGACCCCAGCCTTGCCCACCAGTCAGCTCTGACTCACAAGGGCTCTGCTTGAGATTCAACCCCATGATCTCTCTGGCTTCTGCCACACAATTAACTAGTGGGCTCACTTAGAATGTGCAGCAGGGCGCCTCTGAAGGGCACAGTATTTCACAGCTCCGATCATTTCTTACACCCCTTTTTGGGTCTCCCCCATGAACTTCAAGACCATCTCATTCCTCTCTCTGCCTAGTTCTGCCTTGACACCATTTCTACTCCACCGTAACTATCCAACGGTACCATGAGGAGTTTTGTGAGGTCTCTCAGAATTTCAGCTGGGTATAAGGTCAAAGCTCTCGTTATCTTATATTCATAATTATACATTTGACTTATATCCCCATGAAGAGTTTCACTCTGGAGCGAATGAGTGAGGTGGGCAAGTGGTAACGGCAGAGCTATACGTGAAGAGTTGAACTCTATTGTTTTTTCTCTCCTTTCACATAGCCTGCCTCCAGCCCAGAAAGCTCTCTCTTTGTGTGGCAGGAAATCACTATTTTCAATAACTTTTCTTTTCTAACTTATGATTTGTGGTATAAACTGTATTCTCACAGTCCTTTAGGCTGAGCTTTTCATAATCAAGACCAACATTTTAGAATTCCTTCAGAACATTTTCTTTTTTCATATATCTCATCTTGGATTTTTTCTCTTCATTAAATTTATTTGGGTGACTTTGGCTAATAAGATTATATAGATTTCAAGTGCACAATTCAACAATATATCATCCGTATATTGCATTGTGTGTTCACCACCCAAAGTCAAATCATCTTGCATTTTAAAACTAATGGAACTCTATAAGGGAACATATAGTCAATATATATTTTTTAAATCCTCCTTGGATTCTTTTGTAACCTCCTTTTCCTTGGGACAATAAAGCTCAATTCCATAGTCTTGTTTGAAATATACAAGAACCATAAGATAAAATGGAATCATTAAAAGGAAAAATATGCATTAGATAGTTATTTATTTGTTTGTTTGTTTGTTTGTTTATTTTTAGGCAAGGCAACCCTTGGTTGACCTCACAGATTGCAAGAAACTTGTCAGCTTACGCTCCGTTATTTTTTATTTTTTACGCCTACAGCACCTGATCTTCCTAGGTGGTCTCCCATCCAAATACTAACCAGGCCCAACCCTGCTTAGCTTCCAAGATCAGATGGGATTGGGCTTGTTCAGGGTGGCATGGCCGTAGACTCTGGATAGTAATTTAGTATATTATTTTGTTAAATGCTTGTTCACTATCTGGTGAAGAAATTAAATAATCAGTTGGGATATGGAGTCTAGGAGTGAAGAAGGCTGGAGGTGTGAATTTGGGAGTAATTAACATATGGGTTAATAACATATCCTATAAAGACTGGGATAGTGGAGGAACCCTTAGAGGAAAGCACACGTAGGGAAGAGGAAAGAGCCCAGGGTTAAGCCCTAATAAGCCTAGAGGAAGAAAGGGGTAGTCAGGGAATTAAAGGAATCCAGAGCTGGGGTTAAGGAAACCCAGGGAGAGGAGAATATCATGGTCTGTAGCAGTCAAATTTGCTGAATGTTGCACAGAGAGTAAAATGAGGACAGATATATGTCCGTTTAGCAAACTGCACATTATTAATGGTCTTGATAAGTGCTGTGGAGTGGGGGAGGGGTTAGAAAATAAACATGGGTTCCAAAGTAAATGGGGCATGAGAGAGGTGGACGATGTACAAAACACTTTAGAGATGTTTTGCTATGAAGAGAAACAGAATGTGAGTTCAGAAAGAATTTTTAAAAATTGGATTGATCTGATACACTCGAGAATGAATGTATGTGTGCATGCTATTGAGTCATGTAGCAACGAAGAATTAATGAAGTAGGGGAAAGAGAGGACACTTGTGTGAGCAGTGTCCTTGAAAAACTGAAGGAAGGTGGTTATTACTAGGAACAAGATTAAAAAGAGGGGTACAAGACAGAAAAGTTTTGCAGGTTAGGGACTTTTCTGCTTGCTTATATTTTTTTCAGTGAAATCCCTCTCTTGACCTCATTTCCCATTTTGTGATTTCCATTTCTGTGTTTTGTTTCAGCAAAGCTTCTAGAGAGGATCCACAGTAACGGCCTTTAATTCTATTGCATATGCACACAATAGTTCTTAAATGAATGAATGAAATAAAAGCTGTGGACATTGAGGAAAGAATGTGATAGAGTAAGGAATGTGGGAAGTCTGGTAGAGAGGAAAGGAGAAAAATAAATTTAGCAAAGAAACATCTGTCTGGCAGTGTTAAGTGCTCATTCGAGATTTCCAGTTTAGAAAACAAGTGTTTAGGGCAATAGATTAGACAGCTCAATTTTGAAGGAGGGCCACCAGATTCAGAACCTGGAGAATTAAGGGGTCCCGGTCTGAAAGCAGTGGGGATTCTTAAAGGAGAGGTTTTGGAGTTCTTGATGATGACTGGTTCTAGGGTATGACTATGGAAGGCAGAATAAAATATCACTAGTGATCCCAATTCAAACACTGTCTCTTACATGATGTCTCTTGATCCATTCCTGTGGGTGTGATCTCTTTAGACCAGCGGTCTCCAACCTTTTTGGCACCAGGGACGGGTTCTCCTATGAGAATCTAACACCTGATGATCTGAGGTGGAGCTGAGGTGGTGAAGCTAATGCTGGGGAGTGGCTGCAAATACAGATGAAGCTTCGCTTGCTCACCAGCTACTTTTTCTGTATCTGATGATTCATTTTGTCTTAGCTCTCAGTTGGACGAAACATTATCAGGGAAAGTAGGAGTGATGTTTAACAGGGACCTTTATATATCCACATTGCCTACCAAGAATTTCTCTATCGTTTTCATAAATTTATGTATGGCTCTCCATTGACTTATTGTTTTAATTTGTGTTCTTTAACATAGATGGATCTTGAGATTATCATGCTAAGTGAAATAAATCAGACAGAAAAAATTGAGCACCATATGATTGTACTCATATGTGGGATATAAAACTGAAAGCAGCAAACAAACAAGACAAACAACTCAGACATAGACAATGGTTTACTGGTTACCAGAGGGAAAGCTGGGGAAGGGAGGTAAATAAGGGTAAAGAGGGTCAAATATATGGTGATAGAAGGAGATTTAACCGGAGTGGTGAACACACAATGCAATATAGAGATGATGTTTTATAAAATTGTACACTCGAAACCCATATAATTTTGTTAATCATTGTCACCCCAATAATTTTAATTAAAAGAAGATCAAGAAAGAAATACTAACATGAAAAAATATATTTTCTAACAGTTGTTTTAGAGGTTGGAGCTAGGAATGGAATCCTGTGATTGTTCTCAATCAGTCATCCTGAAAATGAAACATTGTATAGTATTTACCTTGAACAAGTTTTTAATTTGAGTATTGAATAAAAGCAAATCTTGCATTATTAATGAACTTGAGAATAAATTCCAACCTTTTGCAGATGAAATCTTAGTGCTCTCCAATATACATGATGATTGTATTAAAATTATCTGTTTTATATTTTGGTCTGTAAGCTTCTGGAGTATAGACCATTCTCAATCTGTACTGTACTGGCTGCTTGCCTGAGTGACGTGATGAATTCTCTTGCCCTGATGCCTGCATCTATGTATCTCTTTAAATAAGACAATCTTGTTCATCTTATATTCTTAAGGGATTCCACCCTGCTACACACACTACCACAGGAATAAATTCTACTTTCCCATCCCATGTCACCTTACTACTTTCCACATTGATCCTCATTTTTATCTCTCTCCTATCACCAGAGAAGAAGAGGGGATGCCATGTAACAATGATGAGTTTGAGTAGTAATGAGAAAGGACAAAGCCTCTGACAGCTTTCAGGGAGCTAGCCTAGTTGCATAATTCTTTAGAGCATCAACCTCAGGTGAGGACTTTCCATGACTGTGATGCAACAAGACAAAAACAAAAACAAGACGACTTCATAACCAAGCCTGAACAAAGATAAAACCGAATTACCTGAACCATAAAGATGCCAAACGTCTCCCTCTCCTGGTTAGCATTAAGTGACCGCTGCTGCTCATTCAATGACAACTCTAGACCTTCTCTGTTAATTCTGCTTCCAAGATAAATCACTGATGCCCATACTTCAAATTACTCTTGCTTTGAGACAGCACCCTAACCAGTCAGACCTCTGCTCACTTGAATCCTCTCCTTAATCACCAAACATGAACTACAGTCCCTGTGGTGGTCTGTCTCCCTTGCTGCTGCAAGCTTAATAAGCCTAATTTTTATTGGCTCCAAGTCTATTCCTGGTGGCTTTCCCCTGGCGAGCACTAATAGCAGAGTGTACTTGGATCAGGAGGTTGTACCAGCAGCAGCAGGCCAACAGCAATCAGCAATTGGAGGGAACAATTAGGAATTTTCCAGGGAGGTCCACAGATGGGTACAGGCCACTTGAAGGGCATCGTAGCTGCAACAGCTGCCTGCACCATTAGAATCTTGGCAAATGTATTCACTCGATGTCTATCGGTAGCAGGCAGAACCCAGTCTTGATAAAGCTGGGAGGCTATGAAAGGTTGTATTGGATATCATTTTACCTGTTCTTTTTGAGGGGGTTGCTCCCCTCTTTCAGAGCACATGATCACACATTCCAGTCTTTCAAGTCCTAGTTGAATGTGGTCTTTAGAGCTGTACGTCATTAAAGTAGAGACCTGCTTGCTCGATTGTAATCAAGTGGTTTCTATTTATTGGGCTTATCTTCAGAGTCTTCTAGAGATATTTTTATTTTAACATCTAAGTGCAAGGGGTTAAGGACCAAAAAGCCTACCTTTTCAGGTAGGGACATTCCTGGTGATTCTTGAGTCATACAGACTGTTTACTGAATCTAAAGAGCAAGGATGGTCCCATTAAACTGCTATGAAACTACAGAGAAGTGAGTAACTTAAATTACCTTGATTTTATGAATTTCCTCCCAATTTGGCCTATTAATTAAGTTAGGGTAAAACACTCTCACACAGTCTAGTATGAAAAACATCAGGTTTGGAGTTAAGACACATAAGTCTTGGCACTGTTTTGTGACTGTGATCAAGTGACTGAACTTTACTTTCCATGATTGTAAAGAGGTGATTATATTACCACTAAAAATCACTATTAGAACAAATTAAATGACCCTGGTTATAGATGCTATTTTTTTGAGGGTTATCACAATGACCAACATTTACTGAATGTTGATTTTCTGCCAAACTTCGCTGTAAGTAGTTTACTTGGGTTTTCTCATACCGATTTATGAGTTGCATATTATCACTTCTTTTGTAGATGAATAAACTGAGGTTCATGGAGATTAAATAACTTGCTCAAAAATAACAGTGCAGAGGCAGAATGTAAATCCATATCTGTTTGTTATAGTTGCAATGCTATTACATTGCACTGCTATGACAAGCACCATGTAATATAAGCTATCTGTATGATAAATAATACCTTTTATAAAGTATCGTAAGGCTTACAAATACTTCTACATACATTTGTGTAACCCGATGCTCATAAAAATCCTAGTAGTAACTACAAAACTGTGGTTATGTCCCTATTTTAAAGAGAACTGAAGTTTAGAATAGTCTTCAAAGACAAAAATGTTTCACATTGTAAATTTGAAACATCTAGCTGTTTGTTGCTATGCAAGCAAAATATCTGGATAATTTAATTTTTCATGTGGTCTTTATGTGTGTATGTGTCCTATAGATATAACCATTAGCAATGTTTAATAATAACACAACATGTTGGAGAGAATTATGTATATCAGCATCCTGTGAAGGGAGTTGGAATAATGTTTACATTACTTTTGAGTTTCACAACAGAGATTTTTAATTAACATCCATGAAGACTTAATTTTAAATTTTATTTGTCAAAACTGTGGATGAGCCTTCCCTGTTTATCCTTTTAATGTGTCATAGCACCTTTCGATATCTAAATATTTTAGAATTCAATTAATTCCAGCAAGAGTAGCTGCCCAAAACCTTTAGAACCAATTGAAGGAAGAATGAAGGCACTGCAGTTAGTTTCTGTAGAGCTTGGCTTATATAAATTGTATATTTGTGACAAGTGTTTCCCTCTAAGAATTATACAATTTCTTATAACTACCATGCTGACGTGGGATTTTTCTAGGAACAGAAAGCAGTTTATTGAGATTTTTTTTCTGAGTAATTTTAGGCAGAGAGGTTTTTGGAAGGTATTTTCTTTCCCCTGTGGAGAATTCAATAACACTTGTTAGGAGAAAATATGATTCATGAATAAACCTGTAATTTGCGGAAGCAAGTAAGTCCCATTGGTTTTTAAAATATGAAATTTTAGTGTTACGGTGAAGTAAGGGTTATTAAATCAATTAGAATTGTTTTCCAACTTGAAGTAGACTCATTGGTACTGATAACGTTTTGAGTCGCAAATTAATGTATGTAACTGTATTTTAACAGGAAACCTCCAAGCGTGACCTGGATTTGTATTTTAGTGAAAAAGTCCTGTAATACAACATTTTATTGCCTTTCAGGATCACCTACTACTTTTGAAATTTTATCCCTTTTTATTTTCATATTGTTATGTGAAAATAACAACAATATGAAAATAAAATTATACCATTGCACATCCATTTTTAAAAATTATACCATTGCACATCCATTTTTAAAAATCTGAAGGATATAAAAAGTAAAATACAAAATACCATAACCTTAACATGTAGAGACAAACTGACATTTTTTGTTTAATATTCTAACTTTGTGATCAGAGTTATACATTTCACATTTCTCCTAGCTAAAGGTAAAAATTATCTTGGACTTTATATACAAAATCGAACTTCTAAAGAAGTATAGGCACGTTCTTGATTTTCATAAAATTCATTTCCATTTTCATAATTACTTCTTTTCACCATAAAATCCCCTCAGTGTCAACAGTGAGTCAAATATACATTTATGGAACACCTTTTTTATTCTAATTTTTGCCTAGTGCTATGCTAGGCAATGGATCTCAGTGGAGACAAGTCCCTCTTCCCTTGGAGAGAATTTATTTCTAGCAAGAAACCAGAAAGAAGTGTTTTTAAAACAGCGTGTTGGGGGGAAAGGTAGGGCGCTGATGATATGGTAATGTTGAAAGGAATACTTAACCTGCATTTAGGTGTTAGGAAAGTTGCAATTATCGAAAATTTATTTTGTTATGTGGAGAGTACCCACAAAAATATTAGATTTGCTTTTCAGGGTCACGTGGCTAGTCCATGCTGCTGAGGAAGGATTTTGTATCTCATGGTGGCAGGAAAGGCTTAATAGAAAGCCCCAAACAAGCCTGTTATCTGTTTTTCAGAAATAAATAAAAATATAGTTTTTTCAACTAGTCTATCATATATTTGCTTTCCGAGACTATAAACCTCTGTTAAGTACATTTAAATTGGAAAATTTTACTACTCATTTTACTGAGAGCAATTATGAAATTATTATTGCCAGTTTGTTTTTTGCTCTGTGAGGTAAACTTCTTTTTCTTGACCTAAACTTCATATTTTTAAGTGTCTGTCAAATGGTTGTCTGTAGTAGAGACCAACAAAGTTCCTTTAATCATCGAGTATGACTCTTGTGTGATAACGTTATGATGAATCTGGATTCCTTAGTCACACATTGTCTTGCGATTTCTTTCTTCCCATTTTCTGGGGAAAGAACTCCACTTGTATTTTTTCCCTGATGTTATGACTTTTGTCACCTCATCTTCCTTCTCCTGAGGAGGTGTATGTCTAGTGGTTTTCCAGGGGCCAAAAGAAAAATCTCATCGCAAAGAATTCTTCCAATGTTTGTCAGTTTTCAGTCAATCATGTTGATGTAAGAAGTAGAATTTCATTCATTGGTAATCTCCTTGGATACATCCTGTTCTCCAATCTGCCTCTAAGGCATGGACTATGGAATGAACTGGAATACAGTCTATGGGAAGAATTTGTCACAGCAGTTGAATATGCTAGGTTTCCATACTTTTCATAAGTGACTCTGTGAGCTGTTTGAGAAGCAAAGAGTTATAAATGGGTGAGAGCCATGAGTAGAAGGGAAGATTTTTAGCACTTCTGGCATCAAATCACTTTATTTAAGTTCTGTGGTATAACACTGCCATGCCTGTTACTTTTAATTGGCAGTAGTTCCAGCTAACTTGTCCCCCATCTGTCCATCTGGTGTTTCACTGGTTAAGGAGACAAGGGCATGAAGCAGGATACCTTTCTTCGAATTTAATTAGATGGATCTTTAAAAAAATCCTTGAGTAAAGGTGTATGTTTTCTTCCAGATTGATTCTTCTCAGATTATTCCAGATTCATTTTTTCTCGATCACGATTATCTCCTCATAGCTCCTCTCCCATTTGGAGTCCTTGTTACAATGCATTGATCTTCTCTACTTGAATTGTGGAAAATAACCATGGGAAATATGTCGACTGCCAAATTAACAGTAGCTATCCTTTTCATAGGAATTTTACTTTTTGGAATTCTAGGTTTCTTTCAACCATTAACTCTCAGAAGAAGAATGATCTAAAAGTTGTTATATTCACAAACTAAGATTGGAACACTGAAATACAGAGGACTGAGATAACTTAATATAATAGTATAATCAATTCTAGGTACTGAAAGATTTCAGGTACACTATGTCCTATGATCATTTGTTATTTTGTTAAGTTCAGAGAAACGAATGGAAAAAAAAAGACAGTCTCTGTCCTCAAGAAGCTTACATTCTCCAAATTAAAATTTTCCTTTTTCTAAAAAGTATAAGGATCACTGATGTAAATGGAAATATGAAAATAGCATGGTACTTGGCTCAATAATAGATCTAGAAAGCCTAGTTCAATCTGTACCTCTCATCAATAGGTCTGGCACACTGGCTATTTCTTGATCAGTTTGTTGATATAAATTATTAGCATACACTGGTCACGACATACAGTTATGCTGTTGGAGGATAAAGTATGAGCACACCTGTAGATCACAACTGAGTTTTTATAATTAGAAGTTCCACAATTAATTAGTGGGTTCTATTTTTCCATGTTGGTAGGTAAACTCAGAGACAGATCTAGTTAGTCCAGAGATATAAGTTCAGTTCATCACGTCACAGTTCGATATGAAGGAAAAACTCCAAATTTAAAACTGTAAGGTGATAAATTTCCTGATTCTTTCATTCTTATTTTAATGGGGGTACAACCTATCAATAAAGAAAAAGTTATGAACAGCTTGTCAATTAGGAAACATTCTCGGAAGTAAGATATAGAAGCTACAATAATAGGCCAATCGGCAATCCTGATGAAGCATCCACAACTGGCTTGAAAATAAAAATCTCACCTCGATGCAATTAAACATAACAGTTTTGAAAAACCTGAAGTATTAGGGTCCCATAGATCTTGATTCATGTCTTAGTATCATAATTTAATATCTGAACAAATTTAGGCTTATTCCTTAAATTTTCTGAGTTCTATTTTCCTTTTTCATAAAACTTGGAAAATATTAGTACCATTCTTAAATGGTTGGTATAAGGAGGATAATTTTAAAATGTATTCAAGAATTGTTAGTATGGAGTCTAGCATATAGTAACTTCCAATAAATGATAGCTAAGATGATGATAATGATGGTCATGCTTCTAATAGGTTTCAAATTTAATGAGGCAGACACTATTCTCCAGCAATACATAGGTTACATGTTTATATTTATAAAAGTGGTACTTTTGTTTTGCTTGCACTAATATCTCTAGCATGATTTCTCATCTGTGCTAAAGATAACTGATCACCCTCACCTGTAATTGTTCTGAAAACACAACTATTTTCCTTGACCAATTATCTCCCTCCAAAATATTTTAATTTCTTAAATTCCACATTTTCATCTATTTTAACTAGAATTTTGACCAGTCCATTATGTTTCCAATGTCAACTTAACTTCAAAAACTGTGTGAACAAAATGTCTCAGCAATGCCAAAGCATGGTTTCTATTTTTGTACTAGAGTTAGAGTAGATTTTTTTGACAGAGTAGAGGAGATATATATGTAAAATATATTTTAAAAGGCAATTAAAGCAAATGTATGTAGACAGGCATCTTCATCCATTCATGCTTTGTGTTTCTAAATTGTGTAGAAAATAACACAACTCTTTTGTGGAAATTATCACTGATGTTTATATGTTAAAATTTTTTTATTATATTTACTTTTCAATTAGAGTTGACATTCAATATTATTTTATATTAGTTTCAGGTGTACAGCGTAGTGATTAGACATTTATATAATTTATGAAGTGATACTCTCGATTAGTCTAGTACCTACCTGGCATTATACATAATTATTACAATATTATTGACTATGTTTCCTGCTGTACTTTATACTCCTGTTTATATGTTTTAGTATATGCTTTATGGTATTGACTCATGTACCAATGTCTTTTGTGAAAATGTGACGTATTTGTAGGCAGAAAACTTCATTCAGAGTGATGCTCTTTTTTCAAAATATGGCAGCAATTTCTCCTTTGATTCTTATATTCTAAATTCTATTTAAAGGACAGTGATTTTAAAGAACAGAAGTTTCAGGTTTTATATCTAGTTTGTACTTTCCGCTGCCTGTGTTCATGTGACAGGGTATTCAGAAGTAGACTGGCCATGACTTCAGTGCAGTGGCACACTAATAAATGACCCAGAGCACTGATTCTTGATATTTTTTTCCTTTGAATCCCATTTATTCAAGACTTTACAATTTCACTGCATTATCCTTACTATTTATAAAATGTTTACAATATCTGCTTTGAGAAATACTTGTGAATTAATGAAAGAATTCTCTTTCATTGTTTTATGAAAATTAACCCAGGCCCTCAGCATTCATTTTTCTCTACATCGTCTCTGAGACATAAATAATATCTTTAACAAATTTTAGAAAATTGAATGGAGACAAATCAGAAGTTATCCTATTGCTGGGCTTATAGATGGAGGAAGGTGAACCACAGCGATGGTAATAAACCTTGTAAACAGTATTTTTCAGATAGTGTGGTTAAAGAGTGCTAAGATAGTTGTTATAGTCCAATCCTTGGCATTTATCAGCTGGCGAAATGGTTTAATTTTCTTCTCTACTAGGCTGTACTTTTGGAGAGAGGTAGGTAAGACTGTATCTGTTTTGCTCACTAATGTATCTGGAGTTCCTAGGAAAGTGCTTTGTACATAATTAGTGTTCAACAAACACAGAAAATAAATGAGCCCCAGTTTCATCTTCTTTAATATTAGTTTGATGAACAATCTCTCTATCTATACTCAAAAACGTTTTATGAAAATCAAATTACTCAATGTAATGAAAACAATCTGAAGTCTTATAAAATGCGAAGGCATTATCTTTACTCCTTAGATGCATGTTTTGTTTATTTTTACAAAGAATATAATAAGCTTCCTTTTGTCATCAGAAGGAAAGACTGTTTGAATGATCTCAATTAATGTCTACTAATGGGACCCCTTATTTTAGTGGCCTTGGAGCACCACCATCAGCAGAAGCTTGCTTATGTTTAATTTCATTCAACCCATGTGGTTTCCTTTTCAGGATGATGGGGCCCAGTAAGTATAAAATTATAACATTGCTAATAATTTCCCTTGTTCTTCTTGGCAGGCACAATCAGGTTCTGATGTTCAGGTTTTACTGCCAGCAGCATTTTTCAATTAACATTTAATACTCCCCCACACTATACTTAAACTTTCACTGGCACTGAACCCAGTGTTTCTGTAAAAAAAAAAAATGCTCAGAAGCAAAGAAGGCTTTCTCTTTCATTAATCTCCTTATTCTGCAGTTTCTATACCTGGCATACTCTCACTCTAAGCCTAAAGGATGTTATTTTCTACCTTGTACTTGCTGTATTTACAGAAGTTACTACTCTGATTTAGGAAATTGACAAACATTGCTTTGCAAGTCCTGGAAAAATCCATTATGAAAGTGTTAGGAATAGATAGACATACAGACTCACTGTATCATCAATTCATTCTCCATGAAGAGCTCCATCTTTTTGACCAATTTTACTATGATTAGTGTGATTGTGATAATAGAAGCCAAGAGTCTTCACAGAGATGGCATTTAATTGATTGATTGACTGATTGATTGATTTTTAGGGACAGCATTTCAAATGCCTAAATTTCCAAAGCTAGTGTTCAGAGAATATCATTATTATGTTATTTCTTCTAATTCAAATAAACTGCTCTACTGGGTAAAAAGGAGTTTCCATACAAGCAGTCAGCATTTAGACTTAGATTCTGTTTTAGATGCTTTGACTATAACACCAACTTAAATGTGAAACATTTAAGTAACAAAATACTATCCCCCTCCCCCGCCCCAAAAACTATTGGTTTGTGTCTTTTCTCTCTATTGAGTTTATTAGGCAATATAAGAGGAACTTATCAACAGTGAGCCAGGTAAGTTGCACTTATGTGTCCTTAGAATTCTTTTCACATCATGGGTTCCAACAAGATGATTTCAGAATTATCCAGTGCATTGGGAATGAGTTGACTGCAGTAAAGAATGATAGGGACAAGCCCACAAAACCTTGCTTTGCCTCTGCAAAAATTGTGATTCCAAAAGGGTAAACTGTATTTCAGAATATTATAACAGATAATGTATTTGGCCTATCAGAAAGCAAAAGCACTAGGTGGATGTTGAGATCCCACCTGCTGATGGTGGGCCCAGTGGGAGGGAAGATAAATTCTCCGTGGGAGAGGAGCAGATAACAAGACTTCCTACTTCAATACAGCACTTTCAGGGTTTTTACCACACACTTCCGTAGATCTTATCTATTTTGGACCTAAAATCCATGGGAGATTAAATGTGGTTATTATTCCTTCAGTGCAAGTTAACTAATGAGATTTTGGGAGGTTACGTGACTATAACTCGTAAAAGGCAGAGATTCAAACGTGAGTCTTCTTGTTCCAAGTTTACCACTCCATTCACTCCATTACACCTACCATGAAGAGAGATGACTGGCTAATTTTAAGGAAATTTTTTAAATATCTTAAGCTTTAGTTATTTTGAGAGAGAATTTAATTTACTGCTTATTCTAGAAACAGCTTCCTGAAGTTCAGATAAGTAAAATCTGAGGACAGACTTCTTAAACCTCCTTGCCAACTTGGACTCATTTTTCTTATCCACAAAATGGATAGACTGGTCCAGATTCGTTAGAATCACCTAGGGAGGTACCTCCCTCTGCCCAGGAGCTACCTCCAGAGATTCTGATTCAATTAACCTTAGGAGGAGGTGGGTTTTCATATTCTTAAAAGGCTTTCCAGTTGATTCTAATGTGCAGCCAAGATTGAAAGGCACCGAAATGGAAAATCTTGGAGGCTTTCTCTTTCCATGCATCTAAGCATGTTGCAAGGACTTATGCAAGAGCTCTGACGTTCCCTAAGTTAATTGGAAGGAAACTCACATTTTATTATTCATTTTATTCTGTCTGGGTCTCTGGCTAGAATTTAGATCCAGTTGTCATGTAAGAGGTTCTGGGAAGTGTAGCATTCTTCAGTCGGATACTATATTATCCAGTTAAAACTCTCCTTAACTTGATTCTCCTTGCAAACTTATAACCCGGTAGCCATCTGGCTCATCTAAAGAATTCCCGTACATGCCAGAAAGTTTTCTCTGAGCACCACTGATGAAAGAATCCATCATTTAGAGACAGATGGGGACTGAATTAAAAATGTGAAATCAGGCAGGGAGGAGATTTGCAGTGAGTCTTGAGGAAGTCATTGAGCAAAACCATGGATGTGAAGCCAAAGGATGACAAACACCACAGGTCACCTTGGCCTGCTGAAGTTGAGCTGGACAGTTTGAGCTCTAAAACACTAGGAATAACATTTTTCAAAGAGACACGTGAGAGCTGCAGAAAACAAAATTTCAAAAAATGAGCATATTATGTAAGTCAGAAAAAAGAGAAAAATATCCAAGCAATGAGCTTTTCTGCTCAGAGGGGCATAAAGAAAGAGAGGTTGAGTAAAATGGAGCTCCCAGTCACTGTCTGGGCTCATGGGGTGGGTGCAGAGTGGCTGCTATGCAGGCATAGGTGTCTTTGAGAACAAATTTTATATTTGCTAAGAAGTTAATATAAATCTGCAAATGACAGTTTCAGTTTTTTTTCTGAAAGGTTCAAGTGATTGAAGATGAAAATACCATGAGAAAGTCTAGAAAACTGCACAAATTTAAGATAACTGCAAAGCATATCCAATAGAGGGAAATGTTTAGAAATTTCCCTCTATTTTCTAAGCATTTACTCTTTAATCAGTGACTAAGGGCAGTAATGAATACTGCAAATCATCCGATCAAATGAAGAGTAAGGGGTTGAAGATGGGAATCCAGGGTGAAATAGAGACTATCCTGTGTGATTACTATTTTAACCCAACATCAAAATCAGTTTCAGAAAAGTAGGAACTTCTTATCCACAGATAATAATAAATGACTACTCTTCTTGTCTGTGCTAAGCTTTATATCTATATTGCTATTTTCTCATGTTGAAAAACAATGCCGAGTTGTTTATTTTTACAAAATGCTTTGTCTTCGTCTATTAAACAACATGCTATCAAAATTGCCAAAGACGGTGATATGTTCTTATTTCATGACCACTGGAAGAACATAAATTTTGTTTAGCACATTCTGCACCAGAGTTTAGCAAATGATAGTTTATGGGCCAAATCTGGTCCACTGTGTCTTTTTACAACCTGTCAGCCAAGAATTGTTTTACATTTTTTTTATATATAATAGAAAATATTATTTTTCTGATAATTAAATGTATGGATTTCTCTTTAAAGTAAACTAAAAGAGTAGGAAAAATTATTTAAAAATACTAGTTAGAAATTGAATTATTTTGTCATTATCATTAATGAGAAATGTTTCAGGAGCTGAATTTTTATATGTCTGCCTTTTATATTTTCATAAGGTTGGCATTATGGTAGGATAATTACAAAAATATGTTTATAGAAGTCTCAGTGACTTTATAAACATAACTACCCTGAATAATGAGAATCAACTGTTCTCTTTTTATTTTTACACTTTAAATTTTTTTACTTTCTATATTAAAATTAGATGAGTAACAATCTGTTTCTTATTCAAAGTTCGTGTATATGTATCTATAGATATATGTGTCTATATATTTGCATTTATCACTTGCTGACATCAATCCACTGGTACAGATCAGTTTTCATGTCTCAAGTCATAAAAACTAATTATGCATGAAAAATGCAGTGAGTTGAGTGAATTGTCTGAATTAGAATTACATTTGAATATTCTGAGATAAATTTGAAATGTTGAACACGTTGAATTACACAATATTTTAAAGACATACAGTTCTGTTGCCCAACTTTGAAATGCTGAATTTCTTTGCTAACACAGAGAGATAGTTATAGTCAAGTCTTCAAGGATTATCAAGTGATGGTTTGTAAAGCCATGAGAAAAGGAACACATTTTTTGCAATAGTAGCAAATATTTAAGGGAAGTTGGTTGTAGGATTACTGTGAGGAGGTTGCAAAGAGGAGTGGATTTAAGTTGGAACTTGAAGAATAAGAAAGATTTTGAAAGTAAAAGCAGAGAGATGGTAGGGAGAAATAGAAGAAGTAAAAAAGTGAAGAAGAAATGAATGTGTTGTATATTTGAAGACAGTGAATAGATCAGATTTGTTTAATTTATTCAAACATTAAATTACACGAATACTTTTTAGAAAATCTGAATGATTACTAGTTGAATCAATTTAGGACGCTTACTTATATGCAACTGATAAGCTACCACATGACTGAATTAAAAAGCCATTTGTAATTGACAATTTTCTCGCCTGGACAGAAACTGATAACCAGAACAGAATGATCTCTCTGATTAGAGAGAACTCATCAAATGTTCCATTATATGTAGGCGCCTTACCTGTCCTATGCATTGGTTGATAAATATTCGCTGGATTCGATTTGGTGAAACCACTACCTCTCTGCATCATTTTTTGGAATGCAACATCCAGGATACGATTAATTTCCAAAGGCAAAATATTAAAGTGATCCCCCCATGAATTAAAAGGAGAGATCAGGGTTTCAGTTGAATCTGAGAAGTCTGAGTTGAGGTCAAAATCCTTTGTGAGATCTTTGAGGCCCCATCATAGGCAGTTACGAAGGCTTTACCTGGCAGGCCTCTAAAGGGAAAGCTGCTCTCCAACCAGGCTTCATAAGCAGTGTGGAGAAAGTTGTAGTCAAGGGCTCATGCCCCACCCCCCACCTTCATCAACCATGCTCTTATGTGTATACGTGCATTCCTAGCCCAAATCCATCCATCTGGAGGCCTCCTTATTGAGGAGTCATTGGCAAGGCCCTTCCCTGGTGCCCCTACTGAGACTTCTTTATCAGGGGTAAATTCTCCCTACTCTGACTCAGTACTTTCCCACTCCTAGCCTTTCCCCCTTCCTTCCCCCTAACCCTTGGGTCTGGAAACAGCAGGATTCTTTTGTTTGAGGCTCTCTGTGCAGTAAGATCTTCCTTTCTCCATCCCCCACATCTGTGTTCTTATATGTGACCTGGTGGCTTTCTGTAGGGAAAATGAAATATTGGGAGAAATGAAACATTGGGGAGCTGGCACCATTTCCTGTTTGACCTCTTGCTTATACCATCACAATAAGCGAATAAAGGCTTAATTGTGACTTTCAGTTGGGCTCATTTTCTTAATTGACCACTCCAACATCTGGCAGTTCCGTGTTTTCTCTCTCTGACAGAAACCATTTCAGCTCATTTAGAACCCAAGGGGGTGAAATGGAATTGGAACCAAGATTATTTAATTTTGGAGATGATTATTTTTGCCCTAGATAGAATAGATGGAAAAATTATAGAGAAACTGTCCTTGAAGTTGCCATAAGAAATCTTAGTACTAGAAGAGATTTAAGAGTTTTAGTCTAATTCACACATTTTACAGATGAAGAGAATGAGGCACAGAAGAGTTTGAAGCTGAGCCCCGATTGATACTGGGTTCCTGAGCCAAGGCAAAGCTTTTCTTCCATGCTACTCTTCCATTCTGAATTTTATCTTGTTCAAGGACCTTCATCCTGAAGAATTGGTTGGGGAAAGAAATAAGGTGACTTGAAGTGAAACAGGGTGGCTAAGGAAAGGAAATGTTATGATAAGATTATTATAGAACGCTTCTTGTCTATGACATTTCTTGCATCTGTTGTTGTTTCTGGACACTTTTGGAGACCTTAAAATTTTCTTGACCTTTGTTATTATAAGTACTCTTATTATGCAACTTGGAATCAGTGGAGTAGGGTAGTTCTTGTCTTCAAATAATCTTTTAGAAGGCACAGGAGGCTTTATTTCCTTTACGTAGCAGAGACTACTGCTGCCATCATCTTGAACCCAAGAAGTAAACTGAATACTATACGAGTGTTGCCTATTCCCCATCCATTAAGCAAAATGTACTAAATCCTGAGGCAAGTGAAAACGAATGAAGGGAAAAAGCTGAGTTTAGAGCTCTCTAGGTTGTTCTAGTTGAGCTTGCAAATTAGAATTTTTCTTAAGAATTTATAATCATTAAGAAAAATTTATACTCAAGGAGTCTGTAAAGTTTTATTTATTAATCATATTTTATGTGCCAACACATAGTGGCCAATTAAAAAATAACAGGAATGATGAGCTTTGCAGAGTCTGAGACAAGAGCTTGCGTGAAGGCGAATCGTTTTGGAAAGTCATTGCAGAAACTAGAAGTGGGGAACAGGATTGGGGAAGTAGAAGAGTAAAACAGGAAAGGAGGAAAAGCATATCTGTGAAGCAGTCGCAGTGTGAACCGGTCCTTCCAGTGTGCCCGTGGTCTGTACACAAGTGCACCTAATGGGAGAGGGAAGCAGAGGGGACCACTGTCCATGAGCCCCCATTTCCCTGGTCAAGGTTGCTCCATGGGGTGGTACTCGAGGCTGATCCCCATGGAGGGCTTCAGTGTCAGAGAAAGTCCAGGACAAAATGCAAGGAATAGAGATACAGCTAAGGTGAAATGTCACCAAGTTACATCTGGATGAAATCGATTGCCATCCAGGTCAGTAAAGTAAAAAGTGAGCTGAAGCATGAGAGGCGGGGTACAAGAAGGGTCTGAAACATTATGAAAACCATTGTTTTAAAATATTGCCTAAGGGAGCTGTAGAAATTCCATGCAGGGCATTGGGAAAAACAGTGGAGGGTGAGGTAGGCGTGGCAGTTGAGCAGTGCTTTTGGGTGATTAATCCTGAACCAATTCTCTTTGATCTGTTTTTTATATTGGCTTCCAAGTTCTTGAAGTAAGTGTTTACATCTAAAAACAAGTTTGGAGATTACTGTCATAAATCATTATTTCAGTTAAATAGATATTAAACTTGGCAAAGGTTAAAGATATAAAATTCTCGTATTTTTAAATTTCAAACAATATTTAGTCTTGATGTTTATCATTAATGTATTTTATTTTATTTTTATTAAATTTATTGGAGTGACATAGCTTAATATAAGCTATAGGTTTCAAGTGTACAATTTTATAATACATCATCTGTGTATTGCATTGTGTGTTCACCACCCAAAGTTAAATTTTCTTCCATCACCATGTATTTGGCTCCTTTTACCCTTATCTACCTCCTCGCTTCCCCTTTTCCCTCTGGCAACCACTAAACTGTTGTCTGTGTCTATGAGTGTTTGTTTGTTTGTCTGGTTCATTTGTTGCTTTCAGTGTTATATCTCATATATGAGTGAAATCATATGGTTTTTAATTTTTTCTGTTTGACTTATTTTGCATCGCATGATTATCTCAAGATCTGCCCTCCCCAAATTTGAAAACATTTATTTGTAAAGATATATGCACCCCAATGTTCATTGCAGCACTATTCATGGTGGCCAAGACATGTAAACAACTGAATTGTCCTTTGATAAATGATTGGATAAAGAAGATGTGGTACATATAAACAATGGAATATTACTCAGCCATAAGAAAAGAAAATATACTGCGATTTGTGACAACATGGATGGATCTTGAGATAATCATTAATATATTTTTGAAACAAAATTTCATATTGTTGTATGCTATTCATTGAAGTGAGTTTATCTTTTTCTGCTGACTGAAACAACTTGATTTCAATTAATACCTAAAGTGTAATACTAGAAGAAATAATATTTTCAACTTTTATATGTAAGGGGTCCTCCAAAATGTTCAAAATTCCAAAGTAAATATTGTCAACATTTATCATTTGAATGACATTTTGAAGTAGAAAACCATTATTTTTATTTCCCTTTTAGAAGTAGAGAAATTATGCCTGGATAATATTCATGAACAGATTACTTGTTGCAGCAGTTACTGAAAAAAAAATTTATAAATATTGTATGTAAATATTAACAACATATAAATTAATTTTGGAAAACACTTACAAAGAAATATTTATAGTAATTTAAGGCATATTTGGAAATAATTTAAAAATATTCAGGAGAGTTAATGGCCGAATTTTTGTTTGTTTGTTTTTATGTTGTTTTGTTTGACATCTTGTTTCTGTCATTGATCTGCTAGAACTAGAACAACTCTGGGTAAATAGTGAAACTATGTGTATTAATATTAATGTAAAATATAATATTTAATATATACAGTTTGGAGAACATGTTTAAAGATTATACTTTGTGGAAATACATGAAATAAAGGTTTAAAAATATGCTTGTGAATAATGACCACCAAATTTACAATAATGATAGTTTCTGGTCAGGGAGTATAAAGGGAGAAGAGAGATGGCTTCTTATGCATATTATATATAATATTTTTTGTATATTCTATATTGTGCATTTGTAATTATATATTATATATTACATTATATATTATATAATACATAATTATATCTAATGATGTATTATATATTGTTATATAGGCATAAATATATCTCATGTATGGTATGTTCTATATACTATATATATATTTTTAGAGGTATATATAATTATTCTAATTAGATATATAATTTTTAAAGGTGAAGCATATTATTCTCTATATATTCCTTTATATTGGAAAAATTTCTTAAAATATAAACTCATTCTTTTAAGAAAGAAAGGAGAGAAGGAAAAGAAACTCAATGATAACTCTATGCAAATGACAAAGACACAGTTTACAAATAGGAAATTAAAAGCAATTTGGTGTTCTCAGGACACACCGAGGAAGAGATGTTCCTAACAGAATTAGCGTCTGTATGGGAAAGAGCAGTTAAAGTTCAAGTTGTAATAGTTGATACTAGAAGCTCTCCATTGCGAAGTGAAAGGCATACAGTTAAATTCTTATGTTTTGATGGTAAACCATTAAGAACAGAATTTTTGTTTAGTAGTTTTTTTCATTTTAAATTCATTCTCTAAGATATTTTATAGTTTAAAAAATAAAATGAGCTTTATAAATATTTGAGCTTTTTAAATGAACTATCAATGTTTTTATTGTATAAAAATTACTAGTGATCATATCAACAGCATATGCATTCAAATTAATTTGTTTATATATATGTATTTATATATGAATTTATTATATCTACAAATATATACATATATATCCTTAAATTAAACAAGACATTATTATTCCTTATTTTCTCAGCTACTTACATCTGAATTAAATGAAAAAGCTTATAGCTCTGTTTCAGTTAGGCATGACTGATCATTTTGTAGTTTAAACCTTATTCGAATATTTAGTATATAGAGCAGGAGTAAGCTAATAGTTCTGGTTTTAAAATCAGAAATACTTTTTAGTGAAAGAAAAATGACAGTTACACTTTGCCTATATTTAAATGCTCTCCCCGATCACTAGTCAAATTAAGAAATAATCTTAAAAATGAAAGCAATATTTGGCACTCTTCATTGGAACTTTACTTGTAAGAACGGTACACACGGCCCACAGAGATCTAACAGTTTCTAACCCTCTACTTTTTTCTAACAGTGTCTGCATAGACTACACCCATGAGTGCATGAACAAATCATTTTGGGCAAAAAATAATCTCACATAATAAGCACATCTAGAACTATATCAGTTTTTACAATTATGATTAATTCTGTACTTTGGCCAAATATTTTCAATAAGCAAAACATTCCTGGTAACTATAACTTTGTGTATTATTTGGATTGATTTTTTAAAAAAATTCTTCACAATAATATACTATCATTCTGTTTAAAATGATTGCTACATTTTGTAATATTTTTATTACCATATTTCTCAGAATCTTTGTGGTAATTTTTATAATACTATTATACTCCAAGTATTTTTTTTCTTTAAAACCAAGAAAAAGGTTTCAGGTAATGAATAGTTATAACATTCCATGAGTTAAACACTTGGATTTGAAATCTTTAGATCATATGACAGTGTCTCTTTCCCTCCCTTATGTTTCTTAGGTCAGCACCATGTAAGAATTGTACTCGTTACACTATTTAATGGTGTTGTTGATGAAGGTATGATGATGATGGAGTTGAGACACAACAGGAAAGCATTAATCACAGCATCTGTATTTCCAGTTATTGTTGTTGCTGTTTTTGTTGCCATGGTCATCTGTGTCTCAAGAGTCACTCAGTGTATTAAGACAATAAACCTTATCTTGATCTGGTTAGAAAACTGAAACTATTTGACCATTCAAAAGTATTTGTTGAATTTTAAATAACAGCAGAAAGTGAGTGTTTTATCTCAAACTTTACTAGATGCAGCATTATACTCATCTTTTTAACAAGGACAATAATATCCCTGGACCGATCATTTTTTAGTGAAAACACCACAGTCTGGAAATAATCCAATTATATTCTCAGCTAAATAGACATGCTTTCTTGAATCCCCAGATATTTTCCTCATCACTCCATTGGTCACTGAATTGTCTGTTTTTCTGTTTCACAGTTGTATACCTAGAGGATTACCTGACCTTAGATTAAACACCCAACTTGCCACAGGTTGGTTTTTGCGGTGACCTTTGAAATCATACTAGCATTTTGGTAGAACTTTCAGTACAGAGAAGTAAAGCATATATCATGTTCTCAAGTAGGGTAAAATGTCACCTCCTTTTCCACATCATCAGGAGGTCAGAAGTAATGCCTTTAAAACAAACTCAACTAACCAACAATCTCTGAAACCCTGGAATAGGACCAATTTGCTTATTTCACAGCCAGCTGCTGCTCTATTGGTTCTCTCTTTATAGAAGGGCATAAACCGGAGGGGGAAAAATGGTAAAGGAAAATACCAAGAGAAGCAATAAAAGGAAATAAAATATGTTTCAGATAGCAGGATTTCTAGATGATTTAGTAATTTCTATTCATCCTTTGTTCTCCAGGATTCCAGACATAAAATTGGAGAAGTTTATTATTTCCATATTATTACTGCTAAGTAAACCTACAGTCAATCTTTTAGTTGAATTAACTTAAATAATGATTTACCACTCTAATAAACAGAAAATTATATTGGCTAAGAGAGATTTAGGGATATTGAACTAATGAACTAACTGTCCTTGGAAAAATATTTATATTTTCTGTGCCTCAGTTTACTCACATAGCATAGATAATCTCTAGGGTCCCTTCCAGTCCTATAAGTTTAAGATTCCATAAATATCCTTAGGAAAAATGAGAAACATATTTTCCCTTCATAATACAGGCCTTTAATTATGAGTTTTATTATAACTGCAAAATGAGACTTAGTTTTTATCTTTGATGTGAATCTTTGTAGTGTATTACATAAAGTAAATACTTATAAAAATAAATTCTTCCATTGATTCTCTTCTTGCATTATCTTCTGTTGTTAGCCTTCTTCTCAATAGATGGTGCTGTTTTCTCAGAGACACCACTTAATTATATTTTTCATCAAAAGATCAGGGAAATTAGTATTACCCTTTAATAATCATTAATTATAGAAATCAGACATATCAGTAGAAAGAATCAATTAAAGGCAACTTGCAGCACCTTGATAATGAAATCATAATGGGGAAAAGGGGTTATTAAATAGTTAAAGAGTCCCATCAAGACCTGCAATGTTTGGTGAATAGACGAAGCAAATATTGTGGCTAAACATGAAAATTCCATGTTCACTAGACATAGAACAGATAGAACCCCTAGCAGGAAGAAAATCATAATCGGGAGCCATTTTAAAGTGTTAAAATCTTTATCTACTTTAACAAAAATGATTATATAGTATTCCATGTTAATATGCAAGATTTGAATATACATATCAACACTAACACAACCTACATCAAAGTCAGTTAATACTGAGAGCTTGCACACACTTTGCCAAGTAAACCTAGAGCATCTGGAAAACAGAAAATGGGCCACAAACTCTTGAAATAATTTCCCTGGACAAAGACACTTCTTATTTTTTAAGAGCAACCATTACAACTTCATATATAGCTAATAATCCAGAATTGTGCTGATTTTGGTCACTTCTAACTGATTTCCCCTTTTGGAGGCATTGAAACACGGTCACATCCTGTACTTCTCATGAACCACCCTGCCTATTCCAAATTCAGTTCATGACTCCCACAGCAGATTTGCAGCTGGTTTCTACAAACTGGTCTAGGCAACACAACTATTATATTTGTTACAATAAAGCAACACTGTGGAGAGACACCAGGAAAATGTCCTCTATGAGTGTGGCCTTAGGATGCAAGGAAAAGTGGGATAAGGGCTAATATGACAGGGAAGGGGGAGCGGCACTTGGTATGGCAAAGTATACAGAAACCAGCAGGAGTAGGAATTATTGCTAAGCTTCATCTCCAAAAAGACTGGAGACCTGGCCCCCAATTGAAGGAAATGAACTAGAATTCCTCTTCCATTATTCACAAATTACTGTTCCCACAGCTTCTGCAAAAGGTATTGTGGGGCACCGTGCCCAAGAGCCCTTTCAGTTCAGTATGAAAGAGCTCTAAGATAGAGCTTAAAAAATTTTTTTTAAATATTTTATTTGATTTTATTTTTGCCAGAGCTTTATAGCTTTTACCAAAGCAATGCAACTTCTCTGTTGCTGAAATGTTGGATTCTTCTTTTTCAATTGGGGGGCAGAGGTAGAAAGCAGGTTTTGGCACTCAACTAGCAACCCTCTATTCACTGTCACCCCATATTCTGCCCTGTTTACTCCTTTTATCCTCCTGCCAAACACTCTGCCTGGGGGCTCAGGTGTTCCTTTATGCCCCCATTAGCCACTGAAATCACTGCTCCGAGCCCTAGTGCCTTTCTTACCTGATAATCACGTACATGACCAGGAAGTTTCCGAAGAGACCCACCACACACACGATGGAGTAGAGGGCCATGATGGTGATGGCCGTGATCATGGAAGGACTGCTGGTCGGAGGGCACAAGCTGGCACTCCCGCCCACCTCGGAGCGGTTCGGACCGCAGGGGTCGGACAGGTTGCCATCTAAGTGGGAGAAGTTGACCCAGGAACCAGGGCTAGGCGCTGGAGAGCAACTTGAAGAGTGCGTGAAGGGGTCAGTGCAGTTGCTGCCGTTCCTGGGGACGGTGCCGCTGTCCATGGTGCTGATGGCTGGCTGGGACCACGTTGCGAGGTAACTGCGAGCACCCAGACTTTTAAGGTTCCACGCGCCTCAGCCGCTTGCTCTCGCCGCTGCCACAGCTCCTGCTCTTTCTTACAGAGACCAATCCTGGCAGAGCCGGAGAGGAGCGTCAGGCAGAAGGGGAGAACTGAGCATCTGACATCCTCTGCTGGTAGCCCCCTCCCACCTTAGTAGTACAGAGGCACATCACCAACCCCACTCCGCTGGGGGGAGCGGGGAGGGCTGCGCGGGATCCAGAGGCCGGAGGGGAGGGAGGAGAGAGAAGGGGTGAATTTTGCCCAAAGCGATTCAACGAGTTGTTCTCCCCACACGGCACTCATCTTCGCAAACACCTCTAAGGAGGGGCAGAATGGGGACGAGAGTTAGAGGGAAGGGGTGAGGAGTGAGATAGACAGAATTTTTGGCAGCAGTGAAGCATAAGAAAGGGGACTGACATCACTCTTTTTTCCAGCGCCGTTTTCTCCGTATAATTTGACAGGAAATATTGGCCTCTGGCAACCCAAGCAACCTTTACACCTCAACGCTTTTCTACCCCTACTGCCTACCCCAGTCATTTGGGGCAGGAGACACAAATTTCTCTTCTTGCCTCAGTCCCGCACATCTGTGAAAAGGTAACTGTGTTTTTCATATATCAGTAAATGAGAATTTCCAACTCTTCAAACCTACCTGAAACAAGTGATTCTCCAAAAAAGAAATGAGAGACGTAAACTTTTGTAGAAGAAACCTATTCCCTTGACTCTCTATCCCCCCAATTTCTCCTAGAGTAAGAAGCTTTAGTTGCATCTAATTTTTATCTGTGAGGAGAAGAGGCACAAGAGCTGGTTACAGAAATCAGGCAGTTGCAGCATCCAGGAAAGTCAACAAAAGTTAATGTTTATCCTGCACATTTTAAATCTCATGGAACCATTCGAAATTATTAATTATCCGTTTTATCTCCAAACTTCCTACATTGATGTGTGTTTACTAGTAGAATATTGTCAAAACCAAAAACGACAACAACAACAACAACAAAAACATTTACATTAATTCAGTCTGAATTATAGTATAGAGATTCCAGGAGGAACCATTAAGACATCTGGAACTGGAGTGGCCCACACAAGGTTGAGGAATACTGATATATTTTTAAATGTGCTACCTCACTTTAAGTCCATAAATACTTCTGTTTTATAAATAAATTAGTAAATCAACCAGTGATAAGAGTTGTTATTTTTTGTGTGTGTGTAAAATTAACACTAATTTTGAAGTAATTCTTATTTTTATACATGTGTATATTTGTGTATGTATACATTTTATATGTAAAGATTGGCAATAAATACCCACAAAAGAGTGATACTCTTGGAGAACATGGAGTGGGTTGGTGAGGGAGATTGGAAGGAATGTTTAATTCCAATATTATTTTAATCACTTTCTTGTAAAAGGGTAACTCATAGATAATCTCTGCTAATCTTAGGTTATTTTTGCCAGTGTTCAGTATTATTTTATCCTTTTACATTATAGTATATATTTTCATATATTTATACTTTCAGCAATAAAAGTTTACAGAAGTCTCCTAGAGACTACTAAAAATACCTTACCACATTTTGTTCTATGAACAAATATATCAATTCACTCAGGTTGAGCTGAAATCTGTCTGCCATGTTTCAGTCTTTTCAAGACACACAGAACCAATATAAGTGACCTCAGTCTATTTTTATTATTTACCAGAACTGTAATAAGTTTTAGACTCTCATATTTTTATGAACAGGCTCAGAAAAGACTGAAAAGAGAATTGCTGGGGAGCAATAGAAAATGAGAACAGACTTTGATCCCAGAAATGTGTTCTTTATGGGAAAAAATTCTCTTCTATGTTGACACATGGGTGCCAGCAGCCGAATTTTAAACAATAGTCGGAAGAAATTATGGAATCTTTGGGTCGTGGTATGAAAAACATTATTTCACATGGTGAATAGTTCAGTACTTTTCACATTGTGTGTGATTATAAATATGACTATTTGATCAATTGATTAAACAGATGACTAATTTGACTAAATGGTGAAGTGAGTAGATGACAAAGGACACAGCACAGCTGTTTAGTAATAGCACTTCCACTTAAGTGGTCTGGTTTGATTTTTAAACAACTTAGGTATGGTGTATTGAGTAGAAACTATTTTCATTTTATTAATTCAAAATCTGAAGCTCAAATTATTTTAACAACTTAACAATGGCCACCTATATGGAAAATAGTAAAATGGAGACTTTAGGAAGGTAGATGTTAGGGAGGCATTATGATTCCCTCAATCCCTTCCCAGAATGTATGAATACAAATAAGACATTTTTCTGAGAGCCCCCTGTATGCCACACATAGAGCTGGGTGCCTTACCTGGAATAACCCCCTATGAGATAGGTACTACATGAATCTCGCTATCCGAGTGGGTAAACTAGGCACTGTGAGAAGGTGGAGTGACTTCGGAGATTGTTCTCTTTTGCCACTACATTCTGACATTGATCTCGTATACACCTGTGCACCAATGCCATTAAATGCCTAGAGGAGATGCTGTCCAACCTAAACACCTGGGTATATCCACAGGGCCAAACATATTATGACTGCATAAATTCCTGGGTAGAGTTTTGGCTATGGCAAATAAATAAGATTCGCTCATCATTTATTTAACAAATATTTATTGGGCAAAATCTATGTGCCAGGCACTGGAACCAGATTCTAGGTTAAAATAGTGAACAAGATCCCAAAGTTAGGAGTTTTTGAGGAGTATATATATATATATAGAGAGAGAGAGAGAGAGAGAGAGAAATATTATTTTATGATATAATGTCAAATATTGATAAGTACTAAAGAAAAAAATGTCAATTTTATGTCAAAATCAGATTGACAGTCTAATGAGGAACCAAACTAAGATGTATACTGGGTTATTTGTAGTTGATTATATAAATGAGGTCAAAGTCATTCAGAGAAAACACCTCAACCATATTTTTATTTCCTTACATCATTATCAACTACTGGGTTTTTATTTCTGAAGAACTTTTCTTTTTTAGCTGATAATCTGATTTCCAGTGGATCAGCTCTCCATCAGATTCAGTCTCCTCTACTGTATCACAGAGTGCCTATCGCAGTAAAAATATAGTCCACACATATTGTGTTTTCACACATGCCAAAATATGTTATATTTGACTAACTATAACATTTAACATTAAGTAAAATGTAACTTAATGTTATGTTACAAATGTTATTGGAATTTCCAGACTTGAAAATGACTTTCAGCATAAATTCTTCAAATTCAGTTCTAAACTTATTAAAAAGTTTTATCAGCAAAAAATGTTTAAATTTTTAGCATGCAGTATATGAAGTGAAATACATTCTTAAAAAGTTTAGCTACTCTCTGCCCACCAACTTTTTCTCTTTTTCTCTGACTTAAAGGTAATTATTTTAAAAAATTTTGTTTGCTTCATACATTTTTTATCATAAATAAATGCATATAAATATTAATAGCACCCCTCTTCCATTCTTAGATATTTGTTAGCACATAATGCATTATTTTTCCCTCATGACTTTCTTTTACTTTTGGCATGTTAATTTTTTGATCTGCTACTTAATAAGTTTTCCTGGAGATAGCACATAGTGATATGTAGAGATATTATTCATTCCTTTTTATAGCTATAATTGACCCCTTTGAGTGGATGTACCATAACTTATTCAACCAATCTGTTTTAGTGAACATTCGAGTTGTTTTTACACTTTTTCTACAACAAATATTAATGCCATGAATAGCCTTGTGCTTTCATACTTTTTGTCAATATGTTTTTAGATAGATCCCTGGACTTATTTTGGGGTCAAGAGTAAATGCATCTGTAATTTTGCTAGATACTATTAAATTCTTCTCCCTTGGAATTTTATATTTTGTAACTATAACAAATATATGACCACCTGATTCTTCACTGATTTAACAACAAAGCGTAGTTTTAACCTTTTGGATTTTTGTCAATCTAGTAGATAAGAAATGCTATGTCAGTGGGGTTTTGATTTGTGCTTCTCTTATCAGTGGGTTGAACATCTTTCCTTCAAGTTAAGAGCCATTTACCTTCAGTTTTCTATTTCATTAAAAAAATAGAGTATTGGTCTTTTTCTTTTTTGTTTTAGGAGCTCTTTATATATTAGGGATGTTAACATTTTAGTTAATATTTTTTTCCCAGTCTGTCATTTGTCTTTTTTGTTTGCTCGTTGTGTCTTTTGCCATGCAAAAAAATATATATATTTTTATTTAATGTATTCAGATTTACCCATAGTTTCTTGTATTATTTCTGGACGTTGAGTAATAGTTAGTCAAATTCTATGCCCACCCCTGTGCCCCAGATTATAAAAGAATTTAGCCATGTTAACTTCTACTACTAGTATGTTTTATCTTTTACAATATGTTTTTTGATCCTTTTGAAATTTATTCTCATTTATGGTGAAAGGAGTAGATCTAATTTTTATCTTTTTTCCCCCATATGACTATCCAGTTATTGTAATTCCACTTACTAAAAAGTTCATCTTTCCCCTCAGACTTAAGATGCCACTTTTATTGTATTCATAATGAATTTTTATATATAAAACTAAGTTTATTTCTGAATAATTTATTCTGTTCCATTAGTCTCTCTGCCCTTTCATGCAACTGGATTCTACATTGTTGTGAGACTTTATAGTATATTTTAATAACTGATAGGACTAGCTACTGCCCTGCTTTTTTCCAATATTGTCGTGTGTGTGTGTGTTTTCAAGTAAACCTTATTGCTAACTTGTCTGCTTCTAGAAAAAAAAGCGAATGGTTTTTCAGTGGTATTGTATTACATATCTAAATTATCTTAGGGAAAACTGATTTATTTATGATGTTGATTCCTCCTATCTTAAGTACATGGTCTACCTTTTTATTTGTTTATGTTTACTTTTGTATCATTTAAGAGTATTTTATAGATTCCTTATAGAGTTGTGGATATTGGTAAAGTTTAGCCTTGGTATTTTATATTATTGTTATTATTATTTTTTTTGCTGTTGCAAATGTGATGGTTTTTCCATTATATCTTCTATTTGGTTATGTTTATAAAATGTAGGATATTGCTTCATGTGTATTAACTTTTTATACTTGCTACTTTATTAAATTTCCTTATTGTTTAATGAGAAATTTTTTATTTTAGGGAATTTTAATTCATTTTTGTATGGGGTTACCTATTTTAAATGATAGCAATGGGGAAATTACTTCACTCTAAAACACAAAATTCAAGAAAATTTTTCAGAAATGCATGCGGGACATAAAATAAAAGACATCTGCGTTCAATGAGTCTAGGAATAATACATCAAAGACCAGAGCTTACAGTGAAGTTTTGCTTAGCTGGACCATTTTCTAAATTCAACATAAGCAAGTTGTAAATTGCCTTACCTTAAATAGCCATTAAATTTCCTTTAAGGTATTATTATTACATATGTAGTTTTGTATATATTTGTATATATAATCTCATATGTAGAACTGACCTCTTATTGTCTATAAGTATTTCTCAATGGTTTTCACTGTTCCAATTTTCATGACAACCATTAGCCGACCTAACATTTGTCAATTGTAGTAACTCCTTAAATATCAAGTTATGTTTTGTCTTTTCTCATAACCTTTAAATGGTTTCTCATCTTACTTAGAGAAAAACCAAATTTCTTTCAAGGACTGCAAGGCCAATTCACCTTCCTCTACCATCTTTGTAAGTTAATTTTCTACCCATCTCCCCTCATTTCCTCTGTACTGCCACGTTGCCATTGCACTTGAAATATTTCTCCCAGACATCCCATTGGCTCACCCTTTCTCCTTCTTAAAGTGTCTGATTAATTGGATCAAATAGATAACCCCTTTCTCGATCACTCTTTTCAAGGAACCTCTACACTGTGGTAGACGCAGCATTGACACCATTTTTCACCCCTCCCTGGATATTTATCCTTTACTATTAACTCTTCAGTTCTCTCTCCCAATGGGTGGGGTGACCTACCCTGTTCTTTGAGCCTAATTTTGGTAACATGACTTTCTTCAACTAGTAGAATGAATTAGAGCGACAGCATATCAATTCCACATCTAGCTCTCAAGAAGCCTTGACTGTTTCCATTTGCTCTCCTACATCTCTTTCAAGGGCCTGGAACCTGCTCACACTGACCTGCTGGAGGCTGAGAAACATGTGGATTAGAGTTCAACTGCCCCAATCACCTCAGCTGAGATTGACCTTGATCATCCTATAGTCAGCCAACCCCAGCCAAGATCAGCATAGTTGACACACATACAATTAATATTTACTGCTGAATGCCACAGTTTTGAGATAATAGCTAATAGACACACCACTGCCACTTTATTTTACTGCATAGCACTAAGCCTTACTTGGTACTTAACATTATATATTTTACTTGTGTATTTATTGTTTTCCACCATTCAATATTAATTCCGCACTGGTGATTTAAATTAAATGCACATACTGCCTCTCAAGTCTCCTTAGAATTTCATACATTATTCTTTGAAAGTGTCCTGGCTACAACTCTTTTTGTTTTGTTTTGTTTTGTTTTGTTTTTTCCTCTTTACTATTGGCTGACTTACAGAAGCAGGAATCAAAGTGTTTGGTGCTCAAGTATAATGTCCACTTGAAAACTCGCCTTCCCTCTTTTGCAGACCAAAATGATTAAAGATATTGAGTAATAATCATTACTAAAAAAAAGTCACCCGTATTTCATTTATTTTTGGAAATAGTTTACAGAGCCTAGTTTTATTTTTGAACATCGTTGAGAAGGAATAAGTTTAAAGGCAGAAAAAAAGTCTTTAGTAAGTTGAAATATATTTGAAAACATAGACTGATCTTGAGCAAAGTTCTGCCTTTAAAAGTGAAACTCCAGGCTAGGCTCTCACGAGCTAGATTGTAGTATTATTTGCCACTTTAACTCTTTGGAAGTATGTTACCTAAGAAGAGCAGTGGCAATCAGATGTCATCATAAATGGCACTATTGTGCCAACTGTGGGAGCTTTTGCAAATTTATATTTTCAGCTTAAGTCAACTCAACAGCTATTAGAGAGAGAGATGTTTCCAATGATGATTTGACCAGAGAGTGACGACCAAACTACAGTTCCTGTCTGAGCACTGTAACTCAATAACATATGTTATAGAAAGTTTTCATTACAATGACAATTATAAGACAAATGTTTCTTTCTGTTGATTTTTACTTGCTTGAGATTATTCAGAAATTTGTCAAATATTCAAACCCCAGCTTTATAAAAATCCTAGCTTTTTACATTTTTATTATTTAGCTCACATTAAGCCATGTTTTGAAGCAATGATTGTAAATACTCAGTTTTATTGATGTTACTGAGTCGATAGCATCACATAAGTGCTAAATATGCAAATAGTTCTCCTCTTCATCTGTGTTCTTGAGACAATGACTCCACGGCCTAAGGAAAGGAACTAAAAGAGATATTTAAGTTTTTACATTTGGAATTGGAAGTCCAATATCTTAAATTATTTTGTCGATAGTTGAAGTATGGGTTATGCTATTTGGAAGGTTGTTTCATCTTGACTCTCAAAGTATCACTGTTTTTAGTTCTGAATAAACATTTTTCCCCCTATTTTAGAATTTAAATCCCATTTCTCTGCAAACATTGCTGTAAAATAGTTTTAATAGCACCATTTGTATTAAGTCCATCCATAAATAAATAAATGGGCTTATTTTGTTCTCCATTCCAACGACTACCAAAGGATTTTTTTGAAAAGTCTACACATGATTACAGTGGAAAACTAAAACAATTATAAAAGTTATTGTGGTCAGAATATTTTTACTTTTAATTTTAATATCCGGATAACTGAGACATGTATTTTTTTAACTTTATTTTATTATTAGTTTCAAGTATACAGTACATTGGTTAGACATTTATATAGTTTATGAAACGATCCCGCTCATTGCTCTATCCTCCCTCTGGCTCTCCATCTAGCCATTACATTAATGCTAACTGCATTCCCTATGCAGTGCTCCCCATCCCTGTGACCATCTATCAACCACTAATTATTACTTCTTTAATCCTTCACCTCTTTTTTTCCCTCCCCTCAACCCCGTTCCCTCTGGCTGTCACCAGATTGTCCTCTATATTTGCGAGTCTGTTTTTGATTAGTTCGTTCTTTTTGTTTCTCAGATTCTGCTTATAAGTGAAATCACATGATATTTATCTTTCTCTTTCTGACTAATTTCACACAGCATAATAACCTCTATGTCCATCCATGTCACTGTGAATGGTAGGATTTCATTTTTTTAATGGTGGAGTAATATTCTATTGTATTTTTTAAATTCATATTGCTTGGCCTCAAATTGTTTGTGTGACCACGTGAGAATGCACACACATGCACACCAGTAAGCATGCATTCATGAGGTAGTTTAGATTGAAAAATGACACTTTTGTGAAACTTTTCATTTGTTGAAGCTCTTTTCTCCTCTCTTTTGCCTTTAGATGATTTTTCTAAATACTTAATTCCCACAGCTAGAAGGCCTAGATTTTCCTATGTTTTCCAAGCTTCCAAATGCACAATAAAATTAAGATGTAATTAATTCTCAAAATTGCTAATTAGTCTTTTTGTGTTTGCCATCCTTTATTTGTGTGCCCTTCCATCATGGAGACAAGGCAGAATGCATATATTCAAAAGATGAGCAAGTAGCTCTTACTCCTGCCTTTTCAGCAAATTCAGTGGAAACTGCTTCTACAACAAAACAAGTCAGCCCCATCTTCCCTGGACCATGCTATTTCAGTAATGTGCCTTGTACTGTTGTTTTTCTGTCACAGTATGAGAGTATATCAGAATTTTATTCTCCAGGTTTCCGGGAAAGATTTTGATGGTGTACAAGGGCTAGTCCTTTTCATAAAATGACATTTATTGCACGTAACAACCACAAGAACAAGACGCTGCAATTATGTAAAAGTCAGGAGGGCTTTTCTATCATCTCAGAACAACCCAGTTCTGCCATATCCACTTGACGGGATTCTCTTGTTCATAAGAAAAAGGGGCAATTAGAGCAGGTAAAGTCATTACTGCACACTGAGTGGAGAAGCTCTCCTGACCCAGCTGCTCCTTCTTGTTCGCTTTCCCTTTTCCCAGGGAGTTATTAGAACTCAGACTTAGTGCAAGCTTACAATACTGTGACAGATCACACATCCCCTAAGCTCTGTGGAGTATTCTCCAAATGAATCTGGCAGCCTTCCCAGCTTTGGTGCTGATGGGTTTAGTCATTATCCTTCTCTTTACAGGAAGACAAAGACTTATTGGAGGTGGGTGGGAAAAGCCTGAATAACAAACAAATATATAAGCAGTGATAGATCAAATATATTTTTATCAGATTTTGAAATTAAAATTCTAGTTGTCTATTCAGATACAAGGTCAAAAGTGGTTTAGGGTGACTTGACTGTGAAGCATCTTTGCTCACTAAAGTCACTAGGGACACTCTATTAAAAGGGTGACCTTACCAAGTAGAGAAGAACCATTCTTCTTGAGAGAAGGCAGTATAATAATGGCTGTCATTTACTGAGGTCCACGGTCCAACCACTTTTTAAACTCATTTAATTCTCATAACAATCCTATGAAGTCAATATTGTCATTATCCCCATTTTACAGCTGAGAACACTGAGATAGATTGAATAAATAGCTTGCTCAAGCTCACAGAGTTACTATGGAGTATTAACTCAAGGCAGTATGGTTTGTAGTCTACATCCCTAACCACTTCCCTCTATTGCTGCACTATGCTACATCTTTGGGAGCACTGGCTTTGGAGTTGGACAGGCCGAATTTCAACCCTGACTCTGGTACTTATCAGTTTTGTGTATCTTTGGGTAAATATTTAACTTGCATAAACCTTAGTTTGCTCATCTGTAAAAATAATGTCAACCTCATTGCGTTTAGTAGGGATAAATGGAATACACTTGGCATGCTTACTTGAATGGAAATTGTTAAATTAAAAAAAAAATAGTCTCTTCACTTAAACTTTACATGTTTTAATATTTAATGATAAGACTTGTTTCTTGACCGCTCCCTTGCAACGAGGTGCTCTGCTCATTCCTTCACCTATCCATATCTCACCCATATGTGGGAGAAGAACGAAAGAATTCTTATATTAGCTGAAAATATCCTGCAAGTTAGCCCTTTTTGTAGTAAAATTGCAGGAAAAACACATCTCGAAGTTCCAAAGCTGAGGTCAAGCCCTCTGTCTTTAGTCTGGTAGTTCTTAGTTTTATGGTCAGAGAAGGAAAGCTTCATGTCAACACACATCACATGAATTGCTGCAATTTTATAAGAACCTGCATCAAAACTCCTTTATTCTTGTTAAATAAAAAGGATTTTTTTGGTTGGATAGTTGTTTTATAAAATCATGTTGATACTAATGAGTTTTTTCAATAGATTCGTTTGCATAAATATTGACGAACAGAATGGATTTCCACATATCAGGACTGTGAACTGCTATGAAGCCTTCCTTTCTTGATGGTGCTAGGCAACTTTCATTCCGTAACTTATTTACATGCCTCAAATTGGTGCCATGCAAATATTCAGGATATATTTCAGTGAGAAAAGTGAGGAAACACACACACTTATATAATATAGAACCACTTACCTTTAGAAATCCCTTCCTTGACCCCCCTGTTTCACTCTATTTACTTCCCCACCTTATTGATTTCCTTCCAAATCTTTCCTTCCAGGTTATTGGTCACACTTGCAGCTCTACTTCCTTGCTTCCTATCTCTTTTTAACCTATTCAATCTGGCTGTCACTTTGAAAGCTTCACGAAAACTGTTCTTCACGCGGTCAGTATTGACTTTTAGAACTAATTGACACATGACTTCTTCCTTCAATCTACTCACATTATATATTTTTAAATACTTCTTTCCTCTCTCTCTCTCTTTTTTTTATAACATCACACTGTCCACTTTTCTCCCCCTTCCTCTCTGGTACTTCCTCTCTGGTACTCTTCTTCCTCTGCCTGAAATCTAGATGTTGAAGTTCCTTGGTTATTAGTCAAGGCTCTTCCCAGAAAGAGAATCTAATTCGATGTCTGTCTGTCTGTCTGTCTATCTATCTATCTATCTATCTATCTATCTAGCTAGCTAGCTAGCTAGCTATCTATCATCTATCTCTATCTATCTATAGTTATCTATCTGGTATTGGCTCAACTGATTATGGAGACTGATAAGTTCCATGGTCTACTATCTAAGAGATGGAGACCCCGGAAGACCAGTGGTAAATTTCAAAGTCCTGAAATCCAGAAATGATGAGGACAGGAGAAAGTCGTTCAGCTCAACAGTCAGGCAGAGACAGAGAGAGGGCAAATATTCCCTTCCTCCTCCTTTTTGTTCTATTCAGGTCCTCACTGGATTGGATGATGCCCACCCACAGTGGGGAGGATGACGCACTTTACTGTCTACTAATTTAAATGCTTTAATTTCTTCTAGAAATAACCTCACAGACACACCCAGAAATAATGTTTAACCAGATATCTAGGCATCCTGTGATTCAGTCAAGTTGACAGATAATATCAATTATCACCCTTGAGGATAAGTCTTAGCTTCTCCTGATTATGGTCTCTCCTTAGGTAACTCTATCCAGTCTCATGCCTTTAAACATAAACTTAAAATCTAACTACTTATATTTCCATTTCAGTCTCCTCCCCTGAATTATTTAATTGGCTGGCTAACATCTCTATTTTGGTTAACTCCTGGGCATTCCAAACTTAATGGGCCCGAAACCGAACTCCTGATTTCACCTCCAAACCATTTTTTCACTTAGTCTTTTTCCATCTCAACAAATGACATCATCATTAACTTAGCTGTTTAAAGCAGAAACTTGAAATTTAAGATTGGATACCCATTTGTAAACAAACTATTCAAACACTTAGTCGTCTACTCTTTGCTTCTCCACCACCAACTCAGTGTATTTCCCTATTATTCTCATCTGAACTCCTGAATTAGTCTCCTACTTGATAACCTTGCTTCCACTCTTGCCTTCCTCCAATCTATTACACAGATGGAAGTTAGAGTGTATTTTAAGAACATAAAGATGATTCTGCTCTTCCTATTCTTTACTCTTCAATGACTGTTGAACTTAGAACTCTGTACGGTATGTATGGCTTCTGTTTATTTTCAAACCTCAACTTGTTCCACTCTCTTCCTTGCTATACTTCAACCACTGTGGCTTAATTTCATATCTGTGAACATACCAAGTTTGTCTTTCTTAACATCTCAGCCCAAACATAGCTCTCTGCCAACTCTCTTTTGTGCTATTCCTGTGATTGCTTCTTGACATTCAGCAGGTCACTTTATATGTTTCTGTCTTAGATAGGACTTCTCTATATTATCAGAAGTGATTGTTTTATTATTCTCTAGCATAGCCCCTTGTTAATTTTCTTCATAGCACCTAATACAATTTGTATTTAAATATTTGTTCACTTGTGTGTTACCCATTTCCTCAAGTAGATTCTATAGTTCATTAGTATAGAGACTATTTTTTGTTTTATGTATTTTAAATTCAGTGTCTCACAGGTCCTTGACATAGTAGCCATTCAATAAATATATCCTAAATAAATATATGAGTTAAATGAAGTAGAAAATTGCTTTGACATATGGGTGTGTGTCAGCATTCCTTGGAGCAGAGAAAAATAAGCAATTACAGTTGTAGAGTTTAGGACATGGCTTATGAGTTTTCTGGGTTTACACTTATTAAAACCTTTATGAATTGCAACCCAAGTATAATATGAAGTCCATAAAACTGCAGTAAAAAGGAAACACAGCTGAGCACTCTTTACAGTCTCTGCTCTCTCAAATGATTCCCAAAGTGAGTCTCTATATTTTTCTTATAGCAGAAAAATGTGTCCATAACAAATGAGAGCTATCTGGTCACTCTATTTTGTGAAATGTCCTTCCTTTGATGTAGCTGGTCAGGACAATTAATAGATCATAGAAGTTGAGAAAATGAAAGTGGGGCAGACTCAGATGCCTTTCATGGAAAAAGTCTTTATTCTTTCCATTTTTTGTCTGTATGAAATAAAAATATTAAGAAAACATCAATCTTTACAATTCTTAATTATCGTCCATATTCTTATACCAATAATTACGTACTTGGGCAGAATCAGGATTTACTATATCATACTTGGATTCTTTTCCTATTTGTGATTGGCATTTTGTAAATTTAAATTCTCAATTCTGGGACTTCTGCTTTTAGTGGAGATGCATAAAAAAACTAAAGTTAACCTCTGAAATAACTAAAAATATGTAAAAGTGGTTCTTAAGATACTGGACATCAGTCAACAAAGGGCAGTGATGCCAGGGAGATGGTAAACAAGATGAACTTGAACATTGCCCCAACTTCCTGCCTGGAGAAAGTTCTAAAGCTGTAATACAGAGAGAGAAAACCCAGATGAACCCTGGTGGTGTTCTTCACCTGAGAAGGGAGGCCTGGGGTCTATGGGGGCCAAGGTGTTCTGAATTGGCAGGGCAGAGGACCAGAGAAGGAAGAGCTGCAGATTTCTTACTCAAGTCTTCAGATATAACTGATAAGCAAGTACATGCATACGTGAGAGCTATTTGAGACTGCAGAGAGAACTACTTGAAAGGGTTAGTGAAAACAGTACTTGAACTAGGGATAACCATAAGTCCTGTTCCCGCCAGCTAGACTAAAAAACCTCTTAATTCATGGGGCATCAAGGAAAATACTCAAAAGGCTTTCATCTCAGTAATGGGGAAATTTTACCATAGACTAAATATTGTTCTGGTCTTGCCTAGAGGACAAAGTTTAAAAGCAAGGCCAGAAATAATCATACTGTCTCCGAGTCACTTATTTCTATCCCAGAATAAATGTAAAAATATTTATAGAAATACAAAAGTATTCAATATATAATTAGGTAAAATTTATAATATTGGCATATAATAGAAAATTGCCAGGCATCCTGAAGAGCAGGAAAATGGGATCCATAATGAGGAGTAAACCTAAAAGTCAACTGAAACAACACCAAAATTATTATATACATGACAGAATTAGTAGATAAGGATGTTAAAAAAGTTATTGTAATTGTAATCCATGTGTTCAAGAAACTGGAGAAAGACTAAACATATTAAGTAGAGATGTAGAAAAAACTATATATATGTATATCTCCACATCAAACTTCTCATGATGAAAACTACAATGTCCAATGTAATAAATACACTAGATAAGATTAAAAGTAGATTAGAAATTGCAGTAGAAAGAAATCAGTGAACTTGCAGATGTATCAATAAAAAGTATTCAAAATGAAATAGAGGAAAGGAATGAACAAAATGAAATTAACATCAGAGAGCTGTAGGAAAACTTCAAGTAGCTTAATGTATATATAACATATATTATAACATATAATGGAGTCATCGGAGGAGACTAAGAAAAAAGTATAAAAGAGTATAAAGAAATGACAGAAATTGATTAAAAGTAGCATATTGGAAAAACACTATGATAATAGTCAAAGAATTACTTTTGATTTTTTTATGGGGTGACTATATTAATATCAGCCAAAATAGGTTTTAGACTAAATATTACCAGCAATAAAGAAAACCATTTCATGATGCTAAGAATCAGTTCATTAAGAGGACTTAACAATCTTAATTATTTATGCACTTAATAATAGAGCCTCAACATACCTCAAGCAAAAACTAAAAATCTTAAAGAATTGCAAAGAAAAATAGGCAAATCGAAAATTAAAATTGAATATTTCAACATCTACTCTCGGTATTCATAGAACGAGTAGAGAAAAAACCAGAAAGTGTATAGAGAACTTTAATAATATGCTCTATTAATTTGAACTAATTGACATTTATAGAACATTCTCCCGAATGAGACTAAATTGCACAAACTAACGCAGGATTTAGAGGGAAATTTATAGCATGGAAATCCTATATTAGAAAAAAAAAGGTCTCAAATCAATGAACCCAGCTTCTACTACTTCAAGATACTAAAAAAACAAGAGTAAATTAAATTCGAAGCAAGCAAAAGAAAGAAAATAATACAGACAGGAAAAGAAGTCAATGAAATACAAAACAGAAAAACAACAGAAAAAAAATGAATGAAAATGAAGGTTGATTTTTGAGAAGAATAAAATGGCAGGAACATCATTTCCCTTCCCAACCCATGTACCTTTGTACATTTTTGGAATATTAGATTGGAGGACTAGTTTCTAAAACTCTATCTGATGCCCATAAAATACGGTTTTCCCATTTGGCTGGTAGGAACGGGCATTGTTTTCAGCCTTGTGTGAGTATCAGTTACTGTTCCCTCTAATCCTGTTGTAGGTTCCTTCCCTGGTCTCCCATGCTTTCCTTACACACATGCACTGTTCAGAAATATGTCAAATATTCAGGATCTTCTGTAGATTTCATGCAGATTTCAGGGTTCTTTCTCTGTCCAGTCTCCTCTCTGGAATTATGTTTGGTGAACTCTATCTGCCTTGCTTTACCTGGACTCCTGGCTCAACTCCTCACAATTTAGATTCTCCACTTAGATTCCCTCTTCTTGTGTGGTCGCCTTGAAATTCTTTCAAAGCAGTAAACTGGGGCAATTGTACGGCTCACCTCAAATGCATTTCCCAGGGATCATTGTCCCGTGTTGTTATATGTGCAATGTTTTGGAGACTCTTGTTTTATATATTTCATCTTTTTTTTTTTTGATTGCTTCAAAAGGGAGGGTTAACTAAATCTCTAGCACTCCAGTAGGCTAGAAGGAGACCCTTAAAAATCTTTTGGAGGGGAGGGGCACATTTAGATTTATGTTGGTCATATTTTGTGTTTTCTTTTTATACTTGTTTCTGGTCTTTTTAAAAAATCATTTGAGTTTTTGTGTCATTCCATTATAGAATTGGTATTTACACATCCTATACTTTTCCTTTTTGTGTCTGCATTAATAATTTCAGTTAAAAAGTGTTTGCTACAGAATACTCAGAGGACCTAGAGTTAAAATAATTACAAACCTATAGTTTATTATTTTTTTTTTCAGGGAAAAGATGCAATATAACTATTTGGGTTTAATTTAATGCTCCAGGACAGCAATTCTTTGAGTATTTTGGATATTCAATATTGTTTTGTAACCATAAGATAGCAAAATACCATTGAAATCAGTCAATATATTATGAGAATGTGTTTAGAATACAAAACTATTATAGATCTTTTCAAATTTCACATTTAATGCTGCTGTTGTTTAAATACTGCATGCCACCTTAATTTGACTTAAAAATTTACAGCAACTGGTGATACATATAATAAGTTAAGATTGTCAATGGTCTCTAGCCAAAGGCCATCAGAACTATACCTGGAGGTGAACAAGTAGCATTTATGGCTCATTTCAGTAAGGAAACACATATACCATCAAGAACTGAGTCAGCTTAGTAAGAAAGTTTTAGAAATAACTTTTTAAAACAAGATTTGGTCTTGGATTTATCAATATTGGGGAGAGTTGAGAAAGCAGGCTTTGCTCTGGATTGGATAATGTCAGAAAGTGTAGGTAACTTTGTCTCAATAAATCTTATCTTAAAAGAGGAAGACTGAGGCTAAAACTGTAGTCATCCCTATTAGCCAGAACAGGGGGACATTGTCTTGTTTTTGTCTTGATCCTTCAGAGTCACAGATTGGCCTTGTCTAATGTTGATGTTATCTGAAAGAAATTATGTTCATAGAAAAATACCAAAGTCTACCTTGCCAGATTGGCTCCTGGCTGTCAGGGACTGCTTTTCTCTTTTCCAAGATATATGAAACTAGGTAAGAGAAATTAATCAAAGAGAAGTTTAGAAAGTCTCTTAAGGCCAGAAGAATACACAATATGCAAAATGTACACCACTGCGTTAGTCAGGATTGCTATTTAAATCATGTCATCCAATTTCATAATATAAATCGTGTGATTTATTTTATGAAATTGGATCACATGATTATGAAGGCCTGCAAGTCCAAAATTTGTAGGGTGAGCCAGCAGTCTGAAAGACTCAAGAGAGCCACTTTCAATACAAATCTGAAAGCTATCTGCTTACAGAATTCCTTATTGTTCAGGGGAGGTCAGTCTTTTGTTCTATTCAGGTCTTCAACAGATTGGATGAGGTTCACCCATATTATAGAGAACAATCTGCTTTACTCAAAGTCCTTTGATTTAAATATTAATCTCATCAAAAAAAAAAAAATCTTGTGTACGGCCATGCTACTCTGAACTTGCCCAAACTTGTCTGATCTCGGAAGCTAAACAGGGTCGGGCCTGGTTAGTATTTGGATGGGAGATCATCTAGGAATACCAGGTGCTGTAGTCAGGGAAAAAAAAAATCTTCACAGAAGTATCCAGAATAATGATTAACCACATGTCTGGACACTATGGCCCAAGCCCAGTTGAAACAAAGATAAGCATCAAAACCATGAAATCTGCACTTGCTAGAAAAGGAAAATAGCGGTTATTTGTTTCACAGAATCCAGTAACTAATTTCTCTGTGGAAGCACAATCTTCCTGCTATTGAGACTAAAGATAATTTTCTTCACTGGCTCGCATAAAACGGACAGACAATTCATGTGGTTGCCAATGAACAAGGTGTTGGTTTGTTTTCAAAGCCATATATTTATTAGCTCAGTGCTTTAGAAATAAGTTTTACTCTGTTTCTATAACTTCTGTTTATAGTTACACACATCACAACATGCATTGAGGCTGAGGTTCTACAGGAGAGGTTGCTCTGGTTCTCCATAAGTCGGCATGGATTGTTAGACTTCTGAAACTAATGCTGAAAATATTTGGGCTGCTCTATCTAACCTTTAATGCTAAGTAGAGAGCATGACATTTGTCTGCAGGGTGAGGCAAGTTTTGAAGTATATTCTGTAATTAGACTTCATCAGTGTGAACCAGATTGATAACATATTGCAGATATATAGTTCAAACGAGTAGCTTAGAAATTGTCCAAAAGAATATTTATATCTTCTGAAGTCCCTTATGTACTCCTAGAGAATACCCGTTTCAATAACAATTGAGCAGCATCTATTCCTGGGTGTGTTGTGAGAAGCAGTCTATGCCTGGGGCCAGTAATAATTCGAGACCTTCAGATAGGAAGCAATTAACTCTTTTCAAGCCTATAACACACCCACTTTTACTTTTGTTATTTTGCATAGTGGCTAAATCTCTTGCTTTGTTCTTATATTGCTATATATCTCTTTCTTATTCCTTCAGCAGGTTTCAAACTCCTTTTGGGCAGAGAGCCCATCTTTTATTCATTCTGCACTGGTGGCATCAGCTGCAAAAATATTGCATAAACAGGAAATATCTAGCACTTAAAGATATTGTTGAGTGGACAAATGAAGTAAAAGAAAGTATAATATATAATTAAATGAATAAATATCAGGATTAGAACTCCAACTCAATCCATCCCATTTAAGAAGAGTAGCTCCGTGAAGACTACAGTTTACGTTACTGTGTCTATAATGAAAAAAATGAAATGTCAAGGAGAAACTTGCAATATAATTTATATTTAATAACTGAGTCGAGAACATAAGAATACACTACAAGTATTGATAGATACAGTTGATCAATTATTTTATAATAATATAACATCTCAGAGTTTCTTCTATCTGGTTTTTTATTATAAGAGAGAAGTCAGGAAACTGAACAAGTATTTGGAGGAACTGGATTTATGTTCTGGCTCCACTTTTTACTACGTCTCTGATATTAGACAAGTAACTGTGGTTAAGAGATTTGGGTTCTTAAAAACTAGAAAAATAATTCCTACTTGGCCTGTTAATGCAATGGTCAGGAGACATGATGGATATGATGACCCTTTACAGATGATAAAACCTTATAAAGTAATAAAAATATTTGTCAGTCTCTTGGTTCTGCAGGAGCGATGCTACTTTCTTATCCATTCATCTTGCATCTGTGATTCAGTGTAGGTGTAATTTTCCACAGTCCATTTTAGACTATAAATGTAAGATGAGCTAAAACAAGGAAGCAATTATCCAGATAATTTAGAGTGCCTATACACTTGTGCTTGGCATTTCCAGAGTGGCAGTGAATAACATTAGAGAGGTATACAGAAATAAGATCATGTATGATCTGGTAAGCCATATTAAAGACTTTAAAATCCATTTTCTGTGTGATAGAAATTCTTTGGCATGGAGACCAGAGAGTTACATGGTATGATGTACGTTTTAAAAGGATCACTCTAGGGAATGTGGCAGCTGGTTTCAAATGGACCCTGTTTGCCAGAATTCATACTCTTGTATAGTTCTTTTCTACCACAGTGAATCTTTGACTTATGTTAACCATTAAAATGTGACAGAAGAGATGCTGTATCAGTTTTGGGTCTAGCTATAAATGGACAGTCATCTTCTGCTTCCCTCCCTTGGAAAACTCACCTTGGGAGCTTTTAACTACTATGTAGGTAGCCTGGTTACTCTACTGGAGAGATCACATGAAGAGGACAAGCCCTGAGACCACATGGAGAGAGAGAGGCCTGCTTTTTCGGTGTCCTAATTACTATCCAGCTGTGACTGTGTTAAAGCTACCAGGTAAGATCAGCTGAGTAATTGCTCAGCTGATCCTAGTCAACACACAAAATCATGAAAAACAATAAAATTATTGTTTTCAATTCACTGTGCTTTGTGAAAATTTGATACACAGCAATAAATAACCAGAACCTGGATATAGAAAGGCAAAAGACGAAGCAGAGAGAACATTAGAGGGTTATTCAATTTTTAAGGTAAGAGACAATGGGACTCTGGTGGGGTGTGAGATAAAGAGAAGAATCAAGATATTCTCTGTTTATTGTCTGGAGCAACTGGGATAACAGTGGTACCATTTAGAGTCGAGAAAAACACAGGGAAAATTCAATTTAAGAAGATCATATAGGAGTTTAGTTTATAGTTCAGATATTGCTATTAATATGACTATTACATATCAAGTACAAATGTCATATCAGTAGTTGGATAAATACCAGGTGGTGTGTCGAAGCTGAGGAATAATTATTGGAACCACTATACCTGGGTGACACTAACTTGTGGTATTGGATGAGGTCATCTCAAGACAAAGTGTAGTCAGAGAACAGAAATGGAATAAGCTGAAGCTCTGGAGTATGCTGGTATTTAGAAGTCAGGAAGATGGATAGAATCCCAAAAAAAAGAAACCACAGGGAAATGATCCTAGTGAGAATAGAGAAAAATCAGAAAAAAATGGGAAGTCCCTTAATCTGAGTGAAGAAGTGTTTGAAAGAAGAAAGTGTGAACAGATGAGTCAAACGCTTGGGGGAGAGATTACATTAAAAAAAGGACCAGCCATGATCATTGGATGTGACAATATGAAGTCATCAATGACCAAGAACAAGATTAGTTTCAGTGGAGTGGTGAAGATGAAAGCCTGAAATGGTGAAGTCAAGAGAGTGTGTGATGAAACCTGGAGCAATGAGGATAAAATGATTTCGTTTTTCTTTTAAAATTTTTATTATTATTTTTTTCAATTAATGGAAAGCAATCTATTAATTCAGTGCAATCCCTATAAATACCAATGGCATTTTTTCACAGAACTAGAACAAATTATCCTAAAATTTATATGGAACCACAAGAGACCCTGAATAAACACAGCAATCTTGAGAAAGAACAACGAAGATGGAGGTATCACACTACCTTATATCAAACTATACTACAAGGTGATAGTAATTAAAACAGAATAACACTGGCATAAAAAACAGACACAAGATCAAAGTTTAATTTATTTTTGCTTCTACAGGGAGCAGAGAAATGTGTTCAAAACTGGAGGTATGTATAGTTGCAAGAGGATTTCTAAAATAAGGAAGAAGTCCCATGTTTGTTTTCTCATGATATAAATACAGTTTTCAGAGTAAACTTGCTGACATGGGAGGTTAGTAGGTCATTTCAGAAGCTTAAGATCCAGAACACAGGTGGAGGGATTGACTTTATCTGGGAGAAAGGCTGCTAACCTGACTCTGTTCACCATGGTTCAGGAAGAAAGCAGCATACATAAGAACAGGTGTTTGAACTTGGTAGATTTAGTGGAATAGGATGAGCAAGTGCTTCGGAGTGCCTCTGCTTTTGCTGCTAAGATAATGTATCAGGGAGGAGATGTTAGTGTTTGGGGGAGAAATAAAATATTGTAAAATAGTCATCTGAGTAGAATGAATGGACTAGGCATCTGGAAGCATATTTGAAGTTCTAAGTTTCCACAGAAAAGTGATCTGATCTTGACCCTCTGTCTCATTGCTACATATTCTATTTTTCCCAAAAGTTATGTTTGGAATTGTTCTAAATTAATGTTGCCATGGATCTTGTTTACATAAGCTGAGTGAATTGCCTCCAATTCCATATCTGTTGGGGACAGATTCACAATAGGTCACCACTGTATGAGATATATATATAGAGAGAGCTTAATATATGTGTATATGTATGTGTGTGTATATATACATATATATATCTCACTGATTTTAAAAAATCATTCGATTATTCATAAAGTGGTAAGTAAAAATACTGCTAGAAGTATGTTTTAAAAATTGACTAGGTACTGTATTTTTAAAAACAAATAGAATTTTTTTTTTAATATTGTAGAGGAAACAAGTAGAGACAACCTACTAATAGAACCCTTGGAAAAGTAAGAGGGAAATATGATTTGTCTTCCCCAAGGGCCAAAAAGGAAAAGGATGACAATCTATTTTTGAGCTATAACTTATAACTATAACTGTATGAAAAGAAAACTTTGTCAGTCGGAAAAATAAATATTGATATGTCACAAAACACATACTGATACAGAGAATATATTTATAAAAGATAAATTTTTGTGCTAGTTCAGATATTCTCTGAATGCTTGAATGTTAAATAAAACCCTTTGACTAATTTCAGGATGTCATTTTCTACACTGTAGTATATTTATATACTTTTAGACAAAATATAGGACTTTTCACTTGGGGATAAAAACATCTGGGTTTGAGTCACTGAATTGTCTAATGGAATAAGCGGTAGAAGAATTTAGAAGTGATAATGGGCAGACAATTGAAACATGCTCTTTAGCCTCCTTCACTTCTCTAGGGAATAAATAGTTCACTCTCTGGAATGAGACTAGCTTTTGAAGTAACAGTGATAACACCCAGAATCTTCCCAGCCCTCTGTCTCTGGACCAACTACCTAGTGCCAGTAACTTTTGAAAATGGGACTTGTAAAGGTTCACAAGCTGGCGTTAAGCTCAAACCAAAGCATGGCAAGAATTTATTTGGGTCTGTAGCAAGTCCCTTAGGCAGGGCCTGGCCATTCATTCACCAGGTATCATGAGACTCCAGGCTAAGACAGCTGAGGGGGTATATGGATGTTTCCCAGGCACTAAAGATAAAAGCCTAGAGGGCGCCCGGGGGTGTCTGCCTTTGTGAAGGTGGAATACAAGAGGAGGGGGATATTCTGGGCTCTCAGTATGAATACTGGGAATTAGAATGATAACAACAGCTAAATTAAACAATGTTAAAAACCTCTAGTTTGTATTTCTTTATCTATGAAACAAACCCACATGATATTAACTCGCACTTTAATTGTATTAGAATGTTTTGCCTTTCTCCTGATAGATGGAATGGATGTACTTTTAGGTATCTTTCTGATCTATTGGTGTCGGACATTGATGAAGAGCTCAGGCACTGCATAACAGTAGTTGCAAAGATTTCACTGTGCAGGGAGAGTTACTGCAGGATGTTTAGAGCTCAGAAGGAAACATAGAAAGAAAGCTCTCAGAAGGAGCAGCTGCTCGTATAGTGCCAAGGCAACGTTTGTAAGAAGGGGAAAATATTTGTTTTTCCTTCTTATATGTGTGTTTTATTCAGAAGACAGGGAGGGTCTGGTTCTGATTACATTCTGTCTGTCACAAGAAATAAATAAAAATCTCCTAAGAATTGGAAAACAAAACTGATTTAATTTATATGAAACCATAAGGGTCACAACTACTAACTGGTGGTCCTGGATATTATACTGACCTTGCTCATTCAAGTGCTTAGAGAAGCAATATCTTTAGAAAAGAGAGGTTAAAATAACTCTAATCCTGGGGGAGGGCCATAGGAAAGGTTTTGTAGGAAAAAAAAAAAAAAACACACACACACTGCCACCAATAACAACAAACCTGCTTCTAGAAAAAAATAGCCTTTTTAGATAGTTAAATAAGTCCAACTCTCAAAATATTCCTCTCTCTCCCATAAATAGACGTATGAAAGACAAGTGGTTGAAAATAAAGCAAAAAAAAAAAAAATTACTACAATGATGGGCCTGTAGATAATTAGGTACCAGTTAATCCTTGGGCTTTCTTGGGGTCCATGCAGAAATAACTGCAGTGCTGTTGATGCTTTGCCTGGAGTTCTGGAATAAGCTTTGGAAAGTAGCGGGCTGAGAAGAATTGACTTCTCAATAGACATGGTGTGCTGAGTCTATCCCATCACCCTGAGAAGCAGAGGGAGCTGATGTAAGACTGTCATTCTTGTCCTGGAGGCTGGTATAGCTCAAGATTCGGAGGACAATGGGGACTTCTTCTGGTTACATCGGTAGGAAGCCTGCAAGTTCTATATTACAGTCACTTCAGGGTAGAAGCCACTTTGCCTTTTGCCATCTGTGAAGACTGGGTAAAGAATAATGCATCTCACCAAAGGGGACCCAACAGCTTGAAAAATGATTGTCAATTAAAATGAAAAGGACATTTGGTATAGTAGAATGGATTTTATAGGCAGATAAAAAATTTGAGGAAAAAACATCCAGCTTTTAAAAAGATACAAATGCAGCACAAAAAAGATTTTTCTGGAGTTAGAACTATGCTTTCCTAAATAAATCTATTCAGTAGATAAATTGAGGGAATATATAGTCACAGTTGAGACCTGAATTAAAAGCCTTTGAGGTCAAAGAGTATGAATTATAACAAGTCCCAGAATAAAGATAGAGAGGTAATAATTACGAGAGAAAAAAATGAAAGATTTGTTTATTAGGTTCAGGAAATTAACATATGAATAATTCAAAAAGGAAATAAAAGTACCAATAAAAAATACATTACTTAAAAAAAAAAAAGATCTCTGAGCTGAAGATAAAGTTTAATCTACAGATCAGAAAGGTTTATAACATTCATAGTAGGAATGATGAAAAAATTAACCTGTCCAAATATATTCTCATTACATTAACTCTAAGGATACAGAAAAATCTTTTTAAAAAATCAGTAGACACAGACTATGTTATGTACAAAGAAAAAAAAGTAGTCTAGAAATTTTATAGGTTAAAGAAAAAAAAATCCATAGGTTTTTGAGAAAGCAAGACACCTGCCAATCTGGATAAACACAAATAAATTTACGCTTACATAAATTGTGATGAAACTGCAGAAAACAAAAATAAAGAGAAATCTTGAAAACCATCAGAGAAAAGTCAGTCACTCACAAGGAATAAAATTTGCAAAATTAATAGATTTCTCAACAGAAAAAAAAGTCAGTCAGCATCTAATAGTATAATATATACAAAGTTTAGAGAAAAGATATTCGACAACTTAGAATTATGTGCGCAACAAACTATTTTTAAATAGCAAGGAAGAAATGAAAACTTTTTCAAATAAACACTTGGTTCACTATAAAATACATTATAGTAGAGTATCTCTAGTGATGATCCAGTACAAACTCACTTTAAATCTCAGTGGCTTACACATTAAAAATTTATTTCTTAATCATACAAATTTTGATGCTAGTGATTCTCCAGAGTAGTTCTTTCCAAATTTTTACTTAGCAATTTATATGCTTCCATCTTCTGACTTCATATAGGCATGGAACTCTTATGTGTCAGAAATAAAGAGATTTTCATTTCCTTAGCCCAAAAATAGCAGGGGCGGGCCTGGTTAGTACTTGGATGGCAGACCACCTAGGAAGACCAGGTGCTGTAGGCATAAAAAATAAATAAATAAATAAATAAAAAATAAGAGGTTGTAAGCTGACAAGGTCCTTGCAATCTGTGAGGTCAACCAAAGGTTGCCTCACCTAAAAAAGTTTGGTTGATGCAAATTTTCAATCAGTGTACTACAGTGCCTCTAAAAAACATGCATAAGCCAATGCCACAGAAGAAATAGGGATTGCTGTCAAAATGTTACTTCTTGAAAAAGCATCAGGCTAGAGAGAGGCAAAGAGAATTACAACTTGCTTTGAACAAGATCTAATCAATACAGTTTGACCAGTTCCAAAGACGAGAAACAGAAAAAATGTCAATTTATTTCATGAAACAACCTTGATATTAATGCTCTCAAAATATAGCACATAAAAGTACGTTAACACACCAAGCTCACCCATGGATACTGGTAGAAACGTTTTAAGCAAACAGAATTGAGCAGTTCATTAATAGTATAATAAATTGCATTTTATTCTAGTTATATAACAAAGGTTCAGCATTAGGAAATCTAGTAATATAATTCAACAACTAACACATTAAAAGATAGTAATTTTACATATACATAAATACTGAGTATAAAGTTGATACAGATTTTAATCTGTGATTAGAAAATTTTCTACACTGATAGTCTATATGCAATAACTTTACAGTACTTTGATACTCCAGGCAGTGATCGCCTCAAAGCAATTGATAAAGAAGCCAGAGAAATGAAGGTAAATATTGAGAAAAAAATAATAAACACAATGTAATTCTGCTACACACTCATGAGAATGACTATAATTAAACAGACCAACAGCACAAAATCTTGGCAAAGATATGATATAATTAGAGCTCTCATACATTGCTCTTTAGAGTGTAAAATGGGACAACCACTTCAGAAACTCATTTTGCAATATCTACTAATTCTAAATACAATCCTTGACCCAGAAATTTTATATGTACTTACATATGCATACATAATGTATGTTACATAAGTCTATTCCAGAGAAATGATCATATATATCTACTCAAAGACATATGTAAAATATGTTTGTAAAATTCTTTGTATAATATGTAATGGCAGGTATAAGAAAGTGGTCTATTTTCATTTTTTTTTATTTTTTGCATGTACCTGTCCAGTGTTCCCAACACCATTATTGACAAGACTGTCTTTACCCCATTGTACATTCTTGCCTTCTTTGTCATAGGATAAATGAGTGTATAGGCATGGTTTTATTTCTGGGCTCTCTGTTCTCTTTCGCTGATCTATGTGTCTGTTTTTATGCCAGGATCATGCTATTTTGATTACTATAGCCTTGTAGAATATAGTTTGATATCAGGAAGTATGATACCTCCAACTCTGTTCTTCTGTCTCAAGATTGCTTTGGCTACTTGGGGTCTTTTGTGGTTCCATATAAATTTGAGAATTACTTGCTTTCTTATACCATATACAAGAATAAACTCAAAATGGATTAATGACTTAAATGTAAGACCCAAAACCATGAAAATCCTAGAATAAAACATAGGCAGTAAATTCTCTGGCATTGCTCTTAGTAATATTTTTTGGATATGTCTTCTCAAGCAAGGGAGAGAAAACAATATATAAACAAGCAGGACTACATAAAACTCAAAAGTTTTTTTACAGCAAAGGAAACCACCTACAAAACAAAGAGACACCCCGCTGAATGAGAGAAAATATTTACCAGCTATACATCTGATAGGGAGTTAACATCCAAAATATATAAGGAACTCATACAACTTAACACCAAAAAAATAAATATAATTTAAAAATGGGCAGAGGACCTGAATAGACATTTCTTCAGTGAGGACATACAGATGTCCTATAGACATATGAAAAGATGCTCGGGGTCACTAATCATCAGAGAAATACAAATTAAAACCACAATGAGATATCACCTCACACCTGTCAGAATGGCTATCATCAATAAATCAACAAACGAATGTTGGTGAGGATGTGAAGAAAAGGGAACCCCCATGTACTGTTAGTGAGACTGCACATTGGTACAGCCACTATGGGAAACAGCATAGAGGTTCCTCAAAAAATTAAAAATAGAACTACCATATGGCCCAGCATTTCTGGGTATTGTAAATAATGCATCCCCATTATTTACAATAGCCAAGATATGGAAGCAACCTAAGATTCCATCGATAGACAACTGGATAAAGAAGAGGTGGTACATATATACAATGGGATATCACTCCACCATAAAAAAAGGATAAAATCTTACCATTTGTGACAACATGATGGACCTAGAGGGTATTATGCTAAATGAAATAAATCAGACAGAGAGAGACAAATGTCATATAATTTTACTTTTATGTGCAATCTAAAAAACAAATGACCAAAGAAAACAGAAAAAATTCCTACAGAGAACAAACTGAAGGTTGCCAGATGGGAGGGAGGTTGGGAGTCTGGGCGAAAACAGTGAAGAGATTATAAAGTAAAGATTGGCAATTACAAAATAGTCACGGGATATAAAGTACAGCATAAGGATTATAGTCAATAATATTTTAACAACTATGTATGGTGTCAAATGGGTACTAGATTTATAGGGTAGATAACTTTATATGTTATATATAATGTCTAACCACTATCCTGTATACCTTAAACAAATATAATACTGAAGTCAACTGTAATTAAATTTTTTTAAATTTATAAAATAATAAAAAGCCTGCAGACCCACCAAATTTTTTTTGAAATTTATATATATTGTCGTATTCATAACAGCCCCAAACTGGAAGCAAGCCAAATACTCAGTAGAATGAACAGATACATTGATATATTTATTCAATGAAGAACCACACAGATACAAAATAAAACTACTTTTACCTGCAACCACATGGATGAATCTCACTGTCATAATGATGAGTGCATAAAGTAAATAAAAGAGTACATAATGTATGATTCCATTGACATGAATTTGAAGAACAAACAAAACTAATGTCTGGTTGTAGAAGATTGCTATCTGGATGTGGGCGGCTGGGACGGGGAGTAGATTTTGGCTGGGGAAAAAACACAAGGGAAGTTTTTTGGATGATAGAAACATTCTCATATCTTGATCTGAGTTGTCATTATAAGAGTTTACACATATATTCATAAACATTCATCAAACTGTACACTAAAATCTTGTACCCTTTATCCAGGTTTGACCTCAACAAAACATTAAAAAATAAAATGTGCAAAAAGTACAAAATATAAGGCAAAACTTGAGGAGTTTGAATACAACAAAAACAAATATTTTTGTTATACAAATAGCATTATGGACAAAATTAACAGGCCATAGACTTAAAGATGATTCTGGCATAATATGCAGCTAAAAAGGATTAAAATCTTAAATATATAAGAAAGTCTTTCAATTTAGAATGAATAAGGCAGAAAAACTAATTAGCTAAGAAAAGGTATAATTGATCAATTGCATTCATAGGAAGAACACACAGATACCTAAAAAGTTTTAAAGATCATTCAATCTCAATGAGGAAAAATTTTAAATTAAAAAAAAAAAGCAATGAAATACCAGTTTTACCATCACAATTAAGGTCAGATATCAGCATGAAAAACTAAATTCTTGCCTGCTTCTGAAATATATATATAGGTTTAATTCTGCAGAACAATTTGTAGTGAATTTGTGTGTGTGTGTGTGTGTGTGTGTGTAGATATATAGTAGCACATCAACTCTATTCCTTGAGATATACTCTTCAAAAAAAACCATTCTACATATACACAAAGAAATTGTCCAGCATTACTAGAAAAATCAAAGTGTTAGACACAATCTAAATGTCCATCAACAGGGACTAGAAAGGTAAAACATGGCGTTACAAGTGATGGAATACTATGCTGCAGTGAAAAGGAAACTACTATATCTGCAGGGGACAGGATAGATGACTCAAAACAGTATTTTGAATGGAAACTGTGAAGTTAACACAAAGAGATGAATAGCCCTAAGCTATTTTGTAAATTGTAGTCACATAATTTATGGTGACAGAATGAGTTGGGATGAAGATGAAGTGATTAGAGATGATACAAAGGAATAAAATGAAGAGAAAGAAAAGCAGATAAAAATAAATTTATTGTTGAAGCTCCATCTATGTTTAGCTTATGTAATGTTTTTAGTTTGGGGGCATTCGATTGAAGTTAAAAAGTCACTAAATATAAATCAGTTTGAAAGATAATGCCATGCTGATTTTCTTATTTCTAAAGATAAAGGTGTTAGAAAAATTGACCAGATTTATTTTTATTAATCTAAATTTGCTAGTGTAGCTTCTACAATGTAACTATATACTTTATGGAAACATACAGTAATACTCCTTTATAGAATTTAAGTAACCAGATTAGTCAAATCTTTTATAAGATAATAAACTGAGAGTATGCTTGAATAATAATCCTCAAAATGGCATTATTTAAAGTGATTTATGATTTTCTTACTGTATATGTGACTTTTTCATCGTTATGAGAGAATAGAAAAGCTGTTAGTAAAATAATGTACCTACTCAAGGCTCTAATTTAATAAACGGTCAATTCTGGCAACTAAGTCTACTTGTTTCACCCCTGAAAAAAAACTACCCAACTCAATTTATTGGTTAAATTAATGCCACATAAAACCCTGAAAAAATTTTAAAGTTTATACAAACTACAACTTCTAATCATCACAAGTTTTATCATTTCATTCTAACATATTAAATTTGCAGGCAAACTAGTTCTCCTGAGTTCATTTTGTTATGTAAGGTAGAGACAGAGTCATGATGAGTTGCAAAAGGCCAGTATTTTTTTTTAGTGCAAATCTGCAGATGTTTATGATCTGTACATCAATAGCTCACACCCTGGAGATAATGAATATCAATACACATTCTTTTTAACTGTGTCATTTTGTTTTATTTTGAGAAAATCAATGACCGCCTCTAGAATGTGGAGCATCAACTATGGAGCCAGATTCCCTGGTTTCAAATCCTAGCTCCCCACTTAGCAGTTTGTGTCACCGTGCATAAGACATTTGATCTTTCTATGCCCCAGTTTCCTCATGTGTTAAATTGAGCAAATGTCATTATGACCTCCTACTTTGGATCTAGTTATTCAGTGCCAAGAATACTGTGGAAAGAGAGAGTCCAGCAATAAGGAGTTTAGCCAAACACATTTTACTTCCGGTTGCCTCTGCTTAGCATTAAACTCTCCCAAGTTCTCTGCAGCTAGTGAGCAAGATGAGCAATGCCTGGCACGAATTACTCCATTGCCACACACTGGTCAGCATTAACCACCTTGACGTCTGTAGCAGTCAGCTGCAGAGTATGTTTCTGCCCATCAGGACCACGGAGTCTGTGTGCTGCTAGGAAGAGTGGTTTTTCAGGTGCCCAAGGGGTAATGCACGTAGTCCTGGGAGTGATGTATTGAGATAGGCAGGGGCTCTTGGTGGGTGCAATAGCCCCAGTCTTGGAATTTCTGTTTATCACATATATCATATACTATTATCCCCTGTGGCTGATGTTTCTCTTTGATGATGTTTATCCTCGTTCTAGAGGATTGCTCTAACAATGCACGCATGTTCTATAAATTAAAACTTCATCAATAATTTGAAATAATTGTGTTGGCGATGTTGAAATGGATTTCAAAATCCATCCTCATTTGCATAAGTAATTTCAACATTAGTATGTCAAAAAAAAAAAAGAAAAGCTGTTGGAATCTTCAAATATAATTCCTACTGTAGTAATTTTATTTTCTTTTGCAAACTTATTGTAAACAGTTTTCTTGATTGATGATCACATCAAGAACTTGAAAATATCATCATTTAAAAGCCTTCTCCAGGAACTGTGCCTTATGATTTCAAGAGCAAGATCTGATATTAAAAAAACATATTTACAAAAACAAGTTCAATTTCTCATTTAAATTTTGAAAAAACTGTATTTGAATATTTTATAGAAATTCATCATGGAATATATAACTGAACACATTCTTTTTGTAATAATTAACTAATATAAAAATGTCATCAATTTCTTTTCACCAAACACCATATGAATGCCAGTAACATGACTAATATCCCAGTATTTATGCCATTTTTCCATAGAAATATTATTTTTCTTACATGCTATAGTATAAATAATTTTGGGAAGTACTTGACTAAAGTATGGTGTAAGGCAAAACTAGAATATGCTGCAAACATTAGAAATAGAAAGTATATTTATATTATTTGGTAAGGAAAAATGTCCAGGTGTTATAGACATTACTAGTTCTCAACAATACTGCATTTTCTTTTCCTTCTTGGGAATTGAGGAGACTGTACCTCTCATCTTGCTATGTTTAGGTATGGATAAGTAACTAGTTCTAGATAATGTCATCTGAGCAGAAATGACATGTATCACTGCTAGCGTGAGATTTGCTAGTTTTCTTTCTTTTCCCTACTATGGCTACTAGCAACATTCTAAATGGTGGAACACTGGTCACTCCAAACTCTTCAGGGACTATGTGAAGCAAAGTAGCTGTCCCCATACCCAATGACCTGAAGCAAACCTTAACATTTATGTGTGAATCCACTGACCATTGAAGGTTATCTGTTCCCTCGAGCATAAACCTAGCTTATCCAAACTCACCAAAATATTACATTAAAAAATCATTTGAAAAGTAGAATGGGGTTCATCCATACTATCTTAAGAATTACAAGAAGAAAATAAAAATTATAGAGGATGTAGCAAAATTATGAGCAAATGTCTTGAACAGAAAAGAGGAGACACAAATGTTCAAAAAATTTAAAAAAGGTGATTAGAGAAGTATAAATTACAACATAATGGCATACCACACATATACCAGAATTGTTAAATTCAATGAACTGACAATACCAAATGTTAGCAAGCTGACAAAGCAACGAAAATTCTGGCAAAAACATAAAATGGAATAACTACTTTGCAAAACTATGGCATTATCTACTGAATTTGAATGTACTTAGTCCCAATGACTCAGCTACTCCACTGCTAGGTGTCAACAGGATATCAGTGTGAAAGAGCCAAAACCTGAAATTAAAATATAATAAATAATTAAATAATGATATATCTATATAGTGGTACACTATTCATCAATAAAGGTAAACAAATTATAGCAAGAAATAATAACATGGATAAATCTCATAGATATAATATTGCCTAAAAAGAACCACATCTAGAAGAAGAAGACATGCTGTATTTTTATTTTTCATAAATTCTAAAAACTTGCAAAAATAAGCATTATGGTACAAATCAAGATCGTGTTCATATGTGAGGAAGAAGGGGTAGTGATTGTCAGGTGGTTCAGGGTCCTTTTGGGGTGCTTACAATATTATTATCTTCCAGTTTGTGGTGGTTACCAGGATGTTCATTTTGTGATAATTCACTGAGATGAATATTTGTTCTGTACATGTTTTCCGTGAGTTTGTTAAAAAGAGTTAAAAGGAATATTATTAGGCAAAATCTCTTTCTGATAAATATATGTGTAGACAAACAAATCAGTCTGGGAGTATGTATTTCCAACAAATTACAGTATGGTAAAATTACAGATGATTTTATATTCTTCAATGTTTTTTATTTTATACATTTTGTTATACACTTTTTGTAATTTGAAAGAAAATAAAACTATTTTAAAAAGTACCTCAACCTAATGGCAGACAACAAAAGTTCCCTCATAATTTTATTAAAATTTTATACCTCCTTTTATTTATTTTTCTTTTCCAGGATAAATAAATTTAATATAGTATTTTTTTAAATTATTTATTTAAATTAGTTTCAAGTATACAGTACATGGTTAGACATCTATAATGTTCATAAATTGATTCCCCCAATTGCTCCCTCCCTCCCCTGGCCCTCCTCCTAGCCATCATATTAATGCTAACGGCATTCCCCATGCTGTGCTCCCCAGCCCCGTGACCAACTAGCAACTACTAATTTGTAGTTCTTTAAACCTTCACTCCATTTTAAAATGGATGTCTGCATTTTTTAAAATTTAAATACTATGATTTTAACAATAGCGCATTTTTTAAAGCTATATTGCATCACCAGTGATTATATTTTAACTTTCATGGGTGTGGCTGGGAGTTTAGCCACCATTTTTATTAGTTTTCATTAGAAAGTACATTCTGAGTCATTAAGAGTAACATGAACATTTGGAATATGAAATCCCTTTGGTAATTTGAAGGCTTTGCTTTTAGACAGTGTTTATGTAAATGTCTACCACAATTTCTGCCCCAGGAAGTCAATTCTGTTAAATGCATATAAGTACACATAAATGCATATTTTAAATTTTGTTTCTCTCTCGCCATTAATTCGTTTGTGTGTGCCTGGTGATTTTTATTGTTTTAGAACAAATTTTGTCATAGAAGGTCACAACTAAAGGAGTTTTTCCAAAATAGGTTTTGTGAGGATTAATCTTGAGAGGTTTTACACACACACACACACACACGCACACACACACACACTGCTCCCTTTGGAAGTTAACATCATGAGAAAATATTCAGGACTTTAAATAGTCCTGCAAAATATGAACTTCTTGCATTAACCTTAACATATTCTTCCCCGAATTTGTTTGAAAGTGAATAATTTTCCCACTTACTGAAGTTCTCAACATTCCTGCTCCATGAAATGCTGGTTTTCCTCCAAAGCATACTCTACTGCCCCATAACACGCAATGCCCTGTCTTGTCCTCTGACTAAAAACATCTGAGTAAATTCCTTGCCAGAAATCTGAATAAAAATGCTAATGATTCTTGCCTTTCTCCTTTCCTTCCTTCAAACGCTGTTGTTTTACTCAGTTTTAATCTTAGTGGTAAAATCAAGATGGTCAGGGGTAAACTGTGAAATACATTTGTTTCATCTTGTTCACTTCTATGCCCTGGTGTCCACATTCCCTCCCTTGCCCTGTATCCCACTCATTGTCTCTCACTGTCTGCTCAGCACCCCACCCTCACAGCCCACTGTCTGCTCAGCACCCCACCCTCACAGCCCACTGTCTGCTCAGCACCCCACCCTCACAGCCCACACAGTCTTTCCCAGTAGCACTCTATTATCTAAAAGGGAACTTGCCTTTTCTCTTCTACTGCAATACAACTTCCATTTTCTGGGTATAGTTGTTAGGAGAGTATCATTTTCACAATTTTCCACAGTGAGAGATAGCATAGCCTAATGCATTTTTTCCCCTTAGAATTTTAGTATTTTTTGGTAAACAATGAGACTTCTAAGTATAGAATCGGAGCTGATAAAGTCGTCAAGTACGTTTCACCCAGAGAGATATTTTTCACCCAGCGGAGATATTTTTCAGAATTCATTTATCATATCACGTAGGAGTGATAACCTCTTATCCAGGTAGGTTCTGTACCAGGCTCACCTGGGTTGCAAAGGCTTGGACAATGGGACTTGGTTCCAGCAGGTGTATTTCCACCTCCACTTGCGCTCCCTAGTACAAGAGCTGGGAACTATGATCCAAAGCCTGTTTGGGGGTAGACCACGAGCTAAGGATGGTTTCTACATTTTAAAATAGTTGAAAAAATATTGAAAGAAGAATAATAATTGCTGGCACATGAAAATTATATAAAATTTAGATTTCGGTGCCCACAAATAAAGTTTATTTGGACCCAGCCATTGTTTACCTGTTCCCTGTGGCTGATTTGTACAGTAGAGTCGAATAGTTGTGACAGTCCATGTGGCCTGCCATACCTTGGATATTTACATTCTAGCCCTTTACAAAGTTTGCCTGCCCTGACCTAGAACACAGAAAACACTCATGTGGCCTATAGAACCGAATCCGGTTTCTGATCTAAGATAACACTGTGTGCTTCTACGTTCACACCAACTAATATGTAGGTCCTTCGGGAAATAGTATTTTTTTTTTTAATTTGCTTTTTGAGGTCTTAATATTTTATACATTGCCAAAGTAATACTTGCTTTTTATAACAGATCAAAGAGTTAAGGGATGCTTTACAAAAAAAAATTAAAATCTATTTACTAAACTTGTAAAATCCCTCTACCAGAAATAAACAATATTAACAGTTTGATGCAGACATTCCACGAGTTGCTCTGATTAATAATCAAACAGAAACAGGCATGCATAGAATGTGAGTTTTGTGTTGTGTGTGTAAGAACTAGACTTTACACATATTAGGTGGCCCTGATAGAATTTACATAACCCACTGTTTTTAGTAGTTCCTGGCAGCTTCTAGTTTGGATAAACTGTAATTTATGCAACCATTGACTGTTGGACACACATGTATTTTGCATTTAGTTGTCTGACCCAGCAGAGGTAAACAATTTTATGTATATATTCTTATGTAATGGAGATATTATTTTTGTAAGAGTTCCCAGTGAAAGATCGTTGTTATCAAAAGGTTTGTATAATTTAAAGACATCTGGAGTTCCTTTGACTAATACAAAGAAAGTAAAGACTCTTTCGAATACTAAAAGAAATTGAAATACCTTTTATAACAGCTTACTTTTTTTAAAGAAAAACTCAATATTGTGGGGATGCCAAATCTTCCTCTGTATATTAATTCATAAATTTTGTGCCCCTCTTTGATTTATTTAACATTATCTCCTATAAATTCAACCTTAGTCAACATTATTATTGCAATTTCAATATTCTGTTTGTTATTACTTGCTTGATTTAATATTTTCACTCTTTGTAATCTGAGACATTTAGTTTCAGTTCTGTCATTTGTATAAAATACATAGCTTGTTTAAGTTTACCCAACCAGGTATGACTCTGTATGTTTCAATAGGTGAATTTACCCTCCATTTGAAATTCCTGATAAAACTTATATAATTAGTATAATTTTTCATCTCATTTTATTTTCTGTTCAGAATGTTTGCTATATTCTATTTTTGCTAATCAGAGTTCCTTTTCTCTGTTTTGTTTTATGTACAATAGAGTGTGAATTTCTATGCATCTTTAAGGTTCATAGTCTATTTTTACTTCTGTCTTCATGTACAATAGAGTGTGAATTTCTATGCATCTTTAAGGTTCATAGTCTATTTTTACTTCTGTCTTCAAACACTTAACCCTTTATGTAGGTGCATCTATTAATGTCCTATTTTGAAAGTAGAGAAAGTCAACAAAATCCTATCACTTCTGCCCTCTTCCTTTTATAGATATTATTTCTTCTGTCTTAATAAATTTATCTAATTGGTTTACACTGTTCATCCTCAATAATCAAACAGAAACAGGCATGCATAGAATGTGGGTTTTGTGTTGTGTGCGTAAGAACTAGACTTTACACATATCAAGTGGCCCTGATAGAATTTACATAAAAAATAAGAGAGAATTATGTATATTTTTTAATTTATTTTCTGTCACTATCTCACAGTTTTTACTTGTTAAAATGCTATTTTAGATTCTCCCAGTCTATAGTTTTTATCTTTTGTGGTCATATATCCTATGGAATTATAAGCCAACAGATTTTTTACTATGACAGGTCCTCCTATGGCTTGGTCACCTGGTTCTATTGTTGATTTCCATTTTTAAGAATGATTCAGTACATTCAAGAATGACTCCCTAAATTTCTTCCATTTTTTTTTTTTGGATTTTATGTCATCCCTGATATAGTGCTCTTGTATCGGACTCTCCCTCTGCACTGTATTGTTCTAGCTCAGTGGTTCTGAACCAGGGGGCAATTTTAACCCCACCCTCTACTATGGGGATTGTCTTAGTCTGTTAGGGTTGTTATAATACCATAAATTGGGTGGCTTCATAACAACCAATATTTCTTACATTTCTGGAGGCTGAGAAGTCTAAGACCAAGATAGCAGCAAATTTGATATTTGACAAGGGCCCATTTTCTGGTTCATAGGTCGCACATTCTTGCTGTGTCTTCACTTATAACAGCACTAAACCCAATCATGGGGCTCCATCCTCATGACCTGGTCACCTCCTGAAGTCCTCACCTCCTACTACCATCACCTTGGGGGGTTAGGGTTTCAACATGTGGATTTGGAGAGGACATGAACACTCAAACCATAGCGGGGACATCAGGTGCCTGGAGTCACAGAGGACAGTTTGCCTCTGCTATCTCCTGGGTAGAAGCATAAGACGACGTCTTATAAAAAAATAATTATCTGACCCAAAATATCAGGAGTGCTCGGTTGACAAATCTTTGCTTCATTGTTCCTAGAATTGAATACAGCTGTGTAGAAATATAAAGCCAGACTCATTTTTATAATCTCTTTGTAACAGTTTTTGAGTTTTTTTGCACAGATACCCAAATAATTCATTTTTCAGCATTGGGATTCATTACCTTACAGAGTTACTATTTCAGTATTAAATGATCTCCATCGATTTTTTTCCCAAGATTTTTTTTTTCCCTCTCCACATTAGCCTTACTTCAAGAAGTGACTTTTTTGAAGTCTCAGCTGAAAGTCAGGTATTCAGAGCTTTCCCTTCACCTTGGACTAAAATCTCTGACAGCACTATGTGACCTCTTGAATCTCATTCAGCCTACAACACCCAGGACCTGTCCTTTTCCTGCTCTGTAGGACTGTCACCTTTGATGTAAGCAGCTTAGTATCCGGCCCAAACTGCAATATAGATAATTCATAACCGTATCTTCTGAGAAGCTCCTACCCCACTAATTCCAGTCACCTCGACCTTCTTGGAACCTGATTTCTTCTTCCACTATGTGAGGCTGATCTTCCCTATTTGGACTTTACTTCCCTGGGCCACCTTTTGGCAATTGCCACCAAGGAGGAAGCCAAAATGAACACTGAGATCTTTTCATGTGTTTCTCTTCTCTCAAGCATTACAGCCCTTTAATGCCTGCTATTCAATGCCTGAGAATAGGTGCTTTCTATATTTTGTTTTTCGAGGGTGCTGAGTGAGTTTGACATCAGTTACACCACCGTGGCTGGAACTGGAAGTAGGTTTCACACTTAAAACTTTGTTCTCCACTTCAGAAATGCATTCTCTCATATTTTATTAATCATTTCACAGTTTTGAATTTTACATTATTCTTTAATCTTTAGCAATTGTATTTTTAATATGGCGTGAAAATGATCTATTTTTAATTTTATTTTTTCATTTATTAAACTCATTTTTCTAACCCCGTTTAGTAGATCATCTATCTCCTTTTCACTTATTCATGGGAAAGACACCATGACAAAATGGTTAGGTCTACCTGGTTTCGAGTTCTGGCTCTGCAATTTCTTAGTTCTCTGACCGTGGGCAAATTATATCATTTCTCTATATCTGTTTCCTAATCTGTAAAATGCAGATAAAGATACTATATACATCATAGATACTTTTGTCATAATTTACGTAAAGAAATCATAATTGTATCTGGCATTTGAGAGCACTCATTATATAAATTATCATAAATGTATGTAGAAGAGTTTCTGGTCTTTCTATTTGTTCTACTGGTACCATTTACCTTATCTAGTCAAATGTTATTTTTTTTCAATTGCTATAGTTTCTGTTGTTATTATTTCATATGAAAATTCAGCTTTGTATGGACAGATGGTATATTTTTCAAATACCATATGAAGAATAAAGAATAGCATGGTTTGCAGTTTTAAAGAAAGTCAATTTTTATAGCCTGCTAATATGTCTTAATATCTGTTCATCTGCAAAACCCATTGCTTTCACTTTTTATTAAAATTTCAACTATTATTGTATCTTTATTATTCAATATATGTTTGGAATAAGTTCAGCAAGTTTCCCCCAAGTACTGCTGAAATTGATTATGTAATTAATTCTTTATTCATCTAATGATATTTTAGCATTGGATATACATAACAAAAAGACAGAGTCTTTGACTTTATGGAGCATGAGCTCCAAACCAAGGGAGAAATAGTTAAATCTCAAAAAGTAGCAGATATGAATAATTTAAATGTAATTTATAAAATTGATCTAAAAAATACAGAGAGAAACTGCATCCATGAAAGATAATGTAAATTTATCTTTATCACATACAAAACCCTCACAAGAAAAATCAATCAAGGACTAAGTCTCAAAAGAAGACTTAGTAAATTCTAAAAAGCTCACACTATATGCAACATTTTCTGTTAGAATGCAGTAAATTTAGAAATCAGTAATATCAATTCAGCATAAGAAATTCCAATTGTCTGAAAACCGAATAAAATTAGTTCTCTATAATGTATTCATTTCTTTCTGTGATTTTTGCTTTATATATGAAAATGTAACCTTCTTAGGTTATTATTTAAAGGTTACTTTTTAAATTAAATTTACCTTTGGCATTGGTAAAACAACATCTTTTTCATTAGTTATGATACATTATTTTCAGTTCTGTAAAAGAAGTCTTAATAATATAAATTTGCTTTGACCAGTTTTCAAATGTTTTACATTAGCAGTGGGATATAGAGTGACTTTTCATCTGTCCTTTCAGTTAAGTTCAGGAGGAAAAACTATCCTGGGGAATGTATGTGATAAGAGACATGCATGAATGCGTATTTTCTAAAGTGCAAAAATTTTGTATATTTACAAAAATAATTAAAAATAAAAGGCATTCATTGCTTTATATACAAGTATTGAAATTGACTATTCCAATGATTAACTTATCCACAATTACTGATCATTTACATGTATTTTTTATGTGCTACAAAAACCACATAATTTATATTGGAATTATGTTTCTATAAAATAAAAGTCATTCAATATCTGTTGACCTTCATCTTTAATAAGATGAAAATTTGGCATTTACTTTTGTCAACGTGTAGTCTTTCCCAATGTTTTAATGGAGTAGCTTGTGATGTCTTTCAACATAGAGATATTTACATATGTTCATTTGTGGGCATATACATCTTAATAGTTAAATCTTTCTGTTTCCTGCACTTGGTTAATGAGACTCAGTAGTAACCTCAGATATAAAAGGCATGTGTTGATACCCAAGTCCGTTTGGGTCTTGGATTTCAGAGAACGAGTAAGTAGATTTTGAATAGTAAAACATTCATGAAATATTTGTCCAAAATTATTTAGTTTGAAAGTTCGAAAAGCAAGATTTCCAATTGCTAGAGATAACTGTACATGGGTGTTTTATACAGTGCGGAACAACATCAGAGGCTGCAGTATAGTTATGACAAAGGTTGACATGCAGAGAATTAAATTTCAGAGAAATGTCAGTGATTTATTTTATGTACCATTTTCTGCAGTAGGAAAACTCACACCATTTTAGGATTTACAGTGAAATTAAGTTGACAAAGCATTTAAGGAAAGCCAAGTCTCAAGGGTAAAAGAGGCACAGTTCTCAAGTATACATGAAATTCTAATTCACAGGTTTTTTTTTAGTGTTACCAACTTTAAAATGAATAAAAATCTCTGGCTGAGAAAATGTCTCTACCAGTGTTCAATCACTCTTTTTACCCATTTTATAAATTAAGTTAGAGCCTTAAAGTAGTTCAATCTATTTACTTTCCTTTCTATTTATCTTCCTGTCTATGTCTGTCTGTCTGTCTTTCTGTCTGTCTGTCTGTCTGTCGGTTGGTCTATCTATCTATCTATCTATCTATCTATCTATCTATCTATCTATCTGTCATCTATCTATCTATCTTTCTATCTGTCTATCATCATAATCTATCATCTATTTATCTATTGAAGTAATGGACAGTTTGGAGTACATTCCTAGTAGATGCTAAAGGACAGCCCAAACTCTTCTGTTGTTCATTCTTAGGTTGTAAATTATTTTAAAGGCCCTCTCCAGTTCTTCTGAAAAACTTACATAATATGACAATTTCTAAAGATAGATAAGTATTTTTATAGGAATTTGTGATATAAGATTATTTTGACCCTTAATTTGAGGAGTAATTCATCATTTGCTACCCTTAATTTGAGGAGTAATTCATCACTTGCTTAGAGAAAAGGTAATCCATAAGCCCTTTATATCAGTAAAACTTCAGAGATGACAGTCAGAAAACCATCTGATATAAATATAAAGCATCTCTATATTTATGGAAATAAGTTACAGTAAAACTTATTTAAAGGTAAGTAAAATTGTAGAATTATAGAACTCTGGATTACACAAAATTGTAGAATTATAGAACTCTGGATTACACAAAAATAATCATAATTATATGTAGTTATTTATATATAGTATTAGAACTAGTACCTAATTTGTTTCTGTCAGGTAATGATCTCTTAGAGATAAAGTTAATAGATTTAAAAATCAAAAAACAAATTGGAATGAATATAGGAAAAATGTATTTATAATATTTGTATCTGTAATCTTAATGGTTAATGTAGGTTTAAGTGCTTTCAAAGAGTTTACCTTTTTAAATTGGTTTGTATTCTTTTCCTCTGCTCATAATCTATTTTACTCTATATTTGGCTTATGGTTTGTTTTTTTCATGACATAATGCAAAGTACACAATAATAGATTCTAAAGTACTACAGTTAAAATTGAGAATGTTTTAGGCTTTAGATATGAAATGGCTTTGAACAAGTTGAGGAGATATTGTAAATAGATAGTACTGTTATATTATTTAATTTATCTGAGGGAAGCAATATTATATATTACTAATATTATAATGTTAACATAAACATATTTATTGATCTACATTAGATTGATCTAAATATTATATTGATCTGAATGTTCTTTAAACCTGACCCAGTAATATGCTCAGAAAGAATATTATGTAACACAATATAGAACATAATTACGGCTGCCAGATAAAATATAACATGTCAAATATTGCATGGGATACACATATACAAAAATATTATTTGTTTATCTGAAATTCAGGTTTGACTAATCACCTTGCATTTTTATCTGCCACATCTTGCAACCCTGTATATAATAGCAACATAGAAGTGGCTTTTCTCAGAACACACAAATTGCTAAACCTGATTCCAGGCACATAGTAAATATTCAATACATGTTATCAAGTATTAATAACAATAATAATGACTGAAATTAAAGTGACAAATTGTAATATGTTGACGAATATGAAAATAACACTCCAATATGCACCATATGTATGAAGTAGAGAATGTTAAAAAGAAATACTCAGACATTGTTAAGAATAATATTGACTCTTAAGGACTAATTTCAAGCTTTAGATGTATACTATATTGCTCAGGTATTTGCAAACAAAGGTTATTCAAAAATCAATGGAAGATAAGGATTTCTGTAAACAGATGAACATGGGAATAATTAAGGAACCCAGCCAAGCCAATATGTACAGCCAGGTAACCAAGGTGCTTTAAATTGTGTTATTTCTTCAGGACCATTAGGAGAGTGTTCAGGAGTGCTTTAAAAATGCAATTTAAGGATTTTTTGCAGACAAATTTTGCTCATATACATCTTATAATTTTTAAAGTAATATTTAAATATTGCAAATGAACTTACTATTATGCTTCCAAGTTGCCCTTTAAAAGTATAAGCACATAAACTTGAAAGAATGAAATCAAAATACTCCTTTATACAACCATGTTCTCCTCACTTAAAATTATCTCATAAATATTATATAACTCGAGCAGTGTCATACATCTAGTTAACAGATTAACAGAATTGCTGGGACACAGACCCAGGATACCTAATCCCAAACTCTGTGCTTTTTCTGTTATAGGTGATAAATGAGAGCCAGAAGAGGTTGTAATTTCAGGAATAAGTTAGTGTTTAAGAATTTATTAAAGATTATTATTTGATGTTTCAGATCTTCTCTGTTACCACTGCCTACTCTCACCCATGTGAGAACTCCAATTAAAAGTTGTATTAAGGAACTAGCTTCAGGCAAATTGGCGCCAATGAGTTTTTCCAGTATGTTCTTGAGAGACAGGTGGAAAATAGTATTTATTAGGAGTCAGAAAAAATGGGATAGTTGTGTTATTTACCAGTAGCTAGCAGAGAACTACTGAGAAATTAATTTGTATTTAGATTTGCACCTTTCTTTGCTCATTTATTTCATGATCATCAAGTCAATTTTCACTTGTCCCTGGTTTTTAGTACTCAACTTTGATAGGTTCTTTGTTCCTCATCACTGAATAATCATATTTTGGTGTCGTGTCCTGTTGTGGGTTTTTTTTCACTTTTTGTATGGCATATCTAATTCTTAAGTCTGTTTCTGGCAGCCTGACTCTTCTTGAGGTTTTCAATTGACTAAAAATCATTAGATAGTTTTCCATTTGCTAGAAACGGCAAAGAAAATTTTATGTTATTTCTAAGTAGTAGCTCTCCTGAGTGGGCAAGAGATTTCAAAAGAGGAAGATCTCTAACTTTGGAGCGATCTGATATGGGAGAATGGTGGAGATGGAGCTTTCTTAGCAGCTGTAAGACCTTTAAATAAGAATTGCAGCTTTTGCAAGGAGAGCTTCTTTAAGATTTCCTATTTAAATCATTCATATGATACTCCTATTCCTGAAGCATGCACCATGTGGTCCTTCATCAGAATGTGGGCACTTTCACTGACAGAAACCCTAACCCCACCAGGATCAGCCTCGTCTACCACCTGTCAGCTCTGACCATTTACATGCCTGCTTTAATTTGGGCCCTAACCTATCTTTCTGTGACTTTCACTCTTTTGTGATAATTGACCACACTACATTTTATGACAATTCTTCTAATAATTGAAGATAATGAGTCATCATGTCCTCTAACTCTGTTCTCCAGGTTAAATACTCTGAGCTCATCCAAGATTCTGTGTGTCATGGTTTCCAGGCCCATCACCTATCTGCTTGCTCTCCAGGATACTGTACCTATTTTATATATGGTCCAAGAACTGAATATAATTATTCAGGATACTCTCATTAGTATACAATAAATATGATATCGTCTTCCTGTTCTAGAAATTATACCTTTATTATAGGATTACATCTGATTTTTGATTCTGCATAGCATATTTCTAGCATATATTCATTTTAATATAGGCAAAAATCAACTAAATTTGTTTTATGCAAGCAATGCTAAATTAAAATCACCGAGAACTAGCATTTATATAGTTGTCCTATCTGGATATGAATGTAGTCCTATAAAATTATATCAGTTAAATTCTAGAGTGTTAGATTTTGTCAACTATTACAGCCTAAAAAAAGTTCTTTTTTTTTGATATAGATCCTGTTATCCAACTTATTTCATTCCCATCAAGTTTCTCTTTATCCACATCTTTGATAATATTTTATTTTTACTTCTAAATCACCTGTGACAATGTAGACTAAGACTTTTGGACAAAACTCCAGAAACATACTAGTTATATTTAAAATTAATTTCCACTCTGATTGCCATTGTGTATTAGCTTTTGGTCTATTTTCCTTAGAACTAACTGCCTTTTTCCTCCCCTAGAGGGATATTTCTTAAGTGAAATTACAGAATAAAACAGTAATCACTCATAGTCTCTCCACTTATAGCCATTCAAAGGGGAGGACTCTACCTAAGAAACAAATTAATAATTTCAGGCAGTGTGTTTTAAGTAGACTATGAAAAATACAAATACAATGGTGTAGATATTTAGAGGCAGGCAAAAATACTTTGGCTGGAGGTAAAAGCCATATGGAATTAGCATTTCAAATATTCTTTTATTCATCAAATATATTTTGACCCTTACCATATACCAGGCTTGTTTCATGCACTGGGAAAAAAAACAGCAGTGAAAAAAATGGGCTTGAACTTCAAGGAACAGAAAGATTATCTAAAGGCGAAATTTGGAGAAGAATTATTCCTAGAAAAACAAATAGCAAGAACAAAAGACCTAAAGACAAGAAACCCTTCTCTACAGTTTGAGAGTGGAGATCTCTGTCATTCTCAAATGAAATAGAAGGTGTTTTGTAAAAAGGGTTCTTATGGAGTACTTTTAAAGGCAAATCACCAACGGAAATGTAATTCTGATATTGAACTAGATTTTCATTTCTATTAACTAAGACATGAATATGTCCTTGTAAAAATACATACACACACACTCACACACACACAAAACCTCACCGTGACTTCCATGTATGGTTTATTTTCAAACGCACATTTGGTTAAGAACATAGTGTTTCTTTACCTCCACCTTTGGGGAAGATGGATGGGTAGAGAAGCAGGAACTTGCACAGAAAGGGAGTCTGCATCTGAAGAGGAACATGAAACAGAAAGTGATGTTGCTCACGCTAAAGTTTACATAACTTTAGAACGCCTAAATTTATGTAAAGAAACCAGTCTCATGTTTGTATTCCCGAAACAAGAGTTCGTTCCTGAGTCCACCCAAATACTCTTTGCAAAGATTTCTGTCTCTGCCTATCTTTACTTTTCCTATTTCTCCCAGTTATTGCCAAGCCTTCAGTCTGTTTAGCACTTGGCAGGGATCATTGAACAATGTGAAAGGTGTCTGGTGACAGCTCTACTGCTTCTCTCTCTATTTCTTCAGGAACTTCTGTCAGTTGGCCAAGTGAAGTTATTGATCCTGCTGATTTTTAAAAGCTCCTGAATAGCGGCAATAGAAAGTAAGATCTGTAGTGACAATTTTTAGATTCAGTGGGGTAATCTTAAGAGTCCTCTGTACAGCCAGGGAAATTATGGTGACACTTCACACCAAGAACTGGAGACCTTTGGGAAGCTCAGGAACTCTTCCAAAGGGTCAACCCTAACTGATGTGGGGAATTTGGGATTGCGCCCAAAATGGACCTGCTCAGCCCCATGTGGACGATAGTGCCTGTTATTTTTGTAAGACATTCTTCGTTCCATGTTGAATTTTTTTTTTATTTAAAAAAAGAAGAAAAGAAAGTGTCAGTTTGCACTTAGTTGTTTTCTCCTATTAATTGCTCTTTCTGAAAAGTGCATTGGTAGAAAATGTTTCTGATGCCAATTAACTTGGCATGGTGTTAATCTCTGGGTCATAGGAATTTCTGCAGTCTAAATGGTTTAAGAAAAGAATGCAGATCTTAAAGGAAAAAAAAGTTAATATCGTACTGTACTGTTCTCTACATACATGTATGTTAAATGCAGTATGTTATCATTTCAAATAATTTCATTATAATTAAAGATTTAGACACTGATTTACATATGGACAAGGGATAGGGGTAGCAAAGAAGGAGAGGGATTCTAGATGCATCTGAAGAGTTCATCTATTGCTATGGAAACAGATACATCCTAGCAACAGCTGCTTGGTATGTAGTTGGCATGCAGAGCTTAAGGCCTTAAACAAGAGGAAAATGAACCACAAAGAAATCTTTAGTATATGTAGAAACTATATTTTTAAAGATTTGAAATGAATAGCAGAAAATTCATACATATGTATGTTAAAATAATGGAAAGTTACAGAAATAAAACTTTATTTTCTCTCCATCACAGAACCCAGAATATTAATTGATGTACTATAATGACTACTATTGTCCTAATTGCAAGACAAAATGCATCTTATCAGGTGACTGATATTACTTGAATATTTTTTGCTGAGTATAGAAGATAGATTTCAATCATTATTCATCATATTCATTATTTTCAGCAATTCTTAGACTCTTGCCACTAGAAAATATTCCAAAAACCCCTCTGTAAAATGAGAAAATCCAGACAATGACTTAGGGTTTTTATTAAAGTTTGAAAGATGTTGTAATTGTAACTTTTTTATTTTAGTGACTAGAATTGTTTTCTTATACTTTAAATTTTCTAGGTATGTGCTGTTAAAAACATACTCAAGTAAATATTTATTTATGTAAAATAAAAATAACTAAATATTTGTCATAATTTCATATCACCTTGTGTTAATGGTGTGCGTGTGTGCGTGCGTGCGTGTGTGTGTGTGTGTGTGTGTGTCCATGGCAAATAGTTTCCAGGAAACAGGATAATTTTCTGTAACTTTTGATCGCAACATAAAAGGTAATCAAATTAACATTAATTAAGGGCCTTTTAAAGCCCTTACATCAAATTTTCTGGATCATAGAATGATATATCTGGAGTGGATCAAACCATTATTCTGAAGAAAATTAATATTCAGGAGAGGAGAGGTATAGCAGAGCTAACACTTTTTGTTGTTTTGTTGTTTTTTTCTTTTCCAAGGAAACATATTTCCTCCCTGCCTAGATGTAGGACTCTATGTACAAGATCTCATATGCCCAAATCTTATTATAAAGCATGAATCCCACTAGGATTATTCATTTGTTAGAGTCAACACCATTGAAAAGAGTGAGAGGATGATACTCTACACATAATAAACTGCAAGAAAACAGAAGCTTTGAAGGCTTTCTATTAAGATAGGTTTATAGCTTTTAAAACATCTTAATTAAGGGTGAAATAATCGTGATCATGAGCCACTTCAGGTATCTTGTCTTGAGTCCCAGAGGTTAATGTCTGATTTGTATTGTGTGGTTTAGTTAACCAAATTACATTGTCTGCTCTTTGTAGTGTCTATAACAGGGAACCAGTGAAGGCATCAAATATTATTTACTGTGTTCAAAAATTCTCCTCTACATAATAGACACCAACGAAGAGAAGAAAGTGGAGCTGATTGTAATATATGTATGCTTGTAAATAAAAACAGATATTACCTAGTTCATGAAACTAACTTTAAAAATCCAGGTTAACCCAGAACTCTAAATAGCACTGACTCCCCAAGAAATGGATACAGCTTATTCCTTGACGAGGTATGTTCACCTCTCACAGACTTGTTGTTGCTTCTATTGTAGTGATGTACAAGCTGTGACATATTGGTTGAAAACTACTTAATGAGATTGTCAGCTCCCTGCCCTCTCACACTCAATTACTTGAGGCAAACAGCCTTTTTGAATTTGAAGACCTTTCCTGGTGACCAATAATAGACCCAAACTTCAACTTGGGCTTTAGTTTCCCACAGTTTCCATCAGCATTTCATACCACCACAAATAAACGTCTGTTCAAATGCAAACACTACAAGTTATATCTGAAGGTAGGTTCAGAATACATGCTCTGGACACTTCCTTCTATTTCTGGAGACTTTGCTGTAAGCGACTCAGCAGTGGAAGTCACATTGCTATAGACCCTTTTAAGAACTCATTATGCTTTACTGTTTTACCTATTTCTTTTAACTTTCAGAATCGTAATTATAATATTTAAAACAAACTTTTATACTAAACTCAAAGGCACAAACAGGAAGACAATTATTGAAAACATGACCTCTAATATAGAGTAAGTTAGAAAATTATAGTAAATTGATGAAGTTCGCTTTGTATTTAAATGACAAATACTATGGAGCATCCATCAGTTGGAAACATCATTTTTTTTTAATCCAAGCTCAAGATACATTGAGAGTCTCCAAATCCCTGAAAAAAATAATTATATTTTAATTTAATTATATCTCTGTCCATACAGAGAATGAAACCAAATATCTGGGCGTCGACCTAGACCTTTTATTGATTTCTGATCTCTTATATCCAGTCACTAAACCTTGTCAGTTTTATTTCCATTAAAAGCTCTTTTCCCCCCTTGAATTACTGTAACAGCCTGCTCTGCTGCTGTCTGTCCTCACTTTAATCCATTCTCCTCATAGTCGCTCTCTGGCTTTCAAATCCAATTCCAGTGATGTTTCTCTCCTGCTTAAAAAATGTTGATGGTTTTCCCACACCCCTCAAAAGAAAGTACAGCTTTTTTCATAGGGTATAAAATCCTCCAAGATCTGACCTCTGTCTGACATTGTGACCTTGTAGTCCCTCTGCTCTTTAAACTCTTTAAGCAGCAACGGTACAAATGAATTCTGTTTCCTGACTTGTGCCTGCTTACAGCTCCACACCTTCACTCATCGCTAAAACTTTTCCCTCAACCTCTAATTTAAGTTCTATTTGTCCTTCAAGATCACCAGACATCTTGTTCTAACTATTTTTTAAATGGAGAATTGCAAACATAGATAAAAGTAGACCAAACAGCATAATGACATCCCCTGTAACCATTTCTTATCTCTCAATATTAACCCAATGGTCAGTATTTCTCAGATGTTCCCATTCCCTCCTGTATAATTTTGAGCCAATCCCATTCATCATACAATTTCTTCTGTAAATACTCCAGTATACAGCCCTTTAAGATAACTCTTTTTAACCAAAGCACAATAAGATTCTCTAAAATAATTACCAGTTCCTTAATTCTCTAAAATAACGACCAATTCCTAACTACCAGTTCCTTGCCATAATATCCAGTAAATGCTTGATTTCCAACTGTCTCACATGTTACCATTTTTAGAAATCTTCTAATTTTTAAAAGTTTGCTATTTGAATCCGAATTAAAATAAGGTCCAATTAATGCAGATGGTTTCTGTCTATTATCGATGGTTTTCTTTCCTTGCAACTTGTTTGTGGAAAAAGTTAGATTATTTATCCAGGGGAATGTCTAGCTATCAAAATTTTTTCTGATTGCATCCCTGTGCTATACTCCGACTTTCCTCTGGTCTCTTTTTTTGTCTGTATTGATAGTTGGATCTAGAGACTGAATTATATTCAGGTTTCATTTCTTTGACAAGACTACTTCGGGGTGTTATTGTTTTTCTGTCAGGAGCACATACTGACTGCTTACTTCTGTTTTCATTGTGCATTTACAATCTTGATTCATTTATTTATTAGGGGTCCCAAATGGTGGTATTACAACTTTATGCCATTCCTTCCTCATTTAACATCTAGATAACTTTGATAAATAAAAACATCTCTTCACCTACTACTTGGCTATCAGTGATGGAGCTTATTTACCTCTATATACCAGTTTTTAATTGTTTACCAGTTTTCAAAACAGTAATTGACACACAATTTTAAAAATTTTATTTAGAATTTTTAGGAACTAGTGACTGACACATATGTCATGGTTTTCTACCCATTTTAGTTTTTTTTCTTGTTAATTTTCAAATTGTCTCATTTTTGGTCAATGGGAGACTCTCTTTATGTGGAGTGCTGTGTCCTTTTGATGACTCTTAAAGTCTTTTCTTTACTATCTACCATAACAAAATATTTTAGGCTCAGCTTTATTTCCTCCTGACCTGAAACCGGCCATTTCTCCAAGGAGGTATTTTATTTTTTTGAATGAAAGACAAGAAATAGCATGCTTTATATTTATATTTCCAATTAAAATTCATGACTGTGGGGATTTTACTTAGATTTTCCACCTTATTTATATTTCTTTTTACTCCTGTACCGAGAATATCCTGGTTCTAAAGGATTCTGGCTATAATAGAATAACACAGTTATTTAATTTTCCACATAATATAGATACAATGGTTTCAGAATTACAGTGTCACACTACCACCAACAATATGATTTCCAAACATAGCTCAATTTAGTTTTCAAATGCTTTTTTCTTTTTGTCCTAAAGGTGTACATATTGATAATAAATCTATAATGTGTTTTAAAGTCAATTAGCATAGCTCTCTGTGTAGATATATCATCACCAAATACATATATAGTTCATTTGTTTCTTTTTCCTAAGATTTCTTAAGATACATTGAAAATTTTAAAAACTAAATTATTTGTTTTTTCATTTATGTAAAATACTTTCACAATTTCAAAATCAAAACCAGTTATATTTAAAGAAGTCTAGTGTCCACCTCTATTTTCTTGCTTCTCATTCCTCCTCTACTCATATAGGTATCTATTTTTTAAATGCTTATTTCTTTTTATTTTTTTAATATTAAGTATGTACAGCCGCATAATAATTGCATTAGCTTTTTTAAAAGTAATTGTCAGTATACTGTACTGACTCTTTTTCATTTTGCTTTTTTCCCTGAAGAATATTTCTGTGAGATCTATCCCTAGTAGTATATAGAGATATTTCTCATTTGTTTTTACAGCTGCCTGGTAATTTACTGTGTGGCTGTATCATGTTATTCAACTAGCTCCTCCACTGATATACATTTAAATTGCCCCAATAAATATTTCTGCAATACATAATTTTATGCAGAAGCCTTTTATTTTTGATAGTATATCTGTGAGTTAGATTCAAGCAAGTGAGATTGCTGGGTCAAAAGATGAAGTCTATATAATTTTGCTAGATATTTCCAAATTATTTTCCACAGCAATTGCTCCATGCTACCTACTCTCTAAAGATATATGAAAGTGCTTCTTTTTCCACAGTTTTGCTAACACAGTATGCATTCTAATTTTGTACCAAAGTAATAAGTGAAAAATGCTCCTTTGGTGTAGTTTTAATTTACATATTCTCTTATTATGAGCAAGGGTTGGATAGCTATTCACATGGTTAAAGCCATTTTCATTTTTTATTTCTGTAGTTGGCTAATAATTTCTATAGTCTATCTTTATAAGGCCATTGGCTGTTTTCTACTTTAGAAGTACTTAACATACTAGAAATGTTAATTATCTCTATGGTTTAAGTTGAAAATAAGTTACGTATCTTATTACATGCTTATAGTGTTTTTAAGCATTCAAAACAATTTTTATGTGATCAGATTTTAAATTTCATTTCCTTTCTCTTTTTGCCTGTGAATTTTGAGTATCAGATGGGTAAGCTCTTCTTATCTCAGGTTATAGAGTAATTCATCCAATTTTTTTCCAGTACTTGAATGATTTCACTTTTGGTTTAAATCTCTGATCCACTTGAAGCTTATCCTATTGCATGGTTTAAGTAATGGGTCCAATTTTACTGTTTAAACAAATGGCTATCCAGTTATCTCAACATCGCTAATTAAAAACAAACAAACAAACAAACAAATAAACAAACAAAAAACCAACCAGTATCCACAAATTTACAGTGGTTCTTTTATCATACATTACTTATGTAAGTATTTCATGGTATTTATCTTTTTCCATTGTTCTGTCTGAACAATGAATCCTGTCCTATGTTATTTTGAAACAGAGGCTCTATAGATTGAAGTATTTTAATATTTGGTGGGGCTAGCCTTCTCTCTCCCTCTTTTGTTGTTCTTCAGTATTCTCTTGGGTTTTATAGCTCACTGGTGGTGTTTTCAACCTGACTCACTAGACAAGTCTCAAGCATTTACCTCCTGCCAAATTCTAAGAGTGGAGCTATAGAGATGTAGATCAATCCACAAGTTTTAAGGGGTTTTTTTTTGTATTTATTTTTTTAAATTAAATACCAAAAGATAAATTTGTAAATCAAAACTTCTGATAATTTTTTATTTTATCCATTGATTATTAAAGTAGAGAGAATGCTCTTGCAAATGTCTTATTTCCTGGAAACATAATCTGGTATAGAGAAATAGATCTTCTATTATTATTTTATTATTATTATTATTATTATTATTACCTGCTATGGAAACATATCGACAACTTCTTTTTGTTTTTAATACATTTTTATAGTGATCCAGTATGTTTTGACTTCAAATCTATGCCATTGATTTAATTATTTTCTAGCTCAAGTTATAAATGCACATTTAGAAGCCAGAACCTTGACCTCATAAGCTCAAATACAGTTATATGATAGAAGTAATAAACAAATTCTTGAAATGATGACAGACCACATTCCTGATAGATAATCTGGATAATCAGTCGTTCTCTAGATAAAAATTATTTTCTGAAAAAAACCCCTGAAAATTAGGAAAGGATAAAAATTAAATTCTTAAACTTTTCAAAAGTGTTGATATAGACATTATCTCTATCACCTACATTATTGTAATTTAGAAATTACTTATTTTCTAACAACTATTTGGAATATTTATATATCAATTCAACTTACGTTAACATAGATCTTACTTTGCATTTTATAGCTATGCAAAATTAAATCCCATAACTATGGCAAATTGACTAACTTCTTTTTGCAGTCAAAATAATAATATGAAAAGATAAACTGCATTGCAGTATGGGTTGAGGAATTTTACAATCTCTGTTAGTTAGTCCCAAAACATCTTCCTTTATTACCTGAAATGAGGGTAAAATTTTCCAGAAGACATATTTCTTTACATGAGGTCCTAAAGGACTCAGTTAAGATTCATTTTTTAATAGAAAAAAATCAAAAATCATTACATTGAATAATAGCATTTCAGCTTGGAAATCAAGATATTCTATGCAGTTGGACCCTGAAGGTTTAGATCCCAAGAAAAGCAATTTATAATCACAGAATCGAAGAAAGGAGCTATTATATCTTACATCTTTGTGACTCTCTGACATATATCCCACTGTGCTTACAAGAGGCAGCATAAAATCATTAGAAACTTGAGAAAGCAGGTTCTTACATGAGTCAACTATAAGGTGTCAGTGTATAATATATCAAGGTGTAGTGGGTGTTTCCTTTCAACAGTATGATTTCAAAATTTGCATAATAATTTTCATGTACTATTTTGTTATATGGTAAAATATATTTATAAGCATATGTATTTTACATGCATGTCTGTATATATGTAATGTTGGTACATTTATAGTTCTGTGTGATCTTCTGCAGGAGCCCCTTGCATGTTGAAATTTATCTGTCAGTGTGCAGCACAGTGAGCAAAATAAGTGCTCAAAAGTTTGTCAGATGAATCAAACTTTGCCTATTGTTTGTGCCTAGGTCTCTTTTTACAAAGGGGTCATCTGTGCTTGGAGACGGGTGGCAAACAGATCCTATGTTTTAAATTCAAAGAATTCATATATGGCGGCATTTCTCTTCATAGAAGAGATTCAGTGTAGGGAAGAAAATATTATTGTTGTCTCGCCTTTTGTATTCCTGAAATGGTACATTGGCTTTTGCATGGAAAGTTTTACTATATAGGAAGAACTACTGTTACCAGACTTCAGAGTAGAAGCTTAAACTATTACGCCTAAATAAAGACAGTCCTATGGCTAATGAGCAGGTCACCATCAAGAGTGCATCTTGAATAATAATACAGTGTGTTCTCTGCTGGAATGACAGGATGTGGAGATGGTCCTTGAGTGGCTTGGACTGAAGTGGAGATGGCTTCACTCTAGAGTCATAAAGGTAAATCAGATTCAGAGTCAACAAAACTCGAGAGATAGATTTAATTTTTTCATGTTTCCACTGTGGCACACACATTTTAAAGGCATTCCTTTAAGCAACTACACAGCAGATGTCAATCATTTAATATATTTAATCATTTTTAAATTCTAAATATTCTCCCAGTTTCTTTGTCATATTATGAAAAGAAGCATATTATGCTTCTTTATTTTTGCAGCACCTTGCGCTAACTTCCTTTTCAAGCAAAATCAGAGAGTAATACTTCACTTTTTTATAATCATAGAGTTCATTCTTTCCTTCTAGAGGATACAGAACCATAAAAGAAATAATTATAACAAAAAGAACAAGTGAAATTCTTTATAACTTAAACACAAAATGTCCTAGTTTTCCAGAAATATTCTGATAAAATGAAAAAGATAACATTTTGTTCACATATAAAGTACTATTTACAAGTACAATTTGATTTGTGCTTGATATAACTACAGTGAAATGCAGTGCCTATATTTTAAATGTTTAACCATGGTTTTCATCTAAGAAGACAAAAAAAAAAAGAGTAAGGAAAAGAGAAAAAAATAGAAATATGGGCGAAAACAGTGGATAAAAGACTGAATATGATGTCAGATAAAATTAAAATGTGCAAATACAGAAAATGTGTCTGAAACACACAGAATTAAAGAAAAACCCGAGGCAACTAGCCCTGAAAAATGAATGTATCTAAACCATCCCAATAATTGAAGATGTTTAAAAAAACCAAATATATTTCATTCTTCACCTTGTGCTGTAAGCAAAGTTCCCCTAAACACATTAAGCAGTTGTCATTTAAAACCTTCCAATTTTTTTAGGGAGAGGGTTGTGGTATGGGAAGGTTATAAACGCATTTGATTGGCACTGGCTAGTCTGAGATTAGAGAGTGTGGCAGCAAACCATTGCCAGATTCTTCAGCAGATTCAGAGGTAAAATACAGGCCAGACCACATTAAAATTTCAGGCTTGCAGTTCCAGCTAGTGACCAGAGATGGCGCTGAGTGTACAGGGAACCTAGGGCCAACGCGAATCAGAAATTGGTAAGAAATAGGACTAAAGTCTGTTAAGCACGAGTCCTTATTTAACCTCAGCAGCACATCTAAGATAGCAGATCTGGAGGAAGGAAAAGAAAAGCATAAAGAACAAATGAAAAAGCCTTGCGTTAAAGGAATTGCACATTAGAAAGGAGAAGAAATGAACATCCTGCTCGGTTAATGGAGGGAGAAGCACAAAGACTATGAGGCATCAGGAATACAGATTAAAACGCTCAGAGAAGAGCTAGGGCATCATTGTAATTTTCTAGGTTAAATATCCCACTGCGGAAGTTTTTCTAATATTTAATAAGTCTTTATTTGGCAGAGGAACCAAGGGAGTTTTCATGTTTTGATGTTATATTCTAAAGGCATGTGAGCTGGTTGTACTTTTTCTGTCTTTAACAAATAGAAATCCAAAAGTAGTTTGATGTAGTCATAGGGCACATGAATGCATTTTGTATGTTCTGTTGGTTAACAGATATTCGTTAAAAAAGAGAGGAGAGATCCATCTTAGGTGAGAAAGGCACAAACTGCTTAACATGCAACAGAAGGCTGAGTGGCTGTGTCTATCTCTTCACTTGAATTAAAAAACAAACAAACAGAAAACAGAATTGAAGACTCCACATTAAAGGAAAGAGCAAAAGATTTCTCAAAGTTCCTTCAATAAGTATAGTAGTTCTTTTAACACATTTTCTATTTAGAATAAAGAAGTGCAGCTCACTGCCCACATTAATTTAATTTTACATAAACAGGCTCTTTGAGGCTTAAGAAAATCTAACTAGTTTTCAATATGAAAATAAAATATAAAACTCTTCTTGGAGTTATTTCTAAACAGGACTTGTTTCTAATCCTAATGTAACAGAAATGTGTACATAAATCAGATTCATCAAATGAGTCTTCGGCTAACAACTGTTTGAGAATGATGTTAACATCACGTGTAGGAATGCTATGCTTTCTAGGATTTGATATTTTCAGCGATCGAGAATTACTATATTTTATAAATGGAAATACCACTACTAAAACCAGAATGCTGTAAATAGAATGATGTCATTTGTTTCTAAAGACAATCCATGTACTAGAGCAATGAAAAAATAATAAGAAAAGTGAAATATTTTGTGGCAAACCTTGGGAGCGAGGCTAGGACTGTAATCCTCTAGTTATCTCGGGATAAACCGCAGCCACAAGTATAACCGGTGAGTGTTCTCGGAGCAAAAGGGAAATGGATTAAAACAATTTTTAAAAAATTTTATTAAAATTTTTTAAATAAATAAATTTAAAAAAAATTTATTAAAAATTTTATTAAAAACAATTTTTAAAAATTTTTATAAAAATTTTTTAAAAATTTTTAAATAAAAGTAAAAGCAAACACTTCCCAATCATACCAAAGGATTTTGAATAAAAAACAGAAGTGTCCTATCCCTCCTTGCTTGTATGCCTCCCTCTCCCTTCTTTTCTTGGAATTCATAACTAGAGCATACACAGCTGTGGTCAAAAAGGACTACTTACCCTTGCTTTTCAAAGCATGATCTGTGAATCAACAGCATTAGCAACACCTGGGAGCTTGTTAGACTCTCAGGCCTCAGCCCAGATTTAATTGATAAGGTCTGTATTTTAACAACATCCCCAAGTGATATGTATGCACATTGTAATTTGAGAAGCTCAGCTCTAGATTCCAAAGAGACAAAAACATTGAGGACAATTCTTCTCTTCCAGCTTAGCCAGAGGCTGTGGAGATGGTCTAAATATAATCAATGCCCCTACCCTTAGACTCTATAGAGAGGGCACCAGGGAGGGATGTCTACTTCAGTCGTTATTAGAAACATTGAGAAATAGTATTCACAGCGACTTTCTCCTTTCCAAGGAAGTGAGAGGGGCTCCAAGGAAATCAGTAATAGACATAAGTGGTGCTGGCAATAAAGGAACCCTTGCATCTCAGTCCAAGGCTGGATATGTGTTGATTCACAGAATCTACACAACCACCCTGGTATTTCTCTCGGATATAAGGGAGTATGAAAGTTCTTGGATGAGCTGGTCAGTGTTTCCCCAGAGTTTAGGGACATAGGTAAATATAGAGACTATGCCCACTTATGGCCTTGAAATTTTTCATGTGGATGGCTTCTTGGAGTAGCATGTGAACACAGTGTGAGAAGGGACGACATTGTACTGTGGGAAGAAGATGAGGGCAACCAGTTCCCCACACAGTCTGTCTCAATTCTCCGTGATCTTGGGAGGAGTAACAGAACAGGGTCTGTGCAGTTCCTGTAGCTCCATGAGGATGATACTTAGAGATTCCATCGCTCTGAGCAACTAAGGTTACAACCTAAGTCTATTCTCAAAAATAGACATGGAGTAGGAAAGGAAGAGTTAAGATTTAAATTGAGTTTTGGATTGGTGCTTTAAATTAGACTGGGCTTTAATAACTAAAAGTGATCAGAGAATTCCAGAACCTTCTCAAAATGTAGTCAAGGGATGAGACAGAAGAATTCAATGTAACAGTGTTGGGAGCAATGATAAGAGAAATATAAAACTACTGACTGCCAATTCATCCATTTCTTTTTTTTTTTCTTCAAAAAAAAGAGTAAATGTAAGAAAATGTAAGAAAAACATATACACACACACACACACACATATATATGTGTGTGTGTATATATGTGTGTGTGTGTGTGTGTGTATGTATGTATCTTCATAAATCATCCTTTTCTTACACCATGGTAAACAAGTTGAAGAAAGTGCAATTTTACTGCCTCCCACCTCTCCCAACTTTATATCTCTTGATTGATTAGGGGGAGTTATGTTACAGCTGTTTTTACTTCATGAAGAGCTTTATAACTTTACTGAAAGTAATGCAATATTTACCTATTGTTTAGGAGAAGGAAGTATAACTGACTCCCTACAGACAAATTGGAAAAAAAAAAAAACTGCCTTCGCCCTCTCTCCACATTTTCTCTTAGTGTCACATGTTGAAGTCAGTTATTTCGCAGATGCTCTTTCTCTTTGGTCCTAATCTCCTAAGAACTCACTTTCCAGTCGCTGTAGGTGGGGTTCTGCTACAAGCACCCTACTCTGCTTGCGGGGAGGGCTAGAATGGCTGGGGAGACGATGGTCCAAGCAGTGCTCACAGAACAGTTGACAAGAACTGAAGGACAGACATCCAAACTCCTTTTCCTTGTCTCTCGAGAAAGGGACAAATCTGATGTATGTTTTACACCATTTCCCAGAAGTTTCCAGTGAGAAAACTGGTTAAAAATGAAGCTACTGTGACAGAATATGTTGAATGCATTTATTACCAAACGAAGCTTGATGAATTATGAGTCTAAAAAGCATAATAGTTAATTTATGTAACGGACAGAGGGCTTTTTCTCTGTTGTGCAAGATGGGATAAGCAAAACATAGAAAATAATTCGGGGAAGTTTACAAGGATCATAAAATTGTGTTACAAAATGCAGTGCAATAGAATTATTCCAAATCCAGTCAATTTTTAGAGTCTATTTAGGGACATTTGTAGAGATTGTTTTCCCAGTATATGTTTTTAGCATCTTTTATTTTTTTCTCTTCCTTCCTGCCACCTGACTTTTAAATTAAAATATATTATTATTATTATTACTATTATTATTATTATTTAAGTTTGAAAGAAGTTTTTACAAGAGATATGAGAGGTAAAACTCAAAGCTGTCTTTATTAAAACAATTTTACTGAAAAGGCAAGAAGGAAGGACTTAGAAATGCTTATCTGAAATCTCTCTCAGATTACCAATGGATTTCAATTTATAAGATAGGTTAGTGCTTTAGGTGTGCTGCATATTGACTAGAAGAGATCACCCACACATATACAAACATTCACATTTCCCCATCCATCATAAGATTAGATTATGTTTATGCTTTAACTCACCAGGGCTGGTCTTTTGCCTCCAGACATTGCCAAATATACCCCAGGGAATAAATAGCATGTAGTTGAAAACCACTGAATTCAGGCGATGTTTACAAATAGTTGGCTCTCTAGGTTCTTACTCTATATTCAGCATCACCAAGGCAATATCATCAGACTGGGGAAGAAATGCAGCAAGGCCTAGGAGCTCCTGAGCTGTAGCTGCCTATGGCTCTCACATTCCCCGAGGGGCCATTCCGCTCCCCTCACCACCATGACTCACCAGCATTTAGTGCTTTGCATCATAAAGTGTACAAAATCAAATATCTAAGTGCCTGTTTATAACATTTATATACCATACATTTTAATCCTCTTTACCTGCTCTCTACTTTCCTCTTTTGTATGATTTTTCTTCCTTCCACATTTTTCTCATTTCCCAACTTTCCTATTTATTGTGTATGGTGGTGTGTGTAAGTAGAAGTCTGAAATATTGCTATTATAAACTTCAGTTTAATCCGTAGATCGACAACCCGATCAAATCATTAAGCGTTTACAATGTTGTTCCACATTATACTATAAAGTCGTTTGATCGTTTATCTAAATGTGGTGTATGCCTCTCGGTTACGTCTGCCCTGCCGTCACTCCTGCCTATATTTCACCCACTCCACTTTTGTTACAGTCTCTCTTAGTAAATACGGGGCAATTTTGCTGAGAAATAACATTGTACTTACCACCAGAAAGATAAATAAATGTGACAGTCATCTGAAGAGCGATAACAATACATTTGGTATTCTTCAGGATAATTGAAAGTAACAGGTCAAGGATATGATACTAACACACAGTTGCCTCTCTGGTCAAGGAGATGAAAGTTTCAAATGAGAATGATAAGCATAGCAAGGTCTTTCCTCTAGGGAAAGGCAGGGGCAAAGTTCCTCATACTCAACTGGTTATATTCTTGGATACACACCTTAGTAATAATAGCCCTTTACCATTGCAGATGTGGCTATTTAAAAAAAATAAATAATAAGTCACTTCTTACTCATAATAAAAAAGGCAGACAATAGCAAATATTGGCAAGAATATGTGGAAACTGGAACCCTCATACTTGGTTGGTGGGACTGTAAAATGTTACAACCATTTTGGAAAACAGCTTAATTGTTTCTTAAAAAGTTAAACATAAACGTTACCATAAAAGTTGGCAACTCTACACCTAGATGTCTACCCCAAAAAAATTTAAACATATCCACATACAGACTTGTTCATAATTGCAAGAACAGAAAACAATCCATAGGGCCATCAACTAACGAATGAATAAAAAATAGTGGTATATCCATACAATGGAATACAATGCAGCAATAAAAAAGAATAAATCATTGATTTGTGCTGCAGCATGAGGGAATCTCAAATATTATACTAAGAAGTTTAATGCAAAAGACTACATATTATATGATTCTATTTATAAATAATGTCATGTAAAGTCAAATTTGTGAAGACAGAAAGCAAATCAGAGATTTCTTGGGATTGGGAGTAAGAATAAAGGTTGATTACAAACTGGCACAGGGAATCTACCTGGGTGATAGAAATATCCTAAAATTGGATTGCAGTCATGGTTTCATAGCTTTGAAAGTTTAATAAAGATTATTGAGTCATACAATTAAAATGGGTGAGTTTTAAGGTATGTAAATAATACCTCAATAAAACTATCTAAACAAATAAATTAGAACACAGACTGCAAACAGAAAGACCTCCCTTGTCTGCCTTTCTTAGGTTATCTTGCGTCATATTTGTACAACTCTGTATACATCATAACAATCCTATGTGATTCTGCCCTAGCCACCATTGGTTCCTAACCTCCATGAGGGTCATCTTATTAGAATTCCGATTGAGTTAAATCCCACTTATCACACTTGGTTTCTTTGTAGTGATGAATTAATTTTACCCAAGGAGAGGTCTGGCTTTTGCCCTCTCCCTGCTATTGAAAGGCAACCTCTAAGTCCTTACAATTTCCTGCCCGAGATGAGTGTCTTTGACCACTGGCAGCCCAATGACGCAGTTTATGATAAGGGCATTGGGTAACATTGTATTAGTTTTGCCTCTAGAAGGAACTTGAGACTAAAGGTATCTGCCTGCTCTCTGGGAGAGCTTGGAAACTAAAGATCAACCACATAGGCAGTATGTGGTCAAACCCCAGTAAAAGTCTCTGGACACCAAAGTCCCAGGTGAGCTTCTCTGGTTGGCAATAGTTCATGCACATTGTCACACATTGATGCTGAGAAAGTACTGTGTCCAAGACTCGTGGAGAGGACAACAAATCTCTATGGTTGGTACCTCCCGATCTCTGCCGTATGTCCTTCTTCCCTTGGATGATTTAATTTGCATCCTTTCTCTGTGATGTCATAACCATGAGTATCAGCTTTCAGTGAGTTCTGTGAATACTTCCAGAAAATTATCAAACATGAGGGGGACTTTGAGAATCCGTTAAACTTACAACTGGTGTCGGAAGTGAAGGCAATCTTATGTGGAGACTGTACGCTCGGCTGAACCCTAACAAAGAATAGTTTCTTCTTTACATTCTAAAGCATTCTGAACTCCATTTTTCCACCCTACAAAGTGGTCAAATCTTGAGGCTAGGGCCTTATTTCATGTCTTCCTGGAAAAGGATAGTTAATAAGTGATTATTAAAATCATGGAAAATATTTTTCAAGACAAGATTTTAATCCTTTTGTGCAAAGGCATTATGTGTTATTCTACTCCTACATACCAGACTAGGCAGCTAAATGTGGTTCAATCTGTACTGAAGAGAACCACAGAAATTTTTGTCTCAACTGATTTAAATTAAGACATTCTAACTTGGACTGTTGATGTGTTTGAGAGAATCTTTACAAGTACTTTATTCTTGAAAACTGACCATAAGTTATTCAGAGTCATTCATTACATACACAGAATTAAATGACTTAAAAATTAAGTGTATGCATATTTATATCACATATACTACTTTAGAGATTTCAAAGTTCATTCACATAAATTATCTCATCAAATGATCACAAAAATCTTGTGAGGTCAGCATGGAGAGCTTAAAGATATTGAGTGAGCAAGGTCTCTTTTGTACCAGACCACAATCCTGTAAGTGAAAGTCCAAATCCCCTGCTGGGAAGACCATGTGACTTTCCCTCGAGCAGCTGATTGGGCAAAAAAGGGGGCATCGACCCAAAGGCCAGCCAGAAATCTGTGCTGTGGACTGATGTGGAAAGATGAGCAGGACCAATTAGGTCATTTCTCCTGGGGATCTGAATTGTGAAACGGAGTTGCAGGTGTGAAAGTTGAAGATGAGAGAAGGCCATGAGACATGGCAGGGCCTTGTGCGCTGCTGGCAATTCAAAATCATAGGGAAGACAAAGTTACGGGTCAAACAAGTCAGGATGCAAAAAAGAGAAAATCATTAGAAGACTCTTGGTGACAGGTTAGAAAGAAACAGATATATGGAGGTAATTGAACCACTCCAATGGCAGACATGGGCGTGAAAATCTGCATCTTTGTGCCCGAAAGGTCTAGACTGCCCTGGATTCTTCATGAAATATGCTCTGGTTTTCATGGCACATGGATGTTGGACCAAACCTGGGCACTTGATTCATTGGTATCCTTATAATAACCTCACTATATTATCACCACCATCATTGATATAAGGTCTAGCTTTATTTTCTAAATTACACATATTTTACAGTCAAATGGAGAGCTGAATTATTCATAACTTACTCCGGATGTTCTCAATTCTTCTCAGAAAAAAATTAACAAGTTAAAATAAAATATTTCCCACGAATATGTATCTAACCTATTATTCAGATTGGTTCTGAATAAAGTGATAGCATTTTAACAGCCTGTTGCTTTATTTTGAAAGTTTGCTTTACTTGTGCTATCTCAAAAACTGACATACTTGTTACCTGAGCCTCCAGAAAAGCCCACTGGAAATTTACTGTGCAAAGAGGCGTGCGATCCTATGAACACACCACTTCAACAGGTTTATATCCACATTTCTTGGTTGCTTAGGCTGAGCAATATCTCAACCACACTTTTGTTTTTATTACCTCTCTCTGAATATGTGGTGACAAAATATCCTGACCCATTTCGATGTCCTTGCAAAATGTCTTTGGTGTAGATAAATTTCTAAAGTTGCTTTTATAGCTTGTCTAGATGTGAGGCTTCTTTTTTTGTGCTGAGCAAAATTCTCTTGTGTATTTAAAACACTTTTTTTTTTTTTTTAAAGAATCTGCAGCAGCCACTGCTATCTTTTTTGTATAGTTTATTTCCACCTTTTAAATTTTCTCAGTTCTTTTTGGATTTGAGACTACTTAATCTTCTTTTTACTTTTGATTGTCTCTTCCCCTTTTTTGGGGTATATCAGAGATTTAATTATGGCATTGGTAGAGAGCATCATTCTTATTTTTTAAGAGAGGAAACTGAGTCTTAAAGAGAAAGTACCTGTCTAATAAAAAATGTTATGAGGGGCAGAGACTATACTTGAACCTATGTCTGTTTGACTATAACTCCATGCTAATAATTTCTATACTATTTATTGCTAGTTCTTGCAAACAAGACTACCAAAATAAATAACTAGCTATTAAGTACAAATCTTAAATTGGACCAGGATCTCCTAACTGTAATGTCTGTGCTATTTGCACTACATCAGGCTGCTTTGCAGAACTAATTGCATTTAACTCCAGCTTGTCTTTGCATAGTGTTTTCACATTCATTATTTCAACTTGACCTCTGAGATGGGTAAGCCAGGTACTTATAAGTAAACCCAGGCTAAGATAAAGTTAAATAATATACCAAAGGTCAAGAGCTAATAAAAGCATGCTCTCCAAAATACTCAGTTTTAAGATGTTTTATTCACTTTTCATCATCATGTAGTTTTAAAATCAGACCACGTTCAAACTCCAGATAGAATGTTCATTCATGCTAACACATGAAAAAATTACATTTCAAATCCTCTGTTTACTTAAGTCACATTTTTTTTTCTTCAATTCATCTTTTCTGTCTTCACTGCAAACAATGGCAAAAGAAGACAAAGATTCCATTGGCGGGGGTGAACCTCTCTGTGGCCAGTAGTTCTTTGGTAGTGATCATTAGTACAGCTTTTTCTGGGGCTAGACTTCTTGTTTCTCGAGAGTCGAGTGAAAAGGAATTCTTCAAAGGAAACAACAAGTACAATGTGCATGAAGGGCAGATGTAGGATGGATGCTTCAATGGGCAGCATCCCCAGTAGGGTAAGGCGGTGCATGGTTTACCAGTGGGTAAGATCATGAAACATCTACTGAAACATTCTGCATCTTGTGCTACATCTGGGTCTCATTTTAAAAAAGTAATCAAAATTAAATAGGAATGAGATCCTCAAGAAACCATGGGAATAAAACAAATCTGGTTTGTTATATGCAATCATTCTTATAGTCAAATTCCCTGTTACTAAAGCAAAGTAGTTATTGGAGTGTAGACACATTTGGGTACAGTTTGCACAATTGTCTTTTGCAGCCTCCAAATCTTTTCTCATTGAATTGGCGGAATAGCTCTGCAGCCTTCAAAGCATATTGCTTTTCAGCATAACAGATCCTTAATTCCCGAAAAGGGTTCTGTCACAAGAAAGCAGAGCTACTTCCATGATGGATTTCCAACTTATCAGGACTGTGGTAACTTTTTTTCTTTTGACATAAATTTCTACTTCATTCTGTTGTGCATGTCCTATTCTAACCATGTGAAACTGTGGATAAAAAAATTACCAACACTGAGATTGCCTGGGGAAAATGCATGCCTTTTAAACATAGTATAATTCATAGATTCTTTGGTTGAAGACAGACGAGTAAAGATATAGGGGGAGTAAAAAGAATCCACTGTTTCTAACAAGTCCAAACAACTAAACTACCATTTTGGATGAAGACCTGCAGAACAGCCATAATTCCTACTGTTTTGTTAGGTCTGACAGCAGGAAGCTTCCAATATGAGCAAAAGGTCAGACGGTGAAAGTCCCTATTATCTGAAGTCTCTCTTGATTTTTGCAAGATGTGTAGTTTTTGCTTATCCAGGATGCATTTCCTTTTTGTCTGGTTCTATGTCTTGATTCCCTTTGGGAAAGGACCCCCCTCTTTAATTGTGACTGGCCTTGTCCAACATTACAGTCAAGATGCCGTGATCTTTCCTGGCCAAGAGCTGATGAGCATGTGACCCAGGCAGCCCAAATGAGCTCTCTTTCCAGGAGGAGAGAAATGAGGAGAGGACGTAGTTGGTGCAGAATTATCCATTTGCGATGTGGAGACATTCTCTCTTTCTCTGTCTTCTGACTGTCCCAAGTTATGTTTTGGTTACTGGCCTTTAAAAAGCCTAGTTTACCAGGTCTTTCATCAAGTCTATGACCCTATCACATTTGCTTCCAATTAATTTCTTTTGATTTTGTAGCTTAAGTTAGCCAGTTTATTTTTCTATTGTGTATAACCAAACGACCCTAAGAGATACAGAAATTTTCCTACTGTGTTAGCATGGGGCCAGCTATCGCTGAAGAAAGAGGACATGATTAACCTTGTATTGCAGTTTGAGAGTCCATAGGGTCCACTCCCAAGTATCACCCACGTTGGCCTCCCATGACTAATCATTCTCACATTGGATTCATTAATAATTGGAGAATCATAGTTTTTAGAACTATGAGGGCCTAGCAAGCTCATCACCTCTCCAATTTTAACCATGCGTATACTTAAAGCAGAGTGTTAACCGACTTTTCTAAGGTCACAAGGCTGCTCGGTGGGAGAGATGGATCTGGACTCTGAGTCTTATGATTGTCAGTCTGGTTCTCTTATACTAACACACGTTGCCTCTCTGGACTGGTGAGCATTTCCCAAGTAGACACCTGTGTTGGCACAGATTAATTGTGACATCAGATCTAAGAAGATTTAAGAAATCGAGGAGTGACTTTAAGATGAAATATGTGAACTCTACCTCCATATCTAGAACTTGTCCTGACACGGGGAGAAGAACTTTTCTTCAATTCAATTTGTCATTGCTGAATACCTAAGGAAACCATCTGTGCCTTCACCCCTCACAGTCCCCTACCCTTGAGAAAACTCAAATCTTCACAGAGCATGTGCTTTCTTTACATTGTCATATCTTACTGCTCTTACTGTTCAGGGAAAATTTTTTTATTGAATTTTATAGAATCAAAATTAGTGGCCAATGCATTGTTAGGAAAAAAGCTCATTAAGGCATGTTGTGGGTAACGCTTTTATATAGGAATTTTTAAAAAGGTGCGTGTAATACCAAGGGAAAGAGAAGAGAACAGTTCTGATCGTAGAAGTGGGCTTTCCGGATGAGGTTCATGTTCACTGTGTGTCTTTAAACGATTACATGATGGCATCTTGCAGACAGATTCAATATCTTACACAAAGGCGGGATGCTAGAACGTGAAGGGTGAAAAGACCAGATATAATTAATGTGAGTTACCTAGAGAGGCACAGGTCATGGAAGGTCTTATTGATCTTTAAGTAGCTCTAGGAAGTTATTGGATATTTGTTTGGTCAAGTTTTCAATTTGTTGAAGTTAGCTTTTTGGTAGTTAAGTATGTAGCAATGGTGTTAAAACTTGTCTTCTTTAATCAAGTGTTTCTTTGGCTTCCTAAGCCATTTTTTTTAAGTCTCCCAAATCTACCTCTCATGCTCTCTTTTAAAAACAAATCCTGTCACACAAATAATAGGCTAAAAATCAAATATAAAGATTATTTGTTATTTATAGATAATGTTATCATTAATAATTGGTTATTTGTGTCTCTGATTCATTACCATCCCTTAACAGAGCCAAATAGTTCTGGAGTATTTTGAGAATGGTCCCATTTCTCAACTCAACATGGTCTTCTTCAGTTCCCAGTGTCCAGTAATTATCTTGTGGAACTTGATGGCTAACTCTGCCCAAGCGGGGAAAGCTTTTTTTAAAAAACAGGTGTTCTTAGAGAATCTGAAGCATTGCTTTCTATGCACATATATTTTCTGAAGATGCAAAAAGGAGATCTCAGTTTTAAACAATAAATAGGCAAAAAACAACCAGAAGTAAGGCCAATTCTAGAAGGTTTTGGTGAGAAGTTTTAACATTTTTAATAGGGAACTAACTGTTGTGTTTTATGAACATGTTCTTGAATTTCCTTTGTATTCATATATGTTACTTGGTAACACAAATAAAAATGTCATAAAAATGGAATTTCAAAATATTATTAGTTTATTCTTTTACTTTTGTTTTTTGCTCAATAGATGAATTTGATACATATCAATTAAGCATATAAAGGTAATCAAATGTGATTATTAAATAATCATGTAACTTAATAACAATAAGAATAATGGTAATGATAATAATATTAATAAAAAATTTTCTTACCAGTATAGCAAATTGGATATTTAAAAAAAACAAAATAGAAATTCCAACCCTACAAGTTCACAGCTAAAAGCTAGTGAGATTTAGAATGCTCATCATACATTCAGCACGTAAAATGGACATGCGAAGATTTAAAGAGTACTTATCCTCTTAAGAAAATTTGAATCTGCTGTTGTATCTCTGCATGAGGAAAAAAATAAAGGCATTTTGGTTTTGGTTTCTATGGAAACCTGTAGTTTGATTACTGATGGATTTCAAGTGTATCATTTCTAGTCCCACTGGTATAATGTTTGAAGAAAAAAAATGTAAGACAGAGTGAAAGAGGAAGACTGCAAAATTATCAAGAATATTTCTTCAAATAATAATATCTTCAGAATCATAGGTATGAGAGATACTGGAAGACAGTCCAAATTAATTTTTAGCTTTAATCAATAAACAGTTATTGAGTTTCTACTAGGTGCCAAGCACCGTCCCAGTGGCTATAGCAGTGAATAAAAAAGATGAACTTTAATAAAAAGTTTTAGACATAACTAAAAAACTTTAGTAATAATGTTTGAGTTTTGAGTTACCTGAATGTTTTTTTTCTTACATATATTCATGGAGCGTCTTAATAAATGGATCCTTGATATAATTTGTTAAAAATGTGTCCTTTTCTTGAAGAATAATTTTAAAAATGTCATTAACCTTTACTTAAGCAAGCAGAGAATTTGTTTCTGATTTCATTGCTTTCGTTTTTTGTTATTTTTCATTGATTTCCAGACAAAGGTTTTAGGACAGCAGTGAATCTACAGTGTTTTCAATAGCAGTATTTACAGTGTGACATGCAAGCCAGTGATTCTACCAAGGCATGACGCTTAGTTCAATTGACACTTTCTTGGGAAGTATTTCATAACCTCAAAGGCTAGGCTAAATGTCCTTTCCTCTGAACAAAGCAACTATCATTGGTAGCAATTTTACATTTATTTTTAAGCTTTACCTGTCTTTACCTTTCTGCATCATATTAAACGAACGAGTGAATGAATGAATGAATAACCAGCCTCTTAGCTGAAAACAGTATTCTCCCTTCCCTCATCCCTGCTTATTCAATAGGGTTATGATAATACTACAATGTTAATCCTACTTTATGCTGCTCACTTATCCATTCTATGGTTGAAAAACTTCAGTCACGAGATTTCAGAGATCAAGACAATGGCAGCCAAGAGCCTTAGGTACATATCGGAAAGAGTTCTTAACTAAAAGACAGAATCTATTGCAATGAATTGTTTAAATATATCATTTTCTCTAGTGCTTCTGAGCTTTTTAAGTACAAACTTACTGCACAAATGTGTGTGCTCTGACTACTTCACCTACCAGCCATTCACTAGTCTCTCTTCTTCTCCTTGGGCCTCCTATTCCCCAAGATACAACAATATTAAAATTAGGCCAATTAATAACCCTGCCATGGCCTCTAAGAATTGAAGTGAAAGGAAGAGTTGCACTTTTGAAATTGCAACAAAGAATTTAGACTATTACACCAACTTAGTTGATAAAGCAGTCGATGAGCTTGAAAGGATTGACTTCAATTTTGAAAGTTCTACTGTGAGTAAAATACTATCAGACAGCATCATATGCTACAGAGAAATAGAGAAAGGAAAAGTCAATTATACTTAATTTTTGTCTTATTTTAGGAGATTGCCACAGCTACCTTAACCTTCAGCCACCACCACCCTGATCAGTCAGAAGCCATCAATATCCAGGTGAGACCCTTCATCAGCAAAAAGATTACGACTTGCTGTAGGCTCAGATAATGGTTAGCAATTTTTAGCAATAAATTATCTTTGAATTAAGGTATATACACTGTTTTTCAGACAATGCTATTGCACACTTTATAATAGACTATAATATAGTATAAACATAACTTTAATATGCGTTCGGGAAACCAAAATATTTGTATTACTTGCTTAATTGCAATATTTATTTTATTGTCATGGTCTGGAACCAAACCTGCAGTAGTTACATGTTTATCATTCTCATGGATATTTGTGGATATTGGTAGGTCGAATACAATTTCTATTTTCTTGCATGTTTCTTGCATAGGGTAAATATGGAGGATTATACATTCATAGGGACTTCAGAAATTCTAGCTCCATTGACAATTATTCTATGAGTAAGTGGAAGTAAATACTACTTTAAACGATTGTAAGTTATGGAAAGAAACTGAGCTGAAGCTATGTAGTCCTGCAAAAATTTAGGCAGCAAGTTTAAATATATATTTAACAAGTTGTACTTCAATAAGTTGTCAGAAATTATTCTATGATATTTTTAGAAAATAGTAATATCTTCTACATATATATTAAGAAGAGTGACCATAATTATGAGATCAGAAAAAAAATACATATTTGGGTAATTTAACAAGAGATAAAGGAAACATAACATCCAGGAATAGGTCAGCAGGAAGTATTTTGTGGCGTCTGAAGTTGGAGAAGGCATATGAGTTTCTGGAAGTGAAAAACTAGAAAAGGCAGGAAGATAAAGAGCCAAAAAAGATTGGAGAAGCTAAAGTTAAAAAGACAAAATTACGCAAATGGTCAGGTTGAACCTGATCCAGCAATAGTGGAAGATTAGAAGCAGGAAAATAATACAAATTTCTAAGGGAGACCTATAAAAGGCGCCTGAGTTGGAAATAGGGTGATACCACGTGGTTAGAAAGAAGGGTTCAAATGATGAGGCAAAAAATCTGTTCTTCTGTGATGGGTGAGTTCCAAATTGCTTTATAATCTATGCACCTGCACCAGCCAATCGTATGTATTGTGTATCCTCATTTATCCTCACCATCTTCAGTAAAGTGGCTTTGGTTTCAAGAATTATACAACTGCTCTAAATGTGGAGATTTATATGAGGAAAAAAAGAAAAGAGGGATGATCTGTTCCTAAAACCTCTGGGCTAAGCCGTAACTCCTACAAGTTTGGCAACAAAAAGAGGAAGGTTGCCTGCCATGACTTTACACTAGGAGAGTTAAAAACGAAACAAGAATTTTTACCTTTAAATTCAATTGCATCTTAAAGGAGACCCAGGAGATCACCAACAAGTATAAAAGCACAGTATCAAATGAAATGTTGATAAAGCGTATTAACATATAGTGGCGTGGACGATGGTCAGAGGCTGCAGTGTGGGCTACGGGAAAACTGGATTCACATGTAAAACATGTTAGGCAGAGTTTAAAGCCCCCCACGCCTCACCTTCTTCAACTGTAATCTTTGGGAAACCAAAATATGTGAGGATAAGGACACCTCTTGTTAGAGTAGTCATGAGCTTTAGGTTTAAGTTCACAGTGTACCTGACACAAGAACAAGGTCTTAAACTTTAAACTTATTTTTTTAGTAGAGAAAGGGCTTAAACTTTAAGCCAATGGGCAGGTAGCATATACAGCGTGGGTACCCTGAACAAAGGGATTCACTTCTGGGCAGGACAGAGCAGGATGGTGCAGTTTAAACTTAAGTTTAAACTTAAAGTTTAAACTTTAAACTTATTTTGAAAGTAGAGACTTAAAAACTCATGAATTTGGGAAATAGTTAATTGCGTGATAAGAGTTTATTTGAGCCAAACAGATGGCATATGCCAGGGAGCAAGATCTAAAATGTTCCCTAAATGTTTCCTTTTTTTCATTCGTTATAGTTGTAGTCATTTACTCTTCCTTTCCATAATTAGTTTTCATTATGCAATTTTAATATTTATTAAATTTATTAATTTAATAAATTTATTAATATAATTTATTAATATTTATTCCTGGTGCAATGCATACTGGAAGATATGATGTTTCAGCTGCATGAATGAGAGACAATCACTTAAAATTTATACCTGTTTCCCTCACTTACAGAAGAATGGGTCAAACTAAGTGACCGCTAAAATCCCTTCCAGTTGAAACGTTGTGTTTACCTGTTATTTTTTCCCCTTACTTTTTCTGATTTCTAAAGAAAGAAAAATAACCTAGATATCTAAGGCAAACATACACTATTTTCTCTCTGATAGGTTCCCATTTAAACTAAGCTGATGGACTGATTAAAAATTGTCAGCATGCATTTTATTTCTCTTTAGATCTCAGCTACCGCCTCAGGCCTTTGAGCAATTGATTGGAGATTATTTTCATGGCTCACTGAATGGTTGTAAAGTTACCAGTGATTCCCAGGGTAACTAATTTCCATTCCTATGATTTTAAGATATATGCCTATGTAGGAAATGGCAAACTCTGTGGTGTCTGTGAACATCAATGAAATAAATGTTGTATGGAAATTTTAGTAAAAATATTTCACAAAGCCCATGACTTTAGAATGCGGACTTCTTGGAGGGGCTTTCAATTATTTTGTCTAACACACCTATGTTTTAATCTTGCATCAAGAATATGGAGTTGAGATTATTATCTCTGTTTTATAATCAAGAAAACAGACTCAAAAAGAATGAATAATGAAGTTTAGTAAGTGGCAGCCATGACACTCAGGTCTGTCCACAAAGCCTGCACTTTTTTCTTACACAATAATTTCTAAATCTTGTGTGTTTAGGGATTCTCATTCAAATGACAATATCATATGCTTTAAGCAAAAAAAAAAAAAGTTTCTCAATGAAACAAGTTCGGAAAAAATACTTCATGCTGTATCCCTACTAGAGGTTTATAATGTGCATGATAATTTCGTAAGCTCTAGAATCTTAAAACAACACCCCTGTTAAACCTTGCTTAACTCAGCATTTCCCAAATTATCTGTGCAAGAACAATTGTTACATTGAGTTTTTTTCTTTTTTGTTGGGGAAAGGAGGTGGGGGAGTGAGGACCTACTTGGGATTACACCTAAAACCCCTCCCAAAACAGAAAACAGTTTATAGTTTTAGAAGTAACATTACTTAACTAAGTTCTCTGTTACTAAGTGGTGAGTCAGAACCCCGAAACCAGTTCTTCTGATCTTCAATAAAATATTTTTTTCACTATGTTACTGTTGGAGAGACCTACAAATGTTTAATAAACCACACACATGAAAGATTTATTCTACTAAAATATAGATTGAAAGTTTTTTTTTTTTTAATCAATGAGGCAATGGCAGTCAACTGGTTAATGACAGCTGTGGTGTCTCAAAACAAAAGGTGACTTGAAACAATATGAAGGTTTTAGGTTAATTGTGCCAACTTTGCCAAAATACACTGCTTTTTAGGGTGAGGAAAATTCGAGCACAGGAATTATTACGTAAGAAGCATGGCAAATTACCTTACTTAGCAAATTCTTCCTCTTTGATAGTAGGGCTGCAAAAGAGTCTTACATTACAAAGTATTGTTCCCAGTTAGTCCAAAGTGTCTAATTTATTGTCTCTATTTCTACGGTAAGTTGTAATTGTAGAGATATTAACTAGTCAGAAAAATACCAAAACATTCGAACATGACAGCAAAGGAATATTTTGCAAAATTAAGTAATCTAATAAATTGCCTAAAATCTCAGAGCTCTTAAGTGGCACAAATGACAGTAGAACCCAGGTTGGCTGGCATGGGATATGTGGCTTACCCCCTGAGTAATATGACTTTAGAACAGGCCATTAGCGTTCACCACTACATTTTTCAAATTGAATCTCTGCAGCTCCGTAACAACAACCCTATGAGATTGTTATCATTTCACATAAAGGAAATCTCAGACTCACAGAAGGTGATGACCTAAAGGAAAAGAAACATGTTTGGTGAGAGGATGTTGAATTTCGTTATTGTGCCAAAGTTGTTTTTTTTTTCCTTAAGTATTCATCGCAGCAAATACTTTTGACTTCTCAGAGTAATTGGGCTCTGTAAACAACAGCTACAATTGATGCTGAAGAATTTCATATTTTTGCTTAGTGAGGAAAAAAGCTAGGGGCAGTGTTTTCTTCTTTGCAAGTTTACAAAAACTTATAATAAATAACAAAACTGACCACTTACGTATGTACTCACCATCCAAGCTTGTCAAATATTATTTTTGATTTTTTGCTTTAGATTTTTTGTTTCTTTTCTTATGTTTTTTTATTTTTGAGAAAAATATAAAATTGAAACTTGTAATTTTTGAATCTGAGGGTTTATGTTTTAATCGATTCATGAGAAATTTCACAGTGAATTTTTAATTTGGACATTCCAATTAATTCAGGGAAATTGATAGTTTGTGGAAGTTTTCATCCTTATTCCTATCTACCTGAGGAAGCCACATCTATTTTTCTCTAACAGGCATTAAAACTCCTACCCTTGCTTACTTTCTCAGACGAGTGACAACATGAGCTCCTTGGTTTGCTGCTGAGGCTTCCAACTCTATCTATACTTTTGATTCCTGGAAATATTCCTAATTTTTTTATAATTTAGTTTGAATTACATTTTTTTGGATATATATATATATATACACACATACACATATATATATATACACACACACATATATATGTATATATATATATATTTTTTTTTAGAAATTTCAACTCTTTTCCCCTAATAGCAGGAACATTTTCAGATATTTGAGATTTTCATATTCTCATGTGTGTTTTCCAGCAAACTAGTACATATTGATGTAGATGCATTCGATGACTAAAACTTTTGTGGCTGTGAATATCTATCCTTACACTAACATTAATGTACTCTGAGTATATACAGATATTTAGATGTACTGGAAAGCTTTGGACTAAAAAGTGTGAATGTGGATTTTTATGTACTTTTATCTGCATTTAACTGTAGAATGTTTAATGCAGCCATTCCATAAAAATAAATTACATTCTTGGTTTCTCATCTAAAAGTCATAGTATTCATTCTTGCCTTTTATAGGCTATATGAAAGTGCAGAACCACTTGTAGAAAAAAGAAAGGCTGATGGGTGGTAGGAAGACCAAATAAAAATTACATATCATATTCAATCCTAGATTCTTCAAGGATAGTATGGATTTGGAGGGAAGTGGCTGGCTTTGTCAGTCCACGCGAACAGGCTTATCAAAAAGACCCTTCTCTGATGGCAAACCATTTTTCCACAAAAATTTCACAAAATTGCCATTTATCAAATATTTTTTAAATTTCTGAATTAATTGCTGTAAGTGGATCAATAGTTAATGAATGAAAGTTTTGTTGTGGGGCCATACATATTATTTCAACTTAGATTTCTTTCATCTGTAATTTTCTTCCATAATTGTTTTTTTTTTTTTCTTCTAATTTTATTATATATGAAGGCTTCCCTGCTACTAGGTCTATTTGTATTCTGATCACCAACTTCAACAGGTGGAGGGAGCAGAGGAAGGGACTTCCCACGCAACACAAAACAATACTGAGACACCACCTGGGTGTCTACAGTTCAACTCAGTTCTGACACTATTTACCGGGACGTAGCATCAGATCCCACAGGCTCAGTCCTACAAGACTGCCTTCCTCCACTTCAGATGCCAATCACAAGCCCAGGTTATCTATATTTCTGACCAAGAGGCTATAGATCAGAGATTCTCCCTCCTTAGTTTGATTAATTTGCTAGAGTAGCTCACAGAACTCAGAGAAATATTTTATTTACTAGAGTACTGGTTTATTATAAAGGGATATAACTCAGGAACAGCCAGGTGGAAATGATGCTTAGGACAAAGCTGGGGCAAAGGGCACAGAGCTTCCATGCCCTCTGGCAGTGACACCTCCCGGTTCTTCCACAAGTTCACCAACCTAGAAGCTCTCTGAAACTGTCCCCTTGGGTTTTCATGCAGGCTTCATTACTTAAGCATGATCGTTTAAATCATTGGCCTTTGGCAATCGATTCAACCCCTCTCCCCTCTCCAGAGGTGGGGGGTGAGCAGAAGATTCCAACCCTCTAGTCACATTCTCCTGGCAACAAGCCACCGAATGAGGAGTCCAAGAAGTCACCTCTTTAACATAAGAGCATACATCTTTGTCACTCTCAACACTTAGGAAATTCTAAGGGTTTGGGAAGCTGTGAGTCAGGAACTGGGAATGAGACCTCTCAAGGGTTCAAAAGTTCATGCGCCCAAAGCTTCAAAAGGCCAAAACTCAAAACGCTAGAATTTGGAGTAAGCAAAATTTTATTGATGGGGTCACTAGCAGTTCCTCAGATCCATCTGAAGGAAGTACAGAGTTCAGGCTTCATTAAGTCTAGGGGAGGAAAAATGGAAGGGGCAACTGGTTATTGACAACTGCAGACATCAGGGCATGGGCAGGAGACCAGTGAAGACCCCGTGAAATCTCTAAATCTTTTTGTTCCTAGTGCATTAACCAATTTTATTTTTGTACACATTTCCTTGACATCCTCAGGAGAGGCCACTTCAGGCCAGGGTTCGTTTTTTTAAAAACTCAAGCCTCAAGCAGAATTTCATTGATGATTAGCATGAGCTGTAGCAGGAGCTATTAGCTTGAAGGCCATGGGAACAATGCAGGCTGGAATAAGATTAACTCAGAGAGTGGGCTTTCACTTTGTTACAACCCAAATAAATATTTTCCTTATAAATTACAATATCGCACTAATAAACACAGGATCCAGTCTAATGGATTCTCCTATTATCATTTTACTTTAACTCAATCAATAAATCTCATATACATGTGAATATTTGAAAGCGTTTTTGAACAATTAAAATGTTTTTAAAAACATAAGAAAAACATTTATGTTTTTCAAAACATAAGAACTATTAAAATATTAATATGACATAAAATATTTTCTCAGACCATTTTAAAAATTATTTTATGGTTACACATATTCACTGAAAATAATATAACAATAGAGATAGCTATATTAAAGAAATCATCCGAAATCACATTGTCCAAAGGTAACATTTTAAGTACTTTTTAGTATACTTTCTATTTTTTTGTGAGTGTGTATACACATCCTATTTTACACCCTACATACACAAATTTTAATCATTTTAAATGAAATATGTTTTAAAAGAGATGGAAATATAGATAATATATAAGAAATATAAGGATATACGAAGATAATAAAATATTCACTCATGGATCTACTATCTCATTTAAAATATAAAACTTTGCTAATATTGTTAAAATCCCCTGTGTGTACCTTCCCGATCTTATTTCTGTTTCTTACCCTAGGGTGAAAAACTTGTAAGAATTTTGGGTTATTATTCCCTTGGTATGTATTCTTAAGCAATATTCTGTCTAGTACATGTAGCTAAAGTTCATTTCTTTTCCATGCCGTCACACGCCATTTTATGACTTTATTCCATCATTTATCTATTCTCCTTGTTTCCTCTTTGTTCCCTTTGTGGGACAGTGCTTTGTTTTGTTTTTCTTAGCTTGCCTTTCAATAACTATGTATCTCCATCCGGAATCTGGTTTCATATGAATTCTTAAGATCAGCTACTTATATTTCACAAACTCAAGGCCCGATGATCATTTCCTCACCTGGTCACAAGCATTTGAAGTGCAAGGTCTTTGGCTTAAGTCTTACCTGAGGTATGCCCTTCACTCCATAGCGACCACCAGTGGCAAGGGGAAGGGCCATACAGGTTGCAGGCACAACTCCAGGAGGTGCCACTCACGGGCCATGCTCACTGCCCCTGCCCGTCTTAAGACCTGGTAAATTTCTCTTTTTTGGTCCTTGACATCTGTCCGACTTCAGCAATGCATTTAAAATCACACTGTGTGTTTATCCGGCTATCTGATCTGCTTTAAGACCTGAGGTCATAGTATTTGCAAGTGACATATTTTATGAACATCTTTCTGTAAAATAAATCTGTATCTACTATCTTATTTTCAGTTGTTATATGTAAGTATATCATACAGATTTAGTCTATTTATCTAACTAATTGCCATACTATCTAACCACATTTATGGGATTTCCAAATTTTGCTTAAGCCATAACTCTACACATATTAGTAATTATTTACTTAGGATAAATTGCCAGATCACCTTATGGAAAATTTTCAACAGCGAAACATAGTTTTAACACTAATTAATTAATTATTAAAACAAAGTTTCAATATTTTATACTCTGGCCAACTATATGTGAAGGGTATTTTCCTTAATATACTTAATATACTCAATCATCTCAATCTTTATCAATGTATGCCAATACTCAAAGAATATTTCACTCTATATACAACTTGTATGTCCTTGATTGCTAATAGTATTGAGTTTTTAAACTTAAATTTTTGTCATTTATACATTTTCTCATTGCATTCTTTATGTCTTTTGCTGATTTATCTATTGGACTATTTATCTTTCTTCGAAAACAGTGTTTCTTGTATATCAAATAGGTTGTAATTATAACTTCCTATCTCATTGAATTGTATTTTGGCACATTTATGCTGATTTTGACTCTACAGAAAATTGAATATTTTCTGGTCTTTTTTATTAATTTTTTGGTATTATGTGCTCCTACTGTGAATCCTGTATTAACTAGGTGTTTACTGAGGACATGTAATGTATCTAGAAAGGTGTTAGGTGCAAATTGTTGGATTGGGTTACATGAGATATAATTTCTAAGTACTGAGATTTTTCACATCATTCACTTATGTTTTATCTTTTACTTTATATATCATATTTTTATAAATTTTTATTTTTCTAATACATTATGATCTTTAATCTATTTCTACTGTATTTGGGATAAAGCATAAGATAAACACTAGAGTTATTTTTCTACATAATTATATCTGGTCATCTTAGTGATATTTATCCATTTAAATGCCATTACTATATTCTTAAATTTGTCATTGGATTATTTTATCAAATAAATTAATCGGTCTGTTCTTCCACCAGCATCAAATTAAATTCATTACATAGAAACATAGTAGCTTTTATATCCTATAGAGCAAATAACTCCTGTACTTCCTTACTCATTTATTTTAGAATTAACCAAGACATTTACATCATATGCTTATTATTCTAGATTAATTTTAGAATCATTTTCAAGTTAGAAAATCCATGGGACTTCAGTGGCTTTATGTTATATTTAGAGATTAGTTTGCAGGTAATTTATAAGATTTAGTCTTTTTGTGTATTATAGTTTTCATTTGCCTCCCCAGATCTAATCTCCCTTCTTCTTCATTCCATTATATGCCCTGGGAGGCTGACTTTTATGAACTGCATCGATTGGTAGACCTCGGTCTTTTAAATGCATATAGCCAATGAAAGATGCTGGCAGGACATCAAGGGCAAGGAAAAAGTGAGATTTGGTTATCTGTCTGCTTTTTTCTCACTCATGTATTAATGACTACCTCCCATAGCCCTCTCCTGCTACTTAATCCAACTTCCAATAACTGCTTCCTCCTCTTGGTCCTTCAGGTCTGTGAGAAGTGATGACTGCCATCCTTGCTAAACCCATTCATCTCCCTAATGTGTCTTACTTGAGGCTACCCTTGTCCTTTCAATCACATCTTTGAATGTGCCTTCTGCTTCCTGTCAGGACCCTGCCTGATACATTATTCAAACACAGATGTTTTTCTATTTTCATTTCATTGTCCTTTTTTTATTTCTCAGTAGTTTTACATGGATTATAAAGTTTTTGCATATTTTTTGTCAAGTTTATTTTCAGATTTTTTTTTTTTTATGGGAGCTACTGGTTGAGCACTACTGGACCTTATATATGTCCTATGTGCTTTTAAACTTCATTTCTTATTTTGAAATGTGGTGAGCTACATATTCAGGAATATTAAATTCAGGTTCTTAAAGCTATGATGCTCTGGAGCATACATACACAGTCGATAGATAAATAGAGAGAGAAGCAGATATTCTAATAATGGAAAGAAGGAAAAATCTATCATTTTTGGTGGTGTGGCTTAAATATTATGTTTTACATTACTTCATCTAAGCAAATAACTAATTGAACACTCTTCTTTTTTTGAGTGCTAGAATAATGATAATCAAATGCCAAACATTCTGAATTTAAAAATGAGCACAAAGCATGAAGTTATTAAAGCAAAACATAGACCATGCTTGTTATTGTAAGTATCAATTAGTATGTGAATTGACGATAAGACATTCGTTAAAGCATTCCCAATTAAATCAGAAATGCTCTTTGGCACACCGCGTTAATCACATCCACCTCTGCTCAAGTAGACATAAGAATTCTGTTTTCAAACATGAGAGTTCTTTTGACCATCTTCAAAAGTCTTCATTAACCTGGCCCAGCACAGAATTTGAAATAATAATTCCCTCTCCAACTTTGGCCGATCCTCTGTCTCCTGTCCTCTGTCTCTTTTCCTGTGAGCAGAGGCTGCTTGAGAGAAGTGACTGTTTTATTCACTTCTGCCACTATTGATCAAACCTCCTGTCTTGGTAAAAACTTGGTGGGCATCGGATTCCTAATAAATGTTTGTTCATGTCAATAACACTCTCAAGAGCTGACTCTGACTTTACAGTTACCAGTTTATCAGTATCAGTGTAAAACTCATAATGGCAGTTATAATAGTATAGTTAAAATAAGGCATTGTGTATATCTTAGTATGTAGTTGGGGATGTCACCAAGGAAGTGTTGCATTACTCAAAATAAATAAATAAATAAATGGCTAATTAACAACACAAGTCATAGGACTTTGGGGGGTATAATGAAGGTCTAATGAAACTTGGGTCATAAAATAGCCAGAGTGGTTCTCTCCTACAAAAATATTGTACTACAATAGTTCTAAGAAAATTTAACTCAGGTGGAGTGTATCAATAATATCTATAGTATCATAGAACAGTCATTGGATCTCCTCTTTATGTCTGTATGTGAGTGAATATAAAACACTTTTTATAATGCAGTTAAAATTTTTTTATTGTCTAAGAATATCTAAAACTATATTGTATTAAAATTTCACTATTAGGAGTTCTTTGTCTAATTTAGAAATCAAGATACCTCCATGAGAAACAATAATAAAAATTAAAAACCACGGCTATTTCCCATTCTATAAATTATCAATCTATTGATTTTGATGTTCCCAAACACTAACTGTGTATGCTTTTACACACATGCTCACTCACACAATAACAAATATTATTTTATCTTTCCTGTGTTAGAAGCAATAAGGGGAACTTCCCCTTTGGAGTTAATTTTTCCCAGGAATGCTGAACTCGTCAGTGAAGTGAAAGTAATGGAAAATGTAGGAAAAGTCATGTTGCCATGATAGAATTTTTGAAATAAAATATAAGATTTCACATAATTAAATAGATATCCTTGTTTTACATACGAATCTTTCACAGAATTCAGAGAAAAGACTTTAAAGACTCAAAAAGAATATGGCTTAAGAAGTAGGGAAGGTTTAAAAAAACATTTGATAATACTTAAAAAAAGATTTCAATAAGAGTAATAAAGGAAGAATTATAAATGTGTGTGTTCAAATGGCTGTTCAAAAAGGACTTGTACAACAACGAACATATCTGAAAACATCCTAAAATGACACGTATGAACGAGGAAGAAGTGAAACTAGTGAAAATTCCTAGGAAAATAAAATACCTGAAAATATATATGTGCAATAAGAGTAAACTTGCTTGGAGTGGGTGACAGTAATGATAGAATTAGACAATTCCATTTAATTTAAATTTTCTTTAATACAAAGTTATCTTCAAAGGAGAAAACCATGATTAAAAGAAAATGGTTAAAAAAAAAAAGAGACGAAGAATAGAAATCCAAGTTGCTTTCAATGAGTCCAAGTCAGCAATAAATTCACCAGAGGAAACTAAACGATTTCTTGATTGAATTCTTTAACAAATGAGATATCTGGTTGGCGGGCATTGTGACACGGAAAGGCAAGCTACACCTGACATTTGTCACAGAACCTTGAGTTCTGGGACAATATAAGAAGAATCTCATACTCTCAGGATCAGGGCTAATTTCAGTGTTTTAATGAGGCTAATTTGACCAAACTAAATGTTTGTCTCAGTATCATGATCACTGTCTCATTGAACTTAGGGAAAACAGCGACATGCTTGGGAAGCCGATGTGATAGCCCCTGACAGTGTACTCAAGAACTTCTGACAGCTACCCCTGTTCTCTGTAGATCTATACCTGAGGATTACCCCAATTTTTCCAGAGCAGAGCAGCCTGGGCTATTTCTTGTTATGGAGAATGATAACAGCACCCCAGCCCCCAGAATCTAACAACTGGTTTCATATCTGAAAAGTCTTGATTGCAGTTACCTTTCCCATTCTCGCTTACGTTACTCCCTCCCTCCCTTCCTCCCTTCCTTCCTTCCTTCCTTCCTTCTTTCCTCCCTCCCTTCCTCCCATTTCTTTGAAATACTTTCAGTTGCAGAATGACAGAATATGACATCTATTTTCCCCTTTTTTACTGCTGGCTACTTTGTTTTGAGTAAATACATCTCCTTAAGTAAAAGCCAGTTCTATTCTGGCCAGGGAAAATTTTTGTTCTGCTCAGGAAAAAAAAAAAAAAAAAGAGAGAGAGAGAGAGACTAAAAGTATCTTCTATCTCAGCATCAGAGTCTTTTTTTTTTTAATTTAATTTTCTTTTTTTTAAATTTCAGCAACAATGATTAATAACAATGTTAAAGTTTGTATATATGACATTTTTATAAGTGAACACAAAATATAGATGTGATTCAATATTTAAGATTATGTGGTTTGAATTTTACTGGATTCAAAATAATCCTTTTAATAGCTGGGTCATCTGTTAATAACACTACATAAATATAGAGGATACCTTTATGTACTAATGTCTTGAATGAAGTTGGGCAGAGGAAAAATCAAGTCCATTTTTTAAAAAGGTTTCAAGCACAGGAGAAAGATTGAATTGGCAGGTAGAGAACAAATATTTTGGACTTTGTTTAGGTTTTTGATCTCTCCTCAGTACAGATAGTTAAATTAATTGTATTGCCAAGTTATGGAATTGAAATTATATATTTTAGTCTGGGAAGCTAATCGTAATTATCCCCTGTGGTATTTTAGGCATGTAACATTTAATTTTTTAATAATCTAATTTTATTTGCTCAATGACAGTGTTTTGATATGTTCTATGGAACTATGCTGAGGGCACTATTGCATACAATAAAATTAAAATGGAAATTCGATACTTTCTCAACATCGTACAGCTGTTCAGTCTTGCTCTGTCCTGGGGATTCAATGTGATACAGACATTGGTTGATGTATTTCAGGGAATGAGCCTTGTATGTACAGATAAACACTGGGATGAGACTATTCAAGATACTCTCTCTTCCTGATGACTAATCTTTGGAAGAAATTGTCTTCAAAAGGGAAAATATGGCTTCTTAAAGTGTTTCTAAATGTTGAGGCGTGTAAAATAAATCTGTATGTGGTTTCCTCCAGTGCCTCAGTTGTGCGTGTGTGATGGAGGATCAAAAGGCTCTGGAATTGGAAGGGATTTCCCATGGATGTGGTCACATTATGTAGTGTTCTGGTTTTAGTTAAGTTTTACTTAAATGACTGGTAGAGCTGGGCAGTTGTTTTGATTATGAAAGGGCTCTGATAAGTGGTTGAATTGTTTATACTTGTTGTGAACTGTTCCTTTGGCAATTTAGCTCAATTCAATTTAAATTATATTTACTGAATACTACTTTATTTCTGACAATAGTCACTTCATTTCAAATATGTACGCATGTGTCGAAAGTCTATTTCCTTTGTCTTAGAATCCATGAAGTTTTATTTTAAAATTTTCAAGTGTAAGTTTTAAAAACTTTTATATAAAAGCAGTGTTGCCAACGGTATAGTTCAACTCAGGAGTATTTATAATAAAATTAGATGGTCATACTATTTTCTGTCTGCCTTTAGTATTTACTATTCTTTGGACTAATCCTCTGTATAAAATATATGTGTTTAAGTGTTTAGAAAGAATGTAGCCCAGGACATATTCCTAAAATAGGCAATTAACATCTTTTACTATTAATGCCATCAAATAATCTGTGATAGTTTGGTTGAGCATTGAACTCCGGGTTTAAAATTATTTAATCTCAGAATTTTGGAGATATTTTACTTCATTCTACTTCTCATTGTGGTTAATGAACTTTTCCTGACTTCTAATTCCACTGTAGATATCCATTTTCCCTGAAAATTTTAGACATTTCTATTATTCCCAGAATTCTGAAACTTTATCATGTTAAGGAACTTTTCGTTATTGTTGTTGTTGCCGTCCCTGGCACTCAGAGGATCCTGTCTAAAGATTTGTGTCTTCTTTTAGCTGCAGGAAATATCTTTCTATCTTTTCTTTGATGATAATATCTTCTCAAGTCTAAACAGATGTTCTTAGCTACTTCTCCCTCTTTTGTTTTTCATTGTTTTTAAACTTGTTGTAAACTTATATACAATTTTCTATAGTCCCAACATTCTACTAACAACTTTGAAGCATCTTTTCAAAGATATTAACCTGAGGGCAAAAGTTTCTTCTGCCTGCTGAGAATTCAATTGACCTGTTCTAAATTGATTCTTCAATTAATAACCTTTGATCACTGCAATGCTGACTCTACATCTTTATGCTTGTTTTACTCTGAGTTTCGATTATTTCTGGAATTACTTATAATTCTACAATGGTCTATGATTTCCTTTATTCTTTTCCCTCTATCAATTCAATCTCATTTATTTTTTCTTGTCCAGGATTCCTCAAAATTTTAGGTTTCTGGGTGGCACCATTTCTCATATTCTAAGTTGTAATATATTTATCCTTTAAAAATATCTTTTCTTTGTTTAGGAATAACTTCTGCTGAATCTTTGTAAGAGACCTAGTGGGTGTGCTCTATTTGTTATTTTGAACCAATCTCGATTTGATCATACATTCCACTGCAATCTAGGTGACATTAGTTCCATTCTACAAAAAAACTAGTGATAAAGTTTAGACCTAGAACTTTTGCACATTTCATTATAATTTTTAACTAAGCAATCTTTTGGTAAACATTACATCATAACGGTTCTTTGCTTGCGCACAACAGAATAATCTAACTAAATTATATGGGCGAAAGGATAAAGAACCAATGTCAAAAAAGAAAAATGGAGAAAGTATGGGCTCTATGTGTAGAAGCTAATAGTCCTTTTAGGACATTTTAACTGAGAAGAACAGACATCTGTTCTTAGGTTCTGTATTATTTTGCTGAAGATGCAAATTCCAAGGACAAAGCTTCTGATTCACTTAGCTTGGTGGAAGGGTACAAAATCCCCACTTGCCGGGGATGATTGGGCATTTTTGCCAAGACAGTTCAAACGGGGAGCAAAGCAGAGCATTGAAGCAAAATCAGGATGTTATAGCAGAGAAAAAGGGAATTGATGCTGGGCAAGCAAAAACAAACAAACAAACAAACAAAAAACCCCAAAATATCAAATGTTCACTTCACACATAAACCTGTCAGAGTCATGAGCTTACTTAATTACTTAACATGCATTCTCAGAATCAGAACTGTGCTTGATGTATACTATGCAAATCAACTGTCACTAAATGAGGCAGCCCTAATTTGTAGAGCCATGCACTATCATGACTATGCTCTGACATACTCCTGTTTCCTGCGGTTATTGTACTTCTTTATATAACAGGTCAAAGATTGCTTTCTTGGACTATTATGTGGAATTGACTAAGACTTTAACTATGTTTCCCATTTATCTTTAAGACAGAATAAATGATGTAGTAAAATAGCGCATAAAGAAAAATTTTAGTAATTAAAACTATTTGTGGAAAGGTTAATCTAAATTAGAGATGTCTGTCTTATGGACTATTTTTTATTCTAACTATGTATTGTAATTAGAAGGACTATTGGTAAGAAACTCTTGCAAAGTAGAATCTTTTAAGGTCAGTTTTAATTAGAGATGCTTTTGTAATTGACACATTCTAAATAGAAATGTTGAAGTCTCCAAAGTCGGGTAGCCACTTTATTCTTTTAAAGAATATCAAATACTTTATGATAACACTTTTCATTTGCATTTAGAATGCTTTTTTTTCAGAGCTCATGCATAAATTTCAGTCTACATTAGTTTGAATAATCATGAATTTTAGTTTATATGTGCCAAGTACATGAATCTTTACTATATTTGAACAGGAATTGTTCACAATATAAACAAATAAAGTAATGTAACAAATAAATAATGAACACCTACTATGTGCTAAACACTCTTTTATGTGCTGGGCATGCAGTGGTTAATATGGTATCATAACCTGACTTCATGGAGCTTTGTACCTAATCAATTTTCTTCTTGCATGTAGAGTTTGATTATGTTACTGAACAAAATCTTTTTATATTTTTAGAGACTACTCTGTTATGTAAAAGAAAGTCTACATACTAGCAACAAAACAAAACAGTGAAACATGTAGCAGTGTTATCCACTAGAACTCATAGTATTGATGCAAATGTTCTTTAAATTTGTTGTTCAATAATTTAGCCACTAACCAAATGTGGTCTTGAACACATGAAACATACGAGTTGAGTAGAAAAGGAGCTGAGTGTTTATTTTTATTTAATTTTAATTCGTTTAAGTTTAAATAGCCACACATGATTAGTGTGCTGCCATATTGGACAGAACAGCTTCATACATTTACTCTAAACCTGGTCCTTGTCAGTGTAGTCCCCAAATCAACTTTATTCACAACATTGTCACATATGCTTTTAAAGCAACAAATGATATATACAGGTTTTTTTTTTAATTTTTAGAGAGATTTATAGTGATGAAAGATGCCAAGTAAGTATTTTACCTTGAACTCTTTGATTCAAGTTGCTTACTTTGCGGGAGCCAGTGCTGTGATGATGAAAACATATATTTTCAAGAATTAATTCATCTTTCAGGTCCTGGGAACTTCATAGTGAATACAATGTTTCATGCTCTAGCTTTGCACTATGAAGAGTTGAACTTCAGTGGGGTCAACATTCACACTTGATTCAGACTGACATATGTGTGATTATTTTTTAATTTTAAATTTCTTCTTTATATGGACAGTAAGTTAAGGTGTGTCTTGTGGTTAGAGCGAGAATGATATAGCTAACATCTTCCTCATCTAAAACAGTGCAACTCATATACATACTCTTTATGATGTGGTCTTTTTTTTCTGACTTCTATTTCTTTGGAAACAAAATCTTTTTTTTTTGGTTTGAATAGGTTTGAAAGAAACCACCAGTACAATCCAATTTAAATAGAATAATATCTTTAAATGCACTTGGGCTCCATGCCAGATTTCCTAGAAACTCTGGGTCATGCTTGATTGGGTTTGGGAAAATAATATTTTTCTTTTAGAATTCTCCATACCTATGACCTCGGTATGGAATAGTAAGAACTAATTTTTGTTAACTGAAAATAATGACCTTTTAAGTTTCTAAATATTTATGTGGAATCAAAGATAATCCAAGGATTCTCTGTCTGTGCCCAAATATATTCATTATTCTACCACTCTGAATCCTTTTCTTATATTACAAATATCTGTATCTTCTTTTAGATTAATTTAATTTATTCTTCTACAAATGTCCCCATTTAATTACTTAAAACTTTTTTCTGAGTTATTTGAGATTTTTAGAATAACACACTGTTACATGCTGTCAAAGCTGCTATATAGTTTTAAAATCTGTATCACTTAAATTAATTTTGTTTTTATCTCTACCTGGAACTTAAATTTTAGGAAACACACACACACACACACAAACACACACACACACACACACACACACACACACACACACGTATGATATTTTAACCCTGAAGAATAAGACCTAAGAATATAGAAATGTTTAGTGATGGTTAACCACTTATTACCAAACAATTCTAATCTTAGTATTTAAAGTAAATACTTTAAATATTAGACTTAGTATTTAAGTCTAATTCTGTTATTTAAAATTTAGTAGTATCAAATCACTTGGTTTCCGCAAATGGAAAAGAATATGAATCATAATATACAGATGTTACCTGAACTCTATATTGTTTTCCATTTATTATTTCTCCTTTTCTTGGTAAATATATATGTATAATACGTATGTTATAAATATTTATTATAAGACAGGAGATTAAAATTATTTAGTCATACTTTTTCTCTGTCTCTGTCTCTGTCTCTGTCTTTCTGTCTCTGTCTCTCTTGCTCACCCATGCTTGCACACACATCCTTGGTATAAGGCTTTATAGTTCTAAATTTTAGTGAAACAAAAATAAATTCATGTTCTCTACAACAAAGAGATTTAGCTTCAAATATAATGAATGTCATAAAATAAATGAAATAATGAAACATAATTTGAGATGTTTAGAATTGTTATAAGATTAAGTCTAAGTAATGTATAAAGCAAATTAATCTTGGTTCATCAATTTTTAATTTATTTTCTATAAAAAATGTTATAGAAATATAATTTATTTTTATAAGGTCTACTTCTATTAAATGTTTTCAGCTTTATCATTCAGTAAAACATGAAATGATGAAATTTCTTGAAATTATGAGCTATAGAGCTGACAAAGCTCTACATATCATGTCATTATAAATGAAAATGCTGAGGTATAGGGAGATTAGGTAACTTGCTTGAAGTTTTATATCAAGTACAAGACAAGTTTCTAGGTGGTGAGAAAATAGTCTCACTTTTAGTGTCCTTGTTAGAAGTAGAGATTGTAACGGTTAGTGCCTGATTCTCCACACTAATTTTTTGCTCCCAATTTAAAAATCGTTTTTATCATTTCCTTTGAATTGATAAGCTAAATATATTTTTTTAGAAATATACCCGTCGAAGAATTTCTAAAATTATTTTCGAAGTCTGTTGTCACCAATAACCTTATTTTCTCCCTCACCCAAGAAAATATTAATCTAACCCCCTTACAAATAAATATTGGTTAGCAAGCAATAATTATGACAGAGAAAAAAAACAGTTTGATTTTATAAACTCTTTGGATTTTTAAGTCTTAATAGTTTTAGTTGAGATATTTAGGGAGTTGAAAAAAAAGTAATACCTGCCAATAATTTTAGACTCCTGAGTCACACATTTTCAACAGCAATTATACTATGTAATTGAAAATGCAGACAAACCAATCAATTGTCCAGTATAAGAAGACAGATTAAAGAGAGATGCAAAAATAATTTAACTTTGTAGTCAAATACTAAGAGTGTTTAGGAAATGTAAGTTGCTCATTTATTAATAGATCAGAAGAAAAGATTTAAAATACTGTTATGATATAATTTTTCATTTTCTTTTTAAAAGGTAACCACATAGGTTATTTATAGGACAATACTTGCCACATTATGACCATCTGGAAAACATATGCAACTGGATGAACTGATTCTTAGTTCGTTTTAAGGTTACTTGCTGCACTTGGCAATTTTACACATTAATAATAATGATATAATTGAAGATTGAGACATTTGGCGTTGTCATTGGCTAAGATTTCCTGCTTTGTATACAATCAAATATAACCTAGCATTAGGTCTTAGAGGCACAATATTTATGCAGTTGAAAATGTGGGATATTTAGAAGGGGACGTGACATGCACTTGCCCAAAGCCTTGCCTTATTAGTGAGTAGGTGAATATCTGGGGAAAGTCATAATACAATTTGAAATGAGAGAATAAACTGTAAGATTTCTGATATTCTTTAAGAACCATGAATTTCCTTTTTCCCATTTGCACTTAGCAGCGGGGAATTTGTGCTCTAATTTTGTATTTTGACACTCATCATTTCTAGTGACCAATACATGCAATTGTAGCCGCATGGAGAAGGGAGGTCATGGCCTTCTGAACTTTGTTTAGGTTAAATCTAGGTTCTTTCATTTTCTGTGTGGCATTGGCAGTTACCTTTCTAAGATTTAGCTTACTCATTTATCAATCGCAATAATAACATACATGTTGGGATTACTGTGAAGCATACATATGCAAATATACGTAAAGCATTCAGAATAGTGCACGGCACTCCAGAGTTGGGGAAATCCTTAGCTGAGTGTGATGAACAGGACACTATTTCAGATTCCTCTTTACTATCCTGTAACCCTCCCAATATCCAAGTGGAAGTTAATGCCAGACTTTAATGTTTATTAGTTATAGTTTGTACTACATGATTATATTTTAATTAAATGTTAAATAGATTGAAAAGTTTGTGTCATTAATCTTCTTAATTATCTCATTCTTCTTATAAAATACTGTTAGAAAACCCCTCTAAATATGTTTAAAGGTAGATATTTAGACTTATTTAAACTACCTTACCATTTCAATAAATAAATTGTATTGCCCAGACTATATAGGTTATGTAGGCAGTGTTCCTTTCACAAAGTCACATGAAAGTGGCTTATTGCCTTTGAGGATTGCCACATGTTGGCAAAATTTTTACATTTGCTTTGAAAGCCATCCTGATTTGCTGAATACTCTCACAACTGCTTCCTTATCAAAGGTAGCATTGTGTTGGCCATATTATATAGCTTAGTAATTATGGAGTCAGATAGACTCATTCTGCTACTTCCTGGTTGTGTAAGTCACTTAACATCTCTAAGTTCTGGTTTCCTTGGCTATAAAAGATTGTTCAGAGAATTAAATACGTTTTGTGCAAAAACTTCCTAACATAATATTTGATGCATAGTAAGCACTCAATAAATGATACCCATTTTAATGTTTGTTAAATGGAAATGACATAGCATAAAATTCACCCATTTGAACCATACATTTTTAGCCTTATTTTTTAGTATTTTAACATAGTTTTGCAAATATCACGACAATTAATTTTAGATCATTTTCAGCACCTCAAAAAAGAAACTCCCCATACCCATTAGCAGTCAATTCCCACTTTTTCTATTAGGAAATTACTCTCTCTTGCTCCTTAGACTCTAAGCAACCACTAATCTATTTTCTGTCACTATGGAGTCACATATTCTGAACATTTCATATAAATGGGATCAAACAACATGTGCTGTTTCTTTGTGAATGATTTCTTTTACTTAGCAAATATTTTCAAGGTTCATCCATTTTGTACCATGTGTCAGTACTTCTTTTTATTCTCAAATAATATTCTATTTATCAGTTTATGGGCATTTGGGTTGTTTCATTTTATGGCTGTATGAATAGTACTACCATGAACATTCATGTATAACTTTTTACATGAATACACGTTTTTATTTCTCTTGTGGACCTAGGAATAGAAATTCTGGGTCATACAGTAACTCTATGCTTGATATTTTGAGGAACAGCCAAACTGCTGTCCAAAATGCTGTCCCATTGACACCCATTTTTAATATCTTGATGGTTATAATCAATCCTCAGGTGAGAGTAAATCGGGATTTCCCCAGATGTGAGGTGCTTCGATGGCTGGAGTGAGAGATGGATCCTCAGACATCACCTGAGAGACCCCAGTCTTCCTAACACGTGTGTGTGTGTGTGTGTGTGTGTGTGTGTGTGAGAGAGAGAGAGTGAGAATTTGAAGTGTTACGAAGTTCCTTTACTCTTTTATCTTGAACTCCTAGAAAAATAAGAACATTCAGCCCTTAATGAGCCAGTTTTAGAGTCAACAGAAAATTACTGCCTTTGAAGAAAATTAGGTTATTTGGGTATTATTATTATTAAGCTTGTGATATCAGGGAGATATCAGAAAGCTAAAATATATAATTGCCTTTTATTAAAATAAGTACCAATAAGGTGGCAAAGTAATATTTTAGAAATGACTACTTGATTGCTATAGTACCAAATGAAAGAAAAACAAATTCTAAAAGTTTTCAACAAAACCAGCAGTATGATAGCAGTCCATAGGGACTTAAACACAAAATGATTCTGTGAACAAACAATGCAATGAGGACATGTAATAACCTGCTTATTCTTAAATAATTTAAATAATAATTTAATGACCAGAGCAAATCTACACTTGATGTCGTGATTATTGAGTGAAATACAATCCATGTCCTTTACACCCTCAGTTCACTTAGATGGGGGTATTCTTTGTCAAATCAGTCACTTCCTTGTCAAGGGACAAGGTTCATTAATTAAGGGAAAGTAACTCAGACTTAAATATATGTAGTTAGAGATGTTGCTACAGTGGATAATCAGTGATTTCTGAAATGTGGTGGAGAAATCAGTCACCTTTATTTTTCAGTATGCTGTGTTATTTAAACTCAAAACCAAACACTTTAATCTTATTCACTGCCTCGTATTAACTCTTATAAAACAACTCATTGAATGGAATTGCTGTGAAAAAAGATGAAGTTCAAGTCAGAAATCAGACAGGGTAATTGGCTGAAAATCTTCCACACTGCCACTACTCTCTCCATTAGTCTGTATGTAGTGAGTTAAGTGCTCACTATAATCTAAGAGTCATTGGATAGCTTCACTACATTTTTACTTTTTATAAAGAAAAATGTACTTGCAAAGTTTCACGCGTTGTACAAAGAACTGCTAGTAGAGCCTGAAGCAGAAGAAAGCGTGCCATCTGTTTTTATTTTGGAATAAACAAGTAGAGCATTGTACAGTGCAAGTTACTGGGGATAAATGAATGCACACTCTCATGTAAGCTTCAGTGAAGTGTGCTAGTCCTCTTGGTGTGTCATCCATCAAAGTAGGGTAGATTCAATTGAAATGGATATTTGTATTAAATAAAGAAAACAGTTTATAGACCAAGCAATCCATTACTATCATGGGACAAAAGAAAAGTATATGCTCTGCACAAAATATTTTTGAAAGGCAATCTAGGCTATAAGCAATTTGGAAATGCATTAAACATTGCAGAGATTTTGCCATTTTGTATTATGGCCGTGACTGTGGCCACACATCATTTGCAGGTATAGGAGAAACTTTAGTGATACCAACTATAGAGCTGTAAACATTTTAATATACTAATTCATACCTCAGAAAGGTTACTAATTTAAGAATGTATGTATTGACCACTTATGAGGTCAATGCTATAATTTAAACTCAATGAGGTGCAGTAATATCTGAGATATAATTATTGGCGAAGGAATAATAATGCAGTATTCAAGACTTTAACAATAAGAACACCAATTTGAAAGTGGAAAGCAAAAATCATCACATTCTTTGGGTGGCAGGGAAAATGAAAAAAAACTTGACAATCGATTGCATACAGACGGCTAGCAACTCCGCTTTTCTTCTGGATTGTCCTATGACATAGAACCTGTGCTCCCAATTTCAGTATCCCAAACCCATCTATTAAATATGTTATTGTCTGTAAAACATTTAGAACAGTGAATAACACAGCTGTATTTAAGTAAAAAAAAAAATTGCGTTCAGTTTCATAATTCCCAGCAAATACTAAACCTCTTGCTATAATGGCGATGCAAGTGGCAGGATAGTACGTGGCCCATAGCTCATTGTTTATTAGACCCTCACGTAAAAACGGAGAGGTGTCCACTTGATAATTCATCGTAGATCACAATTATTTGGAACATGAGAGGACATGTTACTACAGAACCACTCGGCAGGTCCAGGCGACCCCTTTCCTTTAACAGCTTGCTTCGGGACAGCCTTAGTAATCTGTACCCATCTTGAAACAGAACCATTTAATTCAAGATAAAAAAGCATGATGCTGACAGCTCGGATCAATATTCTGTCCACAAATCTCTTATCTGAGATAAACACAGAGACCTTGCTGGAAGCCAAAGTCTCTGGAAATTTATGCTTGCCAAATAACAGATGCCAAGCCATGTCTCCAGTGGCACAGGTTTAAAATGGAAGTATGAGCCTTAGGAGGCAAACTGAGTTGAAATCTTTCTTAGTTAAGAAGTTCCTCCTCTAAAATGTCTTTACGGAATAAAGTAGAATTTATAACAAAGCTTTTCTGTTTGTATCTCCTGGCAATTCACATAATATCATTCTAAACAACCTGGAGAGAACAGTCTAGAACAGTGCTGGCATGATAGACACATACATGGAGTAGCCATGGTGGCAGAAATGGTATCTAAAACCAAATACCATGAGCTTTGGCACAACAGGGATGATTTTGCTATGGCTGCTGCCAAAAGTCCACCTTGCAAATATCATAGACCAGCATTTAGCCCTTGATATTTGGCCCATTCTCCCAAGTATGCCAACTTACTAGAAAGTTGAATGCAGTGACCGCTTTCACTCTAGAAGAGGCAGTGATTAATGATTAATGAGACTGACACATAGTTTGGTGATAGGTTCTCTTTTCCTGTAACAGGACCTTGTCCAGCATCTCTATCTAAAGTTTTCTAGAGACTGATCTGCAAACACAGAATATTACATAATCTCTCCTGAGACTAAATGAATCAAATTTTAACAAAGAAGGTGCATTCACTACATTGTATATGCAATCAGAAGTCCCACTAGTTTTATATCACAGGCTATAGACTGAAGAGTTCTGTCATCCCCACCCCCACCCCCAAATTTATATTTTGAAATCTAATCCACAGTGGTATTAGGAGGTGAGGCCTTTGGGAGGTGATTAGGTCATGGGGTTAGAACCTTTATGAATGGCATTAGAGCCCTTATAAAAGAGACCCAAAGAGCTCCCTTGTCCCTTCCACCAGGGAAGGACATAGAGAGATAGCAGTTATTTATGTGCTAGGAAACAGCTTTCACCAGACACTGAATCTGCTGGTCCTCTGATTTTGGAATTTTCATCCTCCAGAACTGTGAGAAATAATTTTTTTTACTGTTGTTTATAAGCCACTCAGCCTATGGTATTCTAGTATAGCGGCCTGAACAAAATAAGATATGATTCTGACAGACTGAAAACTGTCAGTCTGATACATTGGAGAAATGGTATTTTAAACATGCAACTGAGGTGCCAGGTAGGAAATCATATTTTGACAGGATGGGGTGCCATCTTAAGGACATAGTATACACTGAAAATCAACGTCTACTTTATTGCCTTATATCTTCTGTAAGCTAGAATACATGGGTCTGGAAATCAAAGAATAGAATTAGAAGTGGCGTCACTTATCATAACCCCCAGTGTTTTTTTTAGGGCATTTGTGATTTTTGTCACCATCATTTTAGGGTCTGTGGGTCTAAAGATCCTGATACTCAGATAGTTAATGCTTTTACCAGAAGAGACAGTAAAGACCCTTTGGATTTTCAGCTATATCTTCCATCCAGACACTTTGGTCTTCTCATGGCAAAGAACTAGCAGCAAAGGGAAGGAGAGACTACCGACAGGGGCAATTGGCTCAGATCAGCAGGAGGAAGGAGGGCTGTTGCTGCATGATGGAGACTAGGTAGGATGTGCTTTGAGTTCAGGTGATCTGCTAAAGCATCTTTTGTGCTCTGTTGTCCCGTTTAAACACTGAATGGATACATGCAGTCGCCATTACCTGACAGGGACATGGTAACCGCTTGGACTCAGACTCCTCAAGAATGAAGGCCTTGGTCACTCCACCACACAAACAACCACCTAGACCAACAGAGGAGCTAGCAAGGGCAATGGGACTCTAGAATGACTAGTGGAGAACAGGATAATGAGTATCATTACAGCCGTGAGAGCAACTGCAACAACACGGATTGTGTTTCTTTCCATTTACTTTGAGACTCCCCAGGAAATAAGACCAACTAGCACCTGGGATAGCTCTTTTGGCATGGGCAAACTTCCTACAAACAGCAGGTGAATCTGAGGTGCAAGGGACATTGTGGTACTTCACTCACAATCCTCCTTCAGGACTAATGCACCCGCTGGTAGGAAAGTCAATTGCTAATATTGCTCTGCCTTCACTGGGCATTATCCTTGGACATAGCAAGCTGCAGTGATTGTTCCTGCCCTTTGTAGGGGTAGCTTGTGACTAGTGGCTGGCTGTTCCAAAGATGCAAACAACTGGCCCATTTCTACCACTTGGGGCTTGTCTGAAGGACAATTCCAGATCCAGAGTTACTTTTGGGTGGGCAGACACTGCAGGTGAAGCCACATTACTGGTCAGCTTCTTTGCCCAGCCCTGGCTTCTAAACTTCCTTATAGATGTAACCCCAAGAACACACTTCCTTAAACCTCCAGTAATTTTCCATCTACTATGAACTGTATGCTTGTGTTCCCCTAAAATTTATATGTTGAAGCTGTAACTCCCAGTGTGGCTGATGGGGCCTCTAAGGAAGTAATTAAGGATAATGAGGTCATAAGGGTGGGGTCCTGATCAGATAGGATTAGTGTCCTTACAAGAAGTGACATCAGAAACCACATACACATGCACCGAGGAAAAGCCATGTGAGCACGTAGCTAGAAGGTGGCTGTCTATAAGCCAGGAAGAGAGCCGTCACGAGAAACTGACTCTTCGGCTCGCATATTGATCATAAACTTTTAGCTTCCAAAACTGTGTGAACATAAATTTCTCTTGCTTAAGCAACCCAGTCTGTGGCATTTTGCGATGGCAGCACAAACAGACAAATTTAATATACCATCTCAGTCTGTTTGCAGACAACTCAACCTAAACACACACTAAACTATGCCAGAGGCTGTTGGTTGTATGTGTCCAGTGTCCAGAAGAGGAGTTTGGGCTGTAGAGGTTTAGAAATGGTTCTGCACTGAAGAGTTCTGGCAATAAGGAGCAGATTTTTAAAGGTGTATTTTCTGACTATTTGCACAAGAAAAAAGGCCTACAAATTATTTTTAAAACAAACATTTTTTTTCAGCAAAGTTTTTATTTCAACAGCTTTACAACACCCACGGTAAAACATCCAATGAATGATTCTGACAACACAGCATAGGTGGATTATTATTACCATTTTAAGTCTGCACAGATACCAGTGACAGGTAAACATAAATATACTTATGTCATTGCATCTATCTTTAGCAATTTGCTTGACATGTGTTTACTTCAATATAATAAATAAAACAAATGTTAAGGCATTAACAGGAATTATGCAAAAGGATCATGTTCCCTTTAACTCGACCACATGTAAACTCTTCCCCCGCCCCCACCCCAGAACCATCATTAGGGTCTCAAATGCAAAGGAGGAGGAGGAAGTAGGGGAAAAAGCTGAAGAGCATTAAACCTAAAAAGAGAAAGATAAAGAGAGAGGGTGTATAAAAAGAAGATAAGACTTAAAAAGAGATCGTGATAAAGGTGAAAGAAATATTCTGTTCTACAGCAAGTGTTCACAGATGAAGGAGAGATGGTAAGGCCACAGCATACACACACCCATGCACCTACGCCTCAATTCATCGCTTTCTCCTTCTATTTCGACCACTTTGTCCCTCGAGATATTTTAACAACTTCTCTGTTCAAAGCAGAAACAAAGAGAACTACTCTACTTTATTTCCATGATTTGGAACATAGAATCCAATACAACGTGGGATTTGATGGATGCATAGAAACACAGCAAGCCTCTAAGGAAACAGTTCCCCTAACAAAAGTGGTCACCAGCGTCTCTTTCTGCAATAGGAAATGGCTTGAAGTCCATCCTTCCATCTCACCTTAGTTCATTCTATAATTCAGTATTGATTCGAGAAGACCATGTAAACATTGACGAAAAAATGAAAATTTCAACCAAGTAAAAAAATGTCCCTTTATGTTTCTTTTTCCCATAATGGAATTCTAATTACACTGAGTAGGAAGCCTATAAAAAGTGAATCTAAGTTTTAAACAATGTTGCACTATGTGTAAAACCTTTCCTCTTCATCTGAAAAACTTTTAAGGTATTTTAGCTCTCCTTTTAGCTACTTCCAAGGACTAGATATTGGGTTTAATCATTTTCTACTTGCTTTGAGATTTAAGAGAGTTATTATATTTAAGAGAGTTATTATATTTTCTTTTTCTAGGAGTCTTGTTTTCACATTACAGGGTACAGAATATGTTACATCTAAATCTAGTGTTTAAGAGACATTGTTTGATGAACCTGGCTGGGGTTTCTGAAAAGACACTTCCTTTCAACACCCCTGAGTTTTCTGTATGTTAAGATGCGCCTTACCTAGAGTAATATGCTTTGGCGTAAGATCTTTATTGCGCCCTAGAACATAATGCACTTGATAAGCACACAGTAGCTACTTTTGCAATTAGGACTGATTGCTTTGTTTTCTCTCTAAAATTATTTATTTTCCAATGTCTGATATAACATATGACTAGAAAATATTCTGCTCTTGCCATCCTTCTGTTTCTTCTACCTGCTATGAGCACTGCCCACTCCCCTAACCCCTCCCCGCCCCAACTTTGAGTTCTGGAATGCTTCCAAAGTTCAACTTCATGCAGACTCAAGCTGTTCTCAGCCTTTAAAGTATATTTCATAGTTATTTTTTCTTACTTTCACAATATTAGTTTGACCTTCCTCTATTGCATGACAATGAGCTAAGTATTAAATATTTATTGAGCAGTTTCTAAATGGATAGCAGCACCCTAGGTGACATATTTAAAATGAAACTTTGCCCTATTTTAAGATTGTTCTACAGCCAGAGATTATATGTAAAACGTGCTGCTTTTTTCTATGGCTATATTCTCATCCCGGGTATGGACATGCATTAGTTCCCAAGGCTAGCAATACTTCAAATCAATTCCTTTTCCACTAGGTAATCACCTCTCGAGACATTTTTACAGGAAAATGAGTAAATGCATTGAGTTTGTCCTGAAAACCTCACTTCTGAAAGAGAAACTCACATGCATTCAAAATTATCTTCTTCATTTTACAGATAAAATCCCCCCGAAAACATTTTGTAAATTAAAAATGGAAAAAGTTTTATTTCTCTGAAGGGTCTTCTAATGCATTGTGGTTGAGGCTGCTGGTAATTTCCTTCGAATTGTCTCTATCTCTAAGCCACCTTCTAATTCACGTGCTGGAACCTTCCACTGGGGATTTAGGTCAACTTCTTTATACATGGATGCAGTTTCACTTTTGAAAAACTAATATATTTTTTATGTTCCCCTGCTGGTAATGTATTTGCCGGGAAACTTAAAATGGAGAGTAAATATAAACACAGGCAGGTATAGAGGACTGTGTTGTTCTTGGTGAGCCTGGTACTTAGGAAGAAAGGTTAGCTACTATGCGACACACGGATGTCCCTGATTCCATGGCTGCCACACTAATGCCACCCATTGCTCATTGGTAAAAATAAATCAAAGCACATTCTTAGACTTAGAGGAAGAAGGAACAACAATTGGTGAAAGAAATATCAATAACTTAAGGTGTGCAAGAGATCTCATCTTACTGGCAGGAAGTAACAATCATTTGAAAAAACTTCTGATGAAAGTGAAAGAAAAAAGTGCCAGAGTAGGGCTGTATTTGACCACTGAGGGGACAAAAATCATGACTGCAGAAGAAATACACAACTTTAACATAGACAATGAAGACATCGAAATTGTTAAAGATGGTGCTTACCTTGGTTCTGTCATCAATTCAAAAAGAAATCAAGAGAAGGCTGAGACTCAGGAGGGCAGTAATGGAAGAATTAGGAAAGATCACCAAGAGCAGAGATGTATCGTTAGAGACCAAGGCTAAGGTCATCCACACTCCCTATTCCCAATTACTGTGTACAGATACGAAAGTTGGACAGTGAAGAGGCCGATAGGGAAAAAAAAAAATTGATTTATTGGAAATATGGTGCTTGAGGAGAGCTCTGCAGATACTCCAGATCACCAGAAACACAAACAAGTGGGTCCTGAGCAAATTAAGACTTAAACATCATGGAGGCAAAAATGACAAAACTGAAGCTGTCCTACTGCGGGCACATCATGGGAAGATGCGGTTCCTTGGAAAAGACAATAATGCTGGGAAAAATAGAAGGCAGCAGGAAAAGAGGAGGACTAAATATGTGATGGAGAAACTCCATCAAAGAAGCCAGAGGCAGGAGTCCATAGGAACTGAGCAGGGCTGATGAGGACAGGACATTGTGGACATCGCTCATTCGTAGGGTCACCCAGAGTTGGAATCACCTCAATGGCATGGAACACACACACATTACATAATGGTCTTGGGCCAAAAAATTATTTTCATAGACATTTGATGTGAACTAGTAAAATGAGCCACGTAACTGACAGTTCCCCAGCTTGGAAAATCTCATCAATACTTGCTCTAGGCAGAGCAAAAGAGATGGAATACTGAAATTAAAAACACTGAAGTAATTATGCCTGAGTCTCTGTGCTGTTTCCTACCACACTGACATTACTAGGCAGCACCCACAGTCAAGCAATATACTTATTCTAAGGTGTAAAGAAAATTAGAAAGTAATGCTAAGACATGGCACGGTTCCTTTAGTGTCTCAGACATCTAAGTTCACTCGGCTAGCATTTCTTGGTCTTCTGGAAAATTGTTTGCTTTACTTTTATTTTCTCCAAACACACTTTCTCTATAAAATGCAATAAAAGTTTTCAGCAGAGTTATGAGCAAACTCTCACATAGCAACTTGTTTTAAAGCAGCATCCAATCCTTAGTCTCATATTCAAAGTGGATCAAAACAGATACTTTATGACTGACAAGGTCATGTGTATAGACTTTCTGAGTAGCTTATCGTATGCTTAAATTTATTCCTCGAAAATTCCTTAAAATATTCTGTCCTGGTGTTAGGAAAAGAATATTCAATAATGTCAACATGCAGTGAAATCTCCTAGGCTGACACCCTGTTGAATGGAACAGGAAAACGTCAGAGATACTTTGGGGTTATTGAGCCTCAAAGGAGGAGGAACATATTTGTAGGGAGAATAATAAAGAAGAATTTATAGTTTTGGGCAACATACTTAAAAGATCATATTTGATGAGACAGCTAGCTAACATTGGAATAAATTATCTGGCCTCTTTTTTAGTCTGCTTTGCCCATCTTCTTGCTCTGTGTGTCCCCAGATTATGGAACACATGCATTTGACGGGAGAGAAGCAACAGATACATCCTGCTCCCAGCAAATTCCATTGCATTTCTTGTCATAGATTTATACATAGACACTATACAAATTCAATATATTTTGGGCACCAGCCATGTACCAATTTCTATATTAGTCACATCTATGTTATTTTGTTTAATTTTTCAAAATAACCCCACAAAGGAGGCATCTTTAGGCAACAACCCTATAAAAAGTACACTTGCAAAAACTAAGCCTCAGAGAGCTTAGGCAACTCATTCAAAGCTATATAACCATTAGGTGGCTGAGCCAGTATTCGAATCTAGGTCTTTCTAAGAAATTCTGTGATATCTCCATTATTATTTGTTATTATTTTGTCAAGTAATTGATAAATTCGCAGACTCCCATTTAGTATTCTTACCTTGGTCTCCATTCATCTTAGTGTATGTTGCATGCTTACTGGCTGGTATAGTCTTAACCAGCGTTGTCCAGCGAGGACATACTGAAAAAAGCAGATGTCAGATCTTAGCAGAAGCAAATTCCCTTCCAGTATGGCACTTTCGTGACCCTGTCTTTCATGCAGCCGCTTTGCCGCAGGTTTGTGTGTCCTTGGTTGCAACCCTACTTGTAAAGAGCCATTGAAAAAGAATCCAGAATCCTCCGCCACAGAAGCAAACGGTTATAGAGTAGGGTTTTGCAAGTGATTGCTCTGGTGACATGATGCCATAAAAAAAAAAAAAAAATGTTGAGTATGAGCCAAGCTTTGTTCCCCATAGAGAGAGATCCATATTTCAAGCGGTGAGTGGTGACCTTGTGAAAGAGCATTATTAAAAATTCTGCACAGTGTCTGCCATATATATCTGTTTATAGGCCTGTTTCTACCATTAGTTTTCAAGTTCTTTTAAAAGCAAAAACTGTGTTTTATTAATCTAATGTGGATCTATTTGTTGACAAATAAGGAAAATGTAGAGAAAACAAACCTTGGGCAGGAAAATGTGCGTGGGCGGGGGGGTGTATATTAGTGCATGTCCAAGGGGAAACGGGGAATCTAGCCTCTTGCAAAGGAGTCCAGGATTTCAGACAATTTTATACATTTTTACACTTTCACCTTTTTCTGCATCGCCATCTTTTATCTCTCTGTGTATATCTCTTGAATCTGTTTGCCTCTGCTTGGATTTGCCCACAGACTCTTCTTAGAAAGAAATTGTGAGAAACTACCAGTAGCCTTGGGTTCATATCATCTTCCCAACATAAATACAGAAAGAGGCTTCTAAATGTTTTCAGAATAAATCCCATGGAGAAATTCTGATTGTCCAGGGCCAAGTCTTGTGTCTACTCCCATTGCCAGGGTTTGGGTGTTGCATTATTTAATAGTTCACCTGAACCGCATGGATTGGGAGAGTAGCAGGTCTCCAGACAAAGGGAAACTGACCAAGAAAACAGATCCTAGCTATGACAGTCATGGAGACTTTGTACTGGGTGTTTTCTGTAGTTCCTTCTTGCTCTAAGATTTTATGACTTATCTGTCTTGTTCACTTCGCAGAATCATGAAAACAAAATGAAATATTTTTATGGGAAATGCATTGAAATGTATGAAGTATGATGCAATTGTCAGAAACCGTTAGCATTTGTTTTATGATAAAACTAAAATATATCCCATGGCTCCTTGGTTGACAAATCTTTATGGATTTTTGAAGAAAATCAAATGTCTATAGTAATAAAACAACACAGGTACACATAATGTACAAGATGGGTTGATATCGCATAGTTATACTAGGAAAAGCTATTCTTGACACTAATGAGATAAAATCTTTAATGAGAAGGAAGAGAAATTTCAAGGAAAAAATTCCGTGGAGGATATGATACTGTAACTAAAAGAATGACGTAGGTCCTCTCAATGGGAAAGGGTTAAAATAAAATAGGGAGATTTAAAGAGTGTGCCACTAAAGGCACCAGAAATTCCATCTTTATGACAAGAAGAAAAGAGAAACTAAACCAAAATATCTTGCACCGAATACACAGCTTAACTTGTCCTCTAAGATTATTCTGTCTCGATTATACCAATTTTTTTTCTCGCAAGTTCAAGTGGACTCTAGAATGATTCTTAGCAATTCATGACTGAAAAACAAAACCGGCTGATGTTTTTTAGGTGCTAGGTCAGCCAACATCTCTTGATTTTGCCATTGTCTTGTATTTTCCTTTCTGGTGCAGTAAACATATTTTTCCCCCCCAACACTTTCTGCTCTGGAAGTTCACTTCCTCTGACTGCGTTTAGTTACCCTGCACTTTGCTCACAGTTGTTCCCAGACAGAAATGGTAATTCAATTTCTATCTTGCTCGGTTTTGAAAATTGAAAGTGTAGTCACACTTAAAATATTATGTTGACAAGACGAAAAGATGATTAATAAATGCAAACATATAAATAGTCTGAGGTATAGAATGATGAAATGGCAGGGTATTTGTTCCCTCACTCTGAGTTGTTAGACATGGCATTTCAACAATTTGTAATTTAAAAAAAAAAACCGTCAACATTGAGTACTTTTCAAGGGTATTTTGCAAAGCTTTACAGATTGAGAATGTACTTTAGAATTGAATGCTTTATGTGACAAAACGTAGAGTTTATTATGCGGAAAGCACACTTCAGTCACAGTTTGGGGGAAAAAAAAAAACTTGTAGTGTACTCTGTTGAAGGTCCAGCAGCAACGAACATTTATAGATATCTCTGATTCCAGATGCAGAGTGAGGTACTAACATGTACCAGTTAGCCTCCAATGGTAGACAGAAACCACACCAATTATTTTAAGGAATAATTTTATATAAACTATTGTAGAGTAGATATTAAAGGAATAAAAGTAAAAAATCAAACACTTAGGTGTCATGGAGGTAGTAGCTGTAGGAAGCAACTACTCCCAGGACTGAGAGAACAAATGGAAAATGCTTGAAATGATCAAAACATAGAAGTTTGGAGCTGGGATACTGAAGATATCCCTTTGACCTCTGAGGTGGAGGTCTTGCTCTGTGGGTAGCATCCGTAATAGGAGGCACTAAGAATTTTGTTCTGTAGGGCTTAGAAAAATTTCAATCTGAAATCGATTGTTGCCAGTGAAATAAATTGCCATTATCCAGTTGAAAAGAATTTGCTAGGGTAATTCTAAAGGGTCCAGCCAATAATAAAGAGATAGCTTCTCTCCCTTAAGCATCTCTGTCTCCCTCTGATACGCTCTCTGACCAAAAGCCTAATTGGGAGCCAAGGGTAAAAATGTGTGGTGTGCAGGGGCCCAGCTCCAGCACCACAAGGCAGAGGGTGAAGTGTGGGTTTGACACTAAGAGGCCACATCTTAGTGACTGACACCTGGAGAAATAAAGAGTAATAAGACATTCACCTTGTCCTCAAAGAATTCTCATTTTAGTAGAAAAGAGAAATATATAATCTAATACTTGTAATAAGAAGTACCTAAAAAATCTACAGAGGAGATATCCATACATATGCATTTTGCATAATAAATTTGAAAGTATATGTAATTTTGTTAATACTGATATTGATATATTTCCTCTTAATGGGAAAATACATATATCTATTATATAATTATAAGGTTGAAATCTGGGATAGACCTTAAGAAATAATTTGGCCCTGTTCCAAACCATCATTCAGATGAGGTACCTTTGAAATGACTTCATCTCAGATACAATCACGAGCTCAGCTACCATCACTTAGCAGTTACACTGAGACAGGTGAGCTCACCTTTTCCACCTCACAGCAGAATGTTTTAGCTGCCATTCCATGCTGTGCCTCTCAAGCCGTATAGAAAATAACAACCTTATTTCAAATTTTAATTTAAATATCACTGGTACCACCAAATATTTCTAATATAGTGCTATCTCACACATGAATGACAGTGGTGTAAGCTGGACAGCCAGAGTTGTTTATGTTTAATTCTTTGTATCTCTTCGACAAAATAGTTCTGTAAGTGCCAATCTGCCTTACACTAGATCACCCTGATTCACCATCTTCTCTTTAGTTTAAATTGTCTGTGAAGAAAGAGTATAGCTAGGACACATAAATATATTTAATTTTGCCTAAAAGTAAACCTTAGAATATTTTATCATACAGCAATTACTGATGAATATATATATATATTTATGTCTGTTTATATACATATATGCAGATATATAGATTAGATATAGATATATAATTAAAAGCTAGTATTCTGATTTTTTCCTTTCAGAAAGCCTATCACAGTCTCTTAATATCGTATTATGCATTTGAGAGGCGGTGTGACCCTGTGCTTGAGAGCAAAGATATTGGTTGCACCAGAAATCCAGCAGGCTTATCAGAACTCACCTGCTCTTGTAAGATATGTCAACTGCTCAAAGCTTGTAAATATCATATAAAGGTATTGCTTCATTTATTCAAAACTTTCTTCTATTTAGCTCTCTGTTTAATTCACTTATACCTGCATATTTACCTAATTTTAATGATAATACAGATGTTCAATAGTCCTCAAAATATTTCAGATGAATGAATCTATTTAGTAATAACAATAAAGTTGGATTCTTATTTTTCTATTACTTTTCCATTACTTCTTTTCTGGGTTTTGAACATGTATGTCGAATTAGAATTCAAACTCCTCATAAAAATAACTGAATGGTAACACACTATGATTTGGAGTTCACCAAATGCCCTCATACAAGGAAACAGATTAATCCTCTTAACGACTGGATTCTAATGTCCTCATCTTCAGTTCTGTCTATGGAAGTTGGGCAGTAGGGACATTATGAAAACCTGCCTCTGACCTCTAATTTGTAGTTGTTTTCTGGGACTCGGGAAAAGATAGTAAGTGTCAGTTATGACACATGAAGGGCTGCACATATTTCTTAGCTGAGAAGAAAAATATTGAGGACTAAAACTGGGAAAATATTCTACAAAAAAGTATTAATAACTCCAAAAGAATGGGAATAGAAAAACCATTGTAGCACTTATCATGTGCCAGGTGCTATTCTAGGAACTTTATGCTTATTAACTTATTTAATCCTCAAAACAATCCTGTGAGGTTGGTATTATTATTATCACCTTCATTTTACACCTGAGGATCTCAGCTCAGAGGTTAACATATACAACTGGCAACAGCGGAGCCAGAATTCAAGCCCAAGAAGCTTGGCTTCATCATCTGTGTACTTAACCACATGCACTATTACTTTTCAAATACTAGAAAAAATATGTAAGCATTTCCTACTTTTCAGGCCCTGTGCCAATTTGTCTAGCATTCTAACTTATTCATTTCCTGACATTAAAGCTAATATAATCAGACCACATAAGTAATATCACGATCTCCATTTTAAAGATGGAGAAAGCAAAGTTATATTCCCAAGGTTATAGAACTAGTAGATGTGGAGCATCATGGCAGATCCCTGTGTCCAAAAATGAATCAGAATCTCTAGTGGTAGATCTTAGGAACTGACATTTTATCGAGCATTCTGAGAAATTTTTGTAGACCTTAAAGTTTGAAAATCACTGCTCTAGTGCCAAGATTCTTCTAATTTAGAATTGGTACCAATCTTCTTATCTTATGTTCCAATAGCATTATTTACATATGTAGAGCACTTTTAATCAATTTGTTAATTAACTCAACAAACTTTTAATGAGCACCTGCCATCTTTTAAGGACTCACCTAAGCTAGGAAGTTGAATAAGATATTGTCCTTGCTCTTAAGCCATTAGAAAATACTAGGAAAGGAAGACAGAAAGGTATGTATTTTTAATATAATATGAGACACATTATAAAGAGATTTCATTAAAATGTCAGGTATCACAGAGAGGGAGAGTTCTAACCTCAAACCTTAGCATCTTAAAACAATAAATATTTATTATGTTGCACAGGTTCTATGAGTCAGGAATAAACGTGTGGCTAAGGCCAGAGGTTCTGGCTTGAGGTCTCTCATGAATTCGCAGGCAAGATGGCAGCTAGAGCTGCAGACATCTGAAGACCTGACTGGGGCTGGAGGATCAGATTCCAAGATGGCTCACTTGCATGGATGACAAGTTGATGAGGGCCGTTAACAGGAGGCTTCATCTTCTATTGGGCTGACTGAGTGTCCTCACAATATGGCAACTGTCTTCCCTCAGAGTGAATGATGCAAAGATAGCAAGGGAGAAGCTGGAATACCTTTTTATTACAGAGCCTCTGAAGTCATTCTGTCATTTCCGCAAATGTCTTATTGGTTGTACAGGTCACCTCTATTCATTGAGTGGGGAACCACACAGAAACATAGCTACTCAGGGGCATGAATCTCTGTGAACCATCTTAGGAGGCATCATTTTTTTTCTGAATCTTCCTAAGTATTTAATTAGGGACCTGGGAGGAGTTGAATCATGAATTCCCACCCAGATGCTTTTCCTAAATGGCAGTTTCAGCTATTTTGAGACAACCAGAAAGCAGTCCTGTTCTTCTTACTTGATGACCAATTTTTACATTCAAAGACTACCACTAACTAAAAATAAGAAAAAAATAAACAGTAAAGAATCACATCCTAGAACATCTAATCTCAAGTGTTAAAAGGTCTTTTAAAGAGAAATGCAAGAAAAGTATTGGTCAAATGCTTGCTAGAATTGACAGGTATAATTTAGTTTATACATTCACCCTTTTAGAGGAAGGTCAATAGATAAGAGCAAAGGTAGGAGCAGATTACAGATTGGCTAACACAACTGCTTTAGAAAAATGCCTGCAACAAACTGTACACAATGGCCTGTCTCTTTATTATGGAAATGTGACAGTTCTTCTTCTCTATCCAAAGAATAAACTTGCCAGGTCTGATCCTGAATATGTCTGTTCAAGAAACACAGGCATTTCTGAAATGGCGTTAGCGAGTGTTCCCGGCAACACCTCACTCTCTAAGCCTGTACAATTTATGCTGTGTCAATATGCTTCTTAGCTCTTTGAGTGGGAATCTTAAACTTTGGCTTGATTTTTCAAAATAACATTTGAAATAAAAGATCAGAAAGCTTTGAAATGATAAGAGCAACACATACTTTTTAGAAAATTCAAGAAAGCAAAAGAAAATAAAAACCATGGCTAATATGTTGGTTTGTAACATGGCAGTTTTTGCTTTGCCACATGTGTGCATGAATGTGTGTCTAAAGAGTTTGTCTCCGCTTTCACTTAACTTACTGTAAATACTTTCCTGTGTCTTAAAATTTATTTTATAAATTATATTAATGATAATATTGTATTACTATCACATATATATACCACTGTTAATTTTATTAAATTTTCTATTATTGGACATTAAACTTATTGTCATAAATGAAAGATCTGTATAACGCCTTAATTTTTTTCCTTATGTAAATTTCTAAGGTTTTTTTTTTTTTTAAAAAACTTTGATACATAAGCTTAATTGTCCTTTAAGATGACTTTTTTAAACATCAGTCTTAGATCTGCACATAGCCCTAGGTATTATCACTTACAAATAACACCAATCTTATAAAAGCTAACTTTGTTTTCATTTTAATCTATTTTTTCATTATTGGTGAAGATAAATATTTTTCTTATTGTCAGAGTATAATTGCCTTTCTTCTTTCATTATTGCCTATTCATGTTTACATCCTCAATTCTTTTTCTAGTGGTGTGTTAATTTTCTTAGTTCTTATTTATCTGGAAGAACACTTTTTATTAAAATGCAAGATACTTTTGCTATTCATTGGGCAAGCATTTTAAAAACATATTTAATTTGCCTTGTATTTGTATTTGTGAAATTTTTATTAAAAAATGTTTAATCCTATCTTTTTATTACATATATTTAATACTTTCCATTTTGACATTTTTGCCCTTTGTCACATGCATATTTGGCTAGATTTTCAATTACATTTATCTACTTTTTTATATTTAAACAAAAAATCCAATTGGAATTTGTTTTGGTACAATGTGAGTTAAGGACATATATTTTTTAGAAATAGATTAATTGATAATATATATATAAAAAAGTAAGTTTGTATAAACTTTTTTGTATTAGAAGCATTCTGATTCAATAATCCTGCTTGACTCCTTACTCTTTGGGCCTTATAATCCTATTTACATAGCTTTATTTTAAAGAAGTAACAGATGCAACCATGATATACATACCAAAATATCCTGCATAATATAATTTATTAATAGCGAGATTTAGAAAAAACATAAATGTATAGTGATGTCAAATAATTTGTGAATAAAAATATGTAACTACTGAAATTAATTATTTAAATAACATTTAATTATTTTCGAAAACTACTCGCGGTATCTTAAATAGAATTAGACTACGGTATAATCTACCTTCCATTGATTGCATTCAAATTATAATTTACTTGAAGTATATGCTGTGTTTTTGCTTTCCATCAAAAGTAAGTATTGCAATATTAAATTTAAAGCACAATAATAATTTTTGAAAGATAAATAAGTGATTCTAAAATCAAAGGGAAATAGCTTTTTTTCCTTGGACATAATTGTGTAATGATTAATTATGAACTTGTTTCTGATATTGGATAGACTCAAGTTACACACCTAGGTTGAATCGCCACAATTAGCAAGCAAGCATGAGTGTCTCATAATTGTAATGACAGAAACATTTATTGACTCATTAATATTTATGATAAAACATAGTCCGTGGTAATTTAGAAACTGATCTCATGAAACTCCTTCAAGCCACAAAACAACAGAGATTTTTACATTGGAAACCTCCAAAAAATGGTCAAATTCTATAGTATGAGAAAGCTGGAGGATTATCTTCATGTTCAAATACACTCTACAATTGAATTACATTTCAAGTCTGATTTGCTTTTCATGGGAAGTTTCTTTTCCTGAAGTTATTTCTAAATATTACTTCAATTGTTTGTTTCCTTGTATATTCAACATCTTCTATATTATGTAAAATCACTTATATGATTACAACGAAAAAATTTTAATTCTTATATCTACGTGGCACAAAGACCTATATACATTTGGTAGAAATTAAATATTACTGTTAGATTTTTAACATATATTACTGTATTCAGAGCCAGCTTCAGAGGCTAGCGAGCTATATAGTTAAAAGGGGCCACACACTTAGAAGGGCCACACCCTTGGTTTCATGTTATGCTGCTGGGGTTTTAAAATTTTAATTTTGCATCCAGCACTACCAGATATGTAGCCAATCCTGACAGTGTTAGTTGAGAATTTCTTGGAGCGAGCAACCATAGTAGCAAAACTGTGGCCTGGAACAAAAACAGAAATTTGAAGAAGGGAATATATACAAGGTTTTCGGTGAATGGATGGCTTTAAGTGAGATTTAATCTAAGGTTTGTACTGCAGGATCAGGTTGTGGTGCTCTGTGCTAGCTTTGTTCTCAGGCCACTGGGACTCATGGTTTGGAACAGAGGTTACTGCCAGCAGCTTTTGGGACTGTATGATTTATTATCATTTCCAGGAAGGAAGACTACCTTCCTTCTCCAGATATTTAACTGAAGTTCTGGATTTCATTCTGGTTGGCTTCACTGACTCCACCTCTAAAAAAATGAGAAATCACTAAGTCAGGGAAGGAGAATGTGATGGTCCAGGCCTGGGACCCAAGAAGACCTCAAAAGAGAGTGTAAGAGTTGTTTGTTTCTAAAGCCGCATAAAGCAGGAATGAAGGAAATCAGGGGACTTCTACCAAGAAAAGAGGAAATGGATGCAAGGGATGGGTAAAATTAGTTCTGATGACTTTACTGAAAAATTAAAAATTTATTAAAAAAACAAAAGCAACGTCGGTAATTTAATTTTATTTAGAAAAAACTGTTCGAGAGTGGGAAAATGTATACGAATCATTTCTGCATATGTTTCCCTTGTGTTGTCTACTTTGTAGATGACGCTCAAATATTTGAAGATTGACCAACATGAATTTAATAAGCTAGAAAGGAATAATTTTATATGTAAAAATATGGTAAGACCAACATGCCCCCTCACCATGCTGAGGTAGAAAAAAGCACGCCATTGAGAGAAGTTAGAATAAATATAAGCATTTGCCAGCATTAGGGCAAGGTATTTGAGGATTTGGGGTATCTGTAACTTACCATAATTGAAAGCATGTCAGATATTCTATTATTTTGTACAAAGCCATGAGGGGCTACAATGCTGAAGCATTCTTCCTCTTGCAAACTAAAATTAGAGGCAGATTTTCTTCTTTCATGAAACCGAAAGCTATGTAATCTGTAAGTCAGGCTTATAGCATTTTTCTTACTTTTCCAAGGCTCATTAACTTTCCTTTCCAGTGACATTATTTTAGTTAACTATCAGGACACAGTAAGTTAAAAGCAGAATAGAAGAAATGTTATATGAAGTCACAATCATTTCCAAAATAGAGTCTGACTGTTCTCAATGTAGATTGTTATTGCTATTACATGTCCAGTCAATATGTATTATTGAGCAGAAAATGTACCAATACAAACGTATGAGACAATGTTCCAAAGCAGAAAATGGTCACCTCTTTTAGAAAAATGTAAATTTTACATTTCAAAGAGAGGAAGCTCATGTTTTATTCTACTGCCAGTTTGGTAATATTACATTAACTTAAGAATACAAATTTAACCGTATGACTGGATGGATACTAGAGAAACATATTCTTTTTCTAACTGAATGGTCAAAGTGGAGAAAAAGAAACTGATAAGAGAGATGTCGATCACCTATACAAATTCATGTTGGAGAAAAATTGGGAGCTCTGGCAGCATAAGTCTCTGTCTTAAATGGCTGAACAGACTTTAAAAGGGAAAAAATTATCCCTCTCCAAGTACACAGTGGTGATAAGCTCAAAAGCTTAATTTTCTTCTTTCAATGCCATAGGATGAACAAATATACCCCGATCTTTCTTATGCACTCTGCTTTCTTCATTTGAAGTGCACTCAGTTCATGAAAATATTTTCTCTCTGCAGAAGATAGAAGTCCCAAACTTTAGTTCTTATAATCATCTCAAAATTGAAGACCTACGTTAACCAGCAGGTGTTTTGGTGTTTGGGATTCACAGCAGAGAACCAAAGCATGTTCAATAAATGAGCAAGACCAACGTGAAAGAAATTATACAGGAAGGGAAAACGCAGTTCATGTGCTCCTTGCCTATTCGTTCCACAGGCACTTATAGGATGCGTGCTGCATGCTACGTGCCGGGCATTGCGAGAAGACATAGGTAGGGTTCTCATTCCTCAGGAGCTTTCGGTCATGCAAACAAGTGCAGGTATAAAGGTGAAATTAATATTGATTTTAGTAGGAAACAAGAGCAGAACTGGTAATTTACATTTGGGGAAAAAAAGTTTTTGAAAGAGGTTGCCATGACTTTATTTTGGGGAGCGGGGTTTGGGTGAGATGATTAGGAGTTTGAAGGAAAGACAAATGCTCTCTGGCCCCACTCGTTACTATTACACAGCTACTATGTTAGTGTCAACCACAGGGGAAAAAAGAGATCTCAGCAAAAGGAAATCAGATACCTCCTAAAAATGTATTTTCACCACCTAGCACAACACATGGCACATAGGTGACACTCATGAAATGCTGGATACATGAAGGAATGAAGGAATAAATGAAATACCCTCACTTTTGAGGAACTCAAAGTCTCTAAGCAAAATATAACTCAGGTCATGTAAGACTTTTGGGGAAGTAGAGTTAACTGGAGCAGGTGAGTGGAAGGCTTCCCAGAGGAACGTGGGTCTTGAAGGGTGAGTGGGAGTTTATCAAGTGGAGGAATAAAGGATTTTTTCAGGCAGAGGTGATCTTGTATAGAGTCTTGGAGGTGAGAGAGAACTTGGTATACTGGGGGTCAGTGTGGCAAGGTTCCAAAGTTCAGGAGGGGAGGAATTTGGTGATACGGTTTATTGAGACAGAGAAGAGGTGTATTTGTATGCAGTACCAAGAATGAAGAGAAGACCAAAGAGGAGTTTTAAAAGAGAGAGAAGTGTTCTTTGAAATTTTTATGGCTCTCACTTGTGAGGCTCCAATTCTGTTCCCGAAGCACTCTGCTTTTTGTTTACATGTGTTATCTCATTTGATTCACTCACAGTGAGCTGATGAAGTAATTCAATTGTCCTCATTTGGGTAAACCAAAGCTTGGAGAATATAATAGCTACCCACAGGTAACACACATAGTAAGAAAAGTGGAATGCAAAGCAGCAATAAGTGACATTTGTCTCTACAAGCCCTGGCACGTGACTGTGGAGGCCAGGAGGAGGCCAGTGCAGGAAGGCTTGTTACTGATTAAACTTATATTCTCTTTCCTTGTACACTGCATTCACCTGCTTCTGCACAGACTTTTTTTTTTGGCAGTTTATAGTGTACATCTAAGATGAAACTCCTCCTTGCTGTCTCAGGCCACAGTTCAAATTACTTTATCAAATTTTAAACAACGAGATGCAAGGCTGCTCTGCACAGAGCGTAGGCATCTTCATCTATACTTTAATTTTATTTTGTAGGATCTTACTTGAATACTATCTTTTACTTAGCCAACTTATTGTTCATTTGTCAGTGTGGAAAAGTGTATCCAATGCTCTCTATCCAATCTCTCTTTTTTCTTATTACTTAAAGATGTAAAACAGCTCCAGCTGTACATGAGGAGATAAGAGTGGTGACGGTTCAATAATTTTTAAATTAATGTGTCTTAGCAATGGCAACCTGGTTGGAGCTCTTAGAGGACAAGAGGATGATCTTGAAAACTCATCTGCATAGTGTGATGAGTGTGTGTGTGTGTGTGTGTGTGTGTGTGTGTGTGTGTGTGTAAGATAAGCATGCTTTCAAGATTTCTATCATTATAAAACTTGAATGAACGATACTTTGGTTTAATTTCCTCCCACCATTTTGAGAAAATGCCTGCTTTCTTGAAATAAATGTTTTACAGCTCTTTTCCAAGTTTTAGCAGCAGAGAGCTCTGCAAAGAATATCTCCAGATGAGAGAATCAATAAGTTGTCAGATTAAGCATCTGACAGACCTCTGTTTCTCCTAGAATCTATCTACTAAATAGTCAAGCCCAACGCGGGGACATTGAGGATGAAGGACTTTCAGAGTCTTACTAAAATGTTGTTTTCTTCTAAAGCTTTGTCTTTATCATTTTCAAAGACATGTCACTTACAATGCCTACTTTGTACCAAAGGTAAAATGCCATTTATTCCAACTCCATTAGTCTGTCAAACCAGACAGCTTCTGGGCTGTAGTTAACCTTTGAAATCAATGATGATAAGAAAATGATAGAATGAGCACATTTCCAAAGTGTTTATTCCACCTTCTTTAGAAGGTTATGTTTTTAAGCACTTCAAAAATTTCTCTTCGCCAAAAGGAATGTTGTTTGGAAATCATTATAATATATCTGAATGTCACATTTTCCGAGATAATCTTTAAAAACATCAAACAAGGAGTTGGAAATCTGAGCCATGCCATTTACTGGTTGTGTAGCTTTGGATAAATCAATAAATATTCTTAATATATTTCTTCTTCATTTAAAAAAGATAGAGTATTTACCTTCCAGCATTGTGGTAAGAATTAAATAAAATACTATCTTGTGAAGACATTTGAGACTAGATAATACTAATTAAAGTCAAGATGGATATTTTGGAGCTAAGATACAAATATATGACTTTCCAAGAGTCTTCTCAACACCAGGAAGAATTATTAATGAATTTTTGGTCAGAACTTTCATAACATCAATAAATATTGCTTATTGCCATATTACTGTTCTAGCTTTGTATTCTTCTGGTTCTCCAATTTCACCAGTTACTTGAGGGCAGGGATTATTATCTTTTTCGTTTTCATTCTCAAAAGCTAATTCACTTAATAGGTGCTATTATAATAGGACCTATTACAATAAATGGATTTAGGCATATGGTAAAGGAGGCAGACTTTGTGTCTGGTATTTTTCCAGCTGCCTTTAGGTATTGTGTAAGTCTCTGACCCCTCTTCCCATTTCTCTCTCCTTCTGTCTACCTTTGAATAGGCAGTCTCTAAAGCAGGTGCTTACTCATTCCTAATAAATTGGTATAAAATTTAGGGGGTATTTTCATAGCTGCAAACATTTGAAAGAAGAAAACTATGAAGTCTCCAAAATAAACAAAAGCATAAGTTCAGTCAGCATTTGGGGTAAAGTGAAGATGGGTATTTTGGAGTACAGGAGGCCTAAAAATTACACCGAAAACATGGCTGCCTTCTTTTAAGAGTTTCCTTGGTTTTTCAGGCATTCCAGCCACGTATTCAAAGCATCGACTCTGTATTTAAAAATATTTTGATAAATTTGATTATGATAATGTAATTAAAATAACTCAAAAATAAAAAAAATAATAAAGGATAACTATGAAGCACATAATTCTAATTTTAGGACAAAAGGAACGAAAAAATAAGAAGTATACTGCTTATTGAGAAATATATGCAGGTAAAAAGTACAGAAAGCAGATTTTAAAAATATAAACTTTATAAAAATATAAACTTTATAAACACTCTTCTATAGTTTTAAACTTTTACCACCTACTAAAATAAGTTTTTGGACCATAGTTTGCAAAAAAAGTTTCAGTATGTATTTACGAATTTGTGATAAACACTTCACATTTTCATTCTGCTTAAAAGACATAATTATTAAGGTGTGTAGATATCAAATTTATGACATTTTAAATATTTTGTTATTGAAGAAAGCAGACATTTTACTCATATAGATGTTTTTATGCTATGTTTTCCTTGTAAACTGAAGGTTTATAACATTTTTAAATGCCAGGGAACACATTTTAGTCCATTTCAAATATTAGAACAAGTGTGTGAATGCTTTAGAAAAGTGCTCAGTATTTTTACAGACAAGAGATAACTTACACAAAGTACAGAAAATGAAAGCAAAAAAAAAAAATCTCTTTAAAAAATAAATTTTGTAAGTTATTAAGAGAAAAATACAGCCACTTCAAAATTTTCATTGTGCTTTATTTTGAAAGCTCATACATCCACTTAATAATTTTAATTTGTTTCTCATCATTGTGAACTCAGTAAAAATGGGTCTTGAAGAGTCAGGCCAGTCTATCTGTAATTTGACACATAATCACTGTATTTACAGAATGTCAATCTATGTGGTGATCAGTGTTTCAGCATGGCTATTGTCCTAGGTGCCTATTCTCAAAACCAAAATAATTGAATAGAAATCAAACCAGCAAAATTGAGATAGAATTACATTTTAAAGATTTGGACATAAAGTTGTTCGTAAAGATTTAAATCTTTTAATAACAACATAAATCTTAAAGATTTGTTCTTAAAACTAGAGCAAACGCAGCATTCAGAATCATAAAATAATAAAAATTCTAAACTACCTAATCTTATTTCTTTATTTTATAAAAGTAATTAAAGTTTTGAGGAGTAAAAAACTTGCTCAAGGTCCCAAAGTTTGTTCGTTTGTTTGTATGTTTAGAGTAGAGTAAGAACTCTAATATTTATACCAATCTAAAAATCATTCACGTGATGAAACCTTAAACAAGAAATGCAATGTACTTTTGGAATATGTATATGATACTTTAAAATTACAATAGGAAAAACAAAGTTAAAGTATACCAGTGAAATTCTGTAATTTAGAATTTATAAATTCTATAATAGAATAGTATGTCAGAAAGAAAAAGAGTGGTCAATCCAAGGTAAGACCTGCCATTTTTGTCTCAGAGATAAGAACGAGATAGGAACAAAGGTAAAGCCTAAATTTTTAGCCTTGTCAAAATAATTGTGGATTTACTTAAAGAAATTGATTAAGTTGAAGACTGGAAACCACTACCATTACCATTAAAAACTTGATATTTTCACTTTGGAAGGTGCAGTAATATGAGACTAGGTTGACTTTCTCACAAGAAACAATTAAAATACTGAACAAAATATATGAAACAACCGCTTTTGAGCTATCAAACAGTAGGCAACAAAGAACAGTTATCTTTGACAATGACAAACAAATGAGGTGAGCCCTATTACTGCCCAGATTACTGCCTGGAGAAAGTTACAGGTGATAGCTCTGGGATAGAAATCCAAGGCAGAACCTCAAAGTCCTTCTGATTCGAAAATATGGAGAAGCCAAGGTGGCTAGCATTCTCAGAACAGAGAAGAGAGAGCTACACAAAGAGAGAACCTGAGATCAACAGGGCATCCCCTTGAGAGTTCAGTTGAGTACTGATCAGTGCGTAAATATGGGAAATTTGATGCTGAAAATGATCCATTTGAAAGGATTCGAGAAAATCATCATTAAACAGGCCTGAGGATAGCACCTTTTCCCAACAGTCAAAGTGAAAAACTATAGTTCTCAAAACATTGGTTAGGGCACTCAGAAGAATTTTGTCTTACCAGTGGAACAAAATTAGCCTGGACTAAATGCTGCTCAGGTCCCCTGTCTACTAGCATAAAAAAAAGAACCTCCACCCTCACCCTACCCCACCCCGCCCCACAAAAATGTTTGCAAGTAACTTAACTGAATCACAAAACAAAGCTCAAGAATTCTTTAGAAATTCAAAATTATCCAACAAGATAAAATTCAAGATGTTGAGCATCAAATTAAAAATTACCAGGCATGCAAAGACACATTAATATATAATTTATTACAAGGAGATAAATTATTCATTCAAAATGTATTCAGAAATAACATGGATAATTGAAGTAGTAGAGATGGACATCAAATTATTATAATTGTCTTCTATTTGTTGAGGAAGATACGGGTAAAATGAACATGTTAAGTAGATGCATTAAAGATATAAAAGAGACCACTGTCAAAGTAGTAGTGATAAATACTGCTATGCTTGAAACAAAACAAAACAAAACAAAAAAACCCAGCAGTTTAAATATTGCAAAACATTTACTAATAGCAACTATACAAAACAAAACATGCAGGGAGAAAAACTGAAAAGAAAAACAAACAGAGCACGAGCAAACTGTACGACAAATTTAAGTTGCCAAACATATGTGCAATTGAAGCCTCTGAACAAAGCTGGGGTAACTTTAAAGGAAATAATGGCCCCAAATTGTCCAAGTTAGAAGAAAACTATAAATTCACTGATCCAATAAGTTCAATGAACCTTAAGCACGATAAACATGAAGAAAACTACATCAAGCACATCATAATCAAATTGCTTAAACCTACAGATTAAGAGAAAATATACCAATTAGAGGTAAAAAAAAAAAAAAAAAGCACATGTTATGAAGAAGAAAGATAAGCATGGTAAAGATAAGGTAGATTCCGCATCAGAATAACTGAAAGCTAGAAGACAGTAGAACACTATTTTTAAAGTTCTGAAAGAAAAAAATAACTGAAAATCTAAAATTTCATAGGCAACAAAAGTTCATTTTCAAAACTAAGGTGGAATAAAGATTTTTCAGATATATAAAAGCCAAAAGGAACAATTAGGATTACTGTAAGAAATGTTAAAAAATACCTCCTCCAAGTCATAAGGAAAATGTTACCAGAATGAAACCTGTATGTACAAATGTAAAAAGTTTACCTCAAAATGGCTTTAAAAATTTAGCTACAGAGGTAAATGTAAAAGCATACATAACATTGACAATTTCTTTAAAAGATAATAATTTTAAAAGATAATAAAAAGGGAATTATAGAAAAGGGGGCATAGGAGTGATAAATAATAGCAAAATAATAACAATGTGTTATGGGATTTATAAAACACATAGAAGCAAAATGTCAGATATCACCACAAAAGCTAGAAGGAAAGAAACAGAAATATGTAGTTATCATGTTCATATACTATATATAAAGTAATAATAACCCTTGCAGGTAGATTGTGCTATGCTAAAGTCATACACTATAAATCTGACAGCAACCATAAAGTAACATGACAAAAGAGTTAATCTAACAGAAGAGAAATTATAAAAACTCCTCAATTAATACAAAATAAGGCAGAAGGAGAGGAAAAGGAGAGAAAGGGATAGATAAGACAATTAGATAACAAAGATTAGGATGCTAACTTGAAGATTAGGCATATTAAAATTCACATTAAGTGTAAATGGACTAAATTTTCTCATTAAAATAGATTGTCAGTTCAATGAAAAAGAAAGGCCCAACTATATGCTACCTACAAGAAACTCACTTTAAATACAGAGACACAAAATAGTTTAAAATATGAAAACCAATATGCCATGCTAATACAAATCATATGAAACCCAAAATAACTATATTAATATCAGGCAAAGTAGATTTCAAAGAGAATGAGAGTTATTTCATAATTATAAAATGTCAACATACCAAGAAGAAATAGCAATTCTAAATGTACATAAAAACAGAGCTTCAAAATATATGACACAGAAACTAATGAAATGGCAAGGAGAGACAGACAAATGCACAATTAAAGTCAAAGATTTCAATACTCTCAATAATTGATTTTAAAAAAGACAAAATCAGGAAGTATACACATCTTAAATGACATTAACAACCCATTGACCTCACTGACATTTATGTCACATTTTATCTGAAAGAGGCAGAATACACATCCATCGTAGGATTAAATACATAGTACATATCAGCAACATTTTTTTCAAATATTTTTCATCAGCAGTTTGTTGAATCATTGGATGCAGAACCCACAGATACGGAGGACCAACTGTTATTATATAATTACTAACTTCATTCAATTAATATATAATGAGTGATTACTCCAAAGGATTGTGCTAGAAACCATACAGGAGGCAATTCTAATTAGTAGTAGTATTAGTTATGGATAAAACAGTACTTTGTAGTTGAAGAATATATTTTTAAAAATATTTAGAGACATTTGCTATCTCATTTAATCACTACACAACAACCCTGTGAAAAATTCATTGTTATCCTCATTTTCTAAATGAGTCAATGGACAACTAGGGTAAATGGCTTTCTCAATGTCACTCAGCACTCAGCTAAGAAAGGCAAAGCTGAGAGAAATGCACCTCAGTGTGACATGTAGAATTCTGATGCTATCTTCATTTCTGTTCTCAAGCAACTTTCATTTGATACGAGAACAAATGATCAATGTCATAGACCATGTGGAAACAATAGGCCAGCATTCTCAGAAGGGATTTCCTCTGGGGAGAGGTAAAAGAGGAGTTTCAAGTAGGTAGTAGTTAAATTTTTAGTTGAAAATTACTTCGATAGGTAGAGCTAGAAGAGACAGTGTAGTTGAAAGGGAATTATAGAAAAGGGGGCATAGGAGTGATAAAATGCAGGACAGGCTTGCAGAAAGTACATTTAACTCTTTGATTTTACAGCATAGATCTACGTATAGAAAAGGTTATAACCCCACCTCTGAGATTCTTAAATGCAAATGAGAGCTCTTTGTCTATTTTATTATGTTTGAATGGAAAAAAAGATGTGGGCTTGGAGTTTCGTGCAAATCCAATAGCTGTATTTTATTTAAGAAGCTTAATATGGCAATTGAATATAGGCTGGATTAAAGCATAAATCAGGAGGAGATATGAGGAGGCTGAGTGAGCTATGATGATGGCTTTGAAAATAGAGCCATCCTTTGAAAGGAAAATGCAGAGTAGTATGTTTGTATCAGTAGTAAATGTTCTACTGTACATATATATTTTTTCCTTTTGAGAGAGAGAGAAAAAGAGAGACACTCTTATTGGTAACTATTATTCTTTAAGAGTTTCTAAAGTTAAATTCTAATGAGGAACAATTGATTTTCTCTTGCATACAGAAAAAGATATTCTTTTGAAACAGAGTAATCTAGTGTTTAAAAAAGTATGCACTTGTAAAAAGATAATGAAGTTATTCCTTGATTATCTGTCTATCATCTATCATCTATCATCATCATCATCATCATCATCATCATCATCATCTGTCTATCAATCATCTATCATCTATCAATCATCTATCCATCATCATCATTTATCTGCCTGTCAAGCCTGTCTATCATCTGCCTTTAGCTTATTGGTTAAAGACTGAACTTAGTGTTAGATAGATCTTGTTTTCATGAACAAAATTTCTTCACTGTGTTAAATCTAAATTTTCTCTTATGTAAGATGAGACATTAATGATAGCTCCAAAATAAGGTTATTATGATTAAATAAAATAACATGTATAATATTTTTTATTTGTAGGAATTCTTTATTATTTTGGATACAAGACTCTTGTTATTACAGGATTTATCATAATCTTTTGTCATAGCACTAAAATTATATGAGCATACCTGTATGCACATATTTAAAAATGTATAAATACATTCGAAGATAGGCTATTGGTTCTACTAACTGTGTTTGTTTATTTGAGGGACTAAACATAGTACTGATGATGACAGCTTTTTGAAAATATTATCCTATGGGATGAGTTAATGTTCCATGTTTTGCTAATCCTTTTCTGTTTCCTCTGGGGGTTACTTGTAGCCTGAAGCACCCCAAAGTCCCTAGGTCCTCCCTAGGATTCTCACTCTGGCACTATCTATTAGCTTGCAGTTGGTACCTATACTTTTGTAATTTATTCTTTTGATTGTACCAAAGTCAGGTCTTATTCTTGGACTCCATTCTCAAGTATTTAATATAACTTTATATAAGTGAATCGTGAATGAATTATTTAATGAATTACTATTTCCGGATAATGGATTTACATTTAACTTCATTCAATATTTTAAGCTAATGGTTCTCAGATTTGAATATGCATCAGAACCACATAAAGAAAATAAAAAACAGTTCGTTGGGTAGGACTGGAGTGTGCCCTGAAAATATGTCTTTTTAACAAGTTCCAGGTTGTGCTGCATGTAGGGAGCACACATGGAGAACCCCTGTTTTAAGCTAAAGTGATACTATTAAGAGTTTCAAACATGACAACTAAGTTACTAGGAGAGGCATGCGGTGGTGAGAGAGACTTTTAGGAGTACTTCAAGTAAACAGGTGGAGATACCTTGGCAGACAAGTGCCTTATGCCATTGAAACCAATTTTTTTTGTATGTGCCTTTTTTTTTTTTTTTTTTTTTTACCTCCTTCCAGGTGTGTGATGGATTCCACTATCCGAAAATATATTTTATGTTAGAAAGCTTGGAAGTTTCTTTTGTTACCATAGTCCCTAGGTTCTTTATTCCACAGAAATTTCTGTATGCTCTAACTTCTCAAATCCACATGCATCAGCAACCTGGTGCCTATTACCAAACATGTTTTATTTAGATTTATATTTCCTTTCTAAAGAAGTGAAAAATCTAAAGATAATTCCTGTCCTCTTGAGCCTCCTTAGTGATCAATTTGTTGCCACTAGGATGCAAAGAATGAAAACTACAAGATCTATAACTTTAAAATTGCATAAGAGAGAGGCTGACCTACATCCCAAACCTCAGGGCCAATTGTTTCGAGTCCATGGTGAATGCAGACGAAATGAAAGGAAAATGAATGTCCAGTCTTATAGGGTTGCCATAGTACTCTAAGTGGTTCAGATGATTCTGTTCTTTTTGATTCATTCACATAATAACTCTAATTTTATATTTTATTTTGCATATTTAAGACTGGCTAAAATTCAATAACTGAGTGCTTCAGGAGTATCTTGTAACAATTGGTAATCGCATTGCAATTCATGCTTTGCAAAGTGAATAATTATATGCACAGGTATCAACAAATATGTATACTGAAGTACTCATTCGAACCGATTATTATAATCGACCCTATTTTCCTGGACTTTTTCATCCTGAACGCTCCACATGTTGAGTTCTAATCCAATGCAAGCTTAGCTTCAAAGCCTCCTTTGATTTCTGAAAACCTGCTGAACAGTTCGTCTGCAGATATTTGTGACACTAGCGTACACTTCTGTCGCCTCTTCCTTCATGCCAAATCTCCTCTACTCTCCATGGCAAACTCAGATGTCTCGCCAATCAATTCTCCTTCCAAAGCATTTCTTTGTTTCTTTGAAATGTCACTTGGGTATTTTAAAATGAGCTCTTGGAATGTTCTCACTTTAGCTTTAGATTTTCTTCAATGTTTGAATTTAATATCAATTGTCTCACCTGTCTGAAACTTGTTAGGTATGTTTAAAATAAGTCATTGAAAATAGATGGCTAATAGATTTATATAAACATCCTTACCTGGTCTTTTTCCTCTTATATCCTTCCTTACTCTTTTTTTTCCCCCTCTAAATCTGATCTGTTTATATCAGAAGTATTTTATTGCACTTGATTCCTACCTGTGCTTTTCTTTTGTGCTTCTCTTTCTAAGAGTCATGAACTGATTGTGGACATTAACAACAGAGATGAAAACACCGCTTCACTCTTTTTCACTCCACTCTCAAGTTTCTTTAATCATTATATCCTATGGGAAAGAGAATGATTGGCTCATTAACCATTTGTGGAAGTGGCCTAAAATTGTGTAAGAAAGACAAAGCTAGAGGACTTACTGATCTGATGGAAATGTTACAGCCATTAGTGATCTATTGTCAACAATGTCAAGTGAACAGGTGGTTTTAAAATATCTTGAACAGTCAAATATGTGGTGACAGAAAGAAATCTAACTATGGGAGAGGAACACACAATGCAATATATATATATATCTTACTGTAAAATTGCACACCTGAAACTTACTGGAGTTTGTTAACCAATGTCATCAAAAAATAATAATAATAATAAATTAAATAAATAAATAAATAAAGTATCTTGAATATTATGAATTCATTCCTCTTCATACCCTTCATACCCATGGGCTTATATGAGCAAGTGCTGAAAATTCATAGTAAATTTTAAAAATTAAGATATTGCAACAATTTCAAATAAAAGAAAAACCTTGCATTGAATTGATTGGTTAGAGTATAGAAAACTAGATGATCTTAAGGAAAGGAAAAGGATTTTGGTGAAAGGATTTTGGTGGAAGGAGTCCATGTTGAAGCAGGAAGAAGGATTAGGGAAGATGCATATACATCGTGAGGTCTGAGTTCTTAGGCCAGTCCTCACGGTTTTATGTCCTCTAGAGATAATTTGTATAAAAACATGAAAAAGAGGGGTTGAGCACAAAAATATCCCTGTAAGACTTTGGTAGTGAAAGAAGGTTCTCTTTGCTACCTAGGGTACTAGGATGTGGTAAGAGAGGTACCTCAGGCACTGATATGAGTAGAAACAAAAGACTCAGTAATCAAAATACATAACACTTAATGGGATGCATTAAAATTAAAAATTAATACAAAACTCCACAATAAAAATTATCAAAAATTTAAATAAAGATTGGATCAATATTATTAATTTTTCCTTTTGCTTTGAACCCCAATATGGCTCCACATGGCACTGCTCTTAGGGATTATCATGTCAAAGTATGAGAGAATTTGCGTAGATATTTGTGTGTGTGTTGGATGGGATAAGGAGTTCTACTTAGCAAGCAGTTTCAAAACAGTGAAGGACTGATGCAATATGACTACAGAATCCATCAACTGGAAATGACTCTATTGGAGGAAGTATACCATTAGCTTTGGTAGAATAGTTCCATCTTTGGGGATGGGCAACACCATCGATGAAACTAAAGATAAAGATAAGAAAAATGATCAGGCTGACAGCATTTATTCAGGACTACTGGCTGGAAATATTTTGAAATTTATAGAAGTATCTAAGGAGAAAGCTAGGCAGTCCTGGGTGTCCTCAAGTAGAAAGAGAATGGGTAAGAGATAAACATTCTACTTTTACTTCCTTTATGTAAATTATTGGCACTAAACGATCTTATATGCAGGGGAGGATTTAGAGAACAGAGATAATGGGAAAGTTAAATAAGCCATCATCACCAACATTTGTTGGGAAATGAGCATGTGAATGTCATTGTATATTTTAAGTGATGATTTCCCAGCCTGTGCATGTAATAACAACAATTCATTATGTATTATGTATTCTTTTGGACACTTTTTCTGGAATAATTTAAAATGCTAAATAACCTTTTTAGACTAAAAACAACCCACCTAGGTATATTTTTATAGAACAATCCTAGAAAAAATTGTCTAATTGAAGGTATAACATAATATTAAGTGACAAATAATTATACCTTTAGTTGTCTTGCTTCAGTTATTTTTGAACACAGAACATGATGTTAATATTTTTTATAGCAACATATATTTGAAATAACAGTTATTGTTTACTTGGAAAACTAGAAAGTTTAATAAATAGGATGACATGCACTATTCTTCAAATTGGGATCAAATAGGATATGTATGTCTGGCAATATTGTCAGAATGACCTCCTGGGATATCACACAGAAAGTTATAGAAAGAACACTGCTCTAGGAATTAAAATATGGTGCATTGTACTTTCCCTGAAGAGAATATAGTCTCTGCTTCACTATGTAAGTTATTATGCAATTATTGTTGCTTCACAATTTCTGCGTGCTGATTTCACTTGCATGTAGTGTCATGTGTGGAAGGACCTTAAAATTCATTGTTTGCCCCTTTAATGTCTCTTAGACTTGACTTCAAAAAGTTTTATGCTCCTTCATCAGCTTTTTCTATTTCTATTGCAACTATTTCAACAAAATATTGCTGAGTACCTAAAATATGTTAGATACTTCATTGGACAGTAGATACACAAATATTAATAAGGTATGTTCTTTGCCGTAAGCAGCTCATGTTCTCTTGAGGAGAGATGGAATGGTAAAGTATAAATCACAATTCACTGTAAGGGTTATGACATTAGGATACACAATGACACTGAAACATAGAAGGAACATTTGATTCCTTCAGGCTGGTGGTGTTCAAAGAAGTCTTCCCAGATAAGCTGAGTCTTGAAAGCAAGATCAGAGTGTTCCAAGCAGACAAGATGGGAAGGACACTTTGAGAAGAGGCAAGGGAGCGGGTACTCATGCTTAATGATGCTAAGGTATATGGCCTCATATACGTGCAGGGAACTACAGTTGTGACCAGATATATAACTGGAAGAGAATGCTTTGTCCTGTTCACTGTGAACTGAAACCACTTTCCTGCTGCTCTCTTCGGTGGACTCTGCACATGATCCCATATGTAACTGAAACAAGGTAGAGGATCAAGTTTGGTATTACCAGGCTCCCCACTGCAACTTCCAGTTCATTGTTCTGCTATCTGTGTGGAAATTTCATCCTGCTTTGGCACTGATGTCATTTGGTTAAGGCACTCTCTATACTTTCTTGTTTTTACCTATTGGCTTCTATTTTCTCCCTCTCACATTGTAAACTACTGTCATAGATTGCTCGCAGCCATCCTGTGGACTCTAATTTCTGCTGATGTTGAGAGACTTCAATGTCAATGCAGGTGGTACACAAAACTGTAAGGCCTTCTTATAAATTCCGCAGGGTCCTCAGAACCTCAGATACCAAATTTCTATTTTCTTCCATTTGATCCAAATTCTAATGCTTCTCATATTTTCAAGTCTTTACCCTGTGTCTCTACAACACTTTTTCACTGCCAAGATTCCTTCAGTCAGCTTCTCCCAATATCTGGAATCCCCAGGTTGGCCTCCCCTTACCTCTAAACTTATGTCAAACCCCATCGTTGAGTGTCTGAACCTTCTCTCAGCAATACTTTGAATTCCTTACCATCCTCTTCTTTCTGTTGGACACAGTCAGCAAAACTCCAGTTATAGACCAATGATGTAATCTAATTTCTCCTCTCTTTTATCTGGACCTCACAATTCTGGGAAAAGAAGCTCACAGCATTATAAATTTGTACCACACAAAAGCATGGTCATTGACTTTAACTAAGCCCTTAGATGTCTACCACTCTCTGCAAGCTTTTACTCAAGCCCAAGTCCCATCCTCATATCAGACAATTTTGCCTTCTACTTCACTGAGAAAATTCTGAGTATCAGAGATGAATTCTCTTAATTTCCCAACCACTCCATTACAAACACATCTGCATCCATACCAACGTCTCCTTTTTGTATTTGTAAATTCAGTGTGTAGATATTGTCTTCTACTCAGACAACTTGTTTACTTGAGCTGTAATACTATTCTCTTCTGCTTCTTCAGTGAATTGATCTCATAATATAGTCCCTCTCCTCATCTTCATCCCTTTTCTCTCTTATAAGTTACTTGTGACTTGGCAAATTAGCATCATCTCCTGCCAATATTTATCCCCCAAACACTTCTTAAATCACCCTTATCTCTATTTAAGCCACCATTACTTCATCAGTTCTTATATGGATTGTGAAAAACCTCCTAGCTGATGTCTTTGCCTCCTGGTGAGTTTGTCACACACCTGCCAGATCTGCTACAGTGTGTGTTTATGTTTTATTCATTTTTATGTAATGAACACTCAGAATAATGCCTGGAAGATGGCTGTCACTCACTATGCTACTTAAATGAATGCTCGCTAGACTGAGGTATGAGAGGTAGACGTGGAAATATAGTCTCTATTGTGACCACTATCTTGAAAGTTTTGACACTCTCTTATTGGACTTCCTGGCTTATGATCTCTTCTGATCCTTTGTCCACTCTTCTAAATGGATGAAGCTTCTTGAAATAATTTCTCACACTGATTAGCATTTCCTCAACTTTTAAGGCTTCTCAGTACTACCAGAAAATAAATCCTTGGTAAAGTCCTCCTGAACTTTCAAATTATAACTTGAATCATTCCCAACTACATAATCCACTCTCACATTCTTTTTCCAAAAAGCTCTTAAACTCTTAGTCTAGTAGTTTTCCTGTTGTTTTCTACACATTGCCATCTCATTAGCTTAGCCCACTTGAAAGTGTATTGTTTATATTTTTCACTTATTTTCTAAACACTTTAAGGTGCAGCTTAACTGTAAGGTCTTTTTGAAACTCTTCCTAGTCATCTCAACTCACCTTTACACATTTCTTGTAACATCTAAAATCCTTACTCTTTGGAAATTATTTTATGCCATGAGTGGTCATTTTGTTGTGTATTTATATTCTATCTAAAAAAATTAAGTATTTATGGAACAAATTCTCAAAAAAAAGGTATACTGCCTTAGGAACTTACAGGGGGTTTTTCATAGTAAATATACAATAAATGTTTGCAATGACGATGGTAGATACTAAAATAATGGTACCTCTTGAAGAAAGAGGTTAAAACTGGTTTGCTCTTTTAGTGAGCATTTTTAATCAGTGCTAGTAGAAAATCTACTTGAATTTACTGAATTATATACTCTGTTGACAACCAGCCAAAATGATAAGCTTTTATCATTGGAAATAATGATACTCTGGAAATAATGATACTCTAAAAGCTCACTAAATCAGTTATTCAATTGATGAAAATTTATTTCAAGTTAAAATATTCATGTTTAAATTTCTGGTGATTTAGAGTAATCTACAGGTTTATCTTTATTTAAATAAAATTAAAGGTGCTTTTTTACTATAAATAGAGATTGTTTCCTGATGTATACTAACATGCACTGATAGTAATCTGACAGCTTGAAGACTAAATAAACAAAAAAGCAACACGTTTCATTTATTAGAAATAATCAATTGTAAAAAAAAAAACAAAAAGAATAAACAAAGCTAGACTGGCATATCAAAAAGCAAACTTCATGAAAGCATAGGGTTTTACTGAACACCACACAATCTTTCATTTTTCTGCTAGAAGATAGTTATGACATATTAATATATTTTTATCTGCTTTGCTCCTGTACAAAAACTTGCTTGAGATGGCTTCTGATGAAAACACTCGTGCATTTGAGTAGGAAGTAAATGTTAGTTGCATGGACTCTGGAACCAGACTACCTGTATTCAAGTCCCCATTGACTAATGAATTTGTGGGCGATCATTTAACATCTCTTTAGCTCGGTTCACTCATGTGAAAATTGGGATTCTAAGAGTACCTGCTCATAGAATTTTATGAGGATTACATAACGATTTAACATTTACAAAGTTCTTAGAACAATGCCTAGCACACAATATAACTACTTGTTAAATAACATCACTAAAACTACCAGAAAGAAGACTTATTTACAAAGGAACAACAATTGGATTAAACTGATTGCAAAAGTTGCTAGAAGATAATTATGTAGTACCTTCAAAGGTCTAAAATAAAATGTGGTCAAACTAGAGGTCTATATATAGCTAAACTATTATTTAGAAGTGGGATCTGTGGTATAATTTGGAATATATCTGTTCTTTATCCTCAGTGTTTGTTACAGAGCCTCAATAACCCATGGAATATTCTAGTGATAGGAATGTCTTCTGTTACTCTTAGGAGCCCCTTTTCAGCATAAAATAAGTTTATGTTAATCAGGTGACTCATGATGGGGCCTTAGATAGTTTCAAGAGAGGGCTTGACCACTCCAGAAAGACTAAGCACTTGATTAGACAATTGTCATTTTCAGCCCCACCCCCCTGGCTTATTTTTTTAAGTCAGTTGTATTCTGCTTTCAGAAAATATTGAAAACAAAACCAAAAAGATTGTACATGAAGTGTTAGAAAAATATACATGAGACAAATACTGACAAAATTTGAACTTGTATAGCAATGTTAATTTTAGAGAAAAGGAAATTACCTCTGTTTCTGCTCGGGATACTTTACTTATGCTTACACAAGCACACTTGAGGAATTTAATGCAAAAAAAAAAATGATTAAGAATATCACAATTTAAGATTAAGAGAAACAATCCAATGAAAATTCTGTCATAAACTTTGCACCAAAACATAAAATATGTAAAACATGTATGATCCAAATGTGTAAAGCAATTAATGGCTGATTTATAAAGAGAGACAGTCAAATCTACAATCATAGAGCAGAATTATATCTTTTCTCAAGACCTGATAGATAAAGACAGAAAGAAAAATATCGGTAGAGCTGTAAGAGATCTGAAGAAAACCATTTTCAAGTTTCACCTACAGGAGAAGGAGCAAAAGTGAGAGAGTGAGAGAGATCTAATAATAGTTCCAATACATAGATATAATAACGTAGAATTAGTAGAAACACACACACACACACACACACACACACACACACACACACACACACACGTAGAACATTTACACAAAAATGACCATGGACAGAATTACAGAGGAAAACTCAACAAGTTACAAAGAATCAAATGATAGATGTGAAAGTCTCTGACTACAATATCATCAAAATTGGAGAAAGATATTTGACAGGAAAACAAAAGCACTCATATACATATGGACAGTTAAAAAACAACCAGCTACTCCAAACCATGGCTTAGGGTTTAAGACTTTCTTCCTTCTCTCTCCATTTCCTCTACATAGCCTATGCAACAATAATAAACAAGTATCAAGTTATAAGTAAGAGATTCATCCCACAGATATCTTGGATTATGTTTAAAACTCAGTGTATAATACCATAAAGTAATATTTTAGTGACCACCAACTCATCATTTTATAAATGATCTAGAATATAAAACACGTATTCTTATACATATATACAGAAAAAATAAGAAATAATTTCAAAGGATTAAAATTATAATGAAAGCATTAAAGAAAAAAGGATATAACAATTTTATGTTTTCTAATTTTCTCCATCAACGTGTATCAGGTATTGTCATGACGAAGTATAAGGTATATTAACATTTAGCCAATAATGACTATACAGGTGTGACATATAACTCCAATTTGTCAACAAATTGATGTTAAGTAGCGTTTTCAAGTAAAAGAGAGGCCTTGCATAATATATTTATGTTACTGTAAAAATATATTCTATCATAGTAATAATTATTTCAGACTGAAGGAGAGATTCTCAGCTATAAGGAGAAAAGGAAATTACCTCTGTTTCTGCTCGGGATACTTTACTTATGCTTACACAAGCACACAGCAGAGAGGAGAGCATTTTAGCTCTCACATTAAAATAATATTTTTTTATGAAAATGTTTTCAACAAGCTCCTTTTCAACCCTAGTGTATAATACATTTTGCCAATGTGTTCGGAGACTAATGAAGGCTGCTATAATCAACTCAGAATGCTACCGATACTGGGACTGCAGTTGTTCCTACAACTACAATAGGATCTCAAAATACATTATCTCTAACATTTTTTTTTTTTTTAAGAAAAAAGTTTTCTCAGTGTTTGAAGACAACAATGATAAGCTTGTTCTGCTAACAGTAGATTGAATTGGGAGGTGAGAATCCTTGCAGAGCCATGTTCTCTGGGATTTCAAGTTGGAAAACTGTCGCACCAGCAGGAGCTTTCGGTCACATGTGCTGGTGTGTGGATTGTTTTATTGTACATTTACACGATAGAATATTTAGGAAAAGAAATTAAGTTTGGTCTTTCTAATCTTTCAAAAGATAAGTATTGCTTCATATTTATCTGTATATACCTGGTACATACTGAATGAATATGCTTCAAGCTGAATTCTGTGCTTTAGGTACCATGATTGAAAAAGAGTGTCTTTCCAGGCTGGTGAAGTCCAAACAGCTTACTTCCAGTACCTCTTTAGGTCTTCTGCTGCAGCTGGATATTTGTTAAAAAGCAAAATGAAGAACCAAAGTAGGCAGCTTTACACTGTGTCAGCCCCTAGTTCTACAGTAACTTAGGTTTTGTCTTCATATCTGCAGTGGTAGGTTTAAGCTCTTTATTAATTTAATTTTTATTTATCAAAGCAATGTATGCAAATAGTTTCAAAAGTCCAGTGTTACTGTAATGTCACTATATGTATCTGAGATCATGCCATTTTATTCTTTCTGTTTCTGGCTTGTCTTAGCTTAATGTCCTCCAGACTCATCCACGTTGTTGCAAATGGCAGAATCTCCTTCTTCTTCAAGACTGAATAATATTCCATTGTGTGAATAGTATACATACATATAATTATATATGTATATGTACACACCTGTATATAATCTCACAATTTCTTTATCCATTCATTCATGTCAACAGACACTTAGGTTGTTTCCATATCTGGGCTACTGTGATTAATATTGCACTGAATGTGGGAGTGCAGATATCTCTTTGAGGTACTGATATTATTTATTTTTGATATGTACACAAAAGAAAGATTACTGAATAATATGTTAGTTATACTTTCAGTTTTGTTTTTCTTTTTTTTTTTAGGCGAGGCAACCCTTGGTTGAGCTCACAGAGTACAAGGACCTTATCAGCTTACAATCCCTTATTTATTTTATTTTTTATGTCTACAGCACCTGGTCCTCCTAGGTGGTCTCCCATCCAAGTACTAACCAGGCCCGACCTTGCTTAACTTCCAAGATCAGACAGGATTGGGCTTGTTCAGTGTGTCATGGCCGTAGACTACTTTCAGGTTTTTGAGGTACCTCCATATTGTTTTCTATAACGGCCGTGTAAATTTTACGTTCCCATCAATAGTGTACAAGGCTTCCAATTTCTCCACATACGTGCTAACACTCTATGTGTGGTGTGGTATCCCACTGTGGTTTTAATTTGCATTTCCCTGATTATGATGTTGAGCACCATTTCATGTAATTGTTGGCCATTTATTTATCTTCTTTGAGAAAATATTCAGGTCCTTTGCTCTTTAGGCAATAAACACCTATCTTTGGAGATTACTTGCTACTAAACTTAGTTTAATGATACATGAAACTTTTGATTATTTCTGTACTTGTGGTTCCTCTGGATGAAAGTTTATATTCTTTCTTCTTGTTAGTTAAGAAAAATCCACTATTTTACCTTTAATGGTACATATTTAGAATATCTATTTTACGTAGAAATCACCTGAATATACATATATATACACAATTTAAATAGTACTCAAATGTTATAATATAGAAGTTTTAGGGGAAGTCAGACTAGAAGCAGATATCTCAGAAATTTTATTAAATATTTTCTTATAAAGCCAGAGGGTGGCAAAATTAAAAACTCAGAAATATTTTATAGCAAGATCTTTCCTTGAACTGCTCCTTAGAAATAATATTTTTTATTGAATAATTTGAGAGAAAATATTAAGAAGAAAAATACAATCTATATAATGTGCTATGCCATATTAATGTAAAATTACTATATAAACCTAAAACATTATTAAAATTGCTGTCAGTCCACCAAACATGTTTAGTAAAACTAAGGCAGGTTTTTTAATTGTGGAATAATTACAGCACTAACCAAAATGTAATTGATACAGTTTGCAAGAGTCCTGTTAAGTACGTTTATAGTATCAAACAGAAACAACGAAAACCGTAGAATCCATAATATAGATTAACTCTAATATTTAATGCAAATACATGATTAGGAAAATTACTTTGTTTTAATCTCTATTATCATCATAACTTTTCCCACAAAAATTAAAAGACACAGAGGTTTCAAATATAAATAACTGAGAAGTGATACGAAAACCAAAAACTCACTTCAAAAATAAAAAATCTGTTTTTATCTTCTCAATTTTAATTCCGGTATTGAATATTTTCATGTTTTTTATTCTAGAGAGTTTAAACACATTTTTAAGGACCCTACTTATCACTATATTGACAATGCCTTTAGATAGTTTATCTTCAGAAAAGTGCTTTTTTTTTTTTGAAAGATATACACATTAGGTGAAATATCTGCTATTTATTTGTTTAGAAATGAAAGGACTTAAACCTAAGAGCTAGACAGCAATGACAGCTCCCATTAATAGTAACAATTTAGGCGTCAGGAGTTTCATTAGGCCCATTTTGTTTCACAGCTTTTATTTCTGTTACTAATGCTAGGCCAAATGTATTATACCATAAAACACATAGATATGTCTTTTACATAAACCAGCACTTTAAAAAAAGCCCACTGATCTGTTGTTTCTCTCTTTCAAACAAGAGCCAGGGAAGCAGAACATAAGAATTTGAAAAATCACATCCTTTCATCCATTTAATCATAACAGTCATATAAACTATCCTAACTAGGGCTTCACAAACTAGAATTCAGCAGACTGGATTTAGATCTCAAAATCTTAACTCACAGACTTAAAGGAAACATTGATGTGCTTTGTTTATAAATATCTTGGGGTACTTTTGAATTTAAGCGAAAGCAAATAATTCATTGTAGTTGCCTTTTCAACAAAATAAGGGCAATTTTATCTCTAGGGGTTGGTGGTATTTAGCACTGTTACTAATTTGTGTTTATACACACAAAACAGGAGAATATTTTTGGTGGATTTAGGCATGTTCCAATAATACAGATCTCAGACACTTGGCTTTGTTTATCTATGATTGCCTTTTAATTTTAAAAACCAGAGGTCTTTTTCGGAAAAACAAAGTCTCCTTTGTGTTTTATTTTTCTACTTATAATAAAACAAAGATTGACATGATTTTCATCAGATTTACACAGCTCGATTAAATTCAGGAAAGATGGCTATAATTATATTTCTATAGTAAGGTTAGCCTATATTGATGTTCTTGGAAAACCCTTAAATTCAAATGTACATTTTTCTTAAGAGGCATGCTAAGCGTGAGGCAAATGTTATGGACTGTTATATCGATTAATTTGGATTTGCTATTAAATATGTAACACTATTTATATCCCTGACCCTATAAGATCTTTAAAAGACTCTTTAGCTAAATTTATAATTTTATTATTCCTGTGTGTCACATTTGCAGAATAATAGAAGCATTTGTTTGACTCATCAAAACAGTTGTGTTTATGTGGAATTAGTTTAAAATATGTCCTATAAACACAATCTCTCAGTATATCTGGCTTTAACCTATAGGATTTATTTTTAACATAATTTTTTTTAAAAAATAAGCTGCATGTAACCAGTAAAATCTTACTTTTCATTGCAATAGTTTTTAAAACCATCTCAAATGTACAAAAAAAGTTTCAAGTAAAGAAAGTATGCTGCCACACAAAAACATAAATTAAGTTTATTGGGTCCTTTGAGAAGCATCATTGTTGAAATTCTAAGGAAATTGGTGATATTCTTTTAAAATTAGCAAAACTAACTTAAAATTTTTTCTTTAGTTTTCTTTTAAGTAGTAGCAATCTCTCTTTTTTTCCTTAGCCTTCCTTAAAATGCCCTAAAGAGACACTAATTTGGAAACGTTTTGCCATTGAAGGTGTTTGCAAAACAATAAACAATAGTTGAACATTGGATGCTAGAAATTTGGTTTCTCTTTTTAAAAGCTGTCCTTGATAGAGGAATTAATATCTGTACAAACAAAAGTCATGTAACTAGAGAACTTTCTACCAATGGTTAGAAAAACAACAAAAACATTTTAATCCTTGGTTCTCATGTCAGAAAATATCAGCATTTAAAGGCAAACAGATACACAGATGAAATGAAGACTAATAGAGAAACAGACTCTAGATTTCTTGTCAGCTACCACCTGACAGACACCCAATTTCTGACATCTACCACATGCCAACTATATAATTCAAATTCATATTTCATCATTATTGTCACCAGAAACAGACTTGATTGTAAAACAGAGATACCGAGCAGAGCCAAAAGCTCAGTTACCATATATGAGATTCACCAGAGGAGTCAAGTAAAACAGCCAGGAGCGTGGCTGGTCCAGGCCCAAACGAGGTAAGCCATCGAACTCCACATTTCTGTTGGCTGATAGCAGAATACAGGGGGACTGTAACTTAAGGGAACCTATAAGAACAGACTGTTAAAGAAGACGCAGAGACAAATGCATTTAGAAAAGGATATACTTGCAGAGAATGCAAAGGAGTCAGAAGGTTTGTCAAATATAAAAGATATCAGAAGAAAAGATTTGTCAAATATAAAATACAATAGAGAAAAAATGTAAAATTAATAAAGTTACTGAGTGTACATCTATCTACTCATGTTGGAAAACAGTATATTTTTCAAGTTATCATATTTGTAAACAATGTGACATGTCTTCAAATACCAAAATATCGAGAATTAACGATAAATTTGTTTTTGTTAGGAAGACTAGTTGAAGCAAAATATTCAAAATTTTATTACTGCGAGGACAAGAGCCAATCAGAAAGACTCCCTAATTTATAGTTTGTTGTAAAATAATTTTTTTTCTCTGACTGTGTTATGTGAAATGTATTGTACTGGAAGCACGACAAAGTGTTGGACATCTCTTCTATACCATCTATTATCCCTGCTTCTTAGGCAAATTTATTTACCTTCTTTGTGCTCCAGGTTTCTCATCTGGAAAAATGAATGGCAATAAAGTTATCTTTCTCAGTCAATTGTTCTAAGAATTAAGTTAATGTCCAGCAGTGTATAGCAATAAAGTAAGCAGTATGAAAATGCTTGTAATTATTGTTATTATGCTGAGTGAAACAATTCAGTGGAGAAGAGAAAGAGATGATGCAAGAGAGAATGTCCACAGTGATGTCCTTAATTCAATGAAGATAGGCAGGTGGGATATGGTGCCAGAGTGGAAACTTCGGGCGTGTCTACACAAGCAGGAAGCACAGCAAAAGACATGGTTGCAACAGCGGGGCAAAGCATGAGGGAGATATGATGGAGGCAGCATGGGGAAGTCTTTGGCCTGCTTATGTTTCCAAGAACTAGGAAAGGATGTCATCGTCAGGAAGTGAGAATAAGGAAGAAAATATTGGAGGAGAAAAGAGGAAAAGGTGTGATATTGTCATCTCAGAGAGCAGTAGAACAAATTAACAAAAGCCATCGGGTTGATTCAGAAGCTGGAATCTGAAATACCGAAGATCATGACAGAGAATGTTACTGACATAAACTGAATATATTCTTTTTATGTTTTTGTAGGATTTTAGATTTAGGACTAAATTTCTCTTTCCGTTGCATTTAAATCCCATATACAACTTTGTGAAGTGGCTATTATAGTTTTTATTCTTTTTATGTAGCATTCATTAAAAATAATGTTATTTTTCCACTGGAATATTGTAGTTACATACTTAAAAATTCAAAAAAATTCTTAGTGGATATAAGCACATTATTTTACTTGTATACCTGCTTTATGGATATCTGTGAATTTGGATTTAATGGTAAAATAAAACAGTAGAGAAATTTAGCAACACCTGAGCCCACCTGAGCTTACAGGTTATGAATAATAAACAAAACCAGTCACACAGGTTCTGTAAATACAGACAAGTTAGAGATTTGAGCATAACCAGGATTACTAGGACAGAGAACGTAAAAGAAGTTACGGTATATTTAAGGAGTTCATATAGAGATAAATTATGTAATTTCAGCTGGATAAAGGGGCAGGCAAGAAATTAAGCGGTTAAAGTTCAGGAAAAATATGTTAGAATTAATAAAATATGGAAAAGGCTAAGTTATTAGAAATGACATGTTCTGTGAGTAAGTGGCTGAGCTAAGTTAGGGGACAATATTATGGAGTAAAGGAGATCTGGGAATTTGTATGTTGGATGGGTTATTCATTTAAATGCAAAAATAAATCTTTATTTCAAGGTAATAATATTCAGGTGTAGGTGGAATTACATTTGTATGTATCCTTAAATCTTAGAAGATGTGGTTCATCATTTTTTTTTTTTTTTACCATAAGCTCCAGCATTCTATCTTTTTAAAAGGAAGATTCATAGTGAGGCAGGCTTTACACACTTAAGATCATTGTATGATATAGAGATATAATTTTTGATGTAATGAAGATTATAGGTGTAAACAAGACCTGGACATTTTCCTCTTCACACTCAAGTGGCTTATTCTCAGTGTATTCCGTTATGTGTGAAAGAAAAATTAAGCATCGTTTTGCCTCTGAGAATAGCAATTTATTAATTTTTCTCTTCTGAAGAATGCATTTTGAGGAGTTTGATATTTTTAGAAATAGGAATTTGAAATTGCCATTCACATTGGAGAGGTGCTAAAAATCAAATGAGTATATTATAAAAACTAGTGATAAATCTCATTTGACTTTAAAGTATTAAAATTATATAAAAAATTCCTTTTATTTATGAATGATGCATAAAATTCTCCTTTTCTTATATGAAAGAGTATTTAGTAGATCACCGATTATCTAGTTTACAAAATAAAAAGTATGCAAAGCACTTCTAATGACTGATGAAAAGAAATATTGTAGTCTCTTGCAAGAAAAATATTGTGTGAGCAAGGCCAATTTACCTATTTGTCATGGTATTTCTAACTTTACTTTGTAAAAGAATGACAGGTGAGCGACCTGCACTGTTATTTTCTTCGAGAGCTTATCCTTTGAAACAGAGTCCAAAATATAAAGCACTATTATCCAGAGCATTATTAGCATAGCATAGACATTTTGTTAGTTTTCACATTGGATTAGATTCATGCCCAGCTTCCACTTGGTGTTGGAAATAAGTCCTGCCAACAGCTTTGAAAAAGTGACTATAGTGGCTTCTTATTCTCTGTTTTCTTGTCTGTATTTAATTAAAAATAAAAGTTACTTATCTCCTGAGATGTTTATCCAGTGATATTCTACTACAAATTTAAACTCTTTAAAAGTAACCTTTCCTAGTAACACACACAATACTTTTCATATGTGCCTGCCTGATTGATACACTTAAATTTTGTGTCAGTGTTGAAATAAGGGTAGAGGAAGTATTAGTTGGCTTACCTATGAGAGTTCACTTAGGACTTTGTAAAAAGTGGCAGTTTAATAGAAGACTATAACTTTATTATGGCTAAACCTATAATATAATCAAATTTTAATTTTAATCTGAGCTATTTGTAAACCATCAAGCTCCTCATATAAAATTACAATGTTCCAGGTGTTGAAGCTATTTTATTTTAATAATCATAAAGCCAATCGAGTCATGATTTCAGATCTAACTAATTGGCTTTATTAAGGCAGTATTTTCTGCATCTTCATTTGAGTTTAAAAATGAGTCCATTATTTTAACAAAGAGGCAAAATTAATTCTTGTCTGCATCCTGACATCTCGATGGGCTTGATCTTTTGGATGAGAATTATTCTTGCTTTATTAAGAAGAACTAGCAAACATGTTTTAAGTGTTAAATGGAATTATTAATTCTCTTAAATAATTGAAGTAGTTAATAAAGTTTCCAATAAGAATAATAAAACAATGACTTTCATTATTAACATTCACTCTTTCTTTTATCTATAATCAGTCTGGATATATAAAGTGAAAGTAGATGCTACTCTTCTTACCCAAATAGTGAGTCCTTTACAGAGCTGTATAATTTGCATAAGTTTGCTCTTTTCATGAAGAAATGTGGCATTTTGCTTTTTGCATCACTTATGAAATTTATGAAATTTAACGGATCAAATTTGGCTTGAACTAGAATAAAAGCTAAGAATTTATTTCACCAAATTGTCCTATCTAGACAATAACTTCCTTTTCTGTGCCCATTGTAAGGAGCCTCTCTCTCTCTTTGCTTCTCTGTCTCTGCCTCTGTCTGTCTGTCTGTCTGTCTGTCTCTCTCTCTCTCTTTGTATTTTATACCTTCTTTTAGCTTTGGCTTTCTTATTCCGAATGAAGCCAGGATTAGCTACCATGTGTTTGCTTTTTTAGACAATGGGACAAACTTCTCAGTAGGTCATTGAGCTATATCTGGGACTCCCCTCTTGGTTTCTTATGGTACACTCTGGACTGTAAATGGAAAACCATATTTTATAATGGTATCCAAGGAATCTTAACATAATTTTGAAAGGTAAGTCCCTGTCTTCTGGTAAAAACTTAGACAAAATTCCTCTTTCATCTCTTTCAAAAATGAATATCCACTCTTTTGCCTAAGACAGAGAAACATTCAGGTATCCCTAAGCACAATCAAAATTTGTGAACTCAAATATGCTTAGTTACTTTCTTAATAAAGTTGATAAAGTTATTTAATTATTATGTTGATAATCACTATATACAACAGGTTGGTAAATGGTAGTACTGGAGAGAAAGTGTGACTTGTTTCTTAATTTCTTGTTTTAATTATCATTAAGAGATTTCTAATCCACACTACAATTTTAAATTGTGGCAGATACTGAAATTCAGCATACAACATAGACTTCAAAAAGTTCTTGCATTTTGATATTGCATGTTTATACAAGAGAAAAAAATTTTATCTGACTAAATAAATTCCTACGTTTATTAATTCCTTTTTTTTTTTTTGTACCCCAGTTTCTTACCTACACAAAACAGTACTGGTTTAATGGTTCAATTCAACTGATAATTACCTTTTCCATCATTATGTACTTCTATAGGTAGAAGAATAACGGCAAGAAACAAAAAATACATTTTTACTGTTTTTATTTTTACCTATGTAGTTAGCTCTATTGGTACTCTTTATTTCTGCATGTGAATTTGAGTTACTGTATTGTATAATTTTATTTCAGCCTGAATGTGAATAACATTGGTGTCATGGGCTGGATCTTATCCCTCCAAAATTCATATGCTAAAGTCCTAACCCCCAGTCCCTCAGAATGTAACTATATTTGGAGATAAGGTCTTTAAAGTGGTAAAAATTTAAAAAGACACATTTAAGGAGGGCCGTAATTCAATATAACTGGTGTCCTTCTAAGAAGAAGACATTTGGACACAGACACATGGAAGGACCATGTAAAGACAAAGGCAGAAGATAACCACCTACAAGCCAAGGAATCATCCCTACGGACACCTTGATTTCAGACTTCTAGCCTTTATAACTATGAGAAAATATACTTGTGTTGTTTAAGCTACCCAGACTGTGGTACTTTGTTGTGGAAGCCCCAGCAAACTAATTCAACTAGCAGTGAGGACAACAGTTAGGTGTCTTATAAGAGAAATATAGGTGAGGAGTGTTGAGTTTAAGATACTGAGAAGACAAATAAAAATATCAGGACTCAGTTATAAATATGTGTGCAAAGCTGAGGCCTTATCAGAAAAGAAAAGGAGAGTCAAATATTTCATTTTTTAAATGTGATAAATTTGAATATATTTATATGCTGGGGGGAAAAAACAGTAGAAAAGAAGGTGAAAATAAAAGACAGAGACAGGCTTTGTAAAGTTTGGTCTCTAAAGAAGTGGGCAGATGTGGATTTTAGAGAATGAGTAAAGGAATTGGTCTTAGTCCTGAGGAAGAACATCTATCCTTTTAAGCTTAAGTGGTAAACTGTTAAGGGTTAGAGAGAATGCAGCTACCTATGTTCATAGAGAATCAGTAGTGAGCTTTGGGAATTTCTGCTGTGCAGTTACCCTTTTCTGGTAGAAATAGAAAATAAGTTTATTTTCTAAGGAGGAAAATTGGAGAGTACTGGACTGGGTTAGAAGCCTTGAAGAGACTAATAAAGATTTGCTGGATATAGAATTCTTGGTTGAAGGGTTAGTTCTCTCAGCACTTTGAGTATGTCATCCCATGGTCTTCTAGCCCCCATGGTTTCTGATGAGAAGTCAGCTGTTAATCTTATGAAGGATACTTTCATGTGGTGAGTCACTTCTCTCTTGCTGCTTTCGAATTTCTATCTTTCTCTTGGTCTTTTAAAAATTCAATCCAATATATCTAGATGTGTGCTTTTTGAATTTATCCTATTTGGAGTTTATTCAGCTTCCCGTATGTATAGATTACATTTTTTCACCAAATTTGAGAAATTTCTGACCATTATCTACAAATTTTCTTTCTACATTTTTCTGTTTTTCTTCTCTTTCTGGGACTCCCATTATGAGTATGTTGGCACATTTGATGGTCTTCCACAGGTCTCTGAGGCTCTGGTGTTCATTTTACTTCATTCTTTTTTTTCTATTCTTCAAAATAGATAATCCCAGTTGACCTATCTTTAAGTCCACTGATTATTTCTTCTGCCAGATCATACCTACTGTTTTCTTTCCAGTGAATTTTTTCACTTAAGTTATTGTATTTTTAACTCCATAATTTCTTTTTGACTCTCTTATTCTTTTATAATTTGTTCCTTTTATTGACATTTGGTGATATCAACAAAATATCAGTTTTATACTGATACTGTTCTTATAACTTAAATTCTTTAGACATAGTTTCCTTTTTTCTTTGAACATATTTATAATAACAGACTGAAATTTTTTTCTAGTAGATTCATAATCTGGCTTCCTCAGGGACAATTTTTATTTCCTGTTTTTTTGTTTGTTTGTTTGTTTGTTTTTTTGTTTTTTTTTTTATCCCTTTGGCTGGGCCTTATCCTGTTTCTTTATGTTCTTTGTAAGTTTTTGTTGAAAATTGGACATTTTAAATAATATAATGTGCCAACTCTGGAAATTAAAACACTCTCCTCCCACTCCTCAGCCCTCTAACAGGGCTCGTTGTTCTTGATGTTCGTTGCTGTTGAGGGTAATGTTGTCTCATGGTTCACTTACTCTTCTGGATAAATTTTTTAAAATCTGTATTCCTTGCCATGTGCAGCAACTGAAGACTCTGCTCAGTTAGTTTAGTGGCCTGAAGTTCAGTCATTTTTCTTGAATAAATTCTTGAATTTTTTGAAAACTTTGAATTAATTTTCAGGGTTCAAAAAGTTGATTTTGATCATTTTACTCCAATGTTCAGATTATTTTCATAGAGGAGATTTTTATTTGAACAACAGCTTGTGATTTAAATTGTCCCATAAAAGATTTTATTTTGCTTTCTACTCAGCACCAAAGCCAGGAGAATGTGTGTGTGTGTGTGTGTGTGTGTGCACGCGCACACGTGTGTGTGTAGGTTTTACTTATTTTTTACATTCACTTTTAAAAGAAAGCTATAACTCTCATGAGGTCCGCATTTTTTCAGGTGTATTTTTTTATCTGCATTTCCATGAGAGAACACTAGGTTTTATCATATATTCTTTTTGTTTTTCAGATCAGAAAATTGGAAGCTCAATGTCATAATAACTTAGACCCTCAGAGAAAGTTGTCCTCAACACTTTATTTCTCCCTGGGATTTCTATCTATTAGATTTTTGCCTTTGTAGATCGTTCAAATTCTTGCCAGTTGTGCAACTATCTAAAATTCACTTTATCTACTTTGAGTTGACACGTTGAGAGTTATTCAAACTTTCCATGCATTAAACTATTGGAAATAGAAATCAGATGTTTGTTTTTGATGAATAATTACCCTAATACTTCTCTTTTTTTGTTTCACCTCCCAGTAGTAATTAAACTTTAAAATCAAAGTCTCTAAATTAATTTTGCAGTTGGATTTATTTTTTACTCTGGGTAGTATTTATGCCAATACTACCATTTCAGAAATATTAGAAGGGTTTTCCATTACATTTAGTTATATACTTTAATCCTGTTAAGTAAATAGGTTAAGTAAGAAAGGGAGCTGTCCATGACTTGATCTGTTGGAGAGTGGTACAATGACGAAGGCACCACTTAGCAATCTTGCTCACACATTAAAATGTTACCACTATTACTTACATATATATTACTATTATTAGACTATCTATATTATATTTTTTGCTCACAAGACACAAATAAACTGATAATGTAATATAATACACATTTAGATATTAGTCTAGTCCAGAGGTATAAAATTTATTTACACATATGTTGCAACATTTGCCTTTTATATACATTGAGTTTATGGCTAATCAATCATGACAATTTAACATGGGCAGTCCCTGCTAATTGATCATAGTCGGCGTAATATGGGAAACTTACTTCTATCCATGATTAATAAGTACTATATTACTATTTAGAGTGCAAAACCCGAAAGAGAAATAACCAACTCTGCAAAGGTGCCTTAAAAAAAGGCATCTCAAATTGTTAAAACTAGAACTGTTTTATAAATGTATTTATATTCTTATTGATTTATTGTAAATATTTAAGCAATTATTTGATATAATCTAGCTTTCTCTTACTTTTAATCAAATATAATAAAAAATTCTCAATTCAAGTTTTTAAAGAATACATCATGGATTACAGGTGTCAAAATACTTTGGTGGTCAAGGTCAAATGTATATTGTTGTGGTGTCCTGGAAAGCCACAAGTTGGTGTGGAGTTGAGTTTAAGATGAGCAAATCAGTGTTGTAGGAGGCACCTAAGATATATTACCAATAGTTAATTTGAAGATGCTGTAATTTTGCAAAGAAAGTACTAAATATAGAGTTGTAAAGGTAAAGATGGGTCAGAATTTTGGAAAATAGCCAAGGTAAAAAGAGATGAGATTTTCTTGAGCTGTTTCTCTAGGATAATTGGACTTACATAAATTTATGATATAACCTCATATATACTGTGTGCAAACTCCTTGACCATACAAAATATTATCATTTTTATTTTACAAGTTAATCCAATAGTTTTGCTACATAAGGAACAAGCACCTCATCATATTGATGAATATGCTTAATAGAAACATTTTTGAGAGCTTAATTGCTATTTCTTTTATATATAATAAACCCGAAATCATTTTCAATTTTAGTGCTAGAAGTATTTTTTTAATATGTGGCTTTGGTTTATCAAAGTTCTATATTATAATACCATTTAATGCATAATTATTTTTTCTGATGTTTTAAAATAAATTATTCTTTCTCTAGCTGGTTGCTATTCCAAATCATTATCCTGTATTTCAGAATCAAAAAAAGATAACATTAAATTAAAGTATTAGATCTTTGAGGTCAAAGCCAGATAATGTTCAATAATAGATAAATCATTGAGTATTTCCTGTGATGCAGCATTGTGATAGATTCTCATTAAGCAATTGTGAACAAAAGAGACATTGTCCCTGCACTCACAGAGTTCATAATCTCATAAAGATACAGACAATAAAACAGATAATTATAATAAATGATGATGTCAAAGAAAAGCAAATCTGAACTCATGTATGAAGAGCCTTTATTCAGAAGGATTGTTGCAATAAAGGGAAGGGGTTACTGTTAGGGGGAGAAGGACTATGGTGATAGGGAAGGGTTCCTGACCTTGAGCTGAGATCAAAGGGCAGGCAGAAAAGGGTTTTTCTTGTGTTGAGAGGAGTAAATGAAGTGAGAAAGAACCTGATGGGGGAGGGGGAATGAAATGAGGTGGTATGACTGTAGAGTTTTTGCCCTAGGGCCAGTGATTCTCCCCAGAGGGGCCCTTCAGGAAAGAAGATTCTATTGTGATGTTCCAAAAGGACCAGACTTCAGTGGCTGGGGGGGAAGGGAGAAACCCGCTTAAAGTTTGGTCAAATCAAGTTAGTGGACATTTTGTTTGGATTAATCAGTGGAGACAAACAGTTGAGCTCATCATTTATGAGACAAAAAAAATGTGAGCCTGCAAGGTCTGTGTCCGGCTGCATCCTAGGCAGACAAGTGAGTCTACCCATGAATCTTAACGAAGTCATATGAAGGGTAGGGTTTTTTTTGCACTAAGTCGTTTTCCAGAACACAAAGGGGTATTTCTTTAATTATGTCTGTTTTCCAGGAATGTGGAGCTCAGAAAATTGTAAATATCATTCTACATTGTGTATAATAAAAGTTCCGAAGGAAATTTGCAGAATTCTATGAGAACACAAAGGTACATCAGGGAAGAAATGAGTCTGAAGCTCTACTTTCAAGAAGAAATTAAAAAGGCAGAGATCACTGAATTAAAAGTCAAGGTATATATCATTTGCAGGCAGAGGAAATAACTTCATACTTAAAAGAGCCAAAAATACGTCATTCACGGATTCGTGGAATTGTACAACTAGAGTTTCAGTTTTTTGGGTGTCCTCACAGTGGTAGCTTCACTAAGCAGAAGCACTTGGGAACCAGAGAGTGGCTGATGTTTATTCATTAGGTCTAGTCCCTGGCAAGACTCCAGGCCTTAATAATGAGGTTTGACAGGAATTATGTGAGGACTAAGTCTGGAATTCAGAGCACAGCTCAGTGTTAGGCAGAATGACAAGGATAAACATATGGCCAAGACACATGCAGGAAGGGGAGAAAGCAATGGGATTCAGGTTTTCCAGCATGTCAGAATCTGGGCAGAAAGAGTGTTGGATGGGAAAGCAAACAGTTTGGATCAGCAGATTTCAGGCTCAGGGAAAAAGGATTTATTACAAGACCTCTGTCTTGATGTTAGTAGTATATCTGCTAAGCTATTTCCTGTGTCACTCAGATTTAACTCAGAATCTGAAGCAGCACTTTTCCATCAATAATGATTAAGCACTGTGCTGAATAATTTGTATAAACTCATTTAATCCCCCAACAACCTTTTGAGTTAGGTATTGTCATTATCTTCATGTATTTAGAGGTGAAGAAACAGGACAGAGACATTTAATCACTCACCCAGGATCAATGGGTAATTAATGATGGAGCTGGGCTTACAAACTCAGGCCATCTTGCCCTAGAACCTAAGCTCTTCAGCATCACACTATGTTGCCACTTAACATTGTGGTACCATGGCAACCAAAGTCTGGGGCAAAAAAATTTACCTTGAGGCTTGTAGGGATGTGATCTAGCCTGAAGATTAAATGCAGAGTACACCTTGACTCGGGTCTTTTTGGTCAAGTTACACAGGGCTCCTTCCAGAGATCTGAGACTCATACTTTATCAGAGTAGAGGAGAGAAGACATCAGTCCTTTCTAAATGCAAATGGTTGTGGATGAGTTAAATGTATCCTCAAGTCTTCAACACTTGTTTTTCAGCTCTTTTCTAGCACTTAGAAGAAGATAGAAAACATTGAAGATCCCTAAAGAGAGTCCACAGGGCATTAAAATGAGAGGAATGTATCAAGAAAACCCCCCACCACCCCACACACCTGCCAATGAAGTTTATGTTAGGCTCAAGGGAGACCTGAATTTAAAGCCTGTTTGCTGTGTGTTACAGCTGCTACTGATAACGTGGACAAGATGGATGGTCCTATCTCTGATTACCACTGTCTCCTGGGTAGTAAATCTGCATTGATATATACAGTTTCAGCAAATCATCATCTTTTTAAAAATCCAAAAAAGTATTTTGTGTCTGAAGATAAAATGTATAGGATATTTGTTCTTGGATTTTTATGGCAGTTGTTAAATTTTTAAACAGCTGATTCCTCCAGAATTACAATGAAATGTATTAATATTGGTCAATTAACTGAGCTACTGACTCATCAATCTATCTGTTTTTCTCTTTTCATGAGACTTTTTATTTGAGAACGCCTCAATGTAATCCACAGAGTACTGGTATATTTATTGTTATTTCATAGTCATTTTGATTCGGAGTAATAGGAAGAGGATTTCTGTCTCGAACTTTAAGAACTTCATCTAATAACCACTGTATCCCTCTTTCCCATCAAGATTGTTTTAATATTTTTCCTACTGTACCTACTATTTCGACCTTAGCAGAATTAGACGTTTAATGGTGAAATTGGTATAAAAATACAATTTTGCCCGTAAAGTGGGCACAGAATGCTTGATCACAGGAATGCTGTTTGTGCTAGATAACTCTCTTTTTCATAGTTTGTCCATATTTCCTGAGCCTCATTCATATACCGAAAATGGTTTGCTATTTCTTTTATGTGCCTTCCCCACTCGCACAGAGCTCGTTGAATGCCTCTGCCTTCAGCAGCCGCTGCTTCTGCTGGTGAACAAAGGGTGCGACTGAGTCTGGCAAGTTACACTGTCACTGCCTGAGGAACTCCCCTCAACTATTAGCGCCTCAACCATTTTTTAAAAATTAGCATTTATCTGACATCATAAAATTATAGAAAAATATAGGACAGGCTGTAATACGCAATTGGCAACTACATCATAATGAACAATCATTAGTATGTTGGTTTCATATTTTTAAATAAAACTTTACATTTACATATACATTATATTAATATTAAGTGAAAAATTTTATTTAGTGTCTATTTCCAAAATTTTCCTTCATTTCTACTTCCGTACTCCCCTGACAACCACTGTCAAAAATATAGCGAGCTTATTTCAGTTTTCATACTTTCATATATCTGCAGATGACCATAAATGAGGTATAGTCTTGCATATTTTGAAAAAAATTCCAACGATACATAAATTGCATATGTCATTCTATAATGTTCTTTTTCATTTAACATTTTGTTCTGAGATCTATATAATATCCCAACCTTTTTATGACTAGTAATATTTCTTATTGGCTCCACAATTTTATCATTAAAAATGGGATTAAGCAGGTTGATTTGCTATAGGCAAGAATTATAAAAGCAGTCTAATAAAAAAAAGCATGACAACCATGAACTCGAGATGGAGGGGCGCAGACATAGTGTTCCATAATAATGCTAATCGTTACCAAAAAAATGCTGACTTGAAGTGTATTTCAGAGGCCAGCTGCTAAGGAAAACATCTGAGTGTTTCTTTACTGAATGGAGGGAGTCTCCTGGGGCGATGACCCCAGACTGCTGTACCCTCAGGCTGGCTCTGCCCAGGCCTGTAAATAAAAAAGAGCAAGTCTGCCTGTGAATGGCAGTCCACATACACCACCCATAATTGAGAGTGCTGTGCAGCCACCTTTCCGAGACCACCCACTGGGCACAGAGGTAGAAAAGGGCATATTGCATGTGCCTCCATCTGGCCAGCCTCTGTTTCTTTTCAAAATAATACAAGTCCCTCAAAAACCTATATTGTCCCCTACCTATTGTTTCTATAAGCTCTATATGCTAGTAAACATCTCCAAAGTTCTTTCCTGCGTACAATTTTCAAGTCTGAGGTATTTCTTGGTTTCCTAGCTCCCATGGAATTTTTCTTTAAACTTGGTGGCGGCCACATTGAGCCCATCTGAGATAGCAGTGTCATTGTTGGGGCTGATCAGGGTCTGATGTTGCCTCAATGGTAGTGGGCAGGGAGATGGATAATGACGACACAGAAGTGTAGTTAGCATTATCCCTCGGTTCTTCAAGTGACGGCACTGAAGAATCACAGGTCATTGAGATTTAATAGTTTTAGTAAAAGCATATTTTAGAAAGATGAAGAATGCCCCAAGGAGGCACATGATCCCAGAGCTGTAACCAACACAAAAAGGCCACAAAAAAGAGAACACAGAAGATCAAAAAGGGCCCAGAGTAAGAATGTCTGTCTTATATTTGGGCCAGGATGGGGTAGTTCCAAAGGCATTTCTAGGTGATAGGCAAGTGAAGTCATTCTGATTGACACCTGGCTGCTATATAACTTTGCCTAGTGTGCATGTGCGTACCCAGAATACAGTCTGTTATAATTAGATACGTGAACTTCCAGGCATAAATATAGTATTATAATGACCTGCACAGGTGTCTGTAGCCAGATTAGGCCAGCTAAGGTCAGCTGTAGCCAGATTAGGCCAGCTAAGACTATGTCCCTCCTGTCCTTTGTCTCGGGATGCAGGACGGATTCTCTAACTACCAATCTGTAGTTAGATTTCTTTCTGTCACCACGTATTTATTTGAACCCTTATGATGCCTTGATAAAGGCAGCCAAAAGCAGCCCACACATACTTATTCTCTACCTTCAGAGTTCAGGCTCAGTGTCTTTCAATTAACTGCGGGCATCTGTTTGACCAATTGCATCATGTCTGGGTAATATGATTATTCAGTGTTCCTGCCTGTGCTATGCTACATTTTGGAACACTGTGGTCTTTCACCCCACCCTGGTCCTCGAGACTGGGAATTTCTTAATTAGAAGGGCTTGATTTTGCTCATCTTTGTATCACTATGCCTAGTCAGTGTGTTCATGGTATTTAAGTACTTAATTAATATTTTTTGGCTAAATACATCACCTCGGGTTAAAGAAGTAGCCATTATACAGCTCATCGAACCATTAAGAGAATTCTTGTTTACACTTACCCGTTCTGTGCTTTCTTTTTGACTATAAAATTAAGAGGTTGGTTGAATTGCCTTTCATATCAGGTATTCTATATATTCCTAATGATCTACGCTTGTTCTCTTTTCACATTCAGACAACTTCCCCACAGAATAGGAAACGAAAGGTAGAAGTGAAAACAATGAAGAAAATAATATAAACATTTCTCACTCCTTTTCTTCCTTTCTTTGTTCATTCATTTGAAAGTATGCATTGCTTTCTCTTGCTAAATTCTTCAAAAAACTTTCAGAGAAGGATCCATGTCTTCAGTGAGCTCTCATGAAAGTTGTGAATATAGTCTCATTACCAAATTAGTATGCTTTAACATTTTATGTCCTATAATAGTAATGAGTCCAAAGTGCTAGGAGAAGAAAAATATTAACTTCCTAAAAGAGATCAGATAAAGAAGTTAACAGAAACAACATCTGAGCTGAGTTTGGAAAATACATGAGAATGTATAATATAAAAATGAAAGTCTACAGAAGGACATTCCAGGCAAAGGGAGAGCTTGCACAAAAGACATGAAGTTATACAAATAATAGACTTGTTTGGTTCAGGAATTGAAAATCCATCTGGGGTACAGAATGACTTTTTCCCTAAGAGTGGTAAGAGATAAGATGGAGAAGAGACAGCATTCGATTTGTTTTAATCCTTGTTGGTCAAGAAAAAAAAAAATATTTGTCACTTTATAATTTCTTTCTCCTAAGTAGTTTTATTGACCTGCTTTTATCCATTTCTTTATCTCATTTTTTAAATTCTTAGTTAAAATAATTGTGCTGTGGCTTATGCATTTCCTATATGCAGGTACTTGTTTTTATATAATTCCATTATGATCTTTGATTAATTTATTTTCATAAAAGGCTCATAAGAAATTTTTGCAGGTTGATTCCAAAATTAACATGTTAAGGTGCTAATGCACGATATTGCATTTTCAAAGCAGAATTTATAAATTCAGCCTTCTTATTGTTTTCACCCAAATGAATATACTAAGCCAGCATTTCTGTAAGAAGGGAAAAGTGAATATTACCTGTTCAGCATTTCTGAAGAAAAACAAAGGAATTATTTTCTCCCAGAACGATCATAGAATAAGTAACATGAATATCAGAGAGGTGATTCTAGAACAGAGGAACAATGTTTGAAAATTGGAGATGGATATTCAGAATAACTGCCACAAAAAGCATTTGCTAGAGGACCAAGGTTCTCAGCTCAGATGTCAACAACCAAGAGTTAAAAGACTGGTGTAATAAATACCTCACAGTACTGATTACACCCTTTTCCCCCTATGCTATTTTTGGTGTGTTAGAATCATCTATATTGCAGACCTGCCTCTGACTTCTAATTAATTCTAGACTGCCATCTCAAGAGTCCATTTCTTTCCCACCTACAAGGAGACCGATAAATATCAGAAGGTGTTTGGCCATCTCAGCCTGTGCCCATTAGAAGGAGAATCTTCTGGGGTGCATTAATGCTGCTGCCTGGCAGAAGCCAGATGGGAAATGAACTGGTTCAGAGGCACGGGGACAAGCAGTAAAACTACATTCACAGAAAAGAGAGCAAAGAAAGAGCCAAAAACCAGGGTTTGGCATTTGCTTTGCACTTTTAAGCCATGACATGATGGGAGTTGCTGTGGGGTAGGATGATAAGTGTCTGAAAAGATTAAAAACAAAACAAAATTGAGCTCAATTTTCTCTGCATCAGTAGTCTCTGTTAGACCTCAGGCATTCCCTACACTAATCTGCATTGTCTCTAATTCAATATTCTTACTGGCTTGACATTCAAAGATTTGGGAATTATTTGGTATGAACCTGCAAACAGGATCTTAGAACTCAACTACCCCAGTGTCCTCAGTTTGGAAGTACGGAATGTAAAGCAGATTCATACCAAATAATTCTGATGGCTTACAGTTCCATTGTTTGGTGGGATGTGATTATGGATGCTTCTCTAGCAGCCATACGTTTCAAGCAATCTAATGGGAGAAGGTGATTCTCCTCTCTCTCAAAAGTTTCTGGTAAGTTTTATGTTCAGTTTCTTATTTAGTCAATACTGGATGCTATGGTCTAAATATTTGTGTCCCCCAACCAAATTCACATATTGAAAACCTAACGCCCAATGTGATATTATTAAGAGGTGGGGACTTTGGGAAATGATGAGGTCATGAAGGCAGAACCCTCATGAATGGAATTAGTGCCCTTATAAAAGATGTCTAAGAAAGCTCTCTTGTTCCTTCTGCATTGGGAGGACATAGCAAAAAGATGGCCATCTAGGAAGGGGGTCTTTATCAGACATCAAATCTGTCTGCATCTTTATTTGGGGCTCTCTAGCCTCCAGACTGTGCTATATAAATTTCTATTATTTATAAGCCACCCAGTCTCTGGCATTTTGTTATAGCAGCCAGAATAGACTAAAACATAGGATTAATTTTTTGGAAGTAGTTTGTTGATATTTTACAAATCAGCTTGGAATGCCTAAATCCCATTTTTCCTTTAGTCCTCTTCATCATGGGTTCCCCACAAACTATTTAGAAGAGAAACAATAGCCAGGTGGGAAAGAACATATCTGGGCGCATTTCAGGTAACTCCCAGTGAATATATCTGTTGAAGACAATATTAGAAACTGGGAATCAAGTCCATGTGAGACATTCTGCTTATAGCACGTTGTTAAATTTCTTGGTTTAATACTTGATTTTAGCAGAGTAACACCTCAGTTGCAGGCGGAGAAGTGGTGTCACATAGAAGGAGAGGCCATGACTCTTGTCCTTTGTGGAGATAGGTTCTACATCATTTTCTACTTATGGCATAGGAAAAAAAATAGAAGAAATTTTTCATGACTGTTGACCTTTAAAAGCCAGTTGTCTAACATATTAGTAAAATGCCACCCTTCCGATTTTTTTAAACTCATAGGGAGTATAAGTGTTTTTTCTCTATGAACTGAAGTTAAGGTACAGGAAGAAGACATTCAGTATTCTTTTACTTATAGTAGATTAGAGAAGAAAGACTGAGCATTTTAAATGAGGAGAAGTAGCATGAACTGAGGCACGAGAACCATCCTTGATCAAACTCTCTGAAGGGTCTTACCTGAAGATGTAGAAGATGGCCAGCTTTACAGGTGAACACACATTACATGTGATGAGTGCACCTAAGCCTTTATTTCCACAGTTAGAACTATGATTTCCCTTTCACATACCAGTGGGGAAGTTATTACATTAGCCTAAATATAATTTAAAGTCCAAGTTAGCCTTTCTCAAACATTTCGATTTAAAGGGTCAGGATAAAAATCAACGACAAAAATATTGGAGGTAATGAAGTAAGTAGTTACCTACTTTTTATTTTGCAAAGTAAGTACATGAAAACAAATAAAAATTTATGTATAAAAATAATATCATTATGGAACGGTTATTTTCTTATGGATAGAATTGGTCCATGAATTCATATTTGAACCAATTGCCAAAGTTTTCCCTAACAGACTTCACTTTTTCTCTGCATACATGATATAAATGTTTATTTTTTAAATCCGAGAAGTAAAATATGATGAACAGGAAATCATAAGTATAATAAATGTCAACTACCATAAAACTATCTTGGTTAATGCAGGAAAAATTTTTTAGAAGTTTTAGTCAGACACTTTCCAGACTTTTTAGGACATGAAACAAAATTTCAAAGATTGATGTTTAAATGCTAATGAGAGATCAAGAAACAGTATCTTGATGGTAAAGGAAGAAAATCTGGCAGAATCTCTTCTCAAAAATCATGAATGAAATAGTACTTGAGAATTAGAAACCAGTTGGTCAATTTTCATGCTTCTGGAACTCAATTTGAGAGCACCTGGAGCACCAAATGTTAGTAGCAGTGAACATAGATTTGTCAGAAACGATTCCTCTCCAGCAACTCTAATTTTTGTCTCTAAGTAATTTACTTTGTGAACAGAGGAGAGTTGGCACAGGTAAATAGCATCCATTTTATTTTAATAAGATAATTAAAATATATCAAAATAAGTATAGAAAAAACATGGTCACATTGAACAGAATGACACCTATTGCACATTTTTAATCATACTTTACGTATGTAGAAATAACCAAAAACATGCAAAATACGTACAAATGTGATTCAGTATCTTTTCTATCCAAATATAAAATATTACCATAGGGAGAAAGATTATAGGAGGTAAAATATGGACTGGTTTTAAGATTGGTGGTTATGGAAATAAGTATAAAATATACAAGAATTTTCAGGACTGATATAACCAAATAAAGCACTAAATAAAAAATAAATAAAAATTATAGTTTATGGTATTACCCATTTATCTCCTAATTTTCTATACCCAAGAATAATATCAACATTCTACAACCCAAATCAACCAATACTATTCACCAATTGATACTAAAATAATAGATATGTGAGGTTTAAGGCATTTTGCAAATATGCTACGATTTAAAATTTTTTCCTAAAAAATGAATCATAAGTGTAAAAAATATTATTTAAAAATTCTTCACACAATTATCACTATTTCTAATAATCTAGTGAAATGAAATTTTGAAGAAATCTGTAATCTTTGTGCAATATTGTACACTGTTAAATCTAACATTAAAAAGTGCTAAAACCATCACTGTATGTAATCTACCCAACCTCTCTGCCACTCTCTCTATTTTACAAATTTTAAATAAATGAGACTCAAAGAGGTTGAATTGGCTTGGCTAAATCACACAGTAATAATGAGATAATGGCATCATTCCAGGTCTTCTTACTAGAACCTTGTTGCCCTTCCATTCTATTGCATTGAGCTTTAAGCTCTGGATTTGGAGGTGGAAGATGTCAGGGGAATAGGGATCCTTCACACTGAAACTTGGAGGTCTGGAGGAAATGACTCAGTCCACAGTTTATCAGTTCACAGGTGCCATCTAGAGGTAAGGAGACTTTAAAAAATATATTGTTTTCTACTTTTGTCTTTAGAGAAATGCTTGTTTTGGAGATAAAAGAAATAACTATACTCCTAATTCTTACTTTCAAAATAAAAGATATCACAACTAACATGAGGATTAATAGAAAGAAAAAATGATTAAATGGATTATTATTAACTTTAAATTCTCTTTACTAAATGTTTACTTTTGACTTTTCTCTTTACTTTTGACTTATGCTCGCCCGGTACATTTTTTAAGATCTCTGATCTGTAAGTTTTAACAAATTTCTTATTTTCTCTGAAATTAAGGCTTCTTTCTCTAACTGTTGAAGTGCCTATACTTTATGCCTTTTAACTCTGTTCTCTCTCTTGAAATTTGTTCTGGCGTAACTTTTAAAAGAACCATTTACCATTTCTTTACATATGTATCTTGAATTGACTCTTCATAACTCACGACTCCTTTAAAGATGTGGCTTCTTCTTGGTGTGAAACTCTTATTTTTAACATTCTAAAAGCATGAGTATTATAGAATAAAGAATATAAATCCTAAAAGAAAGTTTTATTGCCTGATCTATATTAGCTGCTCAATGTCAGCCATTTTCATTTTTCATGTGAGTCATTAGAATGTTTATATACCGCCATGAAAATGAAAAACTCTCAATTTTGAAATAAAATCAAAAGTTTAAACTTAAATGAAAATTCTACATTAAAGTACAGGGATTTGAGCTAAAGACTTCTTTTAAAAATGGTAATCCACCATTTCTTTCTTTTGTTTTTTAAATATAGGTAGAACTTGCATACAATAAAGAATGTAAAGTACACTAATCATAGTAGAGTTCGGTGATTTTTTTGTTTGTCGCGTATCAACAATACAGATCAAGATGTAGATCACTTCCAGCACCCCAAAAGGCTTCCTATATGCTCTTTCCCATTTAACATCTTCCACCAGTGGTAACTAATATTTTGACTTCTGTAGCCATAGATTAGTTTGCCTGTTTTTGAACTTCATACCAGTTAGATCCTGATGGGTGTACTCTACTGTATCTGACTCTTTTGGCTCAATATTTTACATGTTAGATTCATCCATATTGTTTTATATATGGATGTGGTCAGTGCATTCTTACAGTGTATGACATTTTGAAAGCAGAAGTAATGATTCAACATTTACATTATTTTTACAAAAACATAATAAAGATAATATTTGCTAATATTTCCAAACAGTTTATGGAATAGAATGTTGCTAATGTTTTTACAAAAGCTTTTTTTACCACAATATATTTGTTTGTGTTCTATTTTCTCTTTTTTATAATTTTTTGTATTTATTCTGCTTTGTTTACTTTCTCTCTCATGACTAAAGTTATTTTATTTTTATTTTTTCCTCAAGAATACTCTTTTAAAAATTTTATTTATTTATTTATTTATTTATTTATTTATTTATTTATTTGGTGACATTGGTTAACGAAATCCAGTAAGTTTCAACTGTACACTTTAACAGTAAGGCATATATACATTTACACTGTGTGTTCACCTCCCATAGTTAGATTTCTTTCTGTCACCACATATTTGACCCCCTTTACCTCGCCTACCTCCCCCCTCCTCCCCCCACTCTGGTAACTACTAGTCCATTGTCCATGTCCATGAGTCTCTGTTTGTTTTTCCTGTTCATTTGTTGCTTTTAGGTTTATATTCCACATATAAGAGTTATTTTAATTTTTAGAGGAAAAACTATAAAATAATTTTTATTCCTGAGTTCTATTTAAGAAGTACATTCATTTGTAAAACGAGATGTGTTCTTTATTTATATTGTTCATATAGTATTTACTATACATGAAATGATCAGAAATTGATTAAATAAAGAATGAAAGAAAATAATTACATTTAGTTTTTATAATTGAATTATAAGTGAATTCTAAAAATGCATTGTAGGTATTATTTAACATACTTTTGTAGACCATTAGAAATATTAATATTGAAAATAATCAATCTGATATAAAACAAAAATAGCTAACTCTGAAAACAATATAAGCGATAAAACATCTTTATTGTCAAAAATAAAAACTATAATAATGAACCTAAGAAAATTTAGACTTGATCTAAATGAAGGAAAAATAAAACATATTATGCTTAAAATGGCATGCAGTTCAAACTCTGACCTAGGAAAATTGAACTATGAAGAAAATATTCATAAAAGGAAACTCACAATGGGACGTTATATTTGGTAAAATTAGATGTCATTAACTGAACTGATAAATGTTTTATTGCAAAACATATTTGGAAAAGAATTTTTCCAGAAGAATATAATTTTATAAACTTCAAATGAAAACAAAAAATGTTTAAAGCTATCAATCAGAAATTAATTCCATAACAAACAACTAAAAACCTGCTTAAAATCAGCTTAGCTGATGAAATATTTATTTGTTTTATGCAATGAAAGCCTAAGTTTAGACTAAGTTGGGGTTTTTATAGCAGTACTGAAAGGACTCAGTCTCCTTTTTACTTCCTTTTTCAAGATATCCAATAGTCAGAATAGTTCTTCAAGGTGGTAAAATAGCTGCTCCTTCTTCAATAATCTCCTCATACAAGGCAGAAAAAAGAGAAAAAGGAAGAAAAAAAAATCAAAAAGGCATGAAGGACAAAAACCAAAAGAGCATTCCAGCTAAATCTATTTCGTGAAAAAAGCTCTTCTAGCACTCAGCTGAAGGTCTATAAAAATGCCATTACATATGTAAAGAATTATGCTTCTTCCTAAGGTCAATGGATCCAGAACGTAGAGACTATGAATTAACTTTAAAGATTTAACAAAGGCTATTGGTATATACCTTGTCATTTCCAGGATAGAATGTGTATGGGGCAGCATTAAATATGAGATGGACTCAATAGATTCAGTAAGAGTGTGACAATGAACAAAAGAAAAGGAAAAAAAAAAAAGAAGCAAAAACTGGAGTTTAGTGTTACAACTTGAACTTTGCATTGAATATAAAATTCCCAAACTTCATGCACATGTGAAGAGTTCTTAGAATGTAAATCAGGAGTGTGTCTATGTTCCTATATGTGTATGTGTGCACGTGTATTTGCAAACATGAGGATGGTAGAGACAGAAATTCTATATTCATAAGAGACCTGGGATTCTCAAGAAAAAAAGTATTTGGATATACTGGGGAAGATGTTCACTCTTTAGTGCCAAGCTATCAAGATGCATAAATCACCTGTTAAACCCCCAAACAATATCTTGTTGGTTAAGAACCACACTTCAGAATTCACACTGGGAAGAAAGATAATTAGGATTCACAGAGGTTCATTCATTCATTTACTCAACAAATAGCTGCAAGGATACAACGAGGAACAAAGCTGCCAAATGCATTCCATCTTGGAGCTTATATTCTAGTGGTGGTGCAACTGTTAAGATAAAACAATACAAATATATTATGTATTAGGTGATGATTAAATCCTATGGAAGAAAATATAGTTTAGAAGCATAGAAAGAGGAAAGTAAGTGTAGTTTCAGTTAGGTTGGTTATAGAAGTCTGTAATGAAAAGATGGCATCTGAGTAAAGGCCTAAAAGAAATGAGGGAGTAGGTCTGCCAATAGCTGGTTAGGAGAGCATAATAAAAAAAAATGGTAAGAGCATATGTTGAATGACAGCTAAGAGGCCACTGTGGTAAGGGAGGAAACATGAAAGGCATTGGGTGGTTTTGAGAAAAGGAGCAAAATGATCTGATATAGCAGGTTATCGTCGCTCTTTTGTTGAGAGTATTCTGAAGGGAGGGCGAGGCCATAATCAGGAAGATGGGCTGGAGAGGAGACCTTTGAAACAATCTCAGCTGGAGATGATGATGGCTCAGGGCAACATGGTAGCAGTGAAAATGGTGAGAAGTCGTTAGTACTCTGAAAACAGAAAAAACAGGATTGCCTAACTGAATAAATGTGGTATCCAGGAGGACACCAAAGTTTTTGGCCTGAGCAAATGGCAGGATTTTGCCATTTACTGAAATGGATAAAGTTGTAGGAATCATAGATTGGGGGACAAAGACCAGAGGTTCAATTTTGGATGTATGTTTGAAATGACATTAGACGTTAAAGTACAAATGCCAAATATCAGTCGGTTATGTGAGTCTAGAGTTAAAGAACGATAGGAAGGTGTTTACTAGAAATATTTATTTGGAATCTATATAGCAATTATATAGATACTATAGAAAGTCTCGAGGTGGGAGGAGTCATGAAAATAGCTAAAAGTCAAAAGAGAGGAAAATTTGAACACTGAATGATGCTTAGCATTTCTTTAGCCCAGTACCCAGAGTCTCAGGTTAGAGAGAAATATATAAATAATAAATCAAGTGAAAGATCTTACTGTAATGCACTGAATGTTCTTATTACAGTGCTCAGCAAATAGGGGTCACTCAGTGGTTATTTTTATTTTTAAAATTATTTTTGGGAGGCAAAATATGTTTTAAGGAGGTTTCTCAAAAAAAATAAAAATAGAACTACCATATCCTTATTTCCAAGATTTGGGCAAGATGAAAATCCTCTGGGAATCTGCTCTCAGAACATGTCCCACAGAGCAATACTAGCCAATTCTGATGTTAATAGTTAACTGTGCTGTAATGATTCCTAAAGATAAAGAAAAATGACATTTTGAAAAATGGAGAACCATTGGGATAAAAAAACTAAAACTTTTTTTTTTACACTACCAGTCTTGGAGCCTTTGATGTGTAAAAGTACATGGTAAATCCTTAGGGGAAAAAGTAATCTGCAGTGTTCTTAAAACTCATGACCATGAAAAGTTTTACTTCTAAGGGAATCTCTGTGCCCCTTTCCAGATAATTTTCCCAATTCATCTTTTCATCTGACTGTTCCTAAGTTGCATCCTTTTATAATAAAGTGGTGATTTAGTAAGCAAAATGCTTTTCTGAGTTCTGTGAGCCACTCTATCAAATTAATGGGACCCAAGGAGGGGATCATGGGAACCTCTAATTTAAAGTCAGAGGCACAGGTAACAGCCTGGACTTGCTATTGGCATCTGAATGGGGTCAGAGGGCAGACTTATGGAAGTGAACTTTAACCTGTGGAATCTGACTGTCTCCAGGTAAATAGTATCAGAATCAAGTTAAATTGTGTTACAATTGTTGGTGACATATGCTCCCAAATTTCTTCCTCTTTTAATAACCCTCATTTGGGTAACTAGAATCTCCTTTCACAGAGCAATACAAACATGAAAACTAAAACTTATTGAGAAATCTATTATACGTATTTTTACAACTCCTGAATCTTCTTAATGACACCTGCTTAAACTTGCAACTTCTGCACTCAGTCTTTATTTCACTGTTCTATTTATTTGTTTCCCAACACACTGTATAAGTTACTTGTTATTTTTGTTATTTGTTATTTATAAACTGTAAGCTTCTTAAGGACAGGAAAATTTTGTCTGTTTTGGTCACCGAAGTAGCCTAAGCATCTAGAATAGTACCTGGTACATTTTGGTTACTCAATACTTGTTGACTATAGAGTGAATTTGTAGAGTGAATAAATATTTGTAGAGTGAATAAATATTTGTAGAGTGTAGCATTTGTGAATAAATTATTTTCTCAGTTTTTCTCACAGTTTACACTATTGTTTGAGAGCATGAACGCTTACTAAATATTCGTTGAATGAATTGAACAAATAAATGGCTCAATTTCCATAAACAAGAAATAGTTCATGAAAACCTCAGTGCATTGAATTTTCAATGAGATAAAATAAGTAGACATAATATTCTTCCTGAACTACAGAAACCATATCACAAATTATAGATTTTGTCATTTCCAACTTGAATTTTGTTTTTTCTAATTAATAAGCAACAAACAGATACTCTCTTGTTAGTAACTATCTCATTCATAAATAATGGTGATAAATATCCCAAATATTTTAATAAAAGATTTAGATATGCAATTCCACTCTACCTTTTGACTTGATTATAAAAGAAGTCTCATTTTGTTAAATATGCACTGAAATATGGTTTCACAAACTTCATCTGCAAATTAGCCAGATATGTTATACTTTGTGTACTTGGTCAAAGTTTTCGATATAACAAATTACTTTTATTTGACACATTCTTCATCATGTTTGGAACATTAGATTTTATCTAAATTATACCATTCATGATCCATCTAATCCTATAAGTAATTTTTTACAAGTATTTGTTAACTAGGGAGGCTATATATTCTATCATCCAATTAGAGACCTGTTTAAGAACAAAAGGTATAAACAGTTATTCTGGAGGTATGGATTTATTCAGACTGTCTTGAAGAAAGAGGAGTGTTTGATAACCTATTATTAACTTGTAACATTTGGGTTTTGGTTCATGATAAAATGATACACAGTTCAATTATACAATGGTTTTCATGTAAACCATTATTAGCAAGAGGAGTAATGATGATTTCTATATTTTATCTGAACTAAATGTTGTCAAGCTAGAAAATACTCTTCTCTGAATGTTCTATCCTGTGATCGCAAATTATTAAAATATACTTAAGAATTTTCTTTGCCAACAATTCAATCCAATTTATAATAGCCAATTTATCCAGTGACCATTATATTCAAGTTGTGATAGATATTTTAGAACTCAGAAACATTAAGAAACCACTAAGGCAGAAGGTTTTGTGAAGCTGGTAACATTTTATTGCCATTACTTAGGTCAGATGGCAGAAATAAAACTCTGATGAAATGAGTGCTTTTAGAGGACAGATATGTTTGAACAGAAACGAGTCCATTCACAACATTTGAGCAAGGAACAGTGTGGCAGTGCAGTGTAAGAGAATAAAGAAGCTTCAGTCACTTGAGGTCCAAAAGGAAGAAATGACAACAACTCCGGTTGATTGATTTTCTAGTTAATTTCTAGTTCTTAGCTCTGTCTGTGGGTAATACACTCCTAATCTTTAAGAAAGACATTTGTTATAATTCACTTCTCTCTATTTACTTAGACAAACCTTGCTTTTAAGAGCCAAAAGTACATTTATATATTCTTTAAATTTTAATAATACTGATTCATATTTTAACAGGCTTCATTGTATTTATCTTCACTTGTCAGTTCTGCAGATAGTCACAGAAACATAAGTGCTATATAACTGAAACATAATGGAATAGCTCCATCTGATCAGTTCATACTTCCTGGAATTACATTCAAGGAGCTTTTGAGTAGCTGTCTTTCAAGAACATGTTTGATGGATGATTGAAAAGATGATGAAAATGAGATCCTTGCCTTTATTTATTATAATTTCTGTGTTAAAAATGGATTTCTTCCCCCAAAGAATTTCTGATTTCTGATTTTGTTTCTTTAATATTACAATGTGCAATAAAAACCTAAAGAGAATTTATTTTTCTAGGTCAAAGCTATAATATATTTTATGTTAAGCTGAAAAAAATTACTTTGAGAACAATGTAATTAAAATAGAATATCAATTTGAGCTAAAGGCCTTTAAGTTATGAGTATGTTCAAGACTGATGAAGAGATACTGATTAATTTAAAAAGCCATACATAATTTAAAATGCAAATTTCCCATGGCATGTTAATATTAAAATAGCAACCTACAAAGAATAGTATCCAAATACTCATAAAAAGGGAAAGAAGAAAGAAAATTTGGTCATCAGTAGAAGTCAGGAAAGAAGGAAAATTATAATAGAAAAATTGGGATGAATAGAAAGCCATAAAGAGAGTAGAAATGAACCCATTTACGTCAATAATAAAATAAATGTAAATAGACCAAAATGGCTTCCTAAATGATAGCAATTGTCTGATTAGACTTTCTAAAGCAAGCTATATGATCTTAAAAATACCAAATTACTGGTAGCTTGAAAATAAAGTTATAGAAGATATGCCAGGCAAATAATCATCAGCAGAAAGCTGGTAGTCCCACATTAGTAACAAATTAGATTTTAAAAGAAAATAAAATTTTTGGCCTAAAGATATTTAGTACATAATAGAAAAAAAACAATTTATCAGAAAGATATAATAAAATTATAAATGTGTGTACCTAATATCATTGCCTAAATTATTAAGTGAAAAAGTCTCAATATTATAATGAGTTATTGACAAGTCATAATCAGAGACTTTTATATTAAAACTTTCTGATGTATCAAGTAAACAAATTTAATCAAAGTATAGAAATTTTGCAAAACACGATAAACTTTATCTAATGACTATATAAAATCTTACATACATTAAACACATTCTCCTGAAATACTCAGGAAATATTTACAAAATTTATACGTCTACTGAGCCAAAAGATGTACCTTGGTAACTTTGGATATTGTAATCATTCAGAGTTTATTCTTAAAATCAGTTAAGGTAGAAATGAATTACAAATTATCAGAACTTGGGAATTTCTAAAATGTTTATAAATAACCATTATTATAAAAAACCAATTGGCCAAGGAGGATATCAAAATGTAAATAAGAAATGTAGAGCTGCAGATAAGATTGTGTTTGACTTAAATGCTTACACTTTTTTAAAAATGAAAATTAATGAGCTACATATTTGAATTAAGAAGTTAGAATAAAAATTGAATAAAATTTCAAAAGATGAATGAAGAAAATTATAATGTTAATGTGCATGGATTTGAAATAAAAAACCAAGATATACTGGAAAGTATTAATAAGCCCCAAAGCTGGTTCTTTTAAAAGACTAATGAAATAAACAAAACTGGAAAATTGATCAAAAACCATAAATTTAACACTGGTAAGATACTTGATGATAGACATGGTATAGAATCCTATAAAATCCTAAAAAAATCAGAAGAGAGTTATATGAAAAATGTTATGACAATACAGTTAGAAATGTATGTAAAATGGACTTTGACTAGAAACACACGACTTATCAAAATTAAAGAAAGAAATAGAAAACAAAAATGCACCATTTATCATTAAAAAATTTCATCAGTATTTTAGAAAATTTCCACAAATCCTAAAAAATTATGCTAGGCTATTACCATATATACAAAGAAGAAATCATCTCAGTCTTAAGTGAAGTGTTTCATAGTGAAAGTGAAAATTCTCCATATTTTATTTTATGAGATTGGTATAAGCTCCATACTCAAATCAGTTAGGTACAAAATGAGAAGAGAAAGGTAGTGACTGGCTCATTTTAAACATGACACACAATTCTACTTAAAGTTTTGGCAAATGAAATAATATTCTATATAAATATACATTATATACCACATACACATATGTATGCAGCATAATTAAGTTGAATTTATCCAAGTAATGAAAGCTAGTCAGTTATCATTACATAATTCACCTCAATAATACAATTATAAAAAAGAAATAATATTTGGTCAGCCTCAAGAGACTCATAAAACATATAATGAAATTTATAATTCATTAATGATATAAGAATCAATATCTTAGCAGACTAGCAATAAAATGGAATTTCCTCAATTTGGAAAAAAATATTTTCCAAAAATTTTGCTAAAATATCACAACAAATTGTGAAACTAAAAAATATTCCCTTTAAATTTAAGAATAATAAAAACAAAACTGTTTTATGGCTTTTATCTGTTAGAATATTTAGGAGACAAAATAATATCAAATAATTTAAAAGTTAAAAATAAAATAAAAAAATAGAATAAATAAAACAGTCATTATTTACAAGTTGTATGGTTATTTGTAATTTAAGAACTCGGAGCAATTAACAGACAAATTATTGGAATTAATAAGAGCGCTCAGGAAGTTTGCTATATAAACAAAATCAATCTCATACGTGAATGCCAGCAACAGGAATGTGATAGATGCCATTACCAATTGCAATAACAACTCTAGGGTACTTAAGAAGAAATTTCACAAAAGATATACATGAACTTAATGGCAAAATTTCTAAAACTTTAAAGATTTTGAGGAAGACCTAAATGATGGAAAGACATGCTGTGGTAATGATAGCAAGATTTAAAGATATAAAGATACAAATCGCTCTCTCTGTTCCTCAATCCTTTCTTCCTTTCCTTCCTTCCTTCCTTCTTCCCTCCTCCCCTCCCTCCCTCCCTTCCTTCCTTCCTTCCTTCCTTCCTTCCTTCTTCCTTCTTCCTTTTCCTTTTTTTCTTTTCTTTTCTTTCTTTTCTTTTCTTTTCTTTTCTTCTTTTCTTTTTTCTTTCTCTTTCTTCTCCTCCTGGTATTCCAATTACCTTTTGTTTTTCCTTTCTTTCCATTTTAATGACATATCTTAAAGTTCACTGATTTTTTCCTTGGCCATGTCCAGTCTACTGATGAGCCTATAAAAGACATGCCATTTGTGTTACAATGGTTTTGATTTTTATTATTTCCTTTGATTCTCTCAGTGAGTCCCTCTCTCTACTTATATTTCCAACCTATTCTTGCATGTTGTCTATTGTTTTCCATTGGAGCCCTTAACATATTAATCAGTTATTTTAGATTTCTAGTCTGGTAAGGAGGGAAAACTAGCTGTTTCCGAGGGAATGGGGCATTTCTTCGGGCACTCACGGTAAAGGAGAGTTTGAAAGTTTGGTGTTCTTAAGTTTATCTACCCTTCTTATCTCAAGTCAGACTCTCATTTCTTCCCTATCAAGGGTAGACTTTTCTGTAAGAGATTTATTGAGGCAATAAATTTACCTTTCTCTCAAATTTTGCTGCTCTTACAATTAGGTCCGAAACCTGTTGGCCCTTCACCACAGCAGATGAGAGTCTTTTAAACCCTGCCAAGGAGGCATTCTGATTTTCATACTGGATATCAAGTTGGAAATTAATTGATCTGAGCTTGCCATTTTTCTTTTCATTGCATAAATCACATGTCACAACAACCAAATAATTTCACAGTCCTGATATCTTTTTCCCCAGTACTTCTCAAGTGCCAGAAAAGTTGCAATGCAAAAGCCAATGCAGCCCCACCCACCTGTATCATATCTAATTCATTACAGGAGAAAGTCATTATGTGAGGGATTATCATCTTACCTGCTGCAAGTGATAGGGCTCTTTATTGCTATCTGTATAGTGAGTAATACAAAATTACACTGCTATTCATAGAGTCTGTTTCCTAGATCACTTGTTACTAACTCTCTTAGGTCCCAGAAATAGACTTTAAGATGAGGATCCTAATACAAGTTGATCTATGGAAGGAACACAGAAGCTAGTTGACTTGTATTTGCATATATTCTGTCAGTCTTTTCTGAAATAGCTGACATACTATTTAATATAACAAAAAAATATATTAAATAATGGCATCTTTATGTGTACATAATAGTACATAAAGATGTACTATTGTTTTTGGATGCCTAGTAAGCCACTTTCCTTTCTCTTTTTGGTAATACTATACCTATTCCTTTGCAGAACCACCTTCCCAAACACAGATATTAAATAAACATGTAATCCAGACCTGTCCACATGTATTATTACTCTCATCACGCTGATCATAATGACTGGGTCATGGGTGGCCATGAAACACAGCGTTAATCCAACTCCTTCAGAGCACTTACGAAAGAAAAGAGGCTTTACCTGTTATTGACTCCACGGAGCTATAATCTGGACATCTATATTCATGCCATATTAAGAAAAAAATGTGGCAAAACATAGAAAAAATAAAAACTGAGAGTTGGAGAGAAGGTGAGTCTGTATATCAATTGTACCCTGAATTAAGTCCTATGTCACTGACTCATAAACAAGTGAAGCAGAACATTCTATTTTTTTAAAGCTCATTTGCATTGGCTTGCATTATTTAAAGGTACAAGGATGAGATTATTACTCTTAATAAGATGAAGATGTTAATGTAATAAATTATAAATGAAAAAATGTAACAAAATTCAGAAGAAAATTGATGATATACTTAAAATGATTAAAGAAAATGGCTATTAACCTAGTATTATAAAGCTAGCAAAAATGTCCTCGGAAAATAAGGATGAAACTGAATGTTTTCAGAAAAACAAAAATTGAGAAAATTAGCAATGAGCAGACTTGTATTAGAAGAAATTCTTAAGAGAGTTGTTGAGAAAAAAGAAAATGATCCTGGACATAAAGAGAGGAATACAGAAATGAATAAAGAACAGAATAAATGGTGAATATGTAGATAAATCTCAATGAATGTTGACTGTGCAGAATAATAATAAAAAATCTTTGATGACTCAAAATTAAATTAAAGTACACATCAAAAATAGTGCAAACATAGGAGTAGGCTAGAGTTTTTGAAGTGTTTTAAAATCTTTGAATGTCTGAGAGATAATAAAAGTACTAATTTATATTAGGAGCAAATAAGTCAAGATTTCATGTTATAATCTTTTGAAAAACCACTAAAGAATAATTTAAAATGTACAAATGACAAGCTCACAGAGAAGATTCAGTAATAAGATTTTATTTGATTAGTATTCCAAAAGAAATCTAGACAAGAGAGAAAAAGAAACATAGACTAGATTGATAAAATAGAAAGACAATCTTGTGTTGGGTCCCAATCTTCTTGGAAGCATCCCAGGTGTAATTTGAAACCTGCTCCCATGCAGGTAGGGCAGATCTTCCAGACTGGCAGGTGGCGGGTATAATAAGCAAAGAAACCTACTTATGAGGCTTGCTTGGGGCTCCCTCAAGACAAATAGTTTTCTGCACCCACCCACCAAATCTTAAAAGTGATAGAGAGACCTTAACTGGGGTGGGTGACATGCCAGCACAGACAGTGTGAACACATTTCTAGCTTAAGGCTGTATCCTTGGATCAGCGTCGGGGAGCAGGAAGGCAAGTGAGGGTATGCTCCAGTTCCAAAGCAGAGGGGCATGGGTAAGAGTCTCCTGTAGCTAAGATCCACATCCAGGTCAAACTGGTTGTCCTGTCCTCTTAATGACCTTCCCCAACATATAATATATTTAATTTTATTTAATATTATTATATTTAATATTATTAAATATAATGAACTAAATGCTCCAAAAGGTAAAAAGTTCACATACCTATTGAGAAATACAAAGGCAATTATGTATATAGCCTATAAGAATCACACCTTAAAATAATGAAATAGAAAAATTTAGTAAAAAAATTATATTAAACATCAAGCAAACACTATACCACATAAACCCCCACCATCTGCCCAGGCCCCATAAAAGATGTGGTTATATAATGTCAGATAAAATTGACCTTAACTCCAAAAGTGTTATTAAAAGTGTGTTCTAATAATATATAACTTGCAGTCTGTAAATTATGGACTTTCTCCTGTATTTTCAAATAAAGTTTTATTAAAACACAGATACATTGACTTATTTTAATGTATTGTCTATGGCAGTTTTATGCTAGATGACCAATTTGAGTAATTGCAATACAGACTGTATGCTCTACAAACTGTGAATATTTACTCTCTTACCCAATCAGAAAAAAGTTTGTAACCTTTAATACAGACTCAAAATAAATAAATTATAAATGTTAAGATTTAAACAGAAAAATAGATAAATCCATCAATGTTTTGTGTAATTTTAATGTATCATAATTATTTTAAAAATCACTAAGTATAAACAAATTTCATACAAGCAAATTATAAAATAGAATATATATGTAAATATATATCTAGAACACAACACTCAAAACATATAGAATTTTTAAGTGGACATGTAATACTAAATTTTGTTATATTTTTGCTTATAGATTGTCTTAACTAATATTGAAGGATTGAAACAATTTGGCATAAGTTCTAATCACAATTAAATTGAGCTAACAAAGATAAAGTAATTATAAAATCTTTAAGTGTTTGGAAATTAAACAATATACTATGGATCAAAGAAGTCACAAAGAAAATAGTAAAATATTATGTATTAAATAATAATGTAAATATTATATATCAAAAGTTGTTGGATTGAGCTCAATCCGAACACTTCCTGGACTTCTCTTGGGACAAGAAATAGTTTATGTTCCCACCAGCCTGAACAGAAAGTCTTCGTTAATGTAGGAATTTGGGAAACAACATTAAAAGGGTATTGAGTCTCATTTAGCCTTAGACTAAATTCTGCTATAGGTCTATCATAAGGAAGTTTGAAGGCAAGTCACAAAAGGATCAAATTGATTCTAAGTAACTTAGCTGCATGTAACTTAGCTGCATGCAAATTCAAAAGAAAACAACAAAACTTAACATTCAACAATGTAAAAATCAGAATGAATGGGATCCCATTTAAAAATCATCAGAGTTGCAAAGAAATTGGAAAATAACATCCATAACAAGGAAACCATTAGTCAGCAGAAAGTGACTCATAAAAAATAGAGATCATTTGTACATAGGGCCAAAATTAGAAATAATGATGACAACACCAAATGATGGTGAAAATGTAGAGAAATTGGATCATTGGTATATTGCTGGTGGGAATATAATATGGTACAGCCCATCTGGAAAAGAGTTTGGAAGTGTGTCAAATTAAAAATACAATTACCATTCAACCCAGCAATTGCATTCTTGGGCCTTTATCCCTGAGAAATTAAAATGTATGTACACAAGTGTTCATAGCAATTACATAAATAATAATAGCAATAAAATAATGCCAAAAGTCTACATAAGGTAAAAAAACAATTAAGATTTGTTATTATACCTGTTAAATGTATTTGAGTTATTATCCAAATCAAATTTAGAATAAATTTTATAGTATAAATGTCCAAATGCTCCAAGCTTTCTGAAACATATTCATTAATACCACTGAACAAAAAAATTTAATAGATTAAACTCCACCTCTTTTAATGATTTAGTTCAAAACTGATATTTTTCATAGAACGCCAATACGAGAAGTACATCTTTATAGTCTTACATGATACTCAACATAGTTAACCACCCAAGAGCATGACACCAAACAATCAGAATGATGCAAGGTCCTGGAGGCATCTGGAGCTTGGTTAGGGGGTAAGCCTCAGATAGGAAGACCTAGTGGAATTAAAGTGAGGCATATGGTCATTAGGATGTTGAGAGCAGTGATGAATGGGATGCTTAGGTTGTGGAAGAGGTTGTGTCCTGGTTAACAGCTATTAACCACCATGAACATTTTTTTAATATTAGTCCAGCGGGTATGGCCATACGTGTTTGTATGAGATGAATATTAGCCACACAGTAAACCCATCTCCTCTACCCTGATTATAGAAAAGGTAGTTATGTAAATGTTGCACTGATACATTTTAGTTATGCAGAAAATCTAAAAGATAAGAAAGGAAAGCTTTTATTTATATCAGTGTCACATAAAGCCAGAATTAGAGGAACTCTAGAAAACTTTATCTAGCATCATATTTTTATAGTTGAGAAAATGCTGACCTTGAAAGCATCTCCCCAAGACATTTAGTTTGGCAGCAGAACTACTAGACTCCATATCTTCAGACATATTGATTAACCCTATTTCTATGATAACAAATTATAATGAATATTATTCCTCTTATCAGTGACTGATGCCTTATGAAAACAATATTAGTTGTGGAGAACACTACTCTACTATTAAGGTATTTGTATTTGTAACTTCTATAGAAATATTGTTCTGGAATGCTAAATATTCTTTTACAAAAACACAAGGGGAGGCTTAATAGCTTTCTTCAGGCTTTAGATGCTGAAAAATTATTTATTACTAGATACATGCCAAGTCTTCTACCACAGAAGCCAATAAAAACTAGAGGAAAATATTCTTGATTAAGATAAAAATTCTCATTCCTCCCTTTCCGCATTTTGCCAAAAACACATAATTTTTCTTTTTTTATTGACATGGAATTTTGTATAACCCTTGACAAAACACATTTTCTTCTATTCAATTGTAATCATTAAAGATCAAAATGTACAAACAGTATTCTTACACAGTACGTATTTTCATTTGAGATGGTGGTCATTATCCCCCTGAAATTATAATATTATACATAATTAACATCCTCTGATCTTAAAATGTAGCCATCATATAAGGCCAAATTATGAGAATTTTCTTCTTCATTGTTTGTCCCTTTTGCATTCTGGCAAATGATGTAAACAAGAGGATATTAAGTAATCTTATAATTTAAATGTAATTTAATGAATATTACTTTATGACTAACTCTTTTACAAATGACATTTACTGATGCAAGCTGCCTCATCAGATAAGTTATCTGTTCTGTAACCAAAGCAATGAACTATAGTGCTGGAAACATTTATAAGTGTCAAGGCATCCATTTTCTTCAGACACAAGGCAAAACATCAAAGCAATAATATGTTTTCATTATAGCCTTCCCTATCATTAAATCACTTGATTCTCATTTTTTATAATTTAAAAATACTGATTATTCAAAATGTGCTCTAAGTCCCAAACATTTAAGGACTGAAGTAAGAGTAGCCATGAGTATGATTTGGGAGAAACATATTCTATTGGGACATTTCTGAAATTTGTCAGGATTTAATACACATTTTTATAGGAAATTGCCTTTTTTCTTTTTGAAACAAGACCAGCCTTGAGCATAGGCAGAAGCATTCATTATTTCAACTTCACAGATTAAAGAATTCAAAGGAATAGATTGAAACTTCAGTTTCTATTATCTACTTACAATTTGATCTTTTAAAATTCTCATTTGTCAAGAGTATTTATACCAATTTTTTTTGCATTTAAGGAATTAGTAATGAAGTAAAGTCAGGGTATATCTGTGAAGTTAAGTCATGAAGAAGATGGGAATAGAATAATAAGCGTCTATACAAAATCATTTTTAGAAAAAATGATTTAGAATATATGTCTTAGACACAGTGAAGAGAGCCCACTAAAAAGAGGAGATGAAAATGCAAATCAGACATAGCTGAGTGACCAAAGTGTTAATACTGTGAAGAAGGACAAGTTATTGCAGCAGAGAGATCGTTGGTGCCACATCCAGATCATGTCGCACCAGCTCTGTTCACTGTCCCTTAGATTCTGCATTTTTTGCCACTAATGCTTCCCACCTGTGACTTTCATAAGATGACCTTTGGTTATTGGAACTGAAAATGGACTACTGAAAAAGAAGCATATTTTTTGGCTCTAGAAGAGACACATTTCGAGGTATAATTTCATTCTCTCCCAGAAGACCACATGAGGCTGCGACTGCATCTGCCATCATCCTTTTGCTTAGCATCTTTCTTTCTTCTGTTCTGCTTTCTCCAGACCCTTTCTGGTTTCTCCTGAGAGCACTTTAAGAAGTTCCGTGCACACATTCTTTATCTCAGGGTCTAATTCTGAAAAACCCAAATTAAGGCAGGTACATTTTATCTTTTGATGCCAAATTGAAACAAAAGAGAGACGGTAAAGATGCAGAGTGCTTTGTGTTTGAAGGGACAAAAACTCTATCGTGTGCACTAAGAGTGATCTCAATTTTATTAAGACATATAGGAAAAAAATCCATTAAGTTATAGTGAAAGATGGCTTGTAGACAGCACCTTTCAACCATTAGTTAAAAGATTTCAAGACCACTGTGAGAACCCAGTGGGGAGTTTGGGATTCTTAATAAGGATTGGGAGGTTTGAGGCAAGAAGGCAAAGTGGTGTGAAAAAAAGGAGTAATTCAGAGAATGGGAGGAGCAGAGGGCAGGCCTTCGTGCTGTGTGGGGTGGGGTGGGGACTATAGAACTTACCATAAATCAGATGAAACCAGCTGGAAGGTAGAACATGCAGTGACGGTGCATGGGAATGCAGAAACCGAGTGTGGAAGTGCCCAATACATATTTATTCTAAAGTTTGTTTTCTTAAAACTGGATTTGACTTTCCCCCTACAGTATGACTATTTACACTTAAGTAGAAAACACTAATTTTTTTTTACCTCACAGCAAAAGAATTAAGATTAATTCACAAGATATCTTATGCCTTACGCATACATGGCCAACAACAAATCAAAATGCATTTTTCCTTTTATTCAACCTTCAACAATATCCATAATTTGGTAAATTTGCTTGTTCTGTTTTTGCCATCCGCATTCATGAAAAGATGCTCATCCCTATATGAAAGCACTGCATCCAGCCTCACTGAGGGAGATAGCCCTGACGGTGTATCCATATGATGGATTCTAAATACATCCAGCAGGGTTGGCACTTCATGGAGTATTCTTCAGTACCTCAAATCACAAAGCATCTGTAATTTTAAAACTATTTTCCAGCAGTATTCTAAGCACCTAGCGGCCCTCTCAGAAAATGTGCACATGAAAAGGCACAAAATAAGGTTGGAGTGAAATGGAAAGAAATAGAATTAGGGAGAATAAACCTCAACCATCACGTTCTCTCTCTCTCTCTCTCTCTCTCCCTCTTTCTTCTCTTTATGCCAAACATCCATGAACAGACTGTACTTTACTTTGTGAATAATAGTCCCTGATCCCTTAGTCCTAAAGTATTTCTCAACTAGTACAGTCACTGATTTTGAACAGATCGTACCAAATACTTTCCCTTTTCTTTTCCATAAAGCTATCAAGCTTTCATTCACAGGATTTTGGCTATTTCATTTGTAAAGCAGATTACAAAAGAAATGTACTATCAAAAATTATCAGTTTCTATTCAACTCCTTTATAATCAGAATCTGGCATTTGAACACTCAATGCAAGATATTACTGAGAGTGGCAGGTTTTCCATCTTTTATCACAGAAAAGCCCTTTATTTGAGTTATGTGGCACAGAACAAGAGTCTCCAAGTGATAGACAGTGTCAATATATCCTATATCTTACCATTAGTTCTATAAAATTTAGATAATATACTATAGGGAAAAAAGCATTCAACTTAAATGAATAAACTCAAAACGGGAGGCTAAATTCTGCCATTCCTTGGCCCTGGACAAATTACTTAAATACTTAAGCTTCTATTCTTACCTGTAAAATGTGTTTTTTGTTTATGTGAAAAAAGATTGACTATTTTACTTAACTTGAAGATTTTTTATAAAAATAAATTGAAATAAAATAAAACTATAAGCTTAACATTATCCACAAATAAATGATTGTTACTATACTCCAATAAGGGCAGAGGCTTTTATATTTTTTAATCTGAGAAGTAATAATAATTATTTTTATCATTTACCTGTTACCATATGTCACCTTCATCTTCATGTTGAGATTGATAACCACACTTTCACTTCATATCTCCCATAAATCAAAAACATAGGGAAATTTGGTCACCTACCCAGGGCTGCTAGACTCCAAATTTACTCTGTGAATTCCATTTAAGAGTAAGTAGCCATACTTTGGGAGAGAAATCAAGTCTAATTTTAAAAAGAAACCCTGGGATAAGCTCTTATTAGAAATTTCTATTTTATATTTCTGCAGGACTCTGAGAGAGACTGAACATTCTCTGTCCAAAACTCCAACGCATTTTTTTTGTTGTTTCACAAGAAAGAGAGCTGGAAATTTACAATGGTTGCTGGCACACACACACACAAAAATACTGTGAACTCATTATTTCAGTAACACAGAAAGTTATTTTATACATGGAATCAGTGAACTAATTTAAAAATATTAGGATCTGAAAATTATTTCTGCTCTTTTTTGCCCAGAAATAAATGTCATATCAACTTTATTACATGGGGTACCTATTTGAATATATCACCAGGATTGCATGTAGGGTATAAAGCACACTACAGTCCTTTCTGTTTGAAGAACAATTTCCCTTAATATCTACTTAAAAAAAAAATCCTCTGAGGACTTTGCAACTCAAAAGATAAAGTAATCAACTTAGAGACCAACTGTCTAACTTGGAAACATTTAATGCAATCCATATTTCTAGATGTTTTTTGCACATTTATTTTTGATTTCATCATTCTCAGTCTCATAAAGCGCTAAAATATTAAGTATCATTATGGAAATGTGATGTCAATAATAATGTGAAGCTTGATTAGCACGAGTATCTAAAAATATTTCATTTCTCTATTGCTGATGGTAACTTGGAAATTGTAATGCCCAGAAAACTCTTATTTTCCATATATTAACTACACACTCTAGTTGGAGGAAAGCAACTAATGAGAAGATAAATCTTAAGAGACTCAATTTGAAGAATAGCCTCATTATCTACATACTTCATGCTAGTTGATAGTCTAAGGCTTCCTTCAATAGCTTTTGATAATAAAATTGGAGAGAGAACACATTTTGAGGTGCAATATGAAATGTAAGAAAATAGCATTAGAAAAATTAGTCCTGTCACAATTATTAGGAAGATATTTTTGTATAATTTAATCAGAGCTATTTGATTTATGATATACTAAATGCAGTGAAGTTTTCTTTGAAATGGATTATAAATAAAGTTAGCACACTGCTTCAAAATTACAGTCACATTTATGCATTTTCCCTTGCAATCTGAAAAGAATGTGAGATCTCTTACAAAACGAAAGATCAGCAGAAAGATCACCATGATCAGAAACTGTATTGCTCTTTTTTAGCACGGTATCTTGTAGATAATAGGTACTCAATAAATGTTGGTTTTTAATGATTGGATGATGAAATGAATGAACCAATGAATCCATCAACACTTGGTTTTTTAAATACTTCTTCTGCATCAGGTCATATATTTCTTATATTCATACTAAATTTGGCATGTTAACTATCAAATTCCTTTAAGAACTAAGAAAATTAAGAATTTGAAAAGAGTAATGACACCAAGTATTACTGAAAGGGCTTCCAAATTTGAAGCAAAAGTATTTATCAGACCTGGAAGCTATAGAATGCTAGTAATAAAAAAGAGAAAGAAATGAAAGTAACCCAAGCAAAGATATAGTGCTGCTATCTGGATTACAATATTTTACTCTTCACTGAGAAAGCAATCTTTTATAGACTTCGTTGGAGAGCCACATTTCCTCCAATCACTATTAAACTCATTTCCATCAAATGGAACTACTTATTACAAATGAATTAATGTTGCTTTGGGAAAGTTTACTTCCTATGTTAATTTTGATTAAGGAATTGTAGTATTTTTATTAGGTTAATATAGATTTTTCATTAATTAGATCAGTAGCCTCATGTCACTAGATATCTACACGTCCTGCAGAATAGATGAAACCTTATATATCTAAAGAACTAATTTCAAGCAGTTAAAAATTAATGATATATTATGTACAGTAAAAGGAACCTTAAAAATCATAGTTACTAGCCCTCTTACTTTTAAAAAAACCACACCCCCTGAGAAATTAAACAATTTGTTTAAAGTGACTGACTAGGTTGCAATAGATCTGGGAATTGGTCCTCTGACCTGAATACAAGCTCTTGTTTTGTAGCTTGTCCACACATTATTGTTATGCAAATTGATCAACTCGATTTGCATCAATTTTTTTCTCATACATCACAATTATCTCTACTATGGAAAGTTCCTGAATTTTTAAAATAGCTCCCCATTTAAATCATGTTATCACAGTAAAAGAGTCCACATACTTTTTCCTATCTTCTTTTCACCAAATAGCATGGAAGAATCATCACATATGACTATGGGTAGAGATAGTATTGTTAAAAACAAATGTAAACTAAAAACAAGTGTGTGTTTTAAAAACATTTTGCAACTTCAACTTGCAAAACATTGTCTTGGTTCTTAAAAAGCTGCTTTCAGCAAATAACAGTTTAAATTTAGTTGTATAGCCTTGTGATTCCTGTCGTCAAGTTACTTCCCTTGCATTGGCCATTTTGTGGTTTTCATTCTGGATACTGGTATTTCCTCCATGTTCTGTTGGCCTCAAAGGCTAGATTTAATTTTCTTTCTAATTCTGTAGTAGTTATAAACATATATTTTGGAGACACATGCATAAGTTAAAATCTCATCTTTGATACGAACTAGCTGTGAAAAAGTAAGAAAAAAAAATCACTGAAATTTTTTGTTTCCCATCTGATAAATGTAAATAATATTAGTGCTTACCTCTTGAGGTGGTTGTCAGCATTATATGAATTATTTTATTTTTTAAAATAGCAGATTGTATAGTATTTAAGAACTCTTTAATAAATGTTAAGTATTAATGTCATTATTATACAAACATCTAAGAATATGAAAAATATCAAATGTGACTTCTCCCTAACAAAATCACGATGTATGTGACAATATAATAAAGCCATTTTTCTTACATCCCTTGTAAATATACATGTAAAAATAAATAACACTGAAAACAATCTTCAATCAAAATCATTGTTAAATACTGCCTCTAAAAAATGATTATAAGACGTCTTCTGAAAGTAAAATTATTTAAAATGTCTCCCTAAATTAGATTCAAAATAAAAATGCAATGATTAATAATATTCATAAAGGTGACAAAGTTTCATTTCAACTAGAAAACTTGACACTTCATTATTCTACAGTAATGCAGTCAAATTATTTTCCTTAATAGGGGAAATATACAGGCTAGAGGAGTGACAAATGAATGCTTTTTTAATGCGAGTAGTTCAGAAACTTTAATTTGCATGGCGAAATAAAAACTGTGTATGATTCAGAGTAGTAACTCAGAAGAACTTGAAGATAATTTTTATATGTTTTACCAAATAAAAAAAGCGCTGTTCTTTGCAAGAATCACTACTGATTTATCATACCTGCAACTCAAATGCATAATCAAAATATTCCTTACTTACTTATTCAATACACTATTCCTACTTGAATGTTTTAATACAACACCTTCTAATTTGTACATAAAGACCCTCTGTTCAGGACTGGGAGGAAGCTTGGCAATGAGTTCAGTGGTGAGAGATCTCTGTGAGTCTTTATCTCCTTGGTGTCTTGGCCATCTAACACCAATACAGAGAAGTTGAGCTAACTGCCTCTTCTACTAAGGAAGGGACATTGACTGGGACCTGAGGGGTGAGAAGGCTGGCTGTCTCTGGAGCCTTTCTCTTTAAACCCTGACTGCTGCTCTGGATATCTGCAGCTCTACTGGCTTCTCTTTCAGCAAGCAAATCAATTTTCTTCTGCCTTGAATTCTCTGCACACTAGGTCCATAAGACAAGAAGGAATATGACTTATTTCAAGCTTGGCATTCAGATGCTACTTTTCTATCTAGCCCTGATGCTTTTTAAAAATTTTTCATTAATGTTTCCTACAAGTAGCTTGGAACATTGTCATTTAATTATTCAATATGGTGGAATAGCTCAGGTTAAGATGCAATTAAAAAAATATATCTTTGATTCAGTGCATTAAATGTCTATCAAATCAACTTGAAAATTGAGATAGCCTTATACCTTATAAAGGGAAAATTTGCTAAATTTCAATCTAAAATATCATATACATTACTTGAGTCTTTTGCTATCCAGAAAAATGATAGTGACATTAGAGTGGAGATATCATTCACTGTTATACTCTATTGATGTCACACTGTTAGGGTACTTGAGCAAAGAGAATTTGATTTTTAACAACCTTTTTCTGGTACTATTTTCTTTTAGTCATTAGACAACTTGTCAAACTAAGAAGCAGTAAAGCTATAACCAACAATAATAAACAATCGATCAGACATGATATTTTCTGGACTAAGCCAGGCTATTTCCTATAAACCCATTGTTGATCCAATGTTGATTTTGGGAGAAATGGGCAAACATAAGCCAGAGGCTAATTGGGGAACTAGGAGAGTCATCGTTGAGCTGGCTAAATAAATACTCTGCTAATTAAAGAAACACTGTGGTGATGGACATAATTTGCAGGGGTTAGAGAAATTTATACAAGGTGGGGTGATTTTCAATGGATGAATTTAAGTGGTTGGATGCCACATAGACCCTTCTGTAAAATTCCTTGCAGAAGGATTTCAGTGTAGAAATTTTACTTCATTTGTTCTCTTGGCTCTCAGCTTCAGTTCTACCCTTGTATAAAAAAAGTATAATTAATTTTAGGATTTCATAATTTTGCCTTTTCTGTTCAATAATAAGGGTGACTATATTTCTGCTTTCTGATATTTTAACTATTCAAGAAATGACAGAGAGATTCTTATAACTCTAGGATATGATGCCAAGTAGGTTTAAGAGGGGACTGGGGACAACTGCAAGGGAAAAGAAAGGCAATATCTATGTTATTTTTCTCATTTTGTATCTTAATCAAAGTCTATATTAGTGAGTTAAAAAGTACTAGATGTCTGAATACAGTTCAAATGAAATGGCATTGAAGAAGGTGTAAACAAATTAGTCAATTAGCAATATTTCCACATCCATCTGAAAAGAAAAATGAAACTAACACTGTTTATTCCAGAGTCAAGACAAGAAAGCATTTGTCTATGTAAGTTCAGATTTAAATATTAACAAATGATTCCCTGTCAAAAAATATCTCTGATTACCATCTGGTACACTTAAATGAACCTCCCATCATAGAGTCAGCATCTGAGATTAAAGTACTACTTACAGAAAGCTTAATTTAATACACAAAAAGGGTGTTTATTAGAGCAGAAATGCTGTCTGACTTGGCATCTCCCAGTCTTTGTGTTGCAATGCATTTCTATGCCATGATCAGTTTTTGTTAAGTTTATTGGGGGTAACATTGGTTAATACAATTATATAATTTTCAGATGTACATCATCATTTGATATCTGTATATTCTATTGTGTGTTTACCACCCAAAGTCCAGTTTCCTTCAGCTACCATATATTTGATCCCCTTTACCCACTTCACCCTCCCCTATCCCTCTATATTTGACCCCCTTTACCCTGTCTGATACCTCTGAGCCTCCTCCCACCTAATTACTAACTAATTTTACTCTATAGTCCTCTGGTAACCACTAGTCTATAGTCCATGTCCATGAATCTCTGTTTGTTTATCCTGCTCATTTGTTGCTTTTAGGTTTATATCCCACATATAAGTGATATCATGTGATTTTCAACTTTTTCTGCATGATCAGTTTTTAGACACAGTAGAAGTCCTAAAATTTAGAAATGATTTCCAAGTGTGTTTTTTTTTAGGAGGAGATTTCTGCTTCCTGACATGATAGAATAACAGAAATTAGATTACTTTCCTGCTATTTAAAAAAAGAAACAAACAAACAAACAAAAACTGGGCAAAACATATGAAATGATATTTGTTGATATCGGGAGACAGGCATTGCAGAACTGTGATCCTTGAAAGAATGAAAAAAAAAGTAGGTGAACTTTATTATAGCCTCTGGTTTTATTCCTGGAAGCACACTGTGCAAAATGGGGCAGGGAAGGGGGGTCCCAGGCAGCGTAGGACAGTCTTATTGAGTCCAGGAGACAGAAATTGGGGTTAGTGACAAGTTCTGCACAGGGTTCTTTGATGAGTTTTGAATCTTTACTAAATACAGAAGTGTGCATATATAGGTTCACACTCAGTGAACTTAAGAGTGAGTCTTGAATTTTGCTGAATACAAAGTTACTTATGCATAGATTGAATTGCAACAAGGTCTGGGAAGAAGAGCTACTGGGAAGCTGTGAGTTGACTAGATCTCAGAGCTGACTTGATGCTGAGTTCTAACTAGCCTCTATGGAGAGTCTCATCAGACACACGGTGAATTCAGTAAAGATGCCAGAATGACAGGCTGTAATCGTGGGGCTACATCATCCCTAGAGTAAAACTGTCTTAACACCCACTCAGGGATGATCACAGTCCCTGACAGAATCAAGCAGAACCACATCATTTAACTGACTACCAAAATAAAGCCTCCTTCCACTCATTTAAAAAGAAAACAAAATCCATATGTTCGACAATAAATTAAGATACTAAAATAAAAATATTTAGTATCCATGAAAATTGACTAGCTGTAAAAATCACAAAGGAAAATATGTAGCCCATAATCATGAGAAAAATCAGTCAAGGGAAAAAAGTTGCTTTACATGGAAATCAAACTAACAAATACCAAGAAGGAAAAACAGAAACTTTTCTAATTAAGCAAATGTCCAGTTCCTTTCACCCCTGGAGACAACAACTGTCTTTCTCTAGATTTCAGATTGGTTGTTTGCCCTGCAACTGTAGGTTTCTGATGGGCTTAAGAAAAGTTGTGAATTGGCATTTTTTCCAGACTTTTGTAAATATGGAAGCAATGCTTTCTAGTGCTCCACAGCTCCAAGTTAAATGAAATCTCCGTTGTTGTTTTTTTAATAATTAAACTTTATAATATACTTTTATATTTTACAAATTTCTTTCTTTTTTAACGAAGTTGTCTAACCATTTCTTGGTTTACTGTTTAATTTAGGGTGAAATGATATCTTTAAATTATTAAACATATCCCTCAATGAATATAACATTTTAGTTATTCAGTCTTTTATTTTTGTTCTTCAGTAAGGTTTTTCAGTTTTGTTTTTATATTACATGTATTTCCTGTTAGATATATACTTTATACCAAGGAACACCTTTTTTTGCTATTTCAAATATGAATTTAATTTTATTGCATTTTCTAATTGGTCATTACTCCCTATAAAATATTTAATCTTTATTTGTAATTTGATCTCCCTCTGCTTTGATAAACTCTATTAATCTGGCAATTGATTCTCTTAAATTTTCTAGGTTGACAATCATATTTCCATAAATAAGTACAGTATACCATTGTACTTCCAATCTTAAAATTTACTCTTTTTTTTTCCATGTATTTTTACATTGATTAACATCTCCAATATAATCACTAATGTTTGTATTGGTTTAGGAATAATTGCATTATTTCTACTTTAATGCAAAGGCTTCAATTTTAATATCAAGTATAATATTTACCATAGGTGTCTGATAGCCAAACTTTATTATTTAAGAGAATTTCTTTGTTTCTAGTTTTTAAAATCATGAACAAATGTTACCTTTTATAAAATACCTCTCACCTTCCTTTGAGAAAAACTTATGACATTCCTCTTTTACATTAAAATTTTACACTGTAAAAATTTCTAACGTTGAACAATTTTTGCAAGCAGGATAATCTTGGTTGGTCATGAGCTTTTAGTGCATGGTGGTCTGTGCTATCCATGTTCTGTTTGGTAGTTTAGTAAACAAAAGTCATAAACAAAGTTGTATTCTGTACTCTGCAATGGTTTCCTAAGATGAGAGCTTTCTGTACTCTACTCTCTATAAGCATGTCCCTTCTGCAGCCATCACAACTAAATCAGTTAGAATGAAGATGGAGCTCTAGATTCTGCAGATTCGTGGCAAAACTCTCATGCCATCATATATCCATTCTCTCCCACCTCAACTTAAAGAGCCTCACTACCACAACCCGCCTCCACGATCATTAGCATTGGCCCACCATTCTGTTTATTGCTGTTTATAGTGGTAATCAAGAAGCCTATGTCTTCCCGGTCTTCACATACATCTCATTCTCAAATGAGTGTGTATGTCTCTCGCGTGATTCGTCTCCTCACAGCTCTCCGAACCATGCACTTCACCTTCTGAAACTCATCATTAACAATAGAATTCCCTCTGCCTTCATATTCTTCTCTGGATTTTTTTTTTTTTTAAACATCTCATCCTAGATAAAACCTAACCTCTTCCCTCTAATAACAAGGATTCTCCTATAGTTTTCTCAACTAATGGCTGATTTATCTGTTACTAATGTCATGGCACTGGGCCTTGAAAAGAGAATTCAAGAAGCGAGAATAGTCCTTCTTGTTCTTTATTATCACTACCAGACCATTCTCTCTAAAAAAATCCCACTGCTTTGAAGCCCATTCCCACAGTACAACTACAGACCTCTCTATTCTTTCCCCTCACTTTGTGAAGATCTTAGCTTCTGTATACAAGTCCATCAAATATTAGCTCATAGTTCTTGGTAATTTCAGTATCAATTTAGATAATACATTTACTGCCTTAACAACTCTCCATTTCTTGACAATTTCTGCTGTAACAATTTTGTCCTCCATGCATTGTATGTTTCCCACTCCCAAGTTCAAATTATAACCAATAATTGAATTCAATTTATATTAAGCACCCCAGTCTTTTCTGCTTCTAATTTGCTTCTTCTAGGATTCTGACTCAAATGATTTTTAACTTGGTTGAGATTAATGCCATCTTTTTACCGAGCTTCACATCCTTTAAGATTTCACCTTTCATCCTTCTGCTATTTAGACTCCATAGTCTGTAGTTCTAATTTTTTACCTTTTTTTTTTTAAGTCCCTTGGCCCTGCCTTTCTTGATTGAATACACCTAGCATGTTACTATTTCTGATTGAATTACAACTTACTGTTTATTGCAGGGAGAAACAGTTGAAAAAAATGCAAGTACAATGATTGATTCACTTTAAAATTATGAATCTTAACTTCAACTGAGTTCATAAGGCTTTTCAGAAACCAATGCCATTTTAATCTCTCCATTCATTCTCCCTCTCATCTAGATAACTAACTCACAGGCATGTTAAATAACAACCTCACCCACCTCACCCGATTGCCCCCTCCATATACTTTTTATCCCCCTTACCCTGCTTTATTTTCCCCTATAACACTTATTTCTATCTGATATTGTAGTATTTACATTTTCTTCCTTGTTTCCCAGCCTGCAAACTACAATATAAGCTTTGTGATAGCAGGCAGCTTGTCTATTTTGTTTACTATTGAATCCCTACTGTCTGAGATATTATGTGGCATAAAGCATTGGCATCCAACTATATTTGTGATGAATTTAGAGAATGAATTCTTCCATTAATGGCTCATGAAAATATGCCTGTTTATTTAGGACAGGTGTCTTTGGGAGAGAGAGATTTTTTAAATTACAACTGGCAGGATCTAGTAAAGCTGTGTGTACAAGGACAAGGATTGTATGTCATAGCATTCTCTGTATGTATAAGTTCACATTAATGTTTATTTTTTAATATTGACTCAAATTATTAATTGACTGACAGTGTACTCTTGTAAATATTGAGGTATTAATTCCTGGGGTTTGTTTTTCCCTTTAAAGTCCTGAATATCTCAAAGACAATAATATATATCCATTTCTAAACTGTCTTCTATAAAACTTGCTTAAGAAAATAGAAGGTTCCCACCTCCATCCCATTATCTTCCCTTATTTCTCTCCTGCATGAACAATACAGTGTACCCACATGCTTAGTTATGATCCCAGGGAAGGAAATAATCTTAGAGGTAAGTCAGCTTCTGGTACTTTTTTACTTTGGTGGTGAATAATTGTTTGGTCTGGCATAAGCCTGATGAATGAGAGTCATCCAAAAATTGATTTAGACAGTGGATGGCTCCTCCAAGCCTTTTATGAGATTTAATCATCTATTATGTGGGATCAGTTCTGAGGAAATTATCTTACCATCGTAATAACTATGGTTGGATAATCAACAACTTTTGGCCTAGAGGAAGGATGGAGATAAACAGAAGCTGGGAGTCATTTCTTTTATGATCCCTTAAAACAACAGGTGCAATTTAACTGTACCACGAACATCAACGGACAAATTCAAAACATGCTGCAATACTAAGAATTATAGAAACAGCTCTCTTTGGCCAGTTATGCTAGGTTCTCTATTTACAAAAGATTTTTTCTTTTCTGAATTGCCTCCTACAGTGAAACAATTTTCTAACCTAACTATTTGCCTGCGTCTAAGTGAGATTTTGAGAGGCTCAGAAAAATTCCTCCCCTTGAAAATCATTCATTTTCTAATGTCCAGCACAATGGATTAGAGTTTTGTCTATAAATCAGAAAAAATTAATTTGGTTTTCATCATGTGTTGATAAATTAATTTTGTTAACATTAAGTTTAGATAAATATATTAATGAGGGTTGTAATTTCAATTTAACTGGATTTTAATATTGCTTTTGCTACTTATGAACTAAGATCTTGGGTAGTATATTAATCTCCCTATGCTTTTTTAAAATTTTTAAATTTTTTTAGCTTTTTTTTTTTAAAGTTTATTGGGGTTAACATTGGTTAATACAATTATATAATTTTCAGGTGTACATTATCTTTTTACATCTGTATATTCGATTGTGTGTTTACCATCCAAAGTCTAGTTTTCTTCAGCTACCATATATTTAATCTCTTATCCACTTCACCCTCCCTATCCTCTGTATATGACCCCCTTTACCCCATCTACCTCCCTTCTCCTCCCCCACCCCACTACTAACCTCTACTCTATAGTCCTCTGGTAACCTTTAGTCTATAATCCATGTCCATGAGTCTCTGTTTGTTTGTCCTGCTCATTTGTTGTTTTTAGGTTTATATCCCACATATAAGTGACATCATGTGATTTTCAACTTTTCTGTCTGGCTTATTTCACTTTGCATGATTATCTCGAGGTCCATTCATGTTCTAACAGGTGTGACATGATAGGATTCTCCCTGTGCTTTTGTTTTTCTCACATATAAAATGGATTTATAGGAAGGGTGTTTTTAAGATTAACCTAGGTTTGCTTCTTTTTTTGTCTCAAGCAAATTACCTTATTTTTTTTGATCCCCACGCAACCAAATTTGTTCGTATGATAATTAGATCATTTAATTGACAAATACAAAGATTTCTTCTCAGTCTTCACTCTCTTGAGATCTCTTCACCATTTGGCATTTTGATCTTCCTTTAATTAAGGAATTATTTGTCCTTGGCTTCTTTAGTAATATTATCTTCTATTTCTCTTCTGACTTCATGATAACTGTTTTCCCTCACAAAATGCAATTATTCTCAAAATTTCTTTCTGGTCACTTAAAAAATCTTGTATGACACTTATTTTGAGTAATAACTCCAGACATTACCTATTCAATGATGACCCTAAATTTTTACCTCCAGACTTAATCTCCCTCTGGATCAATCAAGATGTACTACAGATTTTAAAGTAATTATATCTCCAAATTTCCAGACAACTTTAGCAGTCTGTCACAAAGTACTTTAAGCTGAAAGATTTTTTATTTTCTAATCAGCATCACTACCACCACCATTATCATCATCATCATCATCATCATCACTGTCATAAATGTAATATAAACCTTTTATTGAACACTCACTATGATCCAGGGATCATTAAACGCTTTGGGAACATTGTCTAATTTAATAATCACAACCACTTTTTTCACAAAATAAGAGAAAGAGTAAAAGTAAGGTTAAACCAATTGTTTACGGTCTAATGGTTGTTAAGTGACAGAGCTGGAATTGTAACCTGACTTTATTTGATACTCGTCTATAATTATAACTGCCACGATCTACTGTTTTCTGTCACTGGACTTCATTTCCAATAACTTCTTTAGAACAACAATTTTATATCTAAAATGTGCATGCAACCTGTCTCATCCTGTTGCTATTGCTCTACTTCAGACTAGACAAATAAATTTGAAACTAATCTTACTTCATATCAAATTTAAATTTTAAAAAACAAAATTATTTTATCTTCCTTAGTTTTCAGGAAGATAATGTATGTATTAATATCAATTTTATTTTATGCATGTGATAGTACCTTAGGAAAACAAAGAAGTGATAATACATTTTGTGAAAAATGGCAAATAAACTTAATCTTTATTTGCTACTATCATGCCAATGGTAAAAATACAGCATAACTATTTTTTTAAAATTAATTTGATCCTATTAGATTAGTAAATTAGGTAAAAATATTTAAATCCAATTGGAATTCAAACATTTGCACACAGGGTGAAGAAAAATATGCAGAGTGTAATCCAGAGTAAACTCTCTTTTATTTTTTTATTACATTATAATTATATTTAAAAAATGTAAGAAGAAAGAATGGTTTATTTGGAGTCTTCCAGAAGTTGTACCATCTTACTGTTTCCTGACTCATGTACTTATGACATCTTTGCTCTTCAAAAATTCTGAGCCTGAAAGATGCTCTTTCTCTTTTCTATTAATTTCTTTCAATAATAGATGCTTTTTATATGTAGAGTTGAGTAGAGAGATGGATAAACATACTTTGCAATATACAGCTAACATTTTTATATTTTATATACTATTTATCTTGAGCAGCTTTTGTTTACTTTGTTTAAATTGTTTCAAATTCCATTTTTGTTTCAGATTTCTACTTCTGGCCATGATGGAGTTACAATCACTGAACATAACCTGCCGATATAAGCAGAAAACTGGAAAACATATATTAAATAACTGCTGTCAGACATTGGACAACCAGAGTACATGCCTGTGATCCTTGAGAAAAGTGAAATACATGGGGTTAGTCAAATGATTGTCCCAGCTTTATATCTTGAAGCAATTTCTGGACCATGGATGCAAGGAGATGGAAGCCAAACAGAGCCTAAGGCTTCTCTGAATAGGATCGTAATAAGAACACTTTGATTTAAAATGAGATTTTATTTTTCATCAAAGTGGCCTTGTTCCTTATGTAACATTTAGAAATTCTGTCTATATTTCACCGGATTTATTGATATAAAATAAAACCGATGACCTTTTCAATGTTCAAATCTATCTTTACTATAAAAATCCAATGTGAGCTTTTTAATTTTGATTTTAATTGTTCTTCAAATGGTATTGCATAAGAGCTACCTCCTTCCCTGCATATAAAGCCTAGATTAGAGAAGCAGCTTTGAGTGACACAGGTATGTATGAACACCCCAGCAGCTCCAGCCTTTGCTACTCAACTTGAGCCAAGCTGAAGAATTCTTCCCTGTCCTATGTCAAAGACCAATTATAATGACAGAGATCACCTACATGGATGCTGCTAGAGGAAAGATTTTTTCCATCCAGTTAATTTCTAGTACCTTGGAATGGTGCATATAAGCTTTGAAATACCTATTTCTACCCAGGCTATAGATATAGCTATACCTTTTATGGAAATAGTGCTGATATCGTCCACATTAAAAATTTCAAAATTGTCCATCAGAATGCAATCTAGTACTTTTTAAAACTACTTTATTACATATTACTGATCTTTAGCGATATTGGCAATCAAAAAGAAAAATCCTCTTACTCTTGGTGGTATATCATTTTTATACTTGAGATATCAATTAATCATATATTAAAACAACAACAACAACAACAACCACCACCACCACCACCACCACCTGTACTGGGTCCACATGTTATTCATAGACAGCATATCTTTCCCATTCAAAGTAATGCTTTTTAAAGCTATCTTATAAGTCATATTTAGAATAACAAGTACTTGTTGAGGGCTGTATTAGTGTCAAACATTGTTCTAAATACTTTATATAAATCAACTTTTAATCCTCACACCAACCTCAATTTGCTGATAAGAAAACTGAGGCACAGAATTATTATCTGATTTGCTCACAAAGCCATCATTTAATACCTGGAAGTCTGGCTCCAAAGTCCAAGTGCTATTATCTAGTCCATAAGCACATTTTTTAATACAGAAATAATCAAGAAACACAAATGTATCTTTAATGTTCCTAATGTTGATTACTAATGCAAATTTTTTGTATTTATCATTATTGCTCACAGGGTTTAAAGGAAAAAGCGGGTGGCATACAATTTGACCAGGCCTGTAATCATACCTATTTATGAACTAGCCATGTTACTAACAGAACCTTTGTATACTGTCAATGTAATGACAATGAAAAAATTGTGTGCCGATTTACGTGCATGTTGAATTCAAAATCCTATAGCGTCCATGCAGAGATGCTATTGACCCTTATCCCAGCAAAAACAGTGAAAGATCAAGAAACTGCATTTACAGTTGTATTTATTTAAAATTGACACTGTTGCAATATCATGATCACTGTACCACACAATAATTTCTCCTTATTTGTATGAAGATTGTTAATTTTTCACAAGGGGAAAATTGTTCATGAAATGCTCATATTACCAGAAAATATGGGTTGAAATTGAAGCATTAGTTCTTTTGAAAGTACTGAGCAGGGAGCCTTCAAAAATGATTTCAAACTCCTAGTTCATTGATCAGTTTTGTTGTAAAATATGACTTAGAAATGCTAGTTACTGTGGTTGGCTTTTTCAGACAAAGGCAAACCAGGAAAAAGGACTAGGAATTCAAACAAGTTATTACAGTTTGACATATTAATTTATTCCATTTAAATAATTTTGTCAAATTTTTTGTGCCTCTTTCCATTTTTCAGTTTATTTCTTTCTACTTCATAAGAAAAAAAAAATTTTTTGAAACCTTACTCTTTCTTGAAATTTGATGAGTATAATTGTTTAGACTTCCCCTTGAAGCTCTAGTTCTTAATTAAAATTTACTGTTAAAAAGAAGATAGTTCAGATGGTCTATATTTCTGATTCCTTGAGTGCCTCCTTTATTCTTCACTTTCCTAAAACTTAGTTGTATTATATTATCTCATTTGTAGTGTACGGTCTTGTTAGCATTCATTATAATCACCTGGATAAATCACCACAATAAATCAGCCCTCATTTTTTAGCTTGCTTCATAAAATTCCTGCTTCTCTCATAGTATTTTTAAAGAATACAGAGTTGTAGAAAGATTATTTTTCTTTTGTGAAATCTCATTATAGCTGAAGTACTGTGAACTTAAAATTTTGTCAAGAGGTTTTGGGTTTCAAAGTACATGAGAAATGCCTTTCACTCATGTAATTTATTATAGGCTGTCTCATGGCACATCATTCTTAGGTCATCTGAATGACTTCAAAGTAATAGGTGACATTTTGGACACAAAATACCAGATGAAGGAATAAAAAAAGTGATTGTTGAAAGATTAACCACATGTCAAAATTTTTCTAAGGGAAAGTACTGATTTGATCCTCATTGTAGAACTAAGATTGTTTTCTTGATTCACTTCATATTTTACTAATGAAAATTTTGTAACCTAACTTATTAAGACCCTCAGAAAGGTTTTGGGAGTGATATTTAACATAATGCGATGAACTTTTTTTTCAAATGTAGTAGTATCAAGAGAGATGCTATGATCAGACACTAGACAAAGTTTAAAATGGATATGAATTTGAACTAAGATATTGTTTCTATAAAATCCAGTTAGCATACATGTCTCAAGCTTCAGAACTCAAATTGAGAGTTTTTAAAATTTTAAAATAGAATTAAAATAAATTCAGTGTGAGTATGTACAATATAAATTATGATGAAACTATAGCTAGTAAGGAGGACATGATCAACAGGGTTATGCAATATAAAAATTATGAAATTAAAACTGAATTTTATAATTAACATCTTTGAAATGATAGCATCAACCATTACAAACATCATAATAGAAATTTATGCAATTTAATGTAATATATTACCTGATCATGATGTTTGTGTCAGTGCCCTTATGAAAGTATCACCTTAAATGGTGTTCCATTGGCATTTCTTGGTTCTTATCCAAGTGCTGTAAGTGTTAGTCTTATCTTTTTTACCCAGTTGAATCGATAGTCAATGGAGACAGAGTGCAATTGCAGAGCTGTGATCATGGGACACTGGCAGAGAATCGGTGAATTCAGACAGTGATTAGGCAAGACTGCACACCATGGATAATTATCAGCTTTATATATTTTAACTATTTTAATTGTTTTGATTTTTAAGGAAGTTAAGATAAAGAAAAATGAACTAGGAAACCAAAATTAAGGTTAGAAAAATTCCAAAAAATTAATCATATAAATCAACTCATAGTGATCACCAGTAACATTTTGAAATACTTATTTCCAGTCTTTAGTTTTCCTACTCTTCTTTTTAAAAATATATTAATCTCAGATTATTTATTATTTTTTATGATGATGATGATGACATACTTTTACTAGTGTTGATCTCTAACACTTCATTCTTGCAATATTTATATAACAGTGTCATTTTGAGACATAGTTTATCTTTAGTGTGTGATAAGGAAATAAAATCATCTTACAGTTAGCTTTCCATTCCCTACATTAGTGGAGATGCACATCCATCTCATTCAAAGGCAGTATATAATCTGCCTGGAGATGTTTCTTGCCTATGCTGATATTAGTGCTATCATGATTTTGTATGAGATTCAAATGTGCGAAAAGGAACCGATTACTGGAAGTGCATATAAAGCAAAATCATGTATTCAGGAACAAGGCAGGAGGATCAAGGCCAGAGAAATACTGGTCACAAAAGTGCTTTATTGTTGAGCCCAGATCTGTTATAGCACTAAAGCTTAAATAAAATTTAGAAATTTCAAAATTGCTCTTTTGTTGTAGAATGAGTCATACAGGGGAGCAAAGGGAGGAAATGAGAAAAAAGATGAGAATTTTCATCACAAGCTTTCAAATCTTGTGATTCTAAAGTCCAAATATAAAGGTACTACATTCACGTTTTCCTTAATGCCAGCTTTGAAAACACAAATTGGTCTAAATGTAACAGATATATTGTGGAACAATTGGAGCATAACATGAAATTTATATTGGCTTATGCAGGATATTATCTGTGAGAAAAACAATAAGTAAACTAGAAAACATACCTGGCTAAATCCCATAGCACTGAAACACATAAAACACATGTATGCACACACTTCAACATCTACCAGCTACATCAGTTCATTGTGCATCTGATAAGCCATGCCCATTCACATCTGGTGTTAAAAATTCCATCCTATTTCAGGTAACCCTCGGGTATCACTTCACAAAAGCTTATAAGTTGTCACCCTTCTGACACCCACTTCCAGTATTTTTCCAGTAAAAGTCATATGATTATAGTATTTGTATATTTTTTAACAATTTAATATGTAAAATTTTGCTGTTTTTATTAGTATCCTATTTTTTAAATATTTTACAAAGTTTTTGAGCATTGCGTACTTAACTCCATTTTCCTTATACTTCCCAAAGTTTAATTACTGATTTGCATAAGGCAGAAATTTTTAGGAATGCATGTCATGTTATAGCAGAACTGATTGGATTTTATCATGAGAAAATTAATTAATATATAATTTTTTTATTTATTAAATTTTAAGATGTTAAAATAAATAATAAAGATATAGATTATATGAAAACTTTTTGTTAAATTTAGAAAGGTATTGAAACAAACTTTAGACTAAAACAATTGGAAAAATATCACTAGATAGTTCATCTAAATTTTATTTTTGAATGCTTAGGAAAAACGACATTTAGAGTAAACTATTATAAAAACACAATAATGTCTAGAATAAGCATACCTACATTACTATCATGAGCATTTACCATTAAACCTAAGTTCTGTAGAAGTCATCTATCAAGGACTTTTACTTTAAATTTCAAAAGAAAAGATAAATTTGTCTATTTAAACAGGAGCACATGACAGGAAATTTTATTCTGCTAGTCAGACAATTGATGAGTCATAAAATATGTTGAAGAAAAGACAATAGAAGATGAATTGAACCTGAAAGCTTCCAGCCACTCCCCAAAATAGTTGACTTGAACTTAGATATGACTGATATCACTAAAATATTTTTTTGCAGTTTTCAAAATGGCAGTGTTTTCACATTAGGCCACGAAACCAGTTAATGTTGATAAAATTAAAATTTACCAAGTTCCAAAGCATATTTTAGCATCTCATCATTTTTCTTTATGCAAAGACTAGATTTACTAGGTAACTTTTTATCAGGAAGATTAGCTGTCTTAATTCCTATTAATTTTAATTTGCAATTTCCCTTCATTGAATTGTATCCTTCTCTCCACCTTGCTTATTGTGTTGAACTGCTTAAAAATATGCAATGGATATGGTTAGCCTTAACTGTTAAATTTTGAAAGATATTGTTAATACCCATGACCTAAAACCAGCAGAAAAACACCTATAGTCAAGTAAAGTTGGACTTATTGGCTCATTTCAGTAAGAGAGTAAACACACAATTTCTTCATACTGTGTAGGCTCAGTATGAAGGGGATTTGAGCTTGTGTTAAGTGATTTGTAGAAGAGTTTGAGGACCCGTAGTTTTGCTCTGGATTGCATGATATAAAAAAGTGGGAGGCAGTCCTATGACTGGATTTCTTCTTACTATTATTGTTTTTATCTAGAAGGCAAAGAGAATGGATTGGAACTAGATACTAATTGGTAAAAAAAACAACATTCATTCACATAGCCAGGAGAAGAGTATTTTTAATCAGTTTTATGGTTGGTGCATTGTTGTGTTTTGTGCTCAGATATGATTATAAAGTGTTCTAACTAAGCAGAACAAAAATCAAAGCTGACTATAAAGAATAAGTCAACATTGTCTGACCCACTGCTAACCAAGAAGATATGCCTCAATAGTGGCGAAAAGCTGAAATGATTTTTTTGTGTGTGCGTCCAGAAATATCTATTGCAAATCAGCGAGGTAAAAATAATTATCTTTTTATTTCTCCTGGATAAACAACTATTCCCTATTCATATTCATTTATTGAAAAGTTTCCAACTTTTAAATTATAAAATCATTGCTAGGCACACATAATTTGTGGCTGATAAATAATATCAAATAATTTTCATTTTATCTGAACTTCCTTTAATTTAGAACTAGTCATATAATTATGAAAAGTAATCTTACTTGATATGGAAATTTCAGTTTATAAAGGCTTTTTCACTTTTCAAAAATATAGTCAGATATTATCTTAACTGATTTGTTCAATAGCCTTTTGAAGTGAGGTAGCTATTATATTTAAACCTCAGGCATTCCTCTGAAATTAAGTTAAAAAGTGACATGCGTTTTGAAGAAAAGTAGTTCAAATTCCACTGAGTAAAGATTTTTTCTTTAATTAAAAAAAAATCATTTTAAACCAATAACCTTCATTTTTCTATCATCTCTGAAGAGGTCTTTATTAGCATGCAGAATCATTCCTCTGCAAACTTTCTATCTGTGTCTAGACTCCTCAGTAATGAAACCATCAATGATTTTTCACATTTTCTAATAACATAGGTTTATGACCAAAATCCTTTTGGAGGGTGAAGGCAATGAGAGAAACAATATTTCATAGACCTAAATTTAAAATGCAACATTTTAAACAACATCCTCAAAGATAATATAAGAGAAAACATAGATGCAACATAGATGCAAACATAAAATGCAACATTTTAAACAACATCCTCAAAGATAATATAAGAGAAAACATAGATGACTTTTGCTACGAAGAGGACTTTTTAAATAGAACAGCGAAAAGCGCAATCATGAAAGTAACAAATTCTTCATTAAAAGTAACAAATTCTTCATTAAAAGTAACAAATTCTTCATTAAAAGTAACATGAAAGCAACATGAAAAAAACATGAAAGTAACAAATTCTTCATTAAAAGTAACAAATTCTGTATGTAAAAGACAATGCAAAAGAATTTGAAGATAATTCACAAACAAGAGGGGATTTTTAGGACATTGAAACTACCCCATATGATACTATAGTTGTGGATACAAGTCATTATACATTTGTTCAAACTCATAGAATATTTGACATCAAGACTAAGCCATAATGTATAGTACAGACAAAGCGACTATGATGTGTAATGTAGATTCATTAATTGTAACAAATGCATCACTCTGGCGTGGGATAGTGATAAGCGGGGAGGCTATGAATGTGTGGGGGATGTGGGGATATGGGATATAGCTGTACATTCTTCTCAACTTTGTTGTGAAACTAAAATTAGTCTAAATTAAAAAGCCATAGAAATGTTTTAAATTGATAAGATTCAAAGTATACTGAGCACTAAAATTATTTTTGATTCAGTTATTTTTTTTAAATGATTATATTTAAGGAGCGACACCAATAAGTTGTTGGAACAGGAAGTACTGAAGCTCTTTCTCTCACAGAGATCATCTATTTACCAACATGATCCAATCAGCCTTTATGAGAAGTCCAGAAAACAATTAAGAATGTGCAACACTGCGAACAAGCACAAAGACAAGAACATTCACGTTCAAATGAATATGGAAGTTGTTGCTTTTTTTATGCAATTGATTTTAAGTTGTTATCAGGTTAAAATGGATTGTTATAAGTATAAGGTGTTTTATTTAATCCCCATAGTAAACACAAATAAAACATCTATAAGAAGAAACACAAAAGAAAATGAGATAAGAATCAAAGCAAATATTTATAAAAAAATAAATAAAATACAAAGGAAGGCAGCAAGAAAGGAAAAGAACACAATGGCTACAAGATATACAGAAAAATTAACAATGGCAATAGTAAGTTCTTCCCTATTAATAATTACTTTAAATATAAATGGATTGATCTCCTCTATCAAAAGACATAAAGTGGCTGAACAATTAAAAATAAAACACAATATCCAACTACATGCTGAATACAGGAGACTCGCTTTATATATAAGGACACATGTAGGCTGAAAGTGAAAGAATGGAAAAGATATGTCATGCAAATTGTAATCAAAAGAGATCATGAGTGTCCATGCTTATATTAGACAAAATAGACTTTAAGTCAAAAACTGTCACAAGAAACAAAGAAGGACATTATATTACAAAAGGGTCAATTGACCAGGAAGATATAATAATTATGGATATATATACAATTAACATAAAAACATCCAAATATATGAGTAAAATATGGACAGAATTGAAGGGAGAAATAGACAGTGACACCATTATAGTAATAGATTTCAATTCCCCACTTTTAATAATGAATAGAGCAGCCATTCAGAAGCCCACAAGGAAGTAAATGACTAGAACAGCACTATCAACCAATTGGACCAAAAAAATATACAAAACACTCCAACCAACAACAGCAGAAGGCATATTCTTCTCTATCATACACAGAGTTTCCACCAGGATAAATCAACTGTTAGGCTAAAAATAAGTTTTAGTTTTGTTTTGTTTTTCTAAAAGATCAACAAAATTGACAAATCCTTAGCTAGGCTAAGAACAAAAGAGAGAAACCTCAAATAGCAAAAATCAAAGTAAGAGAGAAGATATTTTAACTGAGGCCAAGAAGTAAGAAGAATTATAAAAGTTTACTATGAACTTTGTACCCTAATTTATATGCCAACAAATTGGTAACCTAGAAGACATGGACAAATTCCTGGAAATAGAAACTAACAAGACAAAATCATAAAGATATTAAAAAAAATCTGAACAGACATATAACTTATAAGGAGATTGAATCAGTGGTAAAGAACTTCACAATAACAAAAAAAGCTAATCCAGATGGCTTCACTGGAGAATTCCACCGAACATTTACAAAAGAATTAATGCCAATCCTCTCAAAGTTTTTCATAAATTGAAGAGAAGATAACATTTTCAAACTTATTTTATAAGGCCAGCATCATCCTAATACCAAAGCCACACAAAGATACTAAAAGAAAACTACAGACCAATATTTCTGATGGATATTCGTAGAAAAATTCTCAACAAAATACTAGCAAACCAACAACAAAACAAATAACCAAATTCAATGGCACATTAAAAAGATTATACAACCATAACCAAGTGGAATTTATTCCTTGGATACAAGGATAATTCAACATGAAAATATGAAATATGAAATAAATCAATATAATATACCACATTAACAAAATGCAGAACAAAAACTACATGATTATCTATTTGATGCAGAAAAATAAAGTTTAACATTCTTTCATAGTAAAAACACTAAACAAACTAGAATAGAAGGAAATTACATCAACATAATAAAAGCCATGCATGAAAAGCCTACAGTTAACATCATACTCAACAGTAAAAAGCTGAAAGCTTTCCTTTATGAACAGAAACAAGGAAAGGATAACTATTCTCATCACTTCTATTTAATACAGTCCTTAATATTCTGACCAGACAAATGTGCAAGAAAAAGAAATAAAAGACAACCAACTGAGAAAGAAAAAAGAAAAATTGTTTGCAAATGATGTGATTTTTTTATGTAGAAATCCTTAAATATTTCACAAAAATACCTGTTAGAATTTATAAACAAATCTAGCAAAGTTGCAGGATACAAAATCAACACAAAAATTAGTTGCATTTCTACACACTAACAATGAACAATTCAAAAAAAGAAAATAAAACAATCCCATTTACAACAGCATCAAAAAGAATAAAATACATAGGAGTATACTTGACCAAGGAGATTAAAGACTTGTACACTGAATAGTACAAAATATTGTTGAAAGAAATTAAGGACACAAGTAAATAGAAAGATAGCCTATGTTTAGATTGAAAGATTTATTGTTAAAATGTCCAGAGTACCCAAAGTGATCTACAGATTCAATACAATCCCCATTGAAATTTCAATGACACTTCTGCAGAAAGAAAAAAATTCTAAAATTTATATGCAATCTCAAAGGACTCTAAAGACCCAAAACAATCTTGAGGGAAAAAATGCTGGAAGCCTCACACTTCTGCTAGTACAACATGTTACAATGGTACAGTAACCAAAACATTATGGAACCAGCACGAAAACAGACATATAGACCAATGGAAGAGATTAGAGAGCCCAAAAATAAACTCTCATGTATATGGTAAAATAATCTTTGAAAGAGTGTCAAGACTACACAATGGGGAAAAGACAGTCTTCTTAACAAGTAGTGTTGGAAAAACTGAATATACACATGCAAAAGAATGAATTTGAACTGTTACCTATATCATACACAAAAATTAACTCAAAATAGACCAAAAATCTAAAAGTAAGACCTAACAATATAAAAGTCCTAAAGTAAATCATAGAGGAAAATCTTTTTGACAGTGATTTTAACAATGATTTCATGAATATGACATTAAAATCATAGGCAACAACTGCCAATAAAGACAAATAGAACTGTGAAACATAAATTGTGCACATCAAAAGAAACAATCAATAGAATGAAAAAAAAACCTACAAAATACGAGATTTACAAATCATATATCTGATAAAGGGTTAATATTCAGACTATATTAAAAACTCCTATAACTCAACAAAAACAAAACAAATAACCTGATGAAAATGGGCAAAGACTTGAATAGACATCTCTCCAAAAAAGAAATCCAAATGACCAACAAGCATATTAAAAGATACTTAAAATCACTAATCATCAAGAAAGTGAAAACCACAACAAGATATAAATCCCCAAAAGTGGGATTGTTTCTATCAAAAACAAAACAACAACAACAAAAACAGAAAATAAGTGATGACAAAGATGTGGAGAATTGGAATCCTTTTGCAGTGTTGGTAGGACTACAAAATGGTACAGTTGCAATGCAAAACAATATGAAGTTTCGTTAAACAAGTAAAAATTGAATTACTATATAATTCAACAATCCAACTTCTGAATATATATCCAAAATAATTAAAATCAGGATCTGGAAGAGATATCTACACTCCTAAATTCATTGCAGAATGATTCATATAGTCAAGACTTGGAAACAAACTAAATGTCCATCAGTGATTGAACTGATAAAGAAAATGTAGTACACATACACAATGAAATTTTATTCAGCCCTAAGAAAGAAAGAAATCCTGTCATATCCTACAATATAGTCAAAACTTGAAGACATTATGCTATGTATAATAAGTCAGACACAAAAAGACAAATACTGCATGATCCTACTTATATGAGGCATCAAATATAGCCAAAGTCTTAGAGACTGAAAGTAAAATGATGGTTGCCAGGGCCTGGGAGGAGGGAGCAAAAGAGATTTGATTTTTAATGGATAGAGAGTTCAAGTTTTGCAACATGAGAAAGTTCTTAAGATCTGTTTGCACAACAACATGCATATAGTTAACACAACCACGCTGTACATGTGAAATGGCAAAATTTATGTCGTGTGTTTTACCACAATAGGAAAAAAAACATACTGGACTGTTTCCCAGTATTGAGCTACTTCCAGATTAAGGTACCCAATAAGTAATTTGGAGAGGAGGAGAATTGGGTATCATAATATTTGTCCTTTCTATCTTTTTACAGTTTCTGTAAGTGTCTTTATAAAGTATGGGATAGACATACACATCCACAGAGGATCACACGTAATTGATTTCCTATAGCTGTAAATAAAAAGGGTAAATTCTCTCTTACTCTATAGAGATTAGTGTTTGGATCTGTTATATATTTTGTGTGTGGGTGGTAAAATGGAAGTTTAGTTAGAAAGACTCATTTTCAATACAGTACTCTTTGTAAAGTATCAAACTACAGTTACCCTGATCCCGAGAGGCACTTTCAAAAATAAATATCATTAACAATGTTTCATGTTGGGACCCATTAAATAAATTTAAATATTTATTTGAGACTGTATTGAATTTTATGTATCATTTAGCTATTTCTATATAACTACCCCAAATCTCAGTGATTAAAACATCAAGAATTTATCGTTGGCTCTGCGTAGACATCAGTTGAGCAAATATGCTCATATGAAAAAAATCTGGCCAATCTCCTCTGGACTCATCAATTTGTCTGTTAATCAGCTGACAGAGTTGGCTAGCAGCTAGCTGGCCAGCTAGGATTGCCACTCTAATATGTCTATCTGTCACCTTGGGAGATGGAGGGGATTGGACCACGAGTCTCTTAATATCCACATGTCTTTCTAAGATGTTACCAGTTGAGTTCCAAGAGCAACAGAGGATAAAAGTCAAAATTTGGAAGCACTTTTTCAAGTTTCTGTTTAGGTCACATTTAGTATCATTCTATTTACCAAAGCAAATTACAAGGACAGCCCAGAATCAAGGAGCTGAAAAGTCATATTGCAAAGAACAGATGTATAAGAGAATTGAATAACTGAAGGCATTTTTTTTGGCAATAAATCCATCATGACATTAAACATTTTTTATATATTTTAGGCAATCAGTGGCTTTAGGGTCAATCTATAAACATGCTAGAGCTAACAAGTTATTGAAACTTTTTAAAAAATTGTCCAATAAGTCAGGGATTTCGTGCTTAAAAATTGCTCCATCATTTGAAGATTGCTTTTTCCATGTAGATTTGGTACATCAGCTTCTAAATATATATTTGTGAATTAGGCACTGATTGAAATTTTAAAACTCTACTTCTAAAGTGGTTTTAGATACAGAATCGTGTGCTTTCAAATTATATGTAAAGAGAATTTTGATGCCTAGTTATCTATGAAGTGTTTCTAAAAAAGAAATGTACGCTCTCATCAATTATGCTTAAAGTTTTAAGATTTAATTCTATTGGAACAGTAGGGAAGAAAAGAATTAGTAGACTCAATAGGAACTGATGTTCTCAGAATAATGGATACATTTAGAAAGAAAACTGGCTGAAAACATTAATTTCGTGGAGTTTAGAGGAATATGATAGTTAATTTTATGCATCAATTTGGTTAGGCCACGGTGTCCAGATATTTTGTCAAAAATCAGTCTAGATATTGCTGTAAAGGTATTTTTTTTTAGATGTGATTAGCTTTTAAATCAGTAGGTTTTAAGTAAAGCAGATTGTTTCTCATAATGTAGGTGGGCCTCATCCATCAGTTGAAGGCTTTAAGAAAAAAAAACTGAGGTTCCCCTGAGTAAGATGGAATTTGGCCTCCAGACCATCTTCAGACTTGAGACTGCAATATCAACTTTTCTCAGTCTCATTTTGAATTCGGCAGCCCCACAAGTACATGGGCCAATTCTTCAAAAAGAAATCTATTTATGTATATAAACCTTATTGGTCTGTTTCTCTGAAGAACTGTAGCTAATATAGGGAATTTAGAAGAGATAAGTTTATCTTCTCGTTGACATAATATGTCCAGATTCTAAGAGTTAACATTTCATAGAAACAATATTAATTTACATAAGGATTTAAGTACATATTATCACTTAATTAATACAAGTAATACTAATATGCATAACCATTTAGTATGTATTGTTTTTCATTCAGTTTTTAAATTAATATTTATTGTTTATTCTGACAGCAGAACCATCATGTTTGATTGTACATGTTTTTTGCCATTTAAGAGGAGTATCCAGCTGAACAAGACAATAGGAACCAAAATAAAATCTTTGCTCTACGATTTAAATCGTATATTCTGGCAACAAGATTTAATGGGAGGCACCCACCTAAAAAGAGCTTTATCCCATTTGTACAAGATAACTTTCACTTGCTATGATTCCATGGCATTTTGTCATCTAGAGTAGATAGATGCCTTTTCTGAACTTTATGAAAATGTTGTTTGTGCTAACAGTCTTATATCTAATTAGAGAATTGGATTCCGTTTGTATACTTACATTCTATGATGACAAAGCTATCTTAAATGTTTCAGTGTGAAAGCAATAGATATGTTTTACACTAAACTTAAAAGCTAACCCTGTATTTTTTGTTGCCTAAATGAATATAGATCCGAATATAACAACTTCTCCTTTAGTTAAAGTATTGATTTGCATATTTACATGAAGGCATATGAGATATACTAAAGTATGAACTAAAACTTAATTTTTAAACAAATTTTTCTGTAGAATTGATAGAAAATTATTTTGTTGAAAATAAAACAAAATCACATGGTGGTTAAAAGTCGGGTTATTATTTTTCCTCAATTTATTAATAGTAATATTTTAACTCCAAGTTAAAAAATAAAAGTAGTATATTGTGTACTAAGACCTAAGCTTTTCCTTTAGTTTAAGCAGTCATATTCTTTTAATGATCTGGATACATATATGTGTCTTATGTCAGAAAAGTGAAATAAGAGATTTAATAATTTGTCACATCAAGTCAAGCCAAGTGTATGGTCAGTTAAACATATAGTCGTTTATAAATTACATGACTTAAGTGTTTTTCTATAATATTTAAATGCCTTTTTAACTTATTTTCTTATGACTTTGTAATCACTACTCTAGCATCTCCTATAAACATATTCAAAACACAATAGTCACATTTTCTTATGAACTATGCTCATCTTTTATTACTGATGTTAGAAATGTCAATGGCATTGGCCCCGTCACAAACACTTCCCCACCTCTCTGCATCCCTCACTCATTTGCTCTTTATTCCTCTCAATTCTACCTTCTACATGCCTAATCGTCCCAGAACTGCTCAGTTTATTTCATCAGTTTATCTCACTTAATTTTCATGAGAACTGTTGGAATACTTTCTTCTTTCCAGGACTAAATAATAATTCTGTGAGCAGAGCAAAGGGAAGGATGTAGTATGGTACTTATATGCCAATCTGTGAGCATTAGATAATTCAGGGGGATAGAATTGAGAGAAATGGTAAAATTTTACTTCCTAAATCATTGCAATGTTTCCCTGTTAAAAGAGAGAAAAAACACATTTTTGAAGATGCCCTATTAACTAGCTTTTCTGTGAAACATTTTTTTTTTTTAATCTTGTATCAAAACCACAGTATGGTGACAATTTCTTAAACATTGTCTGTATGGCAAGGTTGGTAGATAATTGCTAACTGAAAGCTAAGCAAACTCAATTCACAGTAGAGCTTCTTCTCTGGGCAAAAATACTTCTTAATGAATCATGTAAGCTGTGTTTTAATTTAGAAGAATAAATGCATAATACAAGATAATTATGTAATGAATATGTTAACATGTGTGCATACATTTGTATACATACATATATGTATATGTGTATGCATTTGTACATATGCAAATTATAATATTTACACCTTTGTAATAATCATGTAAATTAGTTTCTTTACATTTTATACCTATAAACACTTTCGTATACCTCTATGGTCAAAACACAGTTCACAATTTTACTATCGTTTGCCTAAAAATTTCTAAAGGAATAATCATTTCTGTAATTATCAAATTATAATGTATATTTGGCACTATTCTATTATTATGTAGCTACTATCAGTGGAAGAATTGGGAGTACACATTGGAGGGAAGGGGGAGCACAGCTTTCTCTATAAGCATATCTCTGGGGTATGCACTAAATTGAATCTGTGGTATAATTTTAGTATACTTACACGCTCAATTTATTCAGAATAAATCACCTTTTTAGTCTAACCTGAAATGTTCAAGATGAACTGATGAAATGTGTATGTTTGCATTTGTCATGAAAACACATATGTTTGTGAGTATTGCTAAGAAAAAATTGCCCCAAGTTTCTTTTGTTTTACCCTGAAGAATATTTAGCAATGATTGGTCAGTCCCACAGGTTTCATTGAATCTTCTGTGAATTCTATAACACTTTCCAACCAACTAAAACACAATTTCTTTAAAAAACAAAAAACAAAAAAACAGTAAGGATGATAAAAAGCAAATCATGAAATTGCCGAGTTTTGCAACCTGAAGAGGTCTCCAGTTTATTAGGAAGAAAAAGAATCAATATCAATGTGAAATGTTGCAGAGTGCCAAGATCTTTTCATTGTAAACAGCCAAAAATCCTGTTATAAGAAGATAATCAGAGATGATGACTATTACCCAACTCTGCCAAAGCAAAAGCTTTGAGGTGTTGATTACTGACCAATATGGATTCCAAATTGGCCAAAGAGAATTTTGTTTTTTGACTCATTTTCCCTTTGTGACTCCAGTGTAGCCCTGGAAACAACCACTGAGTTCATTTAAAACAATTTCCTTTTTCCACTCCTGAGGAAACCTAGCCTCGGCAAGCTTAACTGTCAATTGTAAAGCAAGGTCACTTTGCATCACAGAATAGAACCCAGGTCTCCAGATCGCCAAGTCTGTGCTCTCTCCACTTTCTCTTTGTCTTCTGTGACTCACTTTTGTTGAGGTGACTGTAATATTTTGATTTCAGAGTAAGAAGGTGAATGGGGAGATGAGGATGGCATGGATTGAAGGGCCCAAAACATTCTCTACATCTTGCCTACCAAAAACATAGAGACTGAAGCCCTATTTTTAGAAACCACTAACCCACTCACTGAGAGAGACAGGTGATGGCCTGGCTGAGATTTGCCTGCAGTTCTTTCCTCCTGTCCAGTTTCAGCAATATAAAGCGACTCTAGACACTCACTAGGTGATTGCTTTCCCTTAAGAAGAGAGCTAATGAGACCTCCCAACTTCTGCTGATTCAACACTCTTAATTTTATAAACTGTTGTTTTACAGCACCATTTTCAGTTTCCCAAAAAGAATTTTTTAAAAAATTAAGGCTCTGACAAAGACTGCTAGCTGTGCCTTTTCTTCCATAAGACTTAGTTATTTCTGGGAAACAACTCCCTTTTGAAAACTTCACACCCTAGCTTCCTCAAGTTCAGTTTTAGTATGTGGCTTAAAGTCAATGAAATGTAAGTAGATTGATGTGCATCATTTCCAGGCCTGTTTTATAAAAATGTCCCATGAGATGGTCCAGCTCTTTCCCCCATCTGGTTGCTTATCATGGGTATGTTCTCAGCAATCTCAGAACCCCCACATAGAAGATCACACAGCCTCACTCAGCCTGAATCTGTGAAACATTGCATAAGGGAACATCCCAGCTCCTCCCCGCTCCTACATCACAGATTTGTTAACTCCTCGGTCCTATTTACTCCATGGTCAGGAAATAAATTTATATATTTTTTGAATCATTATATCCTGAGATTCCTTTGTTACAATGATTATGCTACCTAAATGAATACTAAATAAAATTCAAGGAAGGTACAATTGCATCACATCCATATCTTTTTAAGGATAAAATTTTAAAAATTTACTCATGAAACACCTACCATTCATAGTTACAAATATATGTAGATATAAGCTAAATATTCTCTTATATCTGTGATTATTTTATAACTTCTTAGAAACATTCATTAGTGTATATTTATTCTATCTCCACTGTTACAAAACTTAAAAATGTAAAAGCACTAGAGATTATTTAACTCAGTAATTTTAACAATACAGAAATTAAATCTTGAAAAAATGAAAAAAAGTATGGAAGGTCATGTTAATCAAAGGATAGAATCATAAGTCTTTCCCTGACTTCTATAGAGTATTTAGTACAATAAACTGGCTTTCTTCTAGAATGATGATTATACCTGAATTTTCCTCTCGACAATGTGCATTGCTCCTAACACAAGGAGTAGTCAAAAAATGTTGACTGGATGATTCAGTGATTTATTTAGGATTAAACAAAAAGCAAATCTAAAATTTATATAAATTTATTAGAGCAATGTATTAGGTTAGTAGAATAATATTTTCTAAACAAACAAGACATTTTATCACAAAATGAAAACTAAATTATAATTGTATAATACATTTTTAAGTAAAGCATATTAAATATTGGAAGTTATTCCTTTTAATTAATGTCCTATTTAAATTACATATCTTATTCATTGTAATGATAAATCAATTTAAATATGATATATATTCTAAAATGAAATTTGGACTGTCTGGTCTGGACTTGACATATCTAAACAGCAATAAATTTGAATGTGGGTAAAATGAGCATTTTATCATTATTGAATTTTTGAAATTATATTTCGGCACACATGTTTAGACCTTATTTCCATGTTAAACATGTAAATTATATAAATATAGATATAATATACTTAATTGTATATCTCTGCATAAATGAACATAGAAAAATAGCAAATTTCCTTTTAAGTCTAGTTTTCACTTGTCCAACTGATAATTACTGATCTGGTTGTGAAGGATAAAATTATGGCAAATTTGCAGAAAGTTTGAAAAGTGGTTAGGATAAATGCCTAAGAGATAACTACTTTTTAAAATAAAAACTTACATCTAACTACATATTAATTTAAAGTTACTTTTTTGTTTTAGAGTAATATTTTCATAGCTTTAGCTTCTTGGTAGATAAACAGAAAGATAGATAGATAATATTTTTCTATAGATGTAACTTTGTGAGTAAGAATTCTGTCTGCACACTAAGAATAGAGTAGATAGGCTTCAAAGAAGTAGCCATATGAATCAAATTTTTTTTTAATAAACAATTAATTTAAATATTATGTATTTAATGCATGAAATTTCATATAGTTGTATCTTCAGTATTAACTTTTTAAATATAAGCCATATTTCTGTAATAATCTTATTTGTGGTAGAACATATATTTTTGAATTTACCCATTAGGTAGTTTTCAAATTATTATTGTTTCTGTTGTCAGTATTGTTGGTTTATTATTGTTATTTCAAATATGTAGTGTATCCATATGATGACAATTCAAAATTGCAAAAAGATAAACAGTCATCCTCTCATTATGTCCACAAGGATTCTAGTTCTCTGGCTTAAAGATCAAAACCACTACAGAGATTCATCCTGTGACTGAAGAAAGAGAGGGGTGACTGTCTCATAACTTATTATATAAACTTTATTTGATGTTTATATATTTGAGGTTAATAATCTTATTTTGCACACTCATTATTTCCTTTAAATGTGAGGCTAGAGATGATGTTTTTAAACTGAATCATTAGCTATCATTTTCTAAAGTTGATTTAAAGGATGAAGACACATATAGGCTATGTTGAAAAATAGAATTGTTTATTATTATTACTATTACCATTTTAAAAAATAATACTTTCACTAAGCAAGTCCTTCTTTTGTATCAGGTATCACATCAAATGTTTTACCTTCATTCAATCTTACTCAAGACGTTGTTTTATAGCTTTATTATCTTCTCCTTGTAGACAAGCACATTTGAACCAAAAGAGCTATAGTGTGACATTGCTAAGTAGACTAATCTCTACTTCTGACATCAAATTAACAATATTCAAGTCCATATTCTTAACTCTCTGCTATGAACTGAATGTTTGTGTCCTCCCAAAAGTCATATTCTGAAACTTAGCTTCAAAAATGATGGTATTAGAAAATGCGCTCTTTGGGGGTGACTAAGTCATGAGGGTGGAGCCCTCATAAATGAGATTGGTGCCCTTATAGAAGAACCTCCAGAGCAATCCCCAGACCTTTCCACAATCTGAAGTTACGGCTAATAGAGTGGTTTCTATGAACCAGAAAGTTTGCTCTCATCAGACACCAAATCTCCCTTTCAGAACTGTGAGACGTAAATTTCTATTGTTTATAACCTACCCAGTTTATGGTATTTTGTTATAGGAGTCCAAATGGACTAAGACATTATTATTCTAAAATAGCAGACTGTGAATAAAAAGAAAAATCAAAGTTTGGAATGAAATAGAAATAACTAAATTCGAGGAAAATATAGAATTCTTTTTTATTGTGGGAAGAACAATTAATGTGAGATCTACCCTCTTAACAAATTTTTAAGTGCACAATACAGTATTGTTAACTATGAGCAAAATATTAATTTTAATGTGCTTAGAAAACTTAGTTACCATCTTCATATTATTGGCCACATAAGCTCCTCTTTGTGAATTTTCATAGTTATAAACAAAGAGAAAATACCACCTCTGTCTGCCACAGAGGGCCTTATATTTGTACACTGTCATTTAGGCTCCTCTATCACATTGTGTAAAAACTTCCAAATAATAGCAGGTAAAATTTCTATCACCATCCCCCACACGCAACGTTTTCCAGTTTTCAAATCACCCCCTGCAGCTGATCTGATTTAGTATTGTCTGTTCAAGAACTTCATATAAAGTGAATCATTGGGCGTGTACTCTTTTGTGTCTGGCTTCTTTCTTTTTTTGAAATTAAATCTATTGGGGGAAATTGGTTAATAAAATTATATAGGTTATAACTGTACAATTCAATAATACGTTATATGTATATCGTATTGTGCGTTCACCACCCAAAGTTAAATTTCCTTCCAACATCATATCCAACACCATTCAGCATAGTGTTTGAGAGATTTATCCATGATGGTACCATTATTTTTACTGCTGAGTAGTATCCTACTCTGTGGATACAGTACAATATATACCGCATCTGTGGATCTTCATTCAGCTGTTGATGGGTATTGGAATTTCAGGTGTGGATTATTTTTAATAAAGTTGCTATGAAAATTATGTACCACCCTTTTCATGGACATATATTTCCATTTCTTTTGGGTATGTACTAGTGGCGGAACTGCTGGGACATATTATTGTTATATGACTGACTTTATAAGAAATCTGTATATGAAGTGGTTGTGTTATTTTACGCTCCACCCAGAAATGTATGACAATGAAATTGTTCCATACTCCCACTAACCAGTGTTATTGTCAGCCTTTTTAATATTTTTAAGTTAATTTTAATGAAATAGTGGCGTCTCATTGGTATTTTAAAAATGAATGCAATATTTATAAAATTAAGATTAACACCAAAAAATCCATGATGAAAAAATATAAAATTGTAATTCATAATAAGATCAGTCACAGTACTGGGTAGAGCCATAGTAAAGTCTGAGACAAAAGAAAAAATCAGAAATATGGATAATCTCTTTATTTAAAATATTGATTTTTTCCTCATTGGGATTGTAATTTTTATTTCTCTGATGACTAAACAAAATTTCTTAAAATGATCAATGAATATTAAATTTGATTGATTATTCTCACATCAATACAGATGATTAAATGATTTTCTTTTCTAATAGAGTGAATTACTATAGTAATTTTCTAAAGCTAAATTAGTCTTTAAAATCTCGTATGATGACATTTGCTCTTGATGAACATTTTTAGACTTGCCGGATTTGGTGTGATAATTTTTAGTTTTTAATGCTTGTATCTATGTTAATGAGAGCGTTTTTACTTCTCAAACTGTGCTTACATGATTGGGGCTTTTTTTTTTTTTTCCAGTTTTCTGGAGGATGTTTTACAAAGATATAATTATCTATTATTTAAATTTAGTAAAATTTGCTTGTTATGTTGACCTTGGACTAGTGTTTTTTAGATCAGGTTTCATACCTCTTAAAACTACTCATAGTTATTTTCTATTTAGATTTTCTATATGTTATTGAATTTGTTTTAATAAATTAAAGTTTTAGAGAAAATTGTTCATCTAGTCTGCAGAGCAATTGTATTTGGATAAAATAGTTCATAGTATTCTACTATAATTTTTTTTCATTTCTATTTTATCTTTAAGTATGTTTCCCTTTTAATAACCTACATGGTTTATTTGTGATTTCTCTCTTTTTTCTTTAGCAATATTGTCAGAAATTTTCCTAATTAACTAGTATGTTCAAAGAAACAAATTTTGACTTTTGTGATCCTTTATATTATATATTTATTTTAGCGTTCATTGCTGTCATACTTTTTATGTAATGTCATTTTTTCTACTTTCTTGGATATATTTTATCTAGTAAAGTTAAATTGTAATCTCATCACTTTGTCTTTCTTGCCAATGCACTGGAGTTTTTTCACTCAACAGCACATATTAGTTATCTTTTCTGTTTTGATTCGTAAGCAATCTACTTAATTTTTTTTTCATAAGTAGAATCTCATGATATGGACATTGAGAGTCATAATTAGTTATTTCTCCTGTGATAGGAATCTAAGTTATGCTAAAACTTATTACTACATACAAGACTAAAATAAATATAAAAATGGAAATATTTATCTAGAGGAAAGAGGAATTTTGGAATCATAGAATATGCTCATTTTCAATTTTAGTGAACTTTGATTTTGCCCACCAAAATGACTTTGTCTCCTTATATTGAAACCAATGTCAGTTTCCCTGAAGCCTAATCAATAGTCTCAAATTTAAAGATTGTGGCTTATCAAATGGATGAAATATCATGCTACATTTTTTCTTTCAAATTTACCTGACTACTATTAGGTAGTATGCTTGCACATATCTTTTGACCATATGTTTAAATTACCATTTCCTTATAATTATCTATTTTCATCATTTGTCCATTGTGCTTTTTTGTGATGATTTGACAAACTTATTTATATTTTCTTCATATCAGTGTTCTTTTTGTAATGTGTTGCACGTGTCCTCTCCCAGTTACAAGTATCCTCTCCCAGTTGTCATATCATTATGTCTAGTTAAAAAGCTATAATAAAGAACAAAAATTACTTTGTACTGAGTTTACAATGGTTTTTTATTTCTCTGACCAATAGTTTTGCTCTGTTGAACTGAAGCTACCTTTACTTTTTCAGAGCAAAGACAAAAGAAAACAAAAAACTGAATAGAATTTAATGGGTAACGATGAGCATTTCTTTTCTTATAATTTTGAAAAGCTGTTGGTGCTCCTAGCATTTCTTCAAGCAGTTATGATAATGTTGATATAATTAGGTAGGCTGCTCTGAGAGAAAGATGAGGGTGGGTTTTATTTGTGTGGCTTTTGTTCTTGTTTACTTTCCTTTTGTGACAATATTCCACTCTTTTTGTCATTCCACTGCCAGGATTCTGAAGAAAGTTCATGCCTTAAAACCGGCGCATTATCCTTTTAACTACAATCTGTATGTTCACTCTTAACAGTCCACAAGATATTCTTTTGTTTTCTTTTCATTAGAAAAATATTTAATAATCAAAAGCTTACCTGGAGCTTTCATTCTTTTCAACAAATAATAATAATAATAAAAAATACAGTACTATCATTTCAATTTGTACCTGAAGCTATAATCTTTAATGGCATGCAGAAAGATTTGTCATAGAAATATATGGATTCTCTATTTAATATCACATAAAAATATAGCTAGAGCCTAGGGTCTTAGTGAGAGAGTAATGAGATATTACAGTGAGAAAACAAATAGCAAGGAGTTTGATGCCATCCTAAGGAATGCAATCATTATCTTCACTTTGAGTAATAATAGAACTTACCGGGTTGTTGTAACAGTTAAATGAGTTAATGTACATAAAGTTCTTTGGAAAGTGCTTTGCACTTGTTAAGCACTGTAACAGACTGAATTGTGTGCTCCCCTCCAAATTCATATGGGGAAGTTCTCACCTTAGTACTTCAGAATGTAACTGTATTTGCAGATAGGTTTTTTAAATACTTAATTAAATTAAAATGAGGTCATTAGGGTTGGTCCTAATCCGATATGACTAGTGTCCTTCTATGAAGAAGAAATTTGAACACAGATACACATAGAGGGGAGACTATGGGAAAACACAGGAGAAGATGCTCATCCACAAGCCAAGGAGAGAAGCCTGGAACAGATTTCTCTGTTATGGTCCCTGCTGACACCTTGATCTCAGACTTCTAGCATCCTGGGACTGAGAAAATAAACTTCTGTTGCTTAGGCCACTTAGTCTGTGGTACCCAGTTATGGCAGCCCTGGCAAACTAGTACAGGCACTAATATGTGTTAGCTGTAAATAGTAATTTCTTCTGGAAAACAGGCCATTTGATCTCTCTCGGTAAAGTTAACCTTTATATATAGGCAATTGGAAAATACTGCTCTTCTACAGAGTAGACCTTATGTTAGTTACCTTTTATGAAACTAAAGTCTTTCAGTAAAATCCCAAATATCTAAAGCACATTATACAATGCGATTCATGTGGACAATCAATAATTTCCTTCCTCTTGCTGCCACAGTTACTGCAACACCCACGCTCTATTCCCATTGCCACGAGCTAAGCTATGTGCCCTTCCCTGAACCAACCATCAAGTCTTAGAAGCTACAAAAGGCTTTAATCTCCCATTAACAGGCTCGAGCCCCATTTTATAACTATAGCTAAGGCTATAGTTTCAGTTAAGAAATCATCTCTCTCTTTTCCTCAAATCATTAAAAATATCACACATTCTATATTACAGTGTTCTGAGTGTGAAGGATTATATACAGTTTGCTTTCTAAAATTTCTGATAGAAGTGTGGAGCTCTTAAATGATAACAATAATAATGTAAAGGACCATAACAGTATAGCTTTGCAGAATTTTTAAATCTTAAAAATTATCTAGTTCACTTCTGCATTTGACTGATGTGGTCACCAAGCCACAGAGATGGTAAATAAATGCCTTGCCTGCTTCTCACAGATGATCAGGGGACTTAGTTCAGGTCCCTTAACTCGAGACCCTTGCTCTTTTCTGCTCAACCACATCAACGGTGAAAATAAAACATACTTTCAGATGACAGTGGCAATTCATTGGTATGAAACATCAAAATTGTTACATGTTTCCCATTCAAAAGAAATCAGATTGAGTTTTGTTCTGCTTGTGTATGACTAAACTGTGTATGACAAATGATCTCTGAGAAATTGAAATGGTATAGTAAGGAATTGTTAATGTCTTTGGTTTTTAAACTATCTAATCACTTGCAATGATGAAACAGCCAATAGACCCCAAAAAAGTGACAGCAACAGAAAAATACAGGTTTATTATAGACTAGTTTTTTAACACTTTGTAAAAATGATTTTGAATACAGAAGGTGAAAGTGGCTTTCAAGGGAAAATTGTGTATTTGGATAAGTGTTTCTTATTTCTGGTGTTTCCTCGGGAAAAAAAAAAAGAATAGAAAAAGCAAACCAGACTTCTCTGGTGTCAAGATCAATATGAAATTTTGACTAAGATATGTTTGCTATTTTGATATTTCAGGCCTCCTTTATTCTATTGATAATATCTCACCAAATGGGGCAATTTCAAAATTACTTAACCTTCCTTTTTTCCATGCAGTATCAGGATGTGAAGTCATCAGGCTTTAAGGAATAGGAGAATAACATTGTATTCTGTCTCATTTCAACAAGTTTACAGTACTTCTGGTAGGAAAGAAAGAGGGCACATTTTATTATTCAGCAAGAAAGATTTTATATTTAAAAATGTTTTCCTGTGTTTTTAAGCTGAGCGGTCTTCATCGTTTCATTAGGAAAAACAATATTCCTCTTCTAGACCCTTCTATCCATTTGAAAGGGCATCTAGCCAAATCTGAGAAATTTTTAGTGAAGTTACCGCTTGAAGTTCTCATTCGATTCTTTTCCTTTAGAATGACAGAAACAATCAATCCACTATGGTGAAAACATGATTATTATCTTTATTTACGTGGAATACTTGGGCAGCACAAAGAACATTTTTCTTACTCAGCGTAACTTTGAACAGGAGGCAACTTTGTTGGGCAGGAGAAATAATCACATTGACTGATCTGAACTACAGGCTTAGAAAAATCTATCTCCAGGGAGAAGCAGCAGAGTGGCTTCGATTCCAGCTCACATCTTGGAAGAAATAAATTGAGCCGTTTCTTTGAATGGCTTTTCAAAGAGTCTGCACATTTGAAAAGACTTTCATTTAATCATGCTTTTCTGTATATTAGTTACTTGCCTGGTAATGCGGCTGATATTAGCCATACATGAACAAGGGGCAAAACTATTATAGAGATACCAGTTAGAGCTGGTTAACTCTAAAAATTTAACTAAATAAAAGCATCCCAAATGAGCCACGACAACAAAACCTTGTCTAGTTTTTCTGTGTATTAGCAGGATGACCTTTCTTCTGTCCTTATCTTTGAAGAGAGGGACATCAAACTGTGAAAGCCTTTTTATTTCTTTCTTTGTCACCAGAAAAAAAATTAAAAGTCTAGAAAGTCGTTCTCTTCCGTTTTCACAAACCTTATCCTGAAAATATAAAGCAAATCTTCAGCTCGTTTTATAGAAGGGCAGCTAGGGAAGTTCCCCCTTATCCATGGGGAATGCCTCCCGAGCCCCCTGGTGGATATTTCTCCTAAATGTACATACCCACAATAAAGATTAATTTATAAATTAGGCACAGTAAGATTTTAACAATTACTAATAAAATCAAACAATTATAACAATATACGGTAATGAAAGTTATGGGAATATGTTTTTATTTTCTCTCCCGAAATATCTTTACAGTGCTCACTCGCCCTTCTTCTTGTAATGATTTGAGATGACGCAATGCCAGCATGAGGAGATAAAGGGAGGTGCTCAGACTGGGGCACAATTTAAAACATGATTGGTTCATTTCTGGAATGTTCTATCTGATATTTTTGAAACCGTGGTTGACTGCAGGTCACTGACAATGTGGAAAGCAAATCCGTGAATAAAGGGAGGACTACTGTGACTTGTCCAAGTTTCCTGCTTCTGGAATTTTCTCCACTGACCCTGTACACCCTCATGTCCTAGTGAACACTTTATCTTTAAAGATCCAATGCAGAGTACATTTCTCATATGACATATTTGTTAAACAGGACCCCGCTTCCCCACCGCCCCATGACCCCAAACCCTCACCTTTCCTATTTACCCTCCTTATATGTGCCTCAACCTCAATCCTTAAACTCTCTTCGGAATTCTCCTTTTTATTTATTTATTTTTTCTTTAGAATGTAAAGTATTTAATGGCAGGGAGCCTGTATCATTTGTACTTGATTCCCATTCCCTCATGTATTGTCTGCTACATTATCGCTGATCGACTCATATTTGTTGCCTGAATATATAAGTTCATGGACCAAAAAAAATACAATTGTTTCCCTATATGTTTATCTTATATATGTGTGTACACACACAACACACATACTCAGATACACAAGTACAAACATGTGCATCCTCTATATTGTCATAATCACTTATAAAATTATAAAGGGTATTTAGTAAGATTCTAACATGAACAAATAATACAATGTGGCTAGGTTGTTATTTCTGTGATAATCTGTTCTGCATTTCTCTTCTTGCTTCATCCAAATTTTGCTGGCTCTCTTTGGTATTTCTTACAATGATTTTGCCCCTGGCCAATTATATCATCTTCCTGACACAGAGACCTCATCTTCAGTCTTTCACAGTGAGCTCACACAAAGTCACTAAAATCCAGTTCATATCCATTGACCCCGTGGGTGTCCCTGCCAAGTCTGCCTGTTAACCCAGAAAAGCCTACGAGTTCTGTTTTTCTTTACATGCTATTGGTCCGCTCCTGAAAAATTTAGGAAAATTTCTTCAATTTCTTTAAGCAGACAGGTTTTATTGTAAAAAGAACGGTTAAAAATGGTTTGTCTACATGTGTAGAAAACTTTCATGACCTTTTGCTATTTCTTTACCAAAGGTAAATAATTAGAAAAGCAGAAAATAAAATCAATCAGGTTCAGATGAAATCTTTAATTCCATAAATAAGGATATTTATTTATGGAATGACGATTGAGTTATTTAATATATAAAGATTATTATTAAAAAACAGATGACTTGGTGTTATTTCACCACAATGGCATATTTCTTCATATAAAAACTTAGCAGTTGCTATTTAAACACACTCAGATCATTTGTATTAATTTTATTTGTCTGGAATAACTCTCAACACATTGAGGCCAGAATCTACGTTTTTCTAGGTCTACTGACTTAAGAATAGCATTTTTTTCCTCTGAAATTTAAATTTCATCCTTGCCTGTGATTTCCTCAAAGTTAGCTCTAGTCACAGTTTTTAGTAATTGATTTCTGTGGCATATTCCTCGGCAAAATGTTGCCTGATGCTTTGTCCATTCACCCAGAAATGTCTGTGCTTAGTTGGCTTGGCCCTACTTCATGTTCTGGGAGGCTATTCCAGAAAAATACATTGATAAAGTGAGTAAGCACGAAAACATCTTCCCGTTATAATTCTTTTAATCCTCTGCTACTCTGAGTTCAACTGGTCTATGACAAATTGTGTCGCTTTATAGTCTAATCATCAAAGATCAGAAAACGATGAGAAATTGAATTAGATCAGTGGTTCTGAAATCTTGGACCACTTTGGTATTTCTTTTTAAAGCCTGTTTATTTTTTAAGAGCAGTTTTAAGTGTACAACAAAAAGGAGAGGAAGCTACAGAGATTTCCCACATACTTTACCCACTCCACCCCTCCACATGCATAGCCTCCTCCATTATTTACATCGCTCACTAGAATGGTCCATTTTTTTAATAAGGATGAACTGACACTGACACATCATAGTCACTCAAAGTCAAGTATGTGTTAGGGTTCATTCTTAGTGTTGTGTATTCTACGGGTTCGGACAAATGTGTAAAGACATTATTCATCATTATAACATTATGCAGACTACTTTCATTGCTTTAAAAATTTGCTCCCTCCTATTCATCTCTCTCTATTCTCTCTCACCCCTGTAAACTACTGATTTTTTTTTCCTACTGTTTTCATAGTTTTGCCTTTTCCGTAATATCATATAGTTGGAATCACACAGTATGTAGCCTTTTCAGAATGGCTTCTTTCTCTTAGTAATATTTATTTAAGGTTTTTTCATGTCTTTCCCTGGTTTGACAGCTCATTTCTTTTTAGCACTGAATAAGATTCCACTGTCTGATGGATCTCAGCTTAGTTATCCATTCACCTACTGAAAGACTTACAAGTTTTGGCAATTATGAATAAAGCTCACCTGTGTGTTTTGAAAGCAAAACAATATAGAACAAAACCAACCAAACAACAACAATAACAAACCCAGCATCCTAGATCACTGCTTCTCAAACTTTCATGTGCATATGAATTGCCTGGGGATCTTTTAGAGCAGGTCTAGGGCGGGAGGGGCCTGAGTTTCTGATTTCTTACATGCTTTCAGGCGATACCCTCAGGGCATGCCCAGGGCCACTTCCTTCTTGAGTATCAAGTCCTTCGGGTCCACTTATGACTTAGGAAAAAATGGTTTCTCATAGTGGGCCCAAGCTCTTCATGGTTTAAAAAACTGCCCTGGTGGGGTGTATTTAACTAGTTAGCTTTCATGGACCATCATTAGGGGACAAATAAAATATATGACCTTACAATGACTTCCAGTTTTCTGTGATTGCATTTTATCTCTTTTTATAGAAGCAGCATTCTAACAGAATGCTTTTCATACAACACTTCAGTTGCTATGAGTATTTATTATGAATCAAAATGAAAGTGAGTAACTTGTAATTGTATTCTAAGGTAACTTAAAAGCAATACTCATTTTTAAATTAAAACCATAAATAGTACAAATTGAAATTCATGTATTCTTAACTTTATGTGCTATACCAATGGGTAAATTGAAATGATTAAGTATCTTTTTCCTAGATATAACTGCAATTTTTAAAAATGATGTAATAAAACATGCTGTCACTAGCATGTGAGTTTATTCTTATATCTCTAGCATTATTAATATCTCAGAATTGACATGCCACCATTCATCAGCTTTTATTATTTAATTTCAGTTTGAGAAATTTTCTTTTAAATCAATATCGGAAATTATGAATGAAAATTTTTGAAAGAAAGATAAGTTATACAGAGTTATATAACTCATTAACAAAAGATTATCCGGGACAGTGATAAAAGATTGCCAAACAAATGACTGTTATTAAATATTATATGGTAAGTATCTAGAGAGATTAACTAAAATGTGTACCTGATATACACTCAACATATGGCAGGTTTTGATTTACGATATTTTAAGCACTAGGAATTGAACCTCTCTCAATCTCATAGTGGCTGATTTTATTAACATGGTCTTTGACAATCATATATGATTTAACTTCAGGATATAAATCCATTAGGGAACACAATAAATCTAAATGTGTACTAATTATGCTATGGATATATGATTTGTCCTACTCTTTTGTGGCTGCCACCCCATGTACATACATTTTTTATGGAAGTCGCTCTATTCAATTGTATCTGTCAGTTCAATAATCAGAATAATTTCTGTATCCTTGTGAATTCTTAGGATTCTGCAGGAAACAGAGACAAGAGCCTAGAAGATCCTTTAAACTCCAGGGCCTTTCTTAATAAAAAAAAGTTTTCAGAACACATTTATCTAAATAAGAAAGGCTGTATTTTTTTAAAAATTTTTTTGCCATGGATCGATCATATCTCTGAGATGCATGACTGCTAAAGAAATTCAACATTTTCTTTTTTACCTTAAATTTTATGTTGGAAGTTAAAGCAATTACAGCACATAAGAATATGTAATCTCTTAACTTCAGTTATATAAACAAATATTAAAAATTTTGACTATATCTCTCTACCTCTCACTTAAAATCGTAATGATGATTTCTAGAACTATATTATAATAGTATTGTTAAATGCTTTCAAATGATATTAAAGGTATCCTTTACTTTTAACAATTAAAATATGTTTTTTCTTTTGTATCCTCATTGCATATTAACTGTCATCTTATTTGTGGCCATAAGACAAATTAAGCAGAATAACTGGGAATCTGAAATTTTAGCATGCTTCAAGAATTATCTTCTCATTCTCCCTAAAAGCCTCCCTATTTCCTCAGCCCATGATTAAATTAATAATAAACCCTTCACATTTTGGACACACTCTTAGAAACTGCACTAGCTCCCTATCATGCAGAATACAACTCTCTCAAATATCTTTCTCTCTCCCATATCTATTTACTTTCTAGGTTAGTTGGGAGAATCATAGGTTTCACAATATATGGGTAACAACTGCAGAATTTGCATACATGAAGAGAGATTTTGTGACATCTTATGAAAAGAAGATGAAATATGCATGCACACAGTTTAAGCCTAGGATATGCTAAATAGTCAGTGGAAGCCCTAATGTATATAACACATGATGACTGAGGGAGGAGAAAGCAGAATGTGAGAAGTTTGTGAATAAACACTTGCATTGAAACACGCAACATTTCTTGAAATATGCAAAATACCTGCTGTGCCATTTCTAAGCTTTAAATAGCTTCTGAGTTTCACATAGTTAGTTATAACAAACTATTCAAGAGAAAGGGCATACGAACGTCTCCAGTGCATCCTAGTTCTGTGCCAGTTTGCGTCTAACTGTACATCTAAGTCAGGCATGACTGTTTCTAGTTTCTACCCCATGTTACTTATTTCTTATTAATGTTTGCTTCCCTGTTATTTTGAATTTTAATTCATTACCTACTACAAATGTTGTTCTTTCCTCGAAAATGTTTTATGAGATAATGGTTATGGGATTCTATAGCTCCCAGTCTCTCTAAATTGGATGTTATTGATCTGTAACAATCAGCAATTATTCTTCACACCGGCTGCTGGCAAGCATGTTGTTTTTAAAGCCCTTTTGGCATGAACAAAATTTTCTGGCTTGGAGTCAAAATTAAAAAGTAATTACTCATGTGTGCAGTCACCTCACTTGCCAATTCCTTGGCGGCACCATTTAACAGCCCTCCATGACAGTGGTGCAGAATGTACCTCTGTAATCACCTATAAAAATTCTGTGAGGTTCGGAATTGGTGGGAGTTTGGAAAATAATTAAAATCACTTACATACTTTAAAAATTCACATGGAAATAATGTAAGCAAACACACTCTTAAAGTAGAAAGCACTATAGTAAACTGGGAGGTTATTTCTGGGCTGGTGAAGTAGCATTGTCAGTAACCATTAGGCAATGGAGAAGGAGAGCCAAACTTCAAACAGTAGTCAATATACATTTCAAGAATTTTGGAAATGTTTTAATAAAGAGAGCACAAGACTGTGGGAATTGAATGTTAGGCCCAATCACGTATAGTTATAAAGTAGTAATGGTGAGACAGCGATTAGCAATCCTAAGGGGTGCAGTAAATGGGATATTTGACCCTTATTTCTGCCACCAATACAAGAGATAGCAGGAGAACCAAATTTTAAAGCACAAGATACAATGTGAAGGGACTTTAGGGAAAAGAGCATTCTGATGTAACATAAACAAACCTGGAAAAAGTAGGTTATGCTCCAAAGAATCTTAAAACAAATTTTATTTTTCCTTAAGACAGTGTTTCTTTTGTGGGGTTTTTGTTTTTGTTTTTGTTTTTGTTTTTGGTAAGGTAGAGGGGAAAATAAGGGTGTTACTTAGCTCTACACGGCTAAGTTTGTGGTTATTAAATTTGACAAAAGAAAAATATGAAAAATGACTAGCATTAGTCTTATCAACATAATCGGATGATGTAAAGTGACTTAAGAAAAGAATCATAGACATTAATGTGTAGCATTTATGTAGCATCATGTTACTGGATACAAATTATGTGTCTGTCAAGTTATAAACATCATCTCTGCTCCCTTGAAAATTGTCCTGCTAAGTATGCATGGTATTTTAATTTCACACCTAAAGTAAATAAAGCTCAGATAAGATATGTAACTCACCTAAAGACAGCTCCCTACACTACTTGGGCAATTTCTAGATCTGGTCTCTCTGACTCCAGATCTTTGCACTGGGCTATGCTATCTCATCATTGAGAAGAAAGTGGGCTTGGAGAAGCTGTGTCTAAAGATGATGCATTGAATCTAAACAAAAAATAAATTTAAAATTAAATGAAATCATTCCAAAAGTGCCTAGAATGTGCTGAATGTAATTATTTTAAGTATCATGAAATAAAAGAAAAATAACTCATTTCTCCATCATGTTTCAACAGCCCATTTAATAACCATATTTTAAATACATAATCTTAAAATTTGAATAACCTATTTAAATTAAGAAATATAATACAGTCAATACCCAATTGCTATAAAGAAACAAACGTTTCACACTGCGTGAATTTTATAATCCAATACTTTACGATTTAATTTTGGAGGTTCTGAAGAACGATAGCTGTTGGAATTTCCAAGGAAATTTAGAGATTGAGAACAGACTCCTTGGGATTCCTTAATGAAAATAATCATGTTCATTGTGGGACTGTCTGGGCTTAAAAAAAAAAAATAATAAAGCCTCTGTGTCTCCCTGGTACACAGCAGACTACACACTTACTCCCACAGATCTCAGCTAAAGTCAAGTATAGATTGCTCAGGGCTTGATTAATTAGGCTATAAAATTTCCGATCCCTGTCTGCTCCTAAGAGACAATACATCTTTTAAAGTTCTTGACTCATGTTGGGCTTATAATTTACAATAAAGTGGAAAAAATTGAAATTTACAATTAAGGTATAGATAAAAAAGGCATTTTTAATTATTCGTTTCTTATATTTGAGAATAAGTAAAGGCCGACTTCAAAACTTGGCTCTGCTACTTAATAAATGTATGGCAATTTCTTGTTCTATCCTGTCAGAATAATAAAAGCACATCTGTGATTACTTGTAAGAAGAAAATCAGGTAATGCTTATAAAGTATGTAGCACATCATTAGTCTGATGTTGATTTTTTCCCCCCACATTGTTATCTCAAATCTTTACTTCTCCCTTTTCATCATCTCTTTCCAGGTCACATATTTCTTATTAGAAACTATATAACTGTTGAGCAATAGCACATTTTAAAATAATATATTAATGAAGAACAAACGTATTAAGATACCTCCCAAACTCTGGACTCTCCTCGTTGCAAGGTTGCCCACAAAGACAGTAGAATTGTTGTGTATGGCTCTTTGATTAACTCCTCAGTGTTGGGATCCCTGAGTGCTTAGTGATCACATAATACTTGCTGATTTAGTGATTAAATAATACAGAAAAAGAGGTGCAGTATTTTAGAAATGACTCGTGGTCCTATTTGGACCTGTAAAAATGAGTGAGTTTTCCTTGGGTTTTGCACAGATGCTTTAGTATATCCCTGTCTGCACCCATTCCGCTTTCATCTAATTAACCGAGCTTATGTATTTTCTTAAGGTTAACAGACTCACAATAAGTAATTCCTCGACTATTACAGACTTAAAATAGATCTAGAAGTATACTGCAAGCACCTGTTCTTTACCTTCTTCCCAGCTGTAACGAAAGAGGAGGGATCTGGGAAGAATGCATTTCACACCCAACTGACCCACTAGTGAGGCTCTGTTCCTCTCTTGTCCAGTTTTGACAATAAAAGGACAACTGTAGCAGCCATGATGTCAAGAGCTCAGCTTTCACAGAGATAGTTCTAGGGCCACTGTACCAGATAAGTCACCCAAAGAGGGGCTAGCTGAGTGTGAGGGAAAGCCAGAGAGGCTAGTAGAGGAGAAACATGATGGGTAGCCATTTGTGTCCTGGAAGCCTTGCTGTGGTGGGGCCGAAGTTTTCACCCTAACCTTTTTCTTGCACATTTATCCATGAAAAGAGAACAATCAGAATCTTTGAGGAGCTGTGCAGAACTTATTACATGAAGCAGTCGGTCCAGGCCATGCAGGAGATGAACTGCAGTATATGCTGTGGTTTGCTCTGAGAGTTCCCCGTTGGGCTGACATTCTCTCCCAGCGACAGACCCTTTGATGAGGCATTCAGCTGAATAGTTCCAAGGCTTCCGCACCTCCCTTAGGTGCACACATCTCCAATGACCGATCAATATGAGGTAATAAGGCCAAGCCCAATTCATCTCAATTTTGAAGGTCATCCCAGCCCCCAGAGCTTCTGAGACAACTGCATCATTTCTACCTCTGGATACAAGTCCTGTATTCTTCACCTCTCAAGGTTTTGCTCCCCCAAATACTCCAATAAATCCCCCCGTTTATGCAAAACTCCTACTCTCAATATTTTCTCAGAGAACAACAAAAAAATGACAGCTGGAATGGGGTTGCAGTGGTTTTGGCGGTTTGCTCCCTTAACCCCTAGCTCTCCCATTCCCTCCCATATCTCTTTCTGGAGAGGGATCAAATTGGGGTATGGACTCAGGTGTAGGTACTTGCTTAGGAAGTTCTGTTAAGAACATAAAAAATCCTGGAAATCAATCTCATTTCCTATTCGTTTCAAAGTATAATCAGCTTACAGTTTAGAAATTACTATGTTTATATAAAACAATGAAGAAAATGATGTTATAGTAATAATCTGTGCACATGACACATAACAGCTAGAGATACATAAACAAGGATGAAAACAAAATAATGTTAGACATTATAAATCCAACTAATTGTGTATATAAAAGTTACTTTCCTGGGAGAAAGTTTACTATATTTTTAATTTTCATTTTGAATTAATTTTGGACTTACGGTTGGGTTGCAAAAGTAATAAAAAGTGTTTAGGATACCCTTTGGTCAGCTGCCCCTGGTGTTAACATAACCATAGTACAATTATCAAAACCAGGGCAAAAAAATTGTTACAATAATGGAAAAGTATTATTTTTAATCTTCGGTTGGCTGGAGGTATATGTTACTGGTAGCCTGTCTAGTGCAGGCTTGTAAAAGCAAAGATGATGCAAATATGGTAACTATTTTATCTGTCTCATACGGAGCAAATGGGTTGTGATGTGGGTGATCAGAGCTGGAATCTCAGAATCTTAGGAAGCTATTTTAAAAATTAACCTAACTTTCTCCTTATATAATAACTCTAAAGGTATTTGAGTATTTGTAAATTTAGTGATCAGCATTTCAATACTTAATAAGATTCAGTTTTCAACGAAGTTCTAATTTTGAGAAGTTACTCAATATTGACTGAATATTTAAATTTCTCTTAATCTGATCTATTACACTCAGAATCTGGTCTGTTACTCTTTGTTAAATCAGTATAGGTATGGTATGGTTTGAAGACCATTTACCACCTAGTTACTTTCTTTGGTCTAAAGTATAGTTTATTAATATCATTTTTAATTTGTGGAGCCCAAAACTTACAGTCCTATTATTTCTCCAAATGTTAACAGAACAATGCAATGTAAGGAAGAGGCACCATATCTTTTATCTTGAATACTGTACTTGCATTGATTCAGTCAATGTTGCTTTGGCATTTTGGTCACACTCATCATATTGTTGACTTATATTTCACTTGCTGTCACACATAACTGCTAAATCCTTTTTACATATGATGATGTTAAGCTAGCTACACATAGCCATGCAAAAAAATCCTGAAAATCTGTTTGAAACTTGTAAAAGTTTTCATCTGAGTCTTTATTTTGGTAATGTAATCAGATAGGCAAGATATCTTTTGTTATGTTACTTAGATGTTTAGAAATGTGACATAGAAAATATCAGGCTAAACAGAATATTCTACCCATCTACCAAGAATTGTTCAAAATTATAGATATGTTGACTTTCTCTTTCATCACAGAAACTCTAACACTAGATGATTTTGCATATAGTTCCAGCAAGCTATGTCATTTGATCATTTAATTTTTCCTTAGTGACCATCCAAATAGATTTTTAAATTCTAAAGTGACACTTTGCAGTGAGAAAGTTCTGATAATCTTAGATTTACATCTTGATGAGACACTGAATTATTTGTGTAAAAAAATACACACTCATTTAGAAGTCATGACAATATAATTATTATTTGAGCTCCTGCTGAGAAATATCATCTTAAAATTATTGCCAAATCTTAGTTTAGTTGCAATAATAATAATAAATATTAAAGATCCTCATTTGCATAAACAGGAATCATATATATTAGCTGACACTTTTTAAAAAGAGTTCATGGCTATCTGAAAAAAAAAATGTTTATAAGAAAATTTGCCTACAATTTCGTCAATACATTTGTTATCACATTAGTGGTAATGTAAATTAATATCCATACATTTGTACAATAGACATTGATGATTATTTGTTTTAAAAGTATTAGAATTATTTATTCTCATGATACAGTTATGATATAAACAAAAAAACTGCCAAGTTAAAAATAAAATCATGCTTTTTTTTCCAAATCACACTTGAATGTTTCGTGATCACCTTGTATGCTTGTAGGTGCATGATATTAATAACAGATTTAAATTTCAGTGAAGCAGTCTATGGTCATGCCACCCTGAACAAGCCCAATCCCATCTGATCTCGGAAGCTAAGCAGGGTTGGGTCTTAGATGGGAGACCATCTAGGAAGACCAGGTACTATAGGCGTAAAAAATAAAAAATAAGGGATTGTAAGCTGACAAGTTCTTTGCAATCTGTGAGGTCAACGAGGGTTAACTTGCCTAAAAACAAACAAACAAACAAATAAATTTCAGTGAAGCATATGTGGTCGACCGGCTCACTGTACATGTACTCCAATATCTTTCTAGGATGTCCCTATGTGTTAGAGGCTATAAAACTAAAAACTACATTTCCCAAAATGCATTGCAAAGATACCTATACTTGTTTTAGTCTCTATTGCTCTAACACCCTTGCATAGCCCTTGAAGTAGAAATGATAACCTAGTGTGCAGGACAACACTTTTTCTGATTTAGTGGATGCCAGTAGTTCTGGTGGCTGCAAATTTACCGTGAGATCTCAGCTAAAGTGTTATAATCTGGAGCTCAGCTAAAGTGTTTTAATCTGAGTAGCTCAATCGCCAGGATTGTTCCAGGAATCCTTTCTGGAAATCCAGTCTTTAATCTCTTTCTATGATTCTTCCAATAATTTTATAAACATTGCTTTGCCCTTAAATTACCTAGAATATTTTCTATCATCTGCCAATGAACTCTTATGAGCAAATTAATAACATTTTAGTAGAATTTGGAAACTTCTAAATCATTATTGTTTTTGCAACACTACTTTGGGCACTATGCAACTCAAATTTCAATCCTCCTCTCTATAGAATATGAGACTGCAACTATAGTAAAAATGAGTTTCTGCCATTTATACAAACCCATTAATTACCACTGATTTTTTGTTGGTACTAAATGTAATAAACACGTATCTCTTTGAAATGTGCTGTTGCAAATTGAATAAAATAAGGGAACAACTAAAATTTTATTTATCGTCACATTTTTTCCTTTCTGAGTCAGTTGAACAAAGCCTACAGCTGTCTGAAACAGAATTATTTTAAATGTTTTAGTATATGTCAGTCAACATTTCTCTGCCAACAGTCGATAGCATGAGTTTGAAAATCATAAGATCAAAGTATTTTTGTTTCAGAGGTGTCTGTATTGCAGGTTTTATTTCCCAAGAGATATAAAAATATTTCTAAATATTATGTTAATTTGGGCTGACAATCACTTTATGTCAAAACAGTAGCATAATCAGAGTTTATCTCTGAACTGCAACTGAATACGGGCTAGGATTTAAAACATAGTGTTGTATAACTTCAGTGTAATTTTACATTTGGAAGAGAATGAAAGACCTAACCATCCAGTTTATAGATCCAAAATTCTCAGATCTGAGTACCATCTACTGTACTAGGTGTGGCCCCCGAGGCTGAGGCACTCAGTGTTGTGGGAAGAGATACTCTCCTAATTCTCAGACTCCCAGCACAGTGTTCCCACAGCCATGCGGCACACAGCACATGTTTAATGAAGTCATACATTCTTTCTGTTTACAAAAGACATTCTAAAAAGTCTTTCCTCACAGTAAAACAGAAAACAAAATATAATAAAAACTGTGCACACTTGCCCACTAAATTTGCTCAAAAGTATGTAATATACCTTAGCTATTTCTCCTAAGTTATAAAGCCAAACTGAGCTCACTGCAAACCTTGGTCTCAATTTTAATTCAGTGGATTCTATATAGCAAGAGAGAGCTTAAAACAGAAGATTATTGTCTGAGAATATCATTTTAAACTAGAAGTTATCATAGTTCATATTTGAAAATGAGGAAGAGCATTAATTTTAATATAATTCATTTTTCATCTAGTTCACTTAGAGAATAATTTAATCTGAAAAAGATCAAATGCATCAATGAAAATTTGTTCCCAAATACTCAACAGGAGGGTATTGGTAATGAAGAGAACCTTGGCTTTCATCTTATGATGTGCTATGCTTTAACATTTTAATGAAGAGAAATTTATATGGAGTCAAAGACTTGGCATTTGATATTAAGTTCATCCTCTCTAGAAGGTCATGTTTTCTCAAATTATATTGAACTTTAAAGTATCCTTTTAGTTTATTTTATTTCTAGTTTACTATGAATTATATATTACTGTAATTGATAGTAGATAAGAAGCAAAAAAATATCAGGTTTCCTCTAGATTATTTTTTAATAAATAGAAGCATCTCTTCACAGGTACTAAAAATAGAGTCTTCCTTAAACAAGATTACAGATAACCTTCCCTTTGCATCCTTTAACAGATACAAAATAAACCTGAATATTCAGAGACATGATGTCAAAAGTGGTTGCTGAGAAGCTAAGAGAGTCTTTTGAGGAGTTAGCTTAGTCTGAGAGCAATTTCTAAAGTGATTAATTATAGAAGGTTTCAATGGATTCTGCTTATTTTCTTGGTTGACAGTATGAGTATCTGTAGGAACACCTGGTTTCCCTCTCCCCTCCTTGCACACATGAATGAAGCACATGCATGAGTGTGCACATGCACACATACAAAGAGTGTTATATTACAAAAATATATATTATCAGTTGTATTACTGACTACTGCAATGTAATGGGGGAAAAAAAAGAAGCTCTTAATCTGGATACATGAAATTTAGTCCAAGATTTGCTCTTTGTTTTGCTAATCAGTGCCAGAAAAATAGGTATGGCCTTCTCTTAATAAAAAATGTACAATAATTTGAAAGAGAAACGTATGAGAAAATAAATCCAATATTTGTAATTATGTATAATTTAAATATGAAAAACACTAATGTCAAAAGCACCACCACAAGAATATTATGGCTCTGGATTTACTATTCAAGAAGAGAACATTTCATTTACATATTAACAATCTAAGTATGCTCTTAGAGTTTAGGAGAATTGTAATTCTGTGACTTGCTGAGCACAAAATAAAATACATTTTATTTTTTGCTTTTTTTCTGGATGTCTTTTGCCATTCTGTATTTTATCCCCTAGTAATTCTCAGTGATGGATGCATATTAGAATCCACTGAGATCTTTGGAAAATGATGATACTAGGGTCTTCCTTCAGGGGATTCTGATCTAATTGGTCATTATTAGAGGACTTGGAATTATATTTTAAAATTTATCCTGGACGTGGTTCCATAGTGTAGCGGTTAGCACGTCTGCTTTACACGCAGAAGGTCTTGGATTTGTGCCCCAGTGGAGCTATAGTCCATGGTCTATGGCCATGCCACCCTGAACAAGCTTGATGTCTGATCTGAGAAGCTAAGCAGGGTCGGTCCTGGTTAGTATTTGGATGAGAGACCACCTAGGAAGACCAGGTGCTGTAGGCATAAATAATAATAAATAATTTTAAAAAAATAGAAAATTATCCTGAACTCACCTAATGTGTAGAAAAATTTCCTAGGATGAAGGAAGAAGCAGCTATTAACTCTCATGAAATTGGTCTTTCTTCAATTGTCCTAACTTCTAGTTTCCAAATAGGATCTACATCCTAGATGGAAGAGCTGATATCTTTAAAACAGGATGTCGAAAAGTCAGTTTTTAGAGCTATTGGTGAAAAATGGAAGTATGGAGAAGAAAGGTGGAGAAGCAGCCCTCTCTCAACTTATTTTAAAATGTCTAAAGTGATGAATATATAATTATTTAATTTAGCTAAGTTTCATCTTGAATAAATATTTAATTTTCTTACTTTTACAAACATTGTCTATTATAATCTTCCTTAGATATTTCAGTTTCAGGAGAAACTCTTATGTCTATCTTAAAGTTGGGGTAAACTTGTTTCATGGTAACGAAAGTAGAAAGTAACATGCAAATTTTTAAAGTCAAAAGGGAGTTTATCTTGGAACACAAGTCTTTTAAAACTGAAATTAGCCATGCACAACATTCTCTCTATAAAAACAACTATGCATATTTAACCACTATCAGTAGATTGATAGAGCACATATTCTTAACTAAATTTAGTTATGATGATATAATGACTTTAATGCCATCCAAATATCTTTCACATCCTATCTTGTTAACATTGACACATGTTTGGAATATGGGTTTCCAAGTTTAGGGTACAAGTAATATATACGGTTTCAGCATATGACTCACTAGCCCTCAGAGAAAATCAAACTCAGGATCTCAAGTTTCTTAACAAAAGGCTATAAATAATTCAGAATCTTAAACGTAGTGGACATGAACTCATGTAAAATAACATTTAATGGGCACCATTTCTGCATAAATAAGTTTTCCAGATGATGTAAGCGTGCAATGAAGAAAAGTGTTTGGTGTCCATAGGAGAAGAATGATGAGTGCTGTAATAAAGGGTGCTGTCATGAGCACAGAACGATGTGCTAAGAGAATGTGGTACCCTGCCTCCAACATCTCAAAGATCAGTGCCTCCTGGTGTTCATGTCCTTCTGCATCACACTAAGATTGGTCTGTGTGACTAATAGCATATGGAAACAATGATGGTATCTCACTTCTGAGATTAGGTGATAAAAAGACTGTGGCTGTCATCTTGAGTGCTTGTTGTGTCTTCCCCTTGGATTACTTCCTCTTGGACCACTGAGTCTGGGGAAATCCATGTCCCTCAGGAAAGACCCATGTAAGGAAACATGGAAGCCTCATGCCAACAGCCATGTGAGTTCAACTGGAAGTGGTATCTTCAGCCCTAGTTAAGTCTTGAGGTGATTGCGCCCTGGCCAAATTCTTGACTGTAACTTCAGAAAAGACCTTGAGCTAGAAGTAGACACCTATGTTGGTCCTTAATCCTTGACCATCAGAAACTGTGTGAGATAATACACGTTTGCTATTTTAAGCTGCTAATTCTTGGAGTTGTGCTTTATACATCAATAGATAATGAACACAGAGAATATTGGAAGAAAGAGGAAGGGCAAGCTCTGTTATAATTAAAGAACTAAGAGAAAACTTGGAGGAGGGATTTGAAATAGGGCTTAAGAGATGAAAGGCATGCCAAGCAGACTGAATAATCTGAGTTAATGCAGAAAAGGTAAATGTTTGTTGAAAAGTGAGGAGATTGGTTATTGGAACTGCCCGTTAGCACGAATACAATACGAATGGCTGGAAATGGTAAAACTGGGCTGGACTTTGAATGCCAGCCAGAGGAGTTTGTATGTTGTCTGATAGAAATATAAATTTGTAGAAAAGAATTGGACAAAGAAGACCCACCACCAGAAAGACCTCCCAGCAGCCTGTCAGGGAAATAATGAGGCCTGGAAAAGCTTTGGCTGGGGAGCAGAAAGAATTGGGATGGAAATGACTTGATAAGTACTGTTCGGGCCTAACTGAAAGGAGTGATGGGTGAATTGATGGAAGGGAGAAGAAGAGGGAGTAACAGTGCCTCATGTTGTCAGCCTGCAGGTCATGGAAGGAGAGTGATGTCTTTAATCTCACAGAGGGAAGGGTGGGGGAGGATGATGAGAACTAACCAGGCACATTAACAATAGTAAGCCTTACATTGGTGCAGCACTTTTGTCATTTACCAAGTTATCTGGAGGCATTCTATTATTTGTGTCTCACAATGATTCTGTAGAAAAAGAGCAAACTTTATCCTCTTCACTTGGGAGATTAAGAAAACTGAGAAAATTAACTGTAATTAACTTGGCCAAAGACATAGAACTGGTAAATAGCAGACCAGGGACTAGAATTCAAGGGTCCCGATTAATAGTTCTGTGTTTTTCCATTATATTCAACTAGTCATGCGAATAGTAATATAATTTTTAATAAAACATTCTTTAGATATGCACTTCAGTGTGTGTTTGGAGGGAGGGGCAGTAGAGAAGTAGCAGAGCTGTCCTACAGATTCTTGTGCATTATCGACCTAGAAAATCAGTGAACCATCTCAGATTTAACTATTTCAGGGACCTACCCTCACACTAAGTAAGAGAGTCCTTTCTTGGCCTTTCTCGGCTTCTCCTTAACAGCTTTTAGAACCATCCCTCTGAAAATCACATCTCCTTTATCTCCATTGAAGGATATCCAGGTCTTTGAAACTATCTACCACTAACAAACGTGCACTTGAATTATATGGATAAATGGCTCATTCATAGTCTACCGTACGATTCTTGCGCAGGAATTTCATTTAAGAGGTGTGGATAATTAAAATATCAGCTACTAATTAAAATACCAGCAGTGCCCTGGAAATTCCATCCAGCTCTTAGACTTATTTTAACCCAACAGTAAGTATTATTACATTAAAAATGTTTTAAAATAGCAACACAAACTTGTTAACATTTTGTCTATATTTTGAGACAGATAAATCTGGCAATCAGATAACTAGATAACTATAAAAATAAATAAATAAATAAAATAAAGGATTGCAAATCTCAAGATCCTTCAAGACTTTCCTAAACATGTATATTCCTAATGGGATATTCCTGCAGGATATTCCTAATAGGAAATTGTTCTTTTTAAAAAAAATTTTTTTTTTTTTTTTGCAAGGCAACCCTTGGTTGACCTCACAGGTTGCAAGGACCTTGTCAGCTTACAATCCCTTATTTTTTATTTTTTACACCTACAGTACCTGGTCTTCCTAGGTGGTCTCCCATCCAAGTACTGACCAGGACTGACCTTGCTTAGCTTCCAAGATCAAACAGGATTGGGCTCATTCAGGGTGGCATGGTTATACACGGAAATCGTTCTTTTTAAAATAGAATGTTTTCCAATATTATTTTTAAAAATTGTAGTTTAATCAAATTTAACTTCTGTTTAGGAAGGACTGCATTTCTGTACAGCATGGAGAAGTGACTTAGATGAGAAAGTGTGTATGTAACTCTTCGTGGAGCCTAAAGAAAAAGATCTCACAGAGGAGGAATTATTTCAGGTGGGATGTAAAGGATAAGCAGAAGTGTGAAGAGAAGATATAGCCAAGGATACAGTACTCCAGGCAGAGAGAAGAGGGTCAGCACAAAGACCTGAGAGAGCCAACGTATTTCCTGATATTTAAAAGATGTGCATTGGAAATTATATATAAGGAGTAATTAAGGCACGAACTGTGCAAGTATCCAATTTTAAAGTAGCTTGGATGTGATGTAGAAGTTGAGATATTTCTTCCAAATACAAAGATTCATTTAATATTTTTACACAAGAGAATAATGAAATAAGACGAAGCTATTACAAATATCATTCTCAGGTCAGATTGAAAGATTATAAAGAGTTGAAGATGGAGGAAGAGAAATTTTATGTCCAAGTAAGAAAAGATGAAGGCTTAAACTAACTCTGTGAACGAAGAAGAGAGAAGTATGGGAATTATTTGGGAAGAAAGAGTGAGTGGTGGAGGCAGATGGATGTATAATTGTGCCGATCATGAAGATGAGAGAGAGAAGGGGGCCTAGTAATTATTTTTCAACAAAATGTATATTTTCAACGAAATGTATATTTTTCAACAAGATGTATAAACCTCAGAAGGCTGGGTATCTTGTATTGTGGCTTGAGAAGAAAGTTATCAGTGGAGTTCTTTATTATACTGGAATTGGAAAGCTGAAGAATTTGGTCTAATTCAATTAGAGAATTCAGAGAAACAGGAGCAATTAAGAAAATTGAATGAAAATGAGCTATAAACATTCTGATGTAAAGTAGAGCTATGAAAGTTTGGAAGACCAGGATTTAATAAGTAATAATACATACTAAAAGAGTGAAAGCAAAAATAAAATACTAAGAATGAGATAAGGGGAAATGAATAGATATGGAATCCAGTGGCAAATAAAATGTATATTAAATGAAGCAAAACGTATTTCAAAATTCAGAGTTGTTTTGACTAATGCAGGATGTCTTTCACAGTACACAATTCAACATAGGAAACTCATCAAAGACTGAGGATAATGTGGTTTCTTTCTCTACAGGAGAAATGCATTATAACTCTCACATGGGGGTCCTACTGGTCTTCCCAGCAGTCTCTTTCTATAACAGAATTGCACCTACTATCTACAGCAATGATATTCTCGTGCAGAGGACCATTGCCCAAAGTACTGTATTGAGTCGTTAGTTTCCAACTACTTATGAAATAAATGGATTGTCGAGTAGAACTGAAGACCAAGATTTTAATTAATAAAAACAAAACAAAACTGTATTTCAGTTTGCTGTATTTTAAGAGGAGCTGACTTTTGATACAGTCGGATAGTCCAAATCAGATGCTCACATTTTACAGTGGAGGCGAGGCTCCTCCTGGGGCTCATGGGGATCGCTGACTGGCCTGCCAATTCCCCTCAAAACTGTTCTGCCCTGGGCGTTTAGGAAGAAACGATTCTAAGGAGAGAGGTTTGACTGACCCTCACCAGTTCAATTTTTTTTTTCCTTTCTTAGTGTTAAAGTCACATTTTGAAAACACCTTAGAAATATCTCCTTTTTATCTTTAAGTATAATGGGTCTAATGTCTATCGTATATTAATTTTCCCTAAGACATTCATTCGATTGATCTCTGGGCAGGCCACTCTCCTCAGCATGAGAAAAAATAAGAAATCCTCCCTCAGACAAGCACATAACCCTTGTGAGAGTGGCTTTTCCTTCATAATAACAAGTTGTCTTCTATTAAAGTACTGCAGACTCTCATAAGTCAACTCCTCCTAGAATACAGAAAACCGAAATACAGTTTTGTTTTGTTTTTATTAATTAATGCTGAAGTCTTCAGTTCTACTAGACAATCCATTTATTTCATAAGTAATTGGAAACTAATAAATCAGTACAATGGGTTGGGCAGTGGCCTTCTGTATGAGAATGTCACATCGTAGGTAGCAGTTTTTGCAGGACTCACGATATTCCAGGAATTAACGAAAGCATTTTAATGGAATTTTAGTTAGATGACCTGTAGAGTCATCTTGCTATGTGATTCAACAATTCTGTGCTTCAGTGGGTGTCATAAGTACTCCCACTCTTTAGTAAAGGAAAGTTGAAGGAAAGTATTTATTTTTTTGTGGTTCTCTTGCCTCTTGAGTTTCTGGAAATGAAAGTCACAAATTTGTCCTCAAGCCTCACTGACAGGTCTTTTCTATTTCTCTTTCTATCAGAGTGAAATTTCTTTCTGTTTACATCCTGAAAATCTGATCGAAAGAGGAATATAGATGGTTGAGTTGATAAAGTGAAATACAGTCAGCCAAAAAATAATATTCATAGAAGTTCTTATATCGACTAACTTGTTATCATTTCTTAATGCTAACTTTGACTGAACTGTGAAATTGACTTTAAAGATTCCACAAAAAAAAGGAAATATCAAAATAGTTTAGTTTCAACTAAGTATTCTTTTAGTTTTACGTATAACACAAAACTTTTACGTGTAAAGTTTTGTGTTATATTTTTATAATCATGAATATTAAGAATAGATGTTGTTATTACTGTCATGTTAATATTCTAAAATATCTGCTCAGCTACCATCCTTTTAGAAAATGAAATTAAAGGAGGAAAAAGAAAATATTCATTAAACAAATAGTCTAAAAGTATTTAGAAATGCCAGGCTAATCTTGATGATAGAACTCTTTGATGTTTAATTCAAACAAAAATCTCTGCCTTTGAGGTGCTTACATTATAGAGGTGGAGACATTATAAGTTAATAAATAAAATATATCTGTCACATGATGAATAGAACTATTAGAAAAATAAGGCAGATTACAAATATAGGAAGTTGTAAGTAGTAAATGGGAGGCAGGTTTTTTATTTTATATCTCAATATAATATATAATTTATATCTCAATACAAAGGGAACCCATAGGTTAATAATATTCATAGAAGTTCTTATATCGACTAACTTGTTATCATTTCTTAATGCTAACTTTGACTGAACTGTGAAATTGACTTTAAAGATTCCACAAAAAAAGGAAATATCAAAATAGTTTATAAATTATACAATAAAGGACACTTTTTGAGTGAAAAATTTCATGAATTTGGGCAAATATATACACTCATATAATCAATCAATATACACTACATTTTTATGTTCCCAAAAAGTCCTCTTGGTAAAGTCAATCAACCTTGGCAAGCACACCCATCTCTGGTGAATTATTAGTATGACAATTGTCACTAAAAATTAATTTTGCCTTTTGAGAGTGACTCCTTTCATTCGGCATACTGCTTATGATACTCATCCATTTTTTGTGTATAAATAGTATACTTTTTATTAGCAGTGTATTCCAGTGTAAGGATCTTTGCCATAATGTTTGTTTTTTATCCATTGACTTATTAAGAAACATTTATATTGTTTCCAGTTTTGGGTTGGTATAAATAAAGGTGCTGTGAATATTCATGTACAAGTCTTTGTACATACTTTGTACATATAGTTATTTAAAATGTTTTAGGTTTATTGATGTATAGTTGACAAATAAAATTATTTCTATTTAAATTTTACAATGTATGTATTTAAAGCAGTGACCAAAGTCTAGGCACTGGGAGATGCAGGGATGGGGAGATGCTGGTTCAAGTGTACAATCTTTCAATTATAAGATGAATAAGTTCTGGAGATCTAATGCACAGCGTGGTGACTGTAGGTACTAATACTGTGCTGTGTACTTGAAATTTGCTAAGAGAATAAACCTTAAGTATCCTCATCATGAAGAAAATTTAAAAAAACAACTTTATGAGGTGATGGATATTTTAATTAACCTGATCACGGTAATCATTTGTTCTATTAATTTTATGATGCCCCGGATTAGGTTAAAGAATTTCTGGTCCTCCCTCTCCATAAATTCCCTGCTTTGTTAAAAATTATTACTGTTTTTATACATACCTAGATTTTACTTGCTTATATCTGTTTATAAATTTTTCACACATTATCATAAGTGACATCAGCTTTACCTATTTTTTAAAATTCTTTGTCAAGTTTTATATTAGATTTAAACTAGATTGTGACATAAAATGAAAAACTTACTTTTTGAATCTAAGATCTGAAATAGTACACATGACCTTAACATTATTTTTAACAGCTTTATTGAGATGTAATTCACATACCATGTAATTCACCCATCTAGAGTGTAAACTTCAATGGCTTTCAGTATATTTACAAAGTTGTGTAAACATCACTACAACAAATTTTAAAATTTCACATTACCCCCAAAAGAAATACCCAAATTTCTTAGCCATCATTCCAAACCCTCTATTCTTCTGCCTTCACCTTAGGCAACTACTAATTCACTTACTGTTTCTATAGATTTGCTTATTCTAGTGAGTTTTTATAAGTAGAATCATACAATATACAGATGATCTTTTGAGACTGACTTCTTTCACTAGGCATAGTGTTGCCAAGGTTTATCCATGTTGTAGTATTCCGCTGAACAATATTCCATTGCATGGATGGACTACATTTTATTTATCCATTCATATGTTCCCTCTTCTAATTCTCCACAGAGCTGTCTGCCTCACCAATACCATGCAGGTTTCACAGTTTTCTGACTCAAGAGAAGCAAGTACCTTAGGGTTGGAAGTGGAGGAGAAAAAAAGCAATGTTCGATTGTCTCTGTTTCCCATAGTTTCAAACTCTTCTTAAGGTAAACAAAGTATCCAGGATTAGGCATGTGACCTCCACTCACTTGGTAACTATTTACTGCATGCCTCAAAAATTACAGCATGTTAATATCCATCATCTAAAATTTCACTAGTTATTCTATTCCTGCAATATTGTTTCAGAAATTGATGTGGCTCTAATGATATTTAAGAATATCAGTTCGACATTCCATGTTATTTGTGGATATTTGGTGTTTCATTTTTTCTTATTTTATTGTGGAGAATAATATGTGAAAATAAAAGAATTGAAACATATATAAACATATTTAAGTTCAACAAAATCTGAATATATTACATTGTAAATCCATTGATGGCCATCTTCAGAATTAGTCGATATTTAAATCAACAGTCTTGGAATCCATTACAACTAAATTCAGCTTAATTGTATTCAAACTCCATATAACATATTCTATTTGATTAAGATTCAAATTAGAGGAGACATGATTTATATCAAAGTCAATTAGAGGTTTTGCAGAACCAGTTCAGAACATGTTGTTCCATCAAAACGAGCCCTTATAGTCGACCTGGCAATGTGCCAAAGAGCAATTTAGAATTTGCACAGTTAGGTATTTACTGTTACTGTGTAAAGAATTTAGGAAATACCAAGGATCAGAGAGTATATTTAAATCTCTCAAAGCAAACAGCTAAGATTTCATTTGTACTATGTTTCACATTATAAAAGCAAAAAGATAGTTCAATTCTGTTTTGAATTATCAATTGTGTGTCTCTAGTGCTTACTGCTCTTTAATATTTATAGTAGTAATTTATGTGGGTATAAGACTTTCCAATATTATACCAACAATAGAAAGTTTTTTATATTGCCAGTCAAATGAACACAAATAAACAGAAATATGACAAACCATATTGTCATAGTGTCGTGAATGCAAAAAGAGGCTGGTGTGTTAGAGTGTGTGCACAGGAGTCTGTGTGTATTCAGGCTGCTGGACAGTCACAGGATGTGAGAGAATGTAGATGTATTAAAGAAATATCTACCATAATAGAAGCAGCCTTGATCCACGTGCCAGATAATCTTTATGAATTTATAGCTGATAGAAGGTTTTGACTGCAGCAGCTATTTTATATAGAGAGAAAATGCTAAAATAAAATCTCTATTCTGATAGGATAGCTGATCGACCACTCTTTGTTCCTGGAGAACAAACCATCACTAAA